>NC_090656.1:91273942-91873942 GCF_040937935.1 Hyperolius riggenbachi
TCTGCATAATGAGCTTTCTAGCTAGACTCTGCATTGCCTGAAGCCAGCTAACAATCGGGTATTCATAAGCACCTGGAAATCTCCTTTACCAATTTACACTGACAATGATAAGCAGCGTACACACGCCGCCGGACTTTTAGGCAGAAACAGCCGTATCAGTCTGACGACAGAGCGTACACACGCCGACTGTCGCTGGCACGCCCACCCAACGGGAGGCAACGACGGACCCGTCGTTGCCTAAAGTCCGGCGTGTGTACGGACCTGCATTTTGTAATAGTGAATGAATGTGCTTAGCAGCACAAAAAAGGTTAGAAAGCCCCCCCCCCCATTCCCCCTTTTTTTTTTTTTTTATAAATGAGGCCATCTCAGAATGTTGATAAATGAAACCATTCTCAAACATACAGGACTGTCTTTACTTTCCAAAATCTTCAGGCCGATTTCACAATGCAAACTGGCGGCAGCAATGCGGTGTATCGGGCCAGCTGCACCACCAGAGACAGGCCTTCAGGGAACATCAGGTTAGTATGCGGTGTCTGTTCCCTCTCTGGCCACCAGCCAAGCAGGAAGTGACATGCGCTTCCTTTCATTTCCTGCTTCGGGGTATGCGGAAGTGCACGGAAGCGTATTGTGAAAACACGCTTGCGTGTTGGGAAGGGTTTAAAAATCGCTGCGTCGCCATAGACTTACATGATTTCCAGGACGTCGCAGATCGCCAGAAGTCGCCGTAGAAGCCGCGTGGTAACATAGTTTTGGACTAGCGTCAGATTTAGGACTTCCGGCGGACTGCACCGCGACGCAGATGATATGAATGAACCCATTGATTTGCATCAGGCAAGCGTCAAGACGCGTAAAATTTATGCAACGCCCCAGTGTGAAAGGGCCCTTAGTCTATACATCCTGAGCATGCCCAGTACAAAGACAGGAAAACCTAGACATTATCAGTTTGAAAACATAATATATTGCTATCCTAACGTCATGCAATATCATGATGAGTTCAGAGTCTCACCAGTATAACAATATCCTTCATATGTTCAAACTCCTCTGGGTGGAGGAAGGACGTGAACTCCTCTCGATTGGCAAGCAGATCTCCATTCAGATCAGCGGTTTTAAACCTCCTCTCGTCCCTTGGCATCATTCTCCTGTAGCTGTACTGATCACTTTCCTGGAACTCCTCTGGGTTTGCTGCAGTAAAATTAGGACAAATTTAAACTGCAAACACATTTCTAATGTTTGTTAGGTTAATGTACATTTAGTTTCAAAAAGGGTTTCATTGACAAAAAAAGCTCACTAACAGACAAAGTAGCGATAAAGATACAACAATTAACAAGCGTGCACAAACGCACAGTGGTTGAGGCATGGGGAATTTCTTTGGACAGTAATAACACAGCTATAAATCAAGTGGAGAAAGAGGTGGAAGCGTTAAAGTGTACCAGAGGCAGTGCGGCGGGTGGCATTACATGCTTCTGTGTCCTTTCCCCCTGCGCCGCTCTCTGCCCCCCCCCCCCCCTCTATCACCCCTCCCCTTGAGGAAGGAGAGGTATTCCCGGCTTAAACGCCCACCATTCTGCAATCATCAGGTCAGTGACAATGGCTGTATTTCGAACCAAGTAAAGGGAGGGCAGTCTCCAATGCCTGGCAATATGGAGGCGTGCCACCTTGGCTATGTGCTGGGCAAATCTGTACATAGGAAACCTCCATCCCCATGGTTTGTCTCAAAAAGCAACATCAAGGGCTCAGGGGATTATCTCAAATAGAAGATTGACAGCTGAAAGTGCCAATATCAGCCTTTTCAGCTGAGAAAGGTCTCATATCTGTGGGCACTTTTAAACTAGGTGGGCCCAGTGATTTCTCATATAAGTTTAGGGCCGGTATCCACTACAAAGTGATGCGAATACGGCTACGTAGCCGCATCGCCTCACTTCCGCATCTCCCGATGCAGAAGTCAATAGAGGAGATGGGACGCATGCTGCAGATTCTCGGATCGTTCTGCACAGCTCCGCACAACATGCACGCAGTGGAAACCCTTCCATTGCTGTGCATGTGTTTCAGCACACCTGCGGTGCAATGCGGCTATGTAGCCGCATCGCACCGCTCCTAGTGGAAACGAGCCCTAACGTGACACTACATAATTAAATTCACCTGTTAAGTCTAAAGGTCTGTACACTATTACTGTGGGCTACAGTCCTTTGGGTAAAGGTGCATACACACATCAGACTATAGTCTTTGGAAAATGAAAGATCACAGACCAATCTTACCACCCTTCATGTAGTATGAGAGCCATGCCTACACAGTCTATTCTATGGAGCTAAACTCCCCATCAGAAAAAAATCTTTGCAAGACACTGCACACAAACATGCTGCACACACTCAAAAGATCTGTAGCTGCAAAAGATCTGTTCCTGCCAAAAATCCATTCCTGAAAATTGCAATGATAGTCTATGAGATCTGCAGATCATCATACACACATGATTTAACTGACATTCATCTGCAGTTCAGATCCACCAGGATGGATTTTCAGATCTGCGGATGATTGCTTGATCTGCAGATG
This sequence comes from Hyperolius riggenbachi, assembly GCF_040937935.1. Lineage (NCBI taxonomy): Eukaryota > Metazoa > Chordata > Amphibia > Anura > Hyperoliidae > Hyperolius > Hyperolius riggenbachi. Next base: position 91,276,490 of record NC_090656.1, read on the forward strand.
AATGTCAGTTAAATCATGTGTGTATGATGATCTGCAGATCTCATAGACTATCATTGCAATTTGCAGGAATGGATTTTTGGCAGGAACAGATCTTTTGCAGATACTGATCTTTTGTGTTTCTACACTGTAGAGTCTACAGCATCTGTGTGTGCAGCATCTTACAAAGATTTTTATCTGATGTGGAGTTCAGCTCCATAGAATAGACTGTGTAGGTATGGCTCTCATACTACATGAAGGGTGGTAAGATTGGTCTGTGATCTTTCATTTTCCAAAGACTATAGTCTGATGTGTGTATGCGCCTTTACCCAAAGGACTGTAGCCCACAGTAATAGTGTACAGACCTTTAGACTTAACAGGTGAATTTAATTATGTAGTGTCAAGTTAGGGTCCGTTTCCACTAGGAGCAGTGCGATGCGGCTACATAGCTGCATTGCACCGCAGGTGTGTAGGAAAACAATGGACTCATCCTGTACTTGGACAACATGATGGTGCAGTCCTCATCTCTAACTGACCCATCAGGGCCACAGTACATGTGCTAGACTCTTAACCACTTGCCGACCGCCCACTGTAGATTGGCGGCGGCAAAGTGGCAGCCCCAGGACCAGGTAACGCCAATTGGCGTGGGGTCCTGGGACTCTTCCTGGCCGGGGATCGCGCACATCCGCCGGCAATAGGCTCTGCCCACCCGCCGACCGATCGGAAGCGCCGGTGGGTTGTTAACCCCTGGATCGCCGCATCTAAAGCGTATAATACGCTTTGTGATGTATACAAAGCGTATTATACAGGCTGCCTCCTGCCCTGGTGGTCCCAGTGATCGAGGGACCACCAGGGCAGGCTGAAGCCACCCTAGTCTGCACCCAAACACACTGATCTGCCCCCCCCTGCCCTCTGATCGCCCACAGCACCCCTCAGACCCCCGTCCACCCCCTCAGACCCCTGTTTGCACCCAATCACCCCCCTAATCACCCATCAACCATCCCCTGTCACTGTCAACGCTATTTTTTAGATTAACCCCTTAACTGCCCCCTGGGTGCTCCTGATCACTCCCCCCCCCACACCCTCAGATCCTCCCCAGACCCCCCCCCCCCTCTGTATTGTATACATCTATCCTCCCCTATAATCACCTGTTAATCACAAATCAATCACTGCTACCCATCAGAAAAGACTCTAATCTGCCCCTTGCGGGCATCTGATCACCCACCCACACCCTCCGATCGCCCGCAGACCCGCCGTCACATCACCTCCCAAGTGCATTGTTTACATCTGTTCTCTCCTCTAAACACCCACTAATCACCCATCAATCACCCCCTGTCACTGCTACCCATCAGATCAGACCCTAATCTGCCCCTTGCGGGCACCCAATCACCCGCCACACCCTGAGATAGCCCCCAGACCCCTCTGATCACCTCCCCAGTGCATTATTTACATCTGTTCTCCCCTCTAATCACCCATCAATCACCCCCTGTCACTGCTACCCATCATACCCATCAGATCAGACCCTCATCTGCCCCTTGCGGGCACCCAATGACCGGCCCACACCCTTAGATACCCCCGATCACCTCCCCAGTGCATTGCTTGCATCTATTCCCCCCTCTATTCACACCCTGAGACACCCATCAATCACCTGTCACCCCCTAGCACACCAACCCATCAAATCAGGCCCTAATTTGCCCTGTGTGGGCTCCTGATCACTCAGCCAAACCCTCAGATCCCCCTCAGACCCCCTTCTGATCACCTCCCCAGTGCATTGACTGCATCTATTCTCCCCTCTAATCACCCACTGAGACACCCATCAATCACCTCCTGTCACCCCCTAGCACTCCTATCCATTAGATCAGGCCCTAATCTACCCCCTGCGGGCTTCTGATCACCCGGCCAAACCCTCACCCGCCCCACCGTAGTGACAGAATTTTTTTTTCTGATCACTGCTGGTATGACTTAATTGTAGCGAGACCAACCGTTATGCCACACAATACGCAACGACAATCCAAGAAGCTACTATGCCCAGCCTTTACGGTGGAAGCCACTCCAAGATTACGAACGTAACATTTTTTGGGGCCTTCTCCTTAACATGGGTCTAGTCAAAAAGAATGTATTGCGGTCTTATTGGTCTACGCATCCAATACATCACATGCCCATGTTCTCTGCTGCCATGTCAAGAGGCCACCCTGCTTATGACTGGTTCCACAAAATTCGGCCCCTCAAAGGCCACCTGTCATCAAATTTTGCTGATGCTTATACTTATACTATTATTGAAAGCTGTATTAGGGACAAGAAAAGTAGGTAAAAGTAATTTAGATGGTAGGTTGTATGACCGAGCAATAAACCGTTAAAGGACTTACGAGCCCAAATATCAAAAAAAAGACAAGTACCTTAAACACTTTTAAATGCACGGAGGACGCCGTCCGCGTCCTCCGTGCAGTTCCGCCGGGTCCCCGCAGTCTGATCGCCCCCCGTGCCGCTCCCGACCCCACAGACGGGGTCAGGCTCCCCTTCCTCTCATAAGATGGCCGCCGGAGATGGCCGCGGCTGCGCAGTCCGCATACACGTTAGTGCGGCTGCGCAGCTCTAGGGCCTCCCCCCTCGATCCACGCTACTGAATGAAAAAAAAGTGTCTGGACCTTAAGGGGTTTTATGACTGCAGTCCTTAAGTGGTTAAAAAGGAACTTTAACCCAGGATTGAACTTCAGCCCAATCAGTAGCCGATATCCCCCTTCCCACAAGAAATCTTTACCTTTTCTCTTGTAGATCATCAAGGAGGTCTGTATGGCTGATATTGTGGTGAAACCCCTCTCACAGTGTTGTGTCATGACCATGGTCCTGACAGTTTGCTGTCAATGAACATGGTTGCATTGTGGGAAATAACAGCTTTTTTCCAACTGCCAAGCAAGCAATATCTCCCTCTGTGCGTACAATTCTCAGTACCAAACATTCCACACAGATCACCTGGCAGAACTAAAAATGTCACCACCAGTGATACATTTCAGAACATAAACCAGGATGAGGAAAGCGGTTACAATGGGCAAACACTGACTACATTATCAATAAATATTGTAAAAAAAAAAAAAAAGAAAAAATAAGCAATGTTATTCAATATGTGATTTTCTAAACAGTTCCTCTTTAGCAGAACTGGACGAAAACCATCTAGCATGTGTATTAAGGAATCTGCTGCGTTTTTTAGGACTCATTCTACTGAGATTCAGAGAGGAAGTTTCCAATGATTACCCATCAGTTTCATACCATTTTCTAACTTACCTAAGTAGTATCCATAAGTAGCTTGCTTATACTCCTCCCATGAAATGTGGTTATCATTATCGACATCATAGTCCTTCCAAACTCTTGCTACATTTTCATAGATATATCTTTTCTGAACACGCTTGATCCACGCTGTCAGCTCTTCCGTGGTTATAAACCCATTGCTGTCTGCATCTATTCTGTTGGCTATCTTCCTGTAAACAAAATTTTGTTCCTTTTAGCATACGGTCAGTGTACCCTACTAGAACCACTAGCCATCAGGCATTACAAAGCAAAAGGGGAACACATAGCTTATGGGTAAGAGTACTCAGTCCTGAAATATGAACCAGTTATTGGTCACTATTTGCATCTGCATGTCCAGACTATAAATCCATTTATACATGGATATATTCTATTCAGTTTGTAAGTGTCAAACAGCCAGCCAATCACCATGCGGTTTCCATCCTTGTCACATGACAAGCCACATGGTGATTGGCTGGCTACATGGCACTTGCAAACTGAATAGGAAGTGGAGAGGACCTGTATCTCGTTGGGATCGAGTAATGTTTAATGCTCCACTGGCGCTCTTAAAGCGGAATATAACCCTGCATTTCAACTTTGCTCTAAAATATTATTTACAGCATATTATATGCAAAAAGCATTTTTTTTTACTAAACCAGCATTGGAAGGGTTAAACACAGAGGTTTAAAGGTCCTGGAGAGATATGCAGAAGTTCAGATAGATACATTCTATTTAGTTACATGTATCTATTGATAAACAGTTACACACTCTTTGGCTGTCGTCCAAGCTCCTTCTCAGTGAGAGAGATGAGTCACATTCAACACTTAGATACATTATGTAAACAAAATGTATCTATTTCAGCTTCGGATGCGTCTGCAGAAATCTAAAGGAACTTTAAAGCCCTGTGTAACCCTTCCAATGCTGGTCTAGTAAAAAAAAAAAAAATGCTGGTTGCATATAATATACTGTAAATAATGTTTTAGAGCAAAGTTGAAATGCACGGCTATATTCTGCTTTAAATAGACATTACAGGACCCCCCCCCCCCCCCCCAAAGCTCTCCCATCCCTACACACCAGTTCCACTTTGCTTACATCAGTAGAGGGAAGCCCCTGGAATAGTCCAGAGTCTTGCCCTGTCCTGTGCCCCTCCACCTTGCCGTTCCTGGGCTGGGACCCACCAAAGCTTGTCGACAGAGTAGGAACTCACTGTGCAAGCGGCTTACGCCTGTGCAGTAGTTAAACAGGTTTCATCTTCTTCCCTCCCAAGCGGGGGCTACGTGCTAGTGTGCAGGCTTTACTGTGCAGTGATGCTCGTTTACATACAGGAGAGTGGCCACAAGCTTTCACAGGGTACCAGCAAGAAGCAGTGGTCTACAGGATGACATTGGTGGTCTCTTGAGGAACTAGAGGATTCTCTTTACAGAGTTACATATACTGTATCACTTTTTCCTCCTCAGAAGTGACAGTGCATTGGTATGATGAGAATCCAGTTTGAATTACAATGATGCCAACCCATGTGCTATGACACATTTACATGTGACCGTGATTAAGTCCAGTGTTCAGCTATTTACATGATTACTGTTTATCAATGTGAAATTGTAATACTGTAGATTTTATGTGTCACACATTAAAGTTTCAGTGTCCTGTGCCATAAACTAAGAAAGAAAGGAACCATTAAATTACTGCAAATCTTACCCTAGTCTATCTTTGCTTTCCTCTGGAGTAAGCTGGTCAAAGGTTTTGGCTTCATCCTTGCCCAGAAAGGCCTCATGGTCCTGTTGGAAGCTCTGGTTCTCATCATGGACCTGAGCGTTGAGCTCGGGGTCCAGGCGTATTCTTTCTTTGCGGAAGGTTGGTTTAGCAAGCAGATCTCCAGCACATAGCAGCAGCAGGTACAATAAATTATGAGGCTCCATCACACTTCTAATAGCAGCACAGGAACTGTAAGAAGAGATCAGGTTAGTGTAAAAGCATTGCCACATTTATGTCTATAAAGTGAAGCAGTAAAATATATTGCTCACTCCCCTAAAGCCTGGACAGTGCTCGATCCTGGACGCTCAGTCCCAAAACAGCAGTGGAAAAAGGAATAGTTCACACAATGTCCAAAGCTGAGTGACTTTTATTCTGAACATATCCAATACATTGAAAAGCAAGTACAGATAGCCAACATGTTTCGGACCGATGTGGTCCTTAATCGCAGCAATCGAGTAACGGCAATCATTTGAAATATATACACTTCCCCCATGGGGTGGAGGGTCCACCCACATTGGACATCCTCCCAGGGGGTGGAGATACGGAAGTCCAACAGGACCAACCCTCCACCACAGGTAAGCATGCAGTCAGCGAAAACCATATTTTTCAGATAAAAAGTACATACATATAAAATATTGGCATTTCAACAATAAAATATACAACCCACAGATACCGCCATCATAGCAAATTATAAATATAGAAATAGCAACACATCCTTAAAGCATACAAGAATTTACTTTATATACACATAGATTTAATATACATATATACACACACACACACACACACACCCCATCTCAGCTGTGCGCAGGCGGTGTCCATTGTCCTCCATCATACGCTGCGCCACTGTCTCTTTACCGATCTTCATGGCAACAGAACGCGTCTCTAGCCTCCAGCCTAGTGACACGTCTACAAGACTCAGCCCCATAACTGTAACTCAAAGAATCAAGTCTCGATTCCTGCAGTCGAAAAGAATTGTGCATATGTAAGCGCCTACTTGCTGTCTACAGTAATTTCTGAGTGTTTTCCAACAATACAAAAATAAATCATATGCCGAGAGGAATAAAAAAACAAAACAAAAAATTGAAACTGGCTATGGAAACACAGCAACAATTAAACCATTATGTGCTAAGTGTGTCTGACATCTGAAGTGAGAGGGATACTGAGGCTGCCAAATTTATTTCCTTTAAAGAGTAACTGTCGGGCATCTCAATCAATTCTTTATTTTTATCTGGTAAACAAGTAATAAGGATGCCAATCAGACAATCCAAAAGTTAATATCAAGGTGGCCACTAAGGGCCTGTTTCCACTACACGCAGATTGGATGCAGAATGGATGCAGAAAAACTGACTCCAATGAATGCCTATGGGCCTGTTTCCACTAAACGCGATTATTCTGATGCAGATTTTCCCATAGGCATTCATTGGAGTCTTTCTGCATCCATTCTGCATCCAATCTGCGTGTAGTGGAAACAGGCCCTTATAGACTCCACTGAATACCTATGGGAAAGTCTGCATCAGAAAAATCGCGTTTAGTGGAAACAGGCCCATAGACATTCATTGGAGTCAGTTTTTCTGCATCCAATCTGCGTGTAGTGGAAAAAGGCCCTAACGGTCCAATTTCTAGCGAACAATCGTTTGAGCGATCAGAAATTCTGATCGGATTGGTTGAAAATAATCTCAGTTGATGGGCACAATCTATTATTAAAGATTATAAAAAAAATCATCCGACTGGATTTTTGTCAAACTAAAATTTGGATTTTCTTGATTGGTTGTGATAGATAGGAAGCAAAGATTGGTTCGTTGATGGTGTAGTGAACAATTTTTCTTCTTCGAACGATTTTTCGCTAGAAATTGGATCATTAGTGGCCACCATTATTTTTCTTGTTGATAAATTATCAATCCCCAGTTTACCCAACTCTTATTTGCTACACAGAACATTTGGTACACAAAAGAAAAGTTGCAGGGCATGCTGGGTCTTTTTTTTGCTTCTCTACTTCCCCTCAGACTTAACTAATGCAGCCTGATTGGCTGAAGCCTCTTTCCCTCCTGTTTTCCCCTCCCACACCTCTGTTCCTCTCTGATTGGCCAAAATTTCTCAGGCTGAAACAATGCACTTTCTATAGTGAAGGGCGGGCAAATCAGGCAGAGGAGACTGAGGGCCCGTTTCCACTTGTGCAGTGGGAATCGCCGCGGAAAAAATGAATGCGGTCGTATGCGAATTTTCATGCGAATTCGCATGGATGACTATGTATGCGAATTCAACCATGGCAGTGCCCGTGTGCTTTTCCATTGCTTCTATGCAAAATCGTATGCGAATTCGGATGAAAATTTGCATACCAAAACCGCATGCAAATTTCCTATTAAATACATTGTATGCGAAACGCATAGCAGTATGCAAATTCTTATGGCTCTGCCGTGTAAATTTTTTCTGCACAGAAAAACGCTCAGAAATCATGACAAGTGCTCTAGTGGAAACGGGCCCAAAGGGCGGATATTACATCACGACTGGCTTCAAAATAGCCACAGTAAATATGGAAACTGTCTAGAATAGGATTCTCTACTTTTCCTTTCAAATTCACTGAATCATAACGTGGACAGTGCAATACATATGTTATGTAAGTAGAACTAGTATTTATCTACTTATATATTTGGGTTTTTTTTCCTGGGATAGCATGGCTGACAGCTCCTCTTTAAACAAAACTAGTTGCCTGGCATTCGGCTGATCTTTCAGTAGTATCTGAATCACACACCTGAAACAAGCATGCAGCAAATGCAGTCAAACTTAAAGTATTACTATTGCGGTGCGGGATCGCCTCGATTCCACCGCTGATGAAATCGCATGCGGATGCGATTCCCCATGCGTTTTTTGCCGCGAATTCGCATGCGATTTTGCATAGGTGAGGGTATATGCGATTTTAACCATGTCACTGCCTGTGTGAATTTACATTGGTACCTATGCGACTTCGCAGCAAAAAACGCATGGGGAAAACGCATGCGATTTCCCTATTAAATACATTACATGCGATTCGCATGCATTCCACTCGTAGGCGAATTCTGCGGCTCTTTTGTGCGTTTTTGAACCGCTGAAACAAAACGCACCTCAACAACGCTACAGTGGAAACAGGCCCATCCACTTGCATTACATGTGCGAATCCGCATGCGTTGGACGCATGCGGATTCGCGATAGTGGAAACGAGCCCTAAACCTGAGAGGGTACACTGTGCCTGATTTAGGCCTGGAACCCACTAGCAGTGCTTTTCTGAGCACTGTGTGATTAAAAAGGCTTTTGCTAATGTAATGTAATGCTATGCAAGTGATCCCACTTCCGCACTGTTTAAAGAGACTCTGAAGACTCTCTTTATCATCATTGCCCTAACTAAAACAACGCATCCCCACAGCTACACACTAACTAAATCCCCCAAACTCCCCGGGGCACATTGCGGGGACCGCTTCCGTAAAGAGGCCGAGTTTTGGGTTGTAGCTCTGCCTCTACACGCGTCAATCAGCGTGGATCGCTGCCCCCGTCGGGGGAGAGGCAGAGATACACACGCGGATTGACGCACATGAAGGCAGAGCAGCAGCTGAAAGCTCTGCCTCCTCCAGCAGCAAAATCCACGACCAAGAAAGTCATGGATTTTTGCGGGGGAGTTTGGGGTGATTTAGTTAGTGTTTAGTCATGGGGATGCAGCGTTTTAGTTAGGGCAATGATGATAAAGAGATTTTTAAAATAAAAACCTGAATTTTATGAGACTTCAGAGTCTCTTTAACCTCCTTGGCGGTTATCCCGAGCTAGGGTCGGGGCGGAAAACCGCAGCTAAGTGCGGTGATCCCGACCTCTGCTCGGGGTAGCCGCCGGAGGCTGAATGCAGCGGGAGCGTTTCTACATACCTCCCGGGATCCCGACGTCGGCTGGCATTCTTCTTCCTCTCCTCCGGGGCTTGGCTTCCTGCCGACAGCCGGCAATTTCACTTTAGAGTTACAGCGCCACCCAGAGGATGGAGGCTTAACTGCAGCGCTGGAGCCAGGGAGGTGAGTGATTGCTGGGCTGCTGCAGATCTCCCTGACAGCATGATTTTTTCCAGGTTTTAGTGTCTGAAAGGGTGCAAAAAAATTGCACCGCTTTTAGACCCTAAAATCCGGAAAGAATCAGACCGCCAAGGGGGTTAAAAGGAAATAAAAATGTGTTCTTTTAGGTTGTCTCTAAAAATCTCAGTGCATCAGTTGTGTGAGAAACTGAATGGACCCCACAATGCAAGGCCTGTCTATCTCACTGCCAGATGTCAGTGCTTATGATTCTTTAACTTGCCAATAGTCATCTAATATGATAGTTTTGCCCGTTACCATTAATGACTTCGGAAGTTGGACTATGCCCTTCTTACAATAAAGCACACCTCAGTGGCCTGAATTTTTTAGATGTCTGCAAAGAAAACTAGAGCCCTGTACTGCTAGTCAGGGGTCATGCTGAATGAAGCAAGGATTCTGAGTGGCTGCCCACTTAGCCAGTAATCATACATTGTTCCCAATATAGTGGTCAGCTAGTGCAGTTCTTTGCAGAATCCACCTGAGGCTGGTGATAGTGCCTGGCTACCAATTGATTTTTATGGGAACATTTTCAGAGTACATGGCCTCCAGAAAAAGGGAAACAGGAAGTTCCAAGCAGTTCACGTTCAGCCTTGATAAGATGTCAGCAAATGTGCTTCCTCTGCCACAGTGACTGCATTCTCAGTTACACACCAACTCTCCATTGTGTTTTGCCAGTTATTATTGCTGAACGACGCTTACTGAAATAAAACACGTCTGCATATATTTACTAGCCATAGAAAGATCTCTGCAGGTCCACATTCTCTCAGAAAGCTAGTCAATGCTGCAGGAGGGTTGCCTCCCAGTCTGCACTAAACAGTAATGCCTCAGTGCAGAGAGAGCATCAACAGAAATTAAACCACAAATAACATGTAATCTGTTGATAATAAGAGGCCCCAGTGAGCTAACTCATGTGAGACATCCTGAGGAGATAAATAATTGATCTTATATAAATAATGCCATATACCCTGTTCCAATTTTTGGTCTCAAGGCCAAGTTTACACAGAGAATGTTTAAATGGCAAGAAAACTACAAACGGTATAAACTCCAGTATAAACAAAGCCTCCATTGTGAAAATGGAAGCTCTGTTTATACCGTTTGTAGTTTTCTTGCCATTTAAAAACATTCTCTTAGGCCAGAAACCCACTGGGAGCGCTTTGAAAGCGTGAGTGATTTGAAAAAGCTCTTGGTAATGCAATGCTATGGGGGATTTTTATAAAATCACATCACTCAAGTGGGATCACACCCATTGCATTACATTAGCTAGAGCTTTTCAAATCACAAAGCGCTCAGAAAAGCTCTCCTAGTGGGTTTCTAGCCTTAAGCAAATTAAGGACAGGTAAAACCGGTTGACTCTTTTATAAGCCAAGGGAACCTTTACTCCCCAACATCACTGCGGCTGCCTCGTCTCCATCTCATCCATCGGTAGTGCGGTTCACCCCCTTACCACCGGTGGCCTTCAACCTCCAGTGTGCCCCTGTAGTGTAATAAATTCAAAGTCCACAGCAGAACATCCCTCTCTCGCCCTGCTCCACAGCCTCTGGTGTCCCCTTAAGGTAGCCATACATCAGGAGATTTTGGGCAGATTCGACAAACAGACAAATGTATCCCTAATTGAATCTGATTAGAGAGAGAGAGACTTGCATCTTTGTCAAAGCATCCCATATACTGCAATCCAATTTCAGCATGAAATCTCCAGGGAATCGTTTGAGCCTGTCCCGCGGCTGTTACCTTTCCTGGTGTCTGTCCGCCTCTGGGAGGCTCTTCTATCAGCTGCATGCACACTGGCGGCAACGCATCACCTGTGACATCACACGCTATGCGACAGTGGCGTGTACAAATCTGCGCAAGAACATAGATGGAAAATCTCATACCCCTTACATATACAAATCCCTGTACCAGAGTAGTATTATTGTACCCTGCAATGATCAATTCCCACCTGTCCCCCTTTCTATGTCCCGTCTCTGTCCTCCATGCACATATTTACATAGGAGCACCACTCTGCCGATCCAAAGAAGTAGACTTTGAGGAGCAAACAACCAAGCGGGGGGCGCTGTCCCAGAGCACAAATCACTGCCACTTACTGCTCCCTGATTGCTTTTTAATAGGAATCGATGGTCTCCAGGATGGGACCATAGCTCCGCATCCCCGACATGCAAGCGATTTGCCGCCACCCACACATAGCAATACAGGGAGTCATCAGCTACATAGCTGACACTCATCTGTACAGCTGAGCCCAGCGATGTCGCTGTCAGGTTCTGATCCCCCGGTGGGAGACATCAGTAGTTTGGTGTGCATCCTAAGATCAGTAGCAATCAAAAGAGGATTTTCCAACACAGCTGACTAGGGATGATGGGAAAGAGCAAATTCCGTTCCGCCGGAATTCGCGGATTCCGTTAGCGTTAAATTCCGTCGCTATGAAAATTCTGCCGGAATCTTACTAAAATCCTCGGAATTCCAGATTCCGTCAGAAAAATTAAAATAATCACAAAACTAACCTTGTTTATCCTATGTGGTAGCCCATACACCCTATTAACTGTTCCCTTAGTCCTTTCCTTCCTCCCGGAGGTAGGAGGATCTCGTCTTCCAAGGAATTGTAGTATTTCAAAAGCCAGCTTACATATCTTGGCTGGAACAGAACTCATTGGGGTGTGTAAGGGACTACAATGGTCCTAAAAGCCCCCTTACTAAGATGTTAAGAAAAACAAAAAAGTTTGCTTTCCTAAAACAGAAAGAATTTGCGATAATTCAGGTTGGAGTGAGCTCGAGATGTCTCCCAGGCACCACTGCTGAATATATGCAAATTAACCTGGGAGACATCTCGAGCTCACTCCAACCTGAATTATCGCAAATTCTTTCTGTTTTAGGAAAGCAAACTTTTGTTTTTCTTAACATCTTAGTAAGGGGGCTTTTAGGACCATTGTAGTCCCTTACACACCCCAATGAGTTCTGGGTCACCATGAGCTTGCTGGTTAGTCTGTGCCTCTCGGATTTACAAGCCCTACTCCATAGAGCCAAATTAATCCATGCCATGCACTGATGAGGATCAAACAATCCGAAACAGTCTGTATGCATGTTGGATTATTTTGGCTCTGTACATATTAACAAGCTGACACATCATTGCATTCCAGCGGTTCTGGAGGTGTGTTTAGCTTCTAAGGGTACAATGGTTAATTTGCATATATTCAGCAGTGGTGCCTGGGAGACATCTCGAGCTCACTCCAACCTGAATTATCGCAAATTCTTTCTGTTTTAGGAAAGCAAACTTTTGTATATCTTGGCTGGGAATTGAACCCAGGTCTGTGTGCGTGGTAGGTAGCTCTCTTCACCACTATACCACCACCAACACTACATGCTGAAGCCAGCCTAGCATGTACCATTATGATATATCCAAGAGAAAAATGAGCTTGCTTATAGATTTGGGCCGAACGGTTCGCCTGCGAACGGTTCCATGCAAACTTCCGTGGTTCGCGTTCGCGTCCCGCAGGCGAACCTTTGCGGAAGTTCGGTTCGCCCCATAATGCACATGGAGGGTCAACTTTGACCCTCTACATCACAGTCAGCAGGCCCAGTGTAGCCAATTAGGCTACACTAGCCCCTGGAGCCCCACCCCCCCTTATATAAGGCAGGCAGCGTCGGCCATTACGGTCACTCGTGTGCTGCCTGCGTTAGTGAGAGTAGGGCGAGCTGCTGCAGACTGTCTCTCAGGGAAAGATTAGTTAGGCTTAACTTGTTCCTGTCTGGCTGCATACCTGTGCTGTGAACCCACCACTGCATACCTGTGCTGTGAACCCACCACTGCATACCTGTGCTGTGAACCCACCACTGCATACTTGTGCTGTGAACCCACCACTGCATACCTGTGCTGTGAACCCACCACTGCATACCTGTGCTGTGAACCCACCACTGCATACCTGTGCTGTGAACCTGCCACTGCATACCTGTTCTGTTCAGTGGACCCGCCACTGTATACCTGTTCATTGAACCCACCACTGCATACCTGTGCTGTGAACCCACCACTGCATACCTGTTCTGTGAACCCACCACTGTATACCTGTTCTGTGAACCCACCACTGTATACCTGTTCTGTGAACCCACCACTGTATACCTGTTCAGTGAACCCGCCACTGCATACCTGTTCTGTTCAGTAGACCCGCCACTGTATACCTGTTCAGTGAACCTGCCACTGCATACCTGTTGTGTTCAGTGAACCTGCCACTGCATACCTGTTCTGTGAACCTGCCACTGTATACCTGTTCTGTTTAGTGAACCCGCCACTGTATACCTGTTCTGTTTAGTGAACCCGCCACTGCATACCTGTTCTGTTCAGTGGACCCGCCACTGTATACCTGTTCAGTGAACCCGCCACTGCATACCTGTTGTGTTCAGTGAACCTGCCACTGCATACCTGTTCTGTGAACCCGCCACTGTATACCTGTTCTGTGAACCCACCACTGTATACCTGTTCTGTGAACCCACCACTGTATACCTGTTCAGTGAACCCGCCACTGCATACCTGTTCTGTTCAGTAGACCCGCCACTGTATACCTGTTCAGTGAACCTGCCACTGCATACCTGTTGTGTTCAGTGAACCTGCCACTGCATACCTGTTCTGTGAACCTGCCACTGTATACCTGTTCTGTTTAGTGAACCCGCCACTGTATACCTGTTCTGTTTAGTGAACCCGCCACTGCATACCTGTTCTGTTCAGTGGACCCGCCACTGTATACCTGTTCAGTGAACCCGCCACTGCATACCTGTTGTGTTCAGTGAACCTGCCACTGCATACCTGTTCTGTGAACCCGCCACTGTATACCTGTTCTGTTTAGTGAACCCGCCACTGCATACCTGTTCTGTTTAGTGAACCCGCCACTGCATACCTGTTCTGTTTAGTGAACCCGCCACTGCATACCTGTTCTGTTCAGTGGACCCGCCACTGTATACCTGTTCAGTGAACCCGCCACTGCATACCTGTTGTGTTCAGTGAACCTGCCACTGCATACCGGTTCTGTGAACCCGCCACTGTATACCTGTTCTGTTTAGTGAACCTGCCACTGTATACCTGTTCTGTTTAGTGAACCCGCCACTGCATACCTGTTCTGTTCAGTGGACCCGCCACTGTATACCTGTTCAGTGAACCCGCCACTGCATACCTGTTGTGTTCAGTGAACCTGCCACTGCATACCTGTTCTGTGAACCCGCCACTGTATACCTGTTCTGTTTAGTGAACCCGCCACTGTATACCTGTTCTGTTTAGTGAACCCGCCACTGCATACCTGTTCTGTTCAGTGGACCCGCCACTGTATACCTGTTTAGTGAACCCGCCACTGCATACCTGTTCTGTGAACCCGCCACTGTATACCTGTTCTGTTCAGTGAACCCACCGCATCAGTGCGCATACCTGTGCAGTTAAGTGAACCCACCTACCTACGTGAGTGCACGCAGTGTGATATACCACTCCGTGCATACCCGATATGGACAAAACAGGTAGAGGAAGAGGTAGTGCCAGAGCCAGAGGAAGGCCACCCGGCAGGTCTGCGCGAGGTCGTGTAAATGTAATTTCGTGTGGACCTGGCCCACAGTACAGTGCTCGGAAGAAGGCACGTCCCATCACCTCCCAAGATTGTCAGGACGTGGTTGAGTATTTAGCGACACAGAACACCTCATCTTGCTCAGCCACCAGCGCTACTACTAGCACCACTTCCGCTGCATTTGACACTTCGCAAGAATTATTTAGTGGTGAAATCACTGATGCACAGCCATTGTTGTTACAGCCAGATGAATTTTCACCAGCTCATATGTCTGAGTTACGCGGCAACACTATGGATGTAACGTGTCAGGAGGATGAAGGACCTACTGATGGTGCAAGTTTGGATTTGTCTGAGGCAAGCGAAGCTGGGCAGGATGACTACGATGATGACGGTAATAGGGATCCTCTGTATGTTCCCAATAGAGGAGATGAAGAGGGGGACAGTTCAGAGGGGGAGTCAGAGAGTAGTAGGAGGAGAGAAGTTGCTGAAAGAAGCTGGGGCAGCTCTTCGTCAGAAACAGCTGGTGGCAGAGTCCGGCACCATGTATCGCCACCTATGTACAGCCAGCCAACTTGCCCTTCAGCATTAGCTGCTGAGGTCCCCATAGTGCCCACATCCCAGGGTGGCTCAGCGGTGTGGAAATTTTTTAATGTGTGTGCCTCAGATCGGACCAAAGCCATCTGTTCGCTCTGCCAACAAAAATTGAGCCGTGGAAAGGCCAACACTCACGTAGGGACAAGTGCCTTACGAAGGCACCTGGAGAAAAGGCACAAACAGCAATGGGATGGCCACCTGAGCAAAAGCAGCAGCAGCACACAAAAGCAAAGCCACTCTCCTTCTCCTCTTCCTCCTCCATCAGGTGCATTATCTGCTTCTGCCGCTTTCTCCCTTCCACCTTCACAGGCACCCTCCTCCACTCCGCCTCTGCCCTTGAGCGCTTCCTGCTCCTCTGCCCACAGCAGCAGTCAGGTGTCCGTGAAGGAAATGTTTGAGCGGAAGAAGCCAATTTCGGCCAGTCACCCCCTTGCCCGGCGTCTGACAGCTGGCGTGGCGGAACTGTTAGCTCGGCAGCTGTTACCATACCGGCTGGTGGACTCTGAGGCCTTCCGTAAATTTGTGGCCATCGGAACACCGCAGTGGAAGATGCCAGGCCGCACTTATTTTTCGAGAAAGGCCATACCCCAACTGCACCGTGAAGTTGAGAGGCAAGTGGTGTCATCTCTTGCGAAGAGCGTTGGGTCAAGGGTACACCTGACCACGGATGCCTGGTCTGCCAAGCACGGGCAGGGCCGCTACATTACCTACACAGCCCATTGGGTGAACCTGGTGGTGAACGATGGCAAGCAGGGCGCAGCGGACCAAATTGTGACACCTCCACGGCTTGCAGGCAGGCCTCCTGCCACCTCCTCTCCTCCTGCTACATGCTCTTCGCTGTCCTCCTCCTCCTTGGCTGAGTGGCAGTTCTCCTCTCCAGCTACACAGCCCCAGCTCCGCAGGGCCTATGCTGCATGCCAGGTACGACGCTGTCACGCCATCTTAGACATGTCTTGTCTCAAAGCGGAGAGTCACACTGGAGCAGCTCTCCTGGCTGCTCTTAAGAAACAGGTGGATGAGTGGCTGACCCCGCACCACCTGGAGATAGGCAACGTGGTGTGCGACAACGGCAGCAATCTGCTTGCCGCTTTGCATATGGGGAAGCTGACACACATACCCTGCATGGCACATGTCATGAATCTAGTGGTTCAAAGATTTGTGGCAAAGTACCCTGGCTTAGCGAATGTCCTGAAGCAGGCCAGGAAGGTCTGTGGGCATTTGAGGCGGTCTTACACAGCCATGGCACGCTTTGCGGAAATTCAGCGCAAAAACAACATGCCGGTGAGACGCCTCATTTGCGATAGCCCGACTCGCTGGAACTCGACCCTGCTCATGTTCTCCCGCCTGCTAGAACAGAAGAAAGCCGTGACCCACTACCTCTACAACTACAGTAGAATGAAACAGTCTGGGAAGATGGGGATGTTCTGGCCCGACAACTGGACACTGATGGAAAATGCATGCAGGCTCATGCGGCCGTTTGAGGAGGTGACCAACCTGGTGAGCCGCAGTGAGGGCACCATCAGCGACTTAATTCCCTACGCTTACTTCTTGGAGCGTGCTGTGCGTAGAGTGGCGGATGAAGCTGTGAATGAGCATGACCAGGAACCGTTACGGCAGGAACAGGCATGGGACCAATTTTCATCAGACCCAGCTGTTTCCTCAACACCTGCGGCAGCACAGAGGGGGGAGGAGGAGGAAGAAGAGAAGTCGTGTGCAGAAGACGAGTCAGACTCAGAGGATGATGAGCAAGGTGTTTCTTTGGGGGAGGAGGAGGGGACAGCGGCAGGAGAACAACCTCAGCAGGCATCGCAAGGGGCTTGTGCTGCTCAACCTTCCCGTGGTATTGTTCGCGGCTGGGGGGAGGAGGTTGACTTACCTGACGTCACTGAGGAAGAGCAAGAGGAGATGGAGGGTACTGGATGCGACTTTGTGCAGATGTCGTCTTTTATGCTGTCCTGCCTGTTGAGGGACCCCCGTATAAAAAACCTCAAGGGGAATGAGCTGTACTGGGTGGCCACACTACTAGACCCTCGGTACAGGCACAAAGTGGCGGACCTGTTACCAACTCACCGGAAGGTGGAAAGGATGCAGCACATGCAGAACCAGCTGTCAACTATGCTTTACAATGCCTTTAAGGGTGATGTGACGGCACAACGCCAGCAAGGTACCACTGCCACTAATCCTCCTCCCGTGTCCACGCAGTCAAAGACAGGACGCTCCAGCGATCTCATGGTGATGTCGGACATGCGGACGTTCTTTAGTCCAACGCCTCGCCGTAGCCCTTCCGGATCCACCCTCCACCAACGCCTGGAACGGCAGGTAGCCGACTACCTGGCCTTAAGTGTGGATGTAGACACTGCTGTGAACAGCGATGAGGAACCCTTTAACTACTGGGTGCGCAGGCTTGACCTGTGGCCAGAGCTGTCCCAATTTGCCATCCAACTTCTCTCCTGCCCTGCCGCAAGCGTCCTGTCAGAAAGGACCTTCAGAGCAGCTGGAGGCATTGTCACAGAGAAGAGAAGTCGCCTAAGTCACAAAAGTGTTAAGTACCTCACCTTTATCAAAATGAATGAGGCATGGATCCCGGAGGGCTGCTGCCCGCCCCAAGACTAAGTCAGTCCCCGCACACACAGCATCTCTGCCTGCACGCCGTGTGACTGGCTGCCTGGCCTGCCCCAAGAAGACTAAGTCGCTCCCAGTCCCTCCACACAGCATGTCTGCCTGCAGACCGCTTGACTACCTTCTCCGCCACCACCAACAGGGTCCGGGACTCCAGGCGGATTGCTGAATTTTTTAGGCCGATGCTAGCAGCGGCCGCTGTAATAATTTTTCTGGTGCGTGTACATGACTGCCTAATTTTTCTGGCTGCACTGCGGGCAGCTGCAACAACAAAAGAAAAGGCATGTACATGCGCCCATTCCCCTTCGTGATCATTACCTTGCCGTGGTGAAGGGGCTTGCGTATCACAATGAAGCAATGACCGGCGCCTAGATGAGTGTCTCGGGGGGCACACCCACGATAATAAGGTCGTTGCCTCATTGTGGTCAGACCAAATTTGATCAGCTGGACAGTCACTGTTCTGTCATTCAGCTACATTAGCCAGGCGACCATATGGGCTGTAAAGCCACCAAAACCTGCACTCTCGCCATGGTGCGCACCAGTCCAGCACGGCCGTCACTACACAAACAGCTGTTTGCGCTGCGTTACACGGTGAGTTTGGTGTGTCAGTGTGAAGCAGTACCTTAATTACACTACCTGATTGATGTATACACATGCAAGATGTTTGAAAGCACTTTAGGCCTGTCATTTAGCATTCAATGTGATTTCTGCCCTTAAAACGCTGCTTTGCGTCAAATCCAGATTTTTCCTGGGGACTTTTGGCATGTATCCCACTCCGCCATGCCCCCCTCCAGGTGTTAGACCCCTTGAAACATCTTTTCCATCACTTTTGTGGCCAGCATAATTATTTTTTTTTTCAAAGTTCGCATCCCCATTGAAGTCTATTGCGGTTCGCGAACTTTAACGCGAACCGAACCTTCCGCGGAAGTTCGCGAACCTAAAATCGGAGGTTCGGCCCAACTCTACTTGCTTAAGGTAGCATGTCAAAAGCCAAGTCACATTGGCTGGGAATTGAACCCAGGTCTAGTGCTCGGTAGGCTGCTATCCTAACCATTATAGCACCAACACAACACACTACAATGCTACATTCTGAAGCCAGCCTAGCATGTACCATTGTGATATACCCAAAAGAAAAATGAGCTCTCTCTCTCTCTCATCAACGGATACCGGCAGAATTTCACAGGCAATTTCGGAATTCAGCCACATTGAAACAAACGGAATGACCAATTTCCACCTAAAATTGCGGAAAATACAATTCCGCGGAAAGCGGTAACCATCCCTACTAGAGAGGGATGAATCTACCTGGTTATCTGGGGTTCTTTTCAGACAACTGTTGAACACAAAAGGCAAGGCCATGCCTGGGTGGGCTTGAACCACCAACCTTGCAGTTAACAGCCAAACACACTAACCAATTGTGCCACAGAGACTGTGCACCACAAAGACTGTGCATGCAGTTGCTGTTGAATGATTTTATGGGGATGTATGTGTGTCTTTTGGAGGGAGGAAGTAAGTCTGCTCCAAGAAGTTTCAGCATGTAGTGTTGGTGGTATAATGGTTAGGATAGCAGCCTACAGAGCGGTAGGCCTGGGTTCTATTCCTGGCCAATGTGAGTTGGCTTTTGACATGCTACAAATCCTTAAAGTGAATCTCCGGACTAAAAATGGTACACGCTAGGCTGGCTTCAGCATGTAGTGTTGGTGGTGGTATAGTGGTGAAGAGAGCTACCTACAACGCACTCAGACCTGGGTTCAATTCCCAGCCAAGGTATGTAAGCTGCCTTTTGAAATACTACAATTCCCTGGAAGACGAGACCCTCCTCGAGGAGAGAAGGGAAAATACAGGTTATCAGGCAGAAATCAGTTTGGTGGGGAAGTAATTTTGAATTCTGCAAAATTCCGCGTAATTTAAAAATTTTCCACGGAATTCTGTTTTTGAGCTATAGCAATTCCGTTCCGTCATATAGGAACCGGAATCACCAAATTCCGGCCGGAATCACGGAATTTACAATTTCGCGGAATCCAGCGACCATCCCTACAGCTGACTACTGAAGAGGAAGAGACTAATGTAAGAAAACACCAGTACACACAATACTGTTACCTAAAACAATCACAGGTAATTATTTTAGGTGATGAAATATGTGTGTGTATATGTAGTTTATCACCATTAAAATCATCCTGTTTAAACATACCATGCAGCCACAATTACAGCACCAGACACAAATGTACTGAAGTGACTTATTGGTTTCGACTAGTAACAAGTGTATGCCTCACCAGAACTCCATGCAAAAGCAAGAAGATGTGAGAAGGAGGAAGATATACTCACCTTGTCCCTGGCAGTCTCCACACTAACAGATCTTTTATGTCTGTGTCCCACACTGCTGACAGCTCTATAGAGAACACTACAGCCTTTATTTCCAGACTCAGTTTCTAGTAACTCTACAGGCTTAGTACACCTGGGCAGATCAGAAGACGATCAATGATTCTTCTCGATTAGACAGCATTGCCATATCAACACACAAGTATCACAGCTCTTACATGTCTTTTATTTGTTTTTGAGGAATATTCTACTATTGAGTCAATTGATCATACATATGATACTCAAACACTTCATAATATGTACTGATCAATCGATATTTACCAGCACACACAATCATGCAACAACCAATCAAAGACTCAGATATCTGTTTCCGATTGCTCCGCATCCAAATTCACTTCCAGTTTTTAAATAATCCAATTATTTGATAGGATCATTAATCAGAATAGAAATGAATATTGGTCCATGCACACTATGCCTAAAGCCTCATCTACACGTGTAGATGACGCTGCGATCCGGCGGCTCAATTAGCTGCCGGATCACCTCTTCCGCGTACCTGCCGCGTCCCCGCTCATGCGTCAGATTCGATCTGCCCTCGTCCCCGCCCGGCGCCGCTCATCTTCCGCTCGATTCCCTGCCATTGTTCCCTCGTGGGGAACGAGCAGGGAATC
Organism: Hyperolius riggenbachi; assembly: GCF_040937935.1. NCBI lineage: Eukaryota > Metazoa > Chordata > Amphibia > Anura > Hyperoliidae > Hyperolius > Hyperolius riggenbachi. The sequence continues at coordinate 91,297,307 of NC_090656.1, forward strand.
GGCGGTGGCAAGATCCGCCCTGTCGGATCTTATCAATCGAGCCGTATTAGCAGCTAGATTGATAAGTAACATCGGAGCCTCATCTACGCGTGTAGATAGGTAGTCTGGAGACTGCCTTATACAGAGTGAAGAGAATAAAACAAACAGAAATGTGATCTCTACACTAAAGGCAATGGATGTTATGCTGGGAATACACGGTTCGTTTCTGGTGCTCCATTCTCTTATCTACCGCTCGTTTGTCTTATCTTTTTCCATTCACTTCTATCAGAAATCGAGCGGCGAAAGGGAGATCGGACAGGTCGGAAATTATCTATCGAACCATCTAATCACCTCAAAAACGAACAGTGCATTCCCAGCATTAGTGATAAAAAGGACAGAGCACTGACGATTGAGGAATGTACCACACTACAGTATACCCGTTGCTTATCCTGAAAAGGATTGCAACGGTGATGAATGCAATGCATACACTGCAGCAGACTTATGCAGCATGATGTGCGTTATTCTGACGGAAATCAGTACACTGCAAACGCACCAGTGTGGAAGCGCCATTGGAATATAACTGCATCACTTTGTGAACCGATTACGTTAACCGTGGCAATGCAATGTATGTAAGGACCCTAAGGGCCTGTTTCCACTACACGCAGATTGGATGCAGAAAAACTGACTCCAATGAATGCCTATGGGCCTGTTTCCACTAAACACGATTTTTCTGATGCAGATTTTCCCATAGGCATTCATTGTAGTCAGTTTTTCTGCATCCATTCTGCATCCAATCTGCGTGTAGTGGAAACAGGCCCTAAGCCTATCAAGAAGGAGGCAAGTATACACTTTTCTATCTCTGCAAATGTTTTTGCCTGGAACATGGACTTCACATACGACAGGCTTGAATGCAATTAAATCAGTGGGCTTATTCACATATCATGCAAATCTTGCCTGTTGCATGATCTCGAACACTGCGAATGCTTATTCTTACATCAGCTATTGTGGAAGAACACTATTCATTTCCCCGTGTAATTCAGGTTCTGGTTATTTTATCGTAATATGGGCTCTGGCTACATCACACACTCACCCTACCCTAGTGCACACTCACACTGTACTCTGTCTGCATGTGCTCCCTTCCTTACTGCTCACTCTAGCCTGTGTACATCACACTCTACCCTTTTCACAGCTGTTTCATGCATTATGGCACATAACCTCGGAAGAAGCGCTGCAAGGCGTGAAACAGCAGTCAGGCTCTTTATGCCCGCACCCACTGATTGAGACAAGCTTCGGAGCCCCGGTATGTCCACTGCATTCTTTGTTTTACATTTTGCACTAAACATAAGCTGCATGAAATCATTGCAAGGACTCAATAAACAACACTATAGCAGCAGCGCCAGTTGCTCTTTTCCTTATTTTGAAGTTTCTTGATCTTTCCATTTAATGAATTGAGAGCACCCTGCAACTGTACCGGGAAACAAGATCTGCAAAACCACCACACTCACACCACCTTCGTGCACACTCACACTGTACGATGACAGCATGCGCACTCTTCCTTACTGCACATACTACCGTGTACATCAAACATTTACCCCACCCTAGTGCAAGGAAGCAATAACCATAGCAGCCATACCAACTGCTATGGGGTCCTGGAGCAGAGGGGGGCCCCAGCTTGTACTTGTGTTCACTTTTAACTTTCCTTTGTTTCTCCACCCTCTAACTTTGTCTCTTAGCCCACGGACTATGCACAGTGTACAGTGCATGGGAATGTAAACTGGCCAATCAATTCATATCCATAGGGTAGGGGCTAGTGGCATTGCTCAAGAGTACCTAGTTCTGAAGGCCCCATGAAAATTTTGCTATTGGGCCCCCTAGCTACACCACCGCCCTAGTGCACGCTCACGCTGTACCCTGAACACATGCACTCCCTTACTGCACATCCTACCCAGTGTAAATCACACATTCACCCCACCCTAGTGCACACTCACACTGTACCATCTGCATGCGCTCCCCTCCTTACCGTACACTCACAATGTACCCTGCGTGCATGTGCTCCCTTCCTTACAGCTCACTTACACTGTACCCTGTCTGAATGCACTCCCTTCCTTACTGCACACTCACACTGTACCATCTGCATGCGCTCCATTCCTTACGGCACACTCACACTATACCCTGTGTGCATGCAATCCCTTCCTTACCCCACACTGTACCCTTTGTGCATGCGCTCCCTTACTGCACACTCACTCTGTACCCTGTGTGCATGCAACCCCTTCTTTACCCCACACTGTTCCTTTTGTGCATGCGCTCCCTTACTACACACGCACACTATACCCTGCGTGCATGCACTCCCTTCCTTACCACACACTCACACTATACCCTGTGTGCATACACTCCATTCTTTACCACACACACACACACACACACACACACACACACACACACACACACACACACACACACACACACACACACACACACACACACACACACACACACACACACACACACACACACACACACACACACACACACACACACACACACACACACACACACACACACACACACACTACCCTGTGTGCATGCGCTCTCCTCCTTACTGCACGCTCACATATTACCCCATGTGCATGCGCTCCTCTCCTTACTGCACACTCATATAGTACCCCATGTACATCACACACTCACCCCACCTTAGTACACACTTACACTGTACCCTGACTGCATGAGCTTCCTTCCTTAGCACACAATTACACTATATACTGTACATGCACTTCACCCACAGTACACTGTGCCCTATATATACATGTAAGACCTTAGGTGAACCCTCACACTAAACCCTATAATCATGTATGCACTCTACCTCCAGTCTTTCCCCCACAGCATGCAATCACTGTATGGTAATGCATCCACTCCCCCCTTAGTGCACACTCACCCCGCTCAGTGAGTGTCAGGCTGAGCTGCACTCAGTCCCCTTCCAGCAAACCTCTCAGGACAGCTTCGTCTCCGTACTCTGCACTCAACATGGACAGATTATACACTTACTCGCACCGGACAGGGACAGAAGCTCTCCCAGCCAATCCCGTGTCGGGTGCCGTTCTCTACAGTCCACTGTCACGGCGCAGCCTATTGGCCGGCGAGATTCAATGAGAGGGCGGAGCCAGTGCGCCACGTTGCAGTGAAGCTGTGTCGGTGCAGCAAGCACAACTCAGCGTGTCATCATCAGCCTGTGTGGGGCTCACTCGCAGTGTGGCTATGTACATCACTATGGAGGGTTCTGCTAGAAGCTGGTTTATACAAGGATATCTGCTATTTTATTCTCAGCTATGTTCCACCTGCTCTACTAAAGAAACCAGTCATGACAAGACAAGACAAATAACATTTATATTGCGCTTTTCTCCTTGCGGACTCAAAGCGCCAGAGCAGAGCAGCAGCCACTAGGGCGCGCTCTATTGGCAGTAGCAGTGTAAGGGAGACTTGCCAAAGGTCTCCTACTGAATTAGTGCTGGCTTACTGAACAGGCAGAGCCGAGATTCGAACCCTGGTCTCCTGTATCAGAGGCAGAGCCCTTAACCATTACACCATCAGCCAACTGCCATCAATACCTATTCATATTTACAGGCATGTACTGAGGGCGCTTTCACATCTGAGCCCGTTTTCTGTGTTTTAACGCAAAGTCGAAACGTCGCGTTAACCAAGGTAAAATGAAAGTCCATAGACTTTCATTTTACCTTTCACATCCGACGCTGCGTTTTGGTGTTGCTGTTCAACGCACCCAAGAAAACCTGTAACATCAAAAAGTTCCTTTGGGGGGTACTCACCTCGGGAGGGGGAAGCCTCAGGGTCATGGGAGTCCGCAGAAAATTTTCCAGGGAGGGGGGAGGAAAAAGCGGGGCGGCGTCATGCGCCGCGCATAGTGTGCCGCGCTGAAAAATGGGTGTGGTCATGAACCAGAATGTAGTGGGTGGAGACAAGTTTACATGAACTAAGCAATGGTGGGACATTAGATTAGGACAGTGGTGGCGAACCTTTTGGAGGTCAAGTGTTCAAACTGCAAAGTCACTTTACTATCACAAAGTGCCAACAGCAATTTAAACTAAATATAAACGTTTTACTCATACATGAACATTATGGAAAATCCAAGTTGAAAATAAACTGTGAAGATAAACAATTTCATCCATCCGACTCCTGAAAAATTTATTCATTTTTTTAGAACCTCCCAGTTTCATTTTCTGTTTTAAAAAGCGGAAAAAGTAGGTTTAATGCTATTGTCTCATATGATGATGATTCCGCTTTTTCCATAGTCTCGCAGTTAGCAATCATGTGACCCCCAACAAGACAAATTCAGCAATCATGAGGCCCCCCCATCAAGACAAATTCAGCAATCATGAGGCCTCCAACATGACCAACTCAGCAATCATGAGGCCCCCAACAAGACAAATTCAGCAATCATGAGGCCTCCCAACAAGACAAATTCAGTAATCATGAGGCCCCCAACAAGACAAATTCAGCAGTCATGAGGCACATAAATAGACAGCATTTCACATAAATAGGCAGAATGCCCCCTTAATATGGTAGACACCTCTCACCTGGCAGCAGTTCCCCAAAATACACTCAATCTGACAGCAGTGGTTCCCCAAAAATAGGTAGCCCCAGGTCTATAGGTGTCCCCAGAATAGGTGGCCAGCGGTATAGATGTCCCCAGAACTGGTAGCCAGGGGTAGAGATGTCCCCAGAACAGGTAGCCAGGGGTATATGTGCCCAGTATATGTAGGCAGGGGTATATGTGCCCAGTATATGTAGCCAGAGGTATTTGTGCCCAGTATATATAGGCAGGGGTATATGTGCCCAGTATATGTAGTCAGGGGTATATGTGCCCAGTATATGTAGTCGGGTATATGTGCCCAGTATATTTAGTCAGGGGTATATGTCCCCAGTAGATGTAGCCAGGGGTATATGTTACCAGTATATGTAGCCAGGGGTATATGTGCCCAGTATATGTAGTCAAGGGTTTATGTGCCCAGTATATGTAGCCAGAGGAATATGTGCCCAGTATATGTAGGCAGGGGTATATGTGCCCAGTATATATAGTCAGGGGTATATGTGCCCAGTATATGTAGTCAGGGGGATATGTGCCCAGTATATGCAGGCAGGTGTATATGTCCCAGTATATGTAGGCAGGTGTATATGTCCCAGTATATATAGCCAGGGGTATATGTAGGCAGGTGTATATGTCCCAGTATATATAGCCAGGGGTATATGTAGGCAGGTGTATATGTCCCAGTATATATAGCCAGGGGTATATGCCCCCAGTATATGTAGCCAGGGGGTATATGTCCCCAGTATATATAGCCAGGGGTATATGTCCCAGTATATGTAGCCAGGGGTATATGTCCCAGTATATGTAGCCAGGGGTATATGTCCCAGTATATGTAGCCAGGGGTATATGTCCCAGTATATGTAGCCAGGGGCAGGGCCGTGCAGAGGGTCCTTAAGTGGGGGGTGCTCAAATCTAAAAAAGAGCCCTGGCAATGCCTACCCCCGCATGCCCCCCCCCTCCTTGTTTCTGGCTAGGGGGGTATTGATTGTTATTCTGCTGAATGCAGATGCTGAGTGCCATGTGGGTTATGGGTGCGGGTACAGGGTGTCATGTGGGTTCTGGCTATGGTTGGGTATCGAGTGTCATGCGGGTGTTGATTGCAAGAACTTAGTGCCATGTAAGATCTGGGTGCATGTACTGGATGTCATGTGGGTGCTGGGTGCAGGTACCGGGTGTGACATGGGTGCGAATACTTGGCGCCATGCCTGTACTGGGTGCTGGCTATGGGTGGGCTTTGGGCATCACATGGGTTTTGAATACAGGTACTTTGGGTGCGGTTGCGGGTTAAGTGAAAACTTGGTGCAGATAGTGGGGGCCATGTGGAAGCTGTGTGCAGGTGTGAGTACTGGGTGCAATTTTAGGCCGGGGTGCAGATACTTGGTGTCATGTGAGTGTGAGTACTGGGTGCCAGCTATGAGGGGAAGGGGTGGCTGATGGGAAAAGTAGAGGTCAGTGTGGGTGCTGCAGGAAGGGGCAGGGCTATGCAGAGGATGCTCAAGGGTGTGGTACTCAAATTTGAAATCGATAAATCGTGCTAAATTGTGTATGTCATACCCCCTCTCCATAAAGCATAAGGCAGTCTTATCCCCCCCCCCCCCCAGCAGTGATAGGTGCCCACTGTTAGTGGGTTAGAGAGTGCACAGTGGAGCCCACTGTAGAGGCACAGACTCACCTTTCATTACTGGGACCTCTGTCCCTCTTGATCAGCACCCAAGCCTCTTTTCAGGCAAAGAAGTGGTTACCAATATGCAGTGGTTGCTAAGCATTAGTAGATGCAAAACTGCAGTAAGTGCCAAGGCACAGTGGGTGCCCAGATGCAGTGGATGGTAAGATGCAAAGGTTCACTTTGTGGTAAATTGCAGTGTGTGCCGAGATGCCAAAGTACAGTCTGTGTCAAGCTGCTATGGGTACCAAGGTCCAGTTTGTATTGGGTGTTTATTTGCAGTGGGTGCTATGCAGTATTGGGTGCTGAATGAGTAGCAGATGGTGATAAACAATAGTGGGTGCCATGTGAGTGCTAATTGGTACAGGGGGCCATGTGAGTGTTGGACAGGAGTAAGTAGGGAGCGCCATGTGTGGTCTGGGTGTGTGCCATGGGGGAGTACTGTGTCTCATATGGGTGCTGGCTAGTGGGATATTTGTTGTCATGTGTGTGCTAAAGGCAGATGCTGGGTGCCATGTGGGTTCTGGGTGCTGGCACAGGGTGTCATGTGGATTCTGGCTGTATGGGTGTGTATCAAGCATCATGTAGGTGTTGATTGCAGGTACTCAGTCCCTTGTGAGTTCTGGGTGCAAGTACTGGATGTCATATTTGAGTGCTTGGTGTGGGTGCTGGGCACCAAGTGGAGGCTTAGTGCAACTGGAACTACTGCAGATGAAGCATGTGGGTGTTGGGTGCAGGTACTGGGTATCACATAGGTGCAAATACTTGGTGCCATACCTGCACTGGGTGCTAGCCCTGGGTGGGTGTTGTGTGTCACGTGGGTTCTGAGTGCAGGTACATCGGGTGCTAGTACTGGTTATGTGAGTTGGTGCCATGTGGAGGCTGTGTGCAGGTGTGAGTAGTGAGTGACATGTCAGAGCTGGGTGCAAGTACTGTGCCATGTAGGTGTGAGTATTGGGTGCCAGCTATAGGGTGAAGGGGTGCAGGTATTGGGTGTCATGTGGCTGTTTGATGCAAGTACTAAGTGCCATATTGAGGCTAGATGTGAGTATTGGGTGCAGGGTGCTTGGTGCAAGTACTGGGTGCTTGCTATAGTGGGGGTTACTGGTTGAGTGTAATGTGGGTGCTGAATATTGGTGGGATTGCTGTGGGTGCAGGGGGTGGGAGGCCACTGTGGGTACTGCTATGAATGGCATAGTTGCTGCTAGGGGAGGTCGAGGTCAGTATGGTTGATGGGGGAAGGGTAGGTCACTGTGGGTGCTGGGGGGAGAAGTAACTGTGGGTGCTGTGGAAAGTAGAGGTCAGTATGGGTGCTGGAGGAAAGGGAGGTCAGTGTGGGTCCTTTGGTGAAGATCGCTGTGGGTCTCGGGAGGTAGAGGTCAATGTGGGTGCAGGGGGTGGGAGGTCACTATGGGTGCTGCTATGAATGGCATAGTTGCTGCTAAGGGAGGTAGAGGTCAGTGTAGGTGCTGGGGGAAGGGTAGGCCACTGTGGGTGCTGGGAGAAGTCAGTGTGGTTACTGGAGGAAGGAGTGGATGCTGGGTGTTGGGAGAAGCCACTGTGGGTGCTGGCAATGGGAGAGGTCACTGTAGGTGCTGCTTTTGGGATGGGAGGTCCCTGTGGGTGCTGCAGGGGACAGGAGGGTAGCCACTGGGGGAGGGAAAAATCACTGTGGGTGCTGGGGGAGGGATAGGTCAGTGTGGGTGCTGGGGTAGGCAGGATCACTGCTAGAGCTGGGGAGGGAGAGGTCACTGTGGGTGCTAGGTGGAGGGAGAGGTCACTGTGGGTGCTGGGGGAGGGAGAGGTCACTATGGGTCCTAGGTGGAGGGAGAGATCACTGTGGGTGCTAGGTGGAGGGAGAGGTCACTGTGGTTGCTGGGGAGGGAGAGGTCACTATGGGTCCCAGGTGGAGGGAGAGATCACTGTGGGTGCTAGGTGGAGGGAGAGGTCACTGTGGGTGCTAGATGGAGGGAGAGGTCACTGTGGGTGCTGGGTAAGAGAGCGCTCACTGTGGGTGCTAGGTGGAGGGAGAGGTCTCTGTGGGTGCTAGGTGGAGGGAGAGGTCACTGTGGGTACTGGGGAGGGAGAAGTCACTATGGGTCCCAGGTGGAGGGAGAGGTCACTGTGGGTGCTAGGTGGAGGGAGAGGTCACTGTGGGTGCTGGGTAAGAAAGAGGTCACTGTGGGTGCTAGGTGGAGGGAGAGGTCTCTGTGGGTGCTAGGTGGAGGGAGAGGTCATTGTGGGTGCTGGGGGAGGGAGAGGTCACTGTGGGTACTTTGGTTGGGAGAGGTTAGCATGGGTCCTAGGTGGAGGGAGAGGTCACTGTGACTGCTAGGGAAGGGAGTGGTCACTGGGTACTAGGTGGAGGGAGAGGTCACTATGGGTGCTGGGGGAGGTAGAGGTCAGTATGGGTCCTAGGTGGAGGGAGAGGTTAGTATGCCACACTAGGATTCCTGTCTGGGCCTCTTCACTTGAAAGTGTCCCAGGCTGGGGGAGGAGCTTCCCGCTGGTGGGCGGGGCTTATCGCGGTCGGGGGCGGAGCTTACTTTGCGCGGCGAGAGGGGCCTTTTTTAAAGATTTTAAAAAGGGGGGTGCCTGGGCACCCAGAGCACCCCCCTGTGCACGTGCCTGGGTGGGAGAGAGGGGGAGCATCATGCGTAGACAAATGCACTGCATTGTAGGCTGGAAGCAAGCGTGCACCGCATTCTGTTGCACCATGCTGTTCATGTCGCCAGCCGCTCCACCAGCATGAGGAGCATTACCGTGGCTGGCTTTGCATGATCCGGACATAGCCTGCAGCTGGGACCCGTGTGCGTACAGGAATTGTTTGCTGGACCCAAGACTTGCTCGGGCCCCTACACCTCCCCCCCCCTCCCCCGATGCCCTGAAGGCTTCCCACCCGCAAGATACATCCCCTATCACCATAAACTACATATACTGACTAAATCCCTGGCAACTATAAAAATGAGAAGTATCACCAAACACCTCTTTCGTTCATTCCAAGCCTTCAAGAACAGTATTACTGTTGTGGTCTAAGTTTAATTAAAATAATATCTACTGTATATCATGAAGGTATTCTAAAGGTATTTGTTCATCTCAGACAGGAATATATTGACCCAAGTGAGTGGTCATAGAATTACTGTTGCAAAAGAGACAGAGCTCTCCCTAAAGTACCCCTGAACTGACGCCAAAATATATGAATGAAGCCCATGTTGGGATAGATGACCTCTTCCTGAGTGTGCTAATGCTGCTGCTCGGGATCCCCTATCCTGGGTCCTCTTCACATTCTACGGGATCCTCCAATCTAATACCTTTTCCCCCATGCGGCAGCGCGCAATAGAGAGCGACACAGACGCAGTTCAGAATAGCTTCAGCATAGTGAAAGTAAGCAATCGTCCACAAGTGCTTGCTTTCACTGTGCAGGCACAATTCAAATCTCAAGCCTGTGCAGTTCAGATTTGCTCTGTGCTGCTTGAAGGAAATCTGCAGAGATAAGAGGACCATGCACAAGGGGGACCCCAGGACAACAAGCAGTGGCAACACACCTTAGGGGAGATAACCTAGCCCACCATGGGCTTCAATCAATAGATTTTTTTTACTAAAATGTAAAAATGTACAAAAATGCCAACAGAGTAGCAGTGAGAGGTAGAATTTCCCCTTATATCCCCTTAGGTCTCTTTGCACTCTTCCAAAGACATAAGAAAAACTTTGGTTTGGAAAATTAGCCAGAAACGGTTGATCTGTTCAGAATTAAAGTGTATGAGATTGTAACGATCGGTGTCAGCTCGCAGAGAGAATCTGATCATTGGTGATCTGCAGAATCACCAATAATACAAATATAGTGCTAACCTCTGGACACCTCTAAATATATATATAGTGAGTGTTTGGTGTAACAGTATGACTTTGAGTAACCCACCTGAAGAGCAGGTGGCCCTAGGCAGTACAGGAAGTACTGCTATAGAGAGTGCATCCAGCAGTCTGAGACTCTCCAAGGGGTGGAGTCAGGCTGAAGGTAAGAAGGACCAGAGAGTGAGTGACACCTGGAGGTGGATGTCACTGACAGGTCTGGAGACTATCTCTTTAGTGGAGAGAGATAGCTCTCGAGGTCGGGCAAGCCAGGTCGGCAACACACGGACAGACAAAGTACAAAGACAGAAGGCTGATTCGGTATCCAGGGTAGGCAGGGTTTGGCAACGGAATATCAGATATGCGTGGTACCGAATCAGAAAGCAGAGGGATAGTCAGGAAAGCAACAGGTCATAACAAATATCAAACAATGCCTAGTCTTGGGTGTGAGGCCCGTGATCTCTACACCCTGGAACTAGTCTGATGTATAACAGAATGATAACACAAGTTCCCTAGTCTTGGGTGTGAGGACCGTTGTCTCTACACCTTGGAACTAGTCTGATGTATAACAGAATGATAACACAATTTCCTTAGTCTTGGGTGTGAGGTCCGTGGTCTCTACACCCTGGAACTAGTCTGATGTATAACAGAATGATGACACAAGTTCCCTAGTCTTGGGTGTGAGGTCCGTGGTCTCTACACCCTGGAACTAGTCTGATGTATAACAGAATAATAACACAAGTTCCCTAGTCTTGGGTGTGAGGTCCGTGGTCTCTACACCCTGGAACTAGTCTGAAGTATAACAGTATAATAACACAAGTAATCTGGCTCAGTGTGAATTCCCAGGTCCTCCTGGTTCAAACACACTGTTGGATCTGACTAAGGTCTGAGTGCTTCCACATAGTGATCGCAACGGCAGACAATTTGAGAGTGGCCAGTAGTAACCATATATAGAGCAGTGCTCTCTGGCGCCGCCCTAAAGTGATCAACCAATGGTTACCAGCTCTGAGGTCAGCTGACCGGCCTGGTCAGCTGATCCCCCCTTGGCCATCATAAAAGTTCTGCCTTTTAGCCCGCGTGCGTGTATTCCTAAACCTATGTGAACTAACAGGCTCAGCTGCACGCTGCTGTGTGCAAACCGCCGTGTTGGGCGTGGAATCAGCCGCCTTGCTGCTAGTACACGTGGCGGCTTTTCCGCGTTTTCTCACAGTACCCCCTCCCTGAGGAGTGGACTCCGGACATCTCCTACCCGGCTTCCCAGGATGCAAGTTATGGAATTCCCTTTTCAACTCCTCTGCGTGCATACGACAGTCTGGCACCCGAATTCTCTCCTCTATGCCATACCCCTTCCAGTGAACCAAATACTGCACAGAGTTCTGCACAAGCCGTGAGTCCAGAATCTTCTCAATTTCATACTCAGGTTGGTCATCAATCAACACGGGGGGGTGCGGAATCTACGTGCACTGCCGGCTTGAGCAGGGACACATGAAATGATCTCACACCTCGCATGCTGGTAGGGAGATCAATGGCATAAGTGACATTATTGATTTTCCTGGTCACTGGAAAGGGACCCACAAATCTAGGGCCTAACTTGGGTGACAGTTGTTTTAGAGCCAAATGTCGTGTGGACACCCAGACCAGGTCTGGAAGAAATTCCAATTCTATGGAACGTCTCTTGTCAGCCTGTTTTTTCTGGTTCTGAAAAGCCCTCCCCAGATTTCTTTCAACCATTCCCCAAATCTGTTTCAGAGACTTCTGCCAGTTCTCCAGTGCTGGAAACGGAGTAGAAGCCACTGGCAATGGGGTGAACTTAGGTAACCTTCCCGTCACCACCTGAAATAGGGAAAATCCTGAGGAGGAACTCTTCAGATTATTGTGTGCAAATTCTGCAAACGGCAAAAATTTGACTCAGTCGGTTTGTGCATCAGCAACATAACATCTCAGAAATTGCTCCAGAGACTGATTCGTTCTTTCAGTCTGGCCATTGGTCTGTGGGTGGTAGCCTGATGAGAAAGAAAGCTCCATGTCTAACTGATGGCAGAATGCCCTCCAAAACTTAGAAACAAATTGGACTCCCCGATCTGACACTATATTTTCTGGAATGCCATGCAGCTGGAAAATATGCTGGATGAAGAGATCGGCCAATTCCTGGGCCGAGGGGAGTCCTTTCAGGGAAACAAAATGGGCCATCTTACTGAATCGATCGACTACCACCCAAATGACCGTCATGCCCTCAGACCTGGGGAGTTTGCCCACAAAATCCATGGACAAATGGGTCCATGGTTCACTCGGGACTGGCAGAGGCTGCAATGTTCCAACAGGTGCCTGACGGGAGGGTTTGCTCCTAGCACACACTGCACATTCCCTCACATACTCCTTGCAGTCAGTTGCCAATGACGGCCACCAAGCACATCTAGCAATGAGATCTTGAGTTCTGGTGGCCCCAGGATGCCCAGCATTCTTGTGGGAATGGAACAGCTGCAATATTTGTAAGCGGAAAGGCAATGGTACAAACATGACCCCCTCAGGCTTCCCCTCTGGTACACCTTGTTGGAACGGACCCAACGTGACTGTCCAGTCTTTCCAGGTGGCTGCCAGAACCATCTTTTGAGGAACAATGGTTTCTGGGTCTGAGGGCTGTGCTGTCTCGGGCTCAAAACATCTGGATAAGGCATCAGCCTTGATGTTCTTACTACCAGGGATATACGTGATTACAAATTTGAATCTTGAGAAAAATAATGACCACCGGGCCTGTCGGGGGCTAAGTCTCTTAGCGCCTTCAATGTACTCCAAGTTCTTGTGGTTAGTGTAGACAGTAATAGTATGTTCTGCTCCTTCTAGCCAATGCCGACATTCCTCAGAAGCCAATTTGATGGCTAGAAGTTCCCTATTGCCTATATCGTAGTTTTTCTCTGCGGGTGAAAACCTACGGGAGAAATAGGCACAAGGATGCAGTTTCCCTTGCAAACCAGAACGCTGAGACAGCTCAGCCCCTACCCCTACCTCTGAGGCATCTACCTCCACGATAAAGGGAAAGGTGATGTCAACATGTCTCAGTATGGGTGCAGAACAGTTTCTTCAGGGTGGAGAAAGCAACATGGGCCTCAGGAGACCAGTGGTGAGTATCTGCCCCTTTTTTGGTGAGACTGGTGTGAGGTGAAATCACCGTAGAGTACCCCTTTATGAACCTGCTATAGTAGTTGGCGAACCCCAGGAATCTCTGGAGAGCTTTCAGCCCCACAGGTTGGGGCCACTCCAAGACAGCTGAAACTTTTCCAGGGTCCATAGAGAGGCCAGAGGTCGAAATTATGTACCCCAGAAAGGCGACAGAGGTCACTTCGAAAATGCACTTCTCCAATTTAGCATACAGCATATTTTGTCTTAACTTTCGAACACAAACTTAACATGCTTTCTGTGTTCTGAGAGGTTGGACGAGAAAATTAGGATGTCGTCTAAATACACCAAGACGAATTTGCCCAATACCTCTCTGAACACCTCATTAATCAGCTCTTGGAAGACGGCAGGGGCGTTACACAACCCGAAGGGCATCACTAGGTACTCGTAATGCCCATCGGGCGTGTTAAAGGCCGTCTTCCATTAATCACCGTCCCTGATACGCACAAGGTTGTATGCACCCCTTAAATCCAGCTTCGAGAAAATCTTAGCATTGGTGACCTGGGTAAACAAATCGTTTATCAAAGGCAGAGGATAACGATTCTTTACTGTAATTTTATTTAAGCCCCGATAATCAATGCATGGACGGAGGCCTCCATCCTTCTTTTTCACAAAAAAGAACCCGGCCCCTGCTGGGACCGAGAAAGACGAATTAAACCCTTAGCTAAATTTTCTCGGATGTATTCTTGCATGGCTAATTTCTCTGGCCCAGATAAATTATAGAGATGACCTCTAGGGGGCATACAACCAGACCTGAGATCAATGGGGCAATCAAAAGGACGGTGTGGGGGAAGTTTATCGGCTGACTTAGGACAAAACACATCTGCAAATTCTGAATACTGATCTGGCAATCCCTCCATGGGAATCTTGGTTTCACCCAAGGTTACCTTCGCTAGGCAATGATGATAACAATGGGTAGACCAGCTCGTTAGCTGACCTGTGGCCCAATTGATCTGAGGCGAGTGAAGTTGTAACCATGGCATACCAAGAATGATCGTGGAGGTTGTCATTCGCAACACTAGAAACTGTAAATTCTCTTTATGTAACACCCCTACCGTAACCCTTAACTCAGGGGTCTGAGACAGAGGGTGGTTACTCTGCAGGGGGGAGTCATCCACTGCAGTGACCAGAATCTGTTGCTTTAATGGGGAAATTGGAATCCCCAATTTCTTAGCAAATTTATAATCCATAAAGTTGGCTGCTGAGCCAGAGTCTCTGTCTTATCCTTCCAGGATATAGTACAAGGAAAGAGCAAACGTTTATCATCTAGAGGTAATGACTGCGCGCCTAGGGTATTACCTCCGACTACACCTAGGCGGCAGCGTTTCCTGACTTCTTGGGACAATTCTGTACTTTATGACCCCCCTCTGCACAGTATAGACAGAGCTGCTCTGTTTCTCTGCGCCTCCGTTTCACCCGGGACAATCTCGATCAACCAATCTGCATTGGTTCTGGTGGAGGCGAAGCGGGTGGAGATGAAACAGATGGAGGCCCAGTGTAGGACACATATCTCACATCGTTCCTACTAGTGTTGGGCGAACACCTGGATGTTCGGGTTCGCGAACGTTCGCCGGACATGGCCGCGATGTTCGGGTGTTCTCGCCGAACTCCGAACATAATGGAAGTCAATGGGGACCCGAACTTTCGTGCTTTGTAAAGCTTCCTTACATGCTACATACCCCAAATTTGCAGGGTATGTGCACCTTGGGAGTGGGTACAAGAGGAAACAATTTTTTGAAAAAGAGCTTATAGTTTTTGAGAAAATTGATTGTAAAGTTTCAAAGGAAAAACTGTCTTTTAAATGCGGAAAATGTCATTTTTCTTTGCACAGGTAACATGCTTTTTGTCGCCATGCAGGCTAACCCAGCAGCAGCACACGTGATGGAACAGGAGGAGGGCAGCGCAGGAGGAGAAGGCCACGCTTTGAGACACAACAACCCAGGCCTTGCATGAGGACAAGAAGCGTGCGGATAGCAATGCCTTTTGCCGCCATGCAGTCATAAATGTAATACAGATGAGAGGTTCAATAAACAGGGACCGGCAACGCTAACCCAGCAGCAGCACACGTGATGGAACAGGAGGAGGCGCAGGAGGAGAAGGCCACGCTTTGAGACACAACAACCCAGGCCTTGCATGAGGACAAGAAGCGTGCGGATAGCAATGCCTTTTGCCGCCATGCAGTCATAAATGTAATACAGATGAGAGGTTCAATAAACAGGGACCGGCAACGCTAACCCAGCAGCAGCACACGTGATGGAACAGGAGGAGGCGCAGGAGGAGAAGGCCACGCTTTTAGACACAACAACCCAGGCCTTGCATGAGGACAAGAAGCGTGCGGATAGCAATGCCTTTTGCCGCCATGCAGTCATAAATGTAATACAGATGAGAGGTTCAGTAAACAGGGACCGGAAACGCTAACCCAGCAGCAGCACACGTGATGGAACAGGAGGAGGCGCAGGAGGAGAAGGCCACGCTTTGAGACACAACAACCCAGGCCTTGCATGAGGACAAGAAGCGTGCGGATAGCATGCTTTTTGCCGCCATGCAGTCATAAATGTAATACAGATAAGAGGTTCCGTAAAAAGGGACCGGCAACGCTAACCCAGCAGCAGCACACGTGATGGAACAGGAGGAGGCGCAGGAGGAGAAGGCCACGCTTTGAGACACAACAACCCAGGCCTTGCATGAGGACAAGAAGCGTGCGGATAGCAATGCCTTTTGCCGCCATGCAGTCATAAATGTAATACAGATGAGAGGTTCAGTAAACAGGGACCCGGAAACGCTAACCCAGCAGCAGCACACGTGATGGAACAGGAGGAGGCGCAGGAGGAGAAGGCCACGCTTTGAGACACAACAACCCAGGCCTTGCATGAGGACAAGAAGCGTGCGGATAGCAATGCCTTTTGCCGCCATGCAGTCATAAATGTAATACAGATAAGAGGTGCAATAAACAGGGACCGGAAACGCTAACCCATCACAGATGTTCACTGTTCATGTTACTTCAATACAATTGCTGGACTGCGCTCTCCAAATCCTATAACAACACAAAATTGCGTCCAGCGCCACGTCCAGCGCGTCTGACGTCACCATACCGGAATTGTACTGAGAGCTCGGAGAGGGAGTTTCAAGTGCCGCTTAAGCAGCTGGTTCGCCGCGGAGGGACGGGGAGTCGGGACGCCGCTCATCCATCTACTCAGGTGCCGGACAGACCTTGCTGTTAAGGCTTTGATGTGCTAGATTCCAAGAAAGCATTATGTGAGTGCGCATTGGTGCGCGGGCATTGTGGCTAAAACTTTTAAACAGGATTACACTATTGTGTTTTTATGTGTTTTATTGAGGATGTTTTACATTAAAGAAAAGATGAAGATTTAAGAAAGAAAGTGCCTTGTGGAATTTATACAAACGCTAGACCCACCTGTTGTTTGAGGTGGCAAAGATCCGGTGAGCAGATTCAGAGAAGGAGTGTGTGGGCACGTGTGTTGCACTTTGATCACTGAAACACGGGTGGTGTGAATATGGATAAACAGAGTCACGGTATGTGCACATTTGTGTTGTTATAGGATTTGGAGAGCGCAGTCCAGCAATTGTATTGATATTACCCTTTGGAAAAGTGTGACAGCGATCCCTTTGAAGCCTGTGGACAGTACATGGAAAAAACTTTACTGTGATCATACAACCTGATAAATAATTTGTTATAGTAATCATATGACCGTTGTGGACAGCGCAGCCTAGTTGTTGAATATGTTCATGTTACTTGGTTGGGGTCCCGGAGTGTTGCGTAGTCGTTTCCAATCTAGGATTGATTCATTTTAATTTGAGTCAGACGGTCTGCATTTTCTGTGGAGAGGCGGATACGCCGATCTGTGACGATACCTCCGGCAGCACTGAAACAGCATTCCGACATAACGCTGGCTGCCGGGCAAGCCAGCACCTCTATTACGTACATTGCCAGTTCGTGCCAGGTGTGTAGCTTGGAGACCCAATAGTTGAAGGGTGCAGATGGATTGTTCAACACGGCTACGCCATCTGACATGTAGTCCTTGACCATCTTCTGCAGGTGAGCGGTGTTGTAGGTGGAACTGGGCAATTGCTGTTCTGTGGGCTGCTGCATGGGTGTCAGAAAATTTTGCCACTCCAAGGACACTGCCGATACCATTCCCTTGTGGGCACTAGCTGCAGCTTGCGTTCTTTGTTCCCCTCCTCATCCTGGGTTTGCGGAAGTCAGTCTGTCGGCGTGGAACTGGCTAGAGGAGGAGGATGTCAATCTCCTCTCTAATGTCTCCACAAGGGCCTGCTGGTATTCTTCCATTTTGACCTGTCTGACAGTTTCTCCAATGAGTTTGGGAACATTGTCTTTGTACCGTGGATCCAGACGGGTATAAACCCAGTAATCCACGTCGTCCAGAATTCGAACAACGCACGGGTCGCGTTCGATGCAGTCTAGCATGAATTGAGCCATGCCTGCCACAGTCCTAACAGAATCCTCATCATGTTCTTCTGAGCTTGACGCACCCTCATCATCATCACCAGCATCACGCCGTCGCCCACCTTCTTCCTCGTCTTCTTCTGCTGTCCATTCCCGCTGAATCATGGAAGTCCAACGTGCACCGCTCTGTCCCTCGGCAGTGGGGGCGTCCAAGTCCTGCTCCAACTCCAGCTGTTCCTCGTCCTCTTCTTCAGCATAGCTGCTGGGAGGACCAGCGTTTCCTGAGGCAGATTGCCTGATGTTGGTATCATCATCACGCTGATCGTTGTCCTCTTGAGATTCCCCCACTTGCATCCTGACTGCGGCTTCCTTGATCTGCAGCATTGATTTTTTTCAGCAAACACAGCAGTGGTATCGTAATGCTGAGTGAAGAGTTGTCACCGCTCACAAGCAACGTGGATTGCTCAAAATTTTGGAGGACTTGGCAGAGGTCCAACATGGTGGCCCAATCAGATCCACAGAAGCTTGGTAGCTGTCCGGATGCGCCTCGGTACTGCGCCGTCATGTACTGAACCACTGCACTCTTCTGCTCGCAAAAGCGTGCTAGCATGTGCAGCGTCGAATTCTAGCGCGTGGGTACGTCACACACCAAGCGATGGTTCGGTAGATTGAACCGCTCCTGCATCTTGGTGAGTCCCTCCGAAGCGGTACTGGACTTTCGGAAATATTTGGCCACTCGTCGCACCTTCAGCAGAAGATCTGCCACGCCTGGGTATGTCCTCAGGAACCGCTGAACAACTAGGTTCATAACGTGTGCCAGGCAAGGGATGTGTCTCAGCTTAGCCAACTTTAAAGCGCGAATGAGATTGCTCCCATTGTCACACACAACCATGCCTGGTTTCAGGTCCAGCGGTGCCAGCCACAAATCGGTCTGTTCCTTGATTCCCTTCCAAATTTCTTCACCTGTGTGCTGCTTATCTCCAAGGCAGATCAGCTTCAGTAAGGCTTGCTGACGCATGGCAACAGCTGTGCTGCACTGCTTCCACAACCCTATTGCTGGGTTACCGATGCCGGATGAGGTACCGCTTTGAGAGGCGTTGGAGAAGGAGTCAGAGTCGAGGTAGGTGCTGCTGTTATCTCTGAGGGACGCCGGTCCAGCAGTTTGCGGCGTGGGCAACACCCGCGCCGTAGCCGGTGAGGAGTCGCTGCCAGGCTCCACAAGGTTCACCCAGTGCGCCGTCAGGGAGATGTATCGACCCTGGCCAAAGGCACTCGTCCAGGTGTCTGTGGTGAGGTGAACCTTGCAGGCAAAGGCATTTTTCAAGCTTCTGGTTATTTTGCTAACCACGTGCTCATGTAACGCTGGCACTGCAGAGCGCGCAAAATAGTATCGGCTGGGAACCACGTAACGTGGGATGGCCAGCGCCATCATGCGCTTGAAGCTGTTTGTCTCCACCACGCGATATGGCAGCATTTCGCAGGCAACAAACTTGGCTATGCTGGCTGTTAGTGCCACGGCCCGGGGGTCATTTGCTGGCAATTTTCTCTTGCGCTCTAACATCTCCAGGACAGACAACTGAACCGTAGAATCGCACACCGAAGGACAGTTGGTTGTTGTTGTCGTGGTCGTTGAAGACTGGGAAACGTCAAGAGGACTGTTGCGGAAACTGACATCGTCGTCTACTACGGATGTTTGTGTACCACGTAATGGCTGCTGAGGAGGGTCTGGTGACAACGGAGGCAGTGTTGCTGGGGGCTGGAAGCGAGCCGCTACCCTGGCATTGCGTGTTTGACCACAGAGTGCTATGTTTGGCTACCATGTGGCGGCGCATGCTGGTGGTGGAGAGGTTGTTGATATTTTTCCCCCTGCTCAGTCGGGTCCTGCACACCTTGCAAATCACCATGGTAACATCCTCCCTGCAGTCGGCGAAGAAAGCCCATACTTTTGAGCTCCTGCTTTTCTGGCGAGCTTCTTTCGTGCCTCTTTGGCGTCTCACTTCTACGGCTATGCCTGTTGTGTCCGAAATACCCCGCCCCCACCTACTTTGTGGCACACGGCGAACTCTTGCAGCAGTGGGTTCTGCAGCAAACTCATCTGTACTGCTGCTATCCCGACAGCGAGGTTGTACTCGATAATCCGGGTCTGTGTCCACATCGTCCAAAACCTCCTCTTACATCTCCTCATCTGTGACTGTGTGTGTGTGCAGTGGACTAGAGCTCCCCAGAACACCCTCTGCGCACCTCACTCCCATGTCTTCAAGATGTTCTTGGTGCACCTCCTGCAATTCAAATTCCTGCGCACATTGCTCAGGGATTTGGGTGTCTTCGTCCTCGCCTTGCATTTGAATGAGTGGTGCAGTTTCCTCGCACAATGGTTGTGAATCCGGGCACAACATTTCTGGCTGTTCCATTGTTTGTGGGGGTAGGAGTGGGAATAGCTCTTCCGAAGAGGCCATTGTGTCCGGAAATAATTGTTCGGACTGGTTATTCGGCCATTGTGTGCATGGTATAGCTGCTGGTTGTGTCACTGTTGTGCCCACTGGCTCCTTGTAACTGGCAGAGGACCTCGTGCGTGACAACAAGGATGTGCTGGTGCTGCTGCTGCTTAACCCGCTGCTGGACGCTTGAGAGGTCATCCAATTCATTATCCGTTCCTGCTCTTGTGGATCAGTGAGGGTTGTTTGTCTGGCACACATGGGTGGTATTGAGTGGGTTTTCTTAGGTGCTCCACTGCGGCCTCTACGTGAACCGTCAGGGGAAACACCTCTTCCCTTGCCCCTCCCTCTTTCACTGGATTTCTTCATTATGGTTGTACTGATCCCAGCAGTACACGCACACTGACTGGCAGTACAGTGGCAATAGACAATGCTATATAGTATGTTATAAACTGGTGATGGACGGAAGTACTACTGATCCCAGCAGTACAGTGGCAATAGAAGACAATGCTATATACTATGTTATACACTGGTGATGGACGGAAGTACTACTGATTCCAGCAGTACAGTGGCAATAGAAGACAGTGCTATATACTACGTTATACACTGGTGATGGACGGAAGTACTACTGATCCCAGCAGTACAGTGGCAATAGAAGACAATGCTATATACTATGTTATACACTGGTGATGGACGGAAGTACTACTGATCCCAGCAGTACAAGCTGACTGGCAGTACAGTGGCAATAGAAGACAATGCTATATACTATGTTATACACTGGTGATGGACGGAAGTACTACTGATCCCAGCAGTACAGTGGCAATAGAAGACAGTGCTATATACTATGTTATACACTGGTGATGGACGGAAGTACTACTGATTCCAGCAGTACAGTGGCAATAGAAGACAGTGCTATATACTATGTTATACACTGGTGATGGACGGAAGTACTACTGATCCCAGCAGTACAGTGGCAATAGAAGACAGTGCTATATACTATGTTATACACTGGTGATGGACGGAAGTACTACTGATCCCAGCAGTACAGTGGCAATAGAAGACAGTGCTATATACTATGTTATACACTGGTGATGGACGGAAGTACTACTGATCCCAGCAGTACAGTGGCAATAGAAGACAGTGCTATATACTATGTTATACACTGGTGATGGACGGAAGTACTACTGATTCCAGCAGTACAGTGGCAATAGAAGACTGTGCTATATACTATGTTATACACTAGTGATGGACGGAAGTACTACTAATCCCAGCAGTACAGTGGCAATAGAAGACAATGCTATATACTATATTATACACTGGTGATGGACGGATGTACTACTGATCCCAGCAGTACACGCTGACTGGCAGTACAGTGGCAATAGAAGACAATGCTATATACTATGCTATATACTGTTGATGGACGGAAGCACTACTGATCCCAGCAGTAAACGCACGCTGAGCTGACTGGCACTACAGTGCAGTGGCAAATATAGTATAGGAGGCTGGGGGGCCCTGGCTAGCCTAGCTGGTGAGAGAGAGTCTAACCTGCCTGCCTACCCAAAGCTAAACCCAAACGCAAGTGGCGGAGAAATGACGCGGTTCGGGTATTTATTTACCCGAACCACGTGACCCGCTCGGCCAATCGCAGCGCGAGACGCGTGTTCGTGCCCGAACCACGTGACCCGCTCGGCCAATCACAGCGCAAACCAAACGTTCGGGGAACGTTCGGCCATGCGCTGTCAGGCCGAACATACGTTCGACCGCATGGCCGAACACATGGCCGAACACCACGAGGTGTCCGGCGAAGCCCGAATCGAACTCGAACAGCCCGAAATCCGGGCGAACCCGAACAGTGGCGAACACTGTTCGCCCAACACTAGTTCCTACCCCGAGTCTGTCTTTGGTAACGTAAGCGACGGTCAATCCTGATGGCCGATGAAATGGCCTCATCGATAGACTTCGGCTCAGGATGACCCAGCATAAGATCAGAAACTGCGTCTGACAAGCCTGACAAAAAGCAGTCTAGAAGAGCGAATGAGTCCCATCTAGCTGACACTGCCCATTTCCTGAAGTCTGCAGCATAGTTCTCTACCAGACCCTTGCCCTGCCGCAGTGTCTTGAGCTTCCGCTCAGCGGTAGAGGCAATGTCCGGATGTTCATAAATTATAGCCATAGCTTTAAAGAATTCTTCCACCGAAGTTAGGGCCGGATACCCTGTCTGAAGATTATATGCCCAAGTCTGGGAATCCCCTGACAACAAGGTCTTAATAAAGGTTACTCTCTGTGCCATGGTTCCTGACGAATTAGGCCTTAACTCAAAGTATGACAACACTCTATTAATAAAATTCCGGAAGTCAGATCTTTGACCAGAAAACCTTTCAGGTACAGGCATGCGTATGTCTGTGCTAGGAGGAGATCGCACTGTGTTTACAGCTGTCTGATAGACTTTTACAGTTCCAGACAAAGTGTTAATTTGGGTCTGTTGACTGTCCAGTGCTCGGGTGTAATTCTCCACCGTAGTGGTGAGTGCATCCATTTGGTCTGCCGTTCTGTAACAATCGGTGTCAGCTCGCAGAGAGAATCTGATCATTGGTGATCTGCAGTATCACCAAGAATACAGATCTATACCTGATTATGGATGATCTGCAGAATCACCAATAATACAGATATAGTGCTAACCTCTGGACACCTCTCTCTCTATATATAGTAAGTGTTTGGTGTAACAGTATGACTTTGAGTAACCCACCTGAAGAGCAGGTGGCCCTAGGCAGTACAGGAAGTACTGCTATAGAGAGTGCAGAAACCTTCCAGCAGTCTGAGACTCTCCAAGGGGTGGAGTCAGGCTGAAGGTAAGAAGGACCAGAGAGTGAGTGACACCTGGAGGTGGATGTCACTGACGGGTCTGGAGACTATCTCTTTAGTGAAGAGAGATAGCTCTCGAGGTCGGGCAAGCCAGGTCGGCAACACACGGACAGACAAAGTACAAAGACAGAAGGCTGATTCGGTATCCAGGGCAGGCAGGGTTTGGCAACGGAATATCATATATGCGTGGTACCGAATCAGAAAGCAGAGGAATAGTCAGGAAAGCAACAGGTCATAACAAATATCAAACAATGCCTAGTCTTGGGTGTGAGGCCCATGATCTCTACACCCTGGAACTAGTCTGATGTATAACAGAATTATAACACAAGTTCTCTAGTCTTGGGTGTGAGGACCGTGGTCTCTACACCCTGGAACTAGTCTGATGTATAACAGAATGATAACACAAGTTCCCTAGTCTTGGGTATGAGGTCCGTGGTCTCTACACCCTGGAACTAGTCTGATGTATAACAGAATGATAACACAAGTTCCCAAGTCTTGGGTGTGAGATCCGTGGTCTCTACACCCTGGAACTAGTCTGAAGTATAACAGAATAATAACACAAGTAATCTGGCTCAGTGTGAATTCCCCGGTCCTCCTGGCTCAAACACACTGTTGGATCTGACTAAGGTCTGAGTGCTTCCACATAGTGATCGCAACGGCAGACAATTTGAGAGTGGCCAGCAGTAACCATATATAGAGCAGTGCTCTCTGGCACTGCCCTAAAGTGATCAACCAATGGTTATCAGCTCTGAGGTCAGCTGACCGGCCTGGTCAGCTGATCCCCCCCTTGGCCATCACAAAAGCTCTGCCTTTCAGCGCGCGCGCGTGTATTCCTAAACCTATGTGAACTAACAGGCTCAGCTGCACGCTGCTGTGTGCAAACCGCCGCGCTTGACGTGGAAGCAGCCACCTCGCTATCAATACATGCGGTGGCTTTTCCACGTTCTGCCATGTCACTAGATGCACGCTTCTGCGTGCAGACCGCCGCGTTGGACGCGGAATCAGCCGCCTTGTTGCTAGTACACGCAGCGGCTTTTCCGCGTTTTCTCACAGAGATGAAGGAAGGTAAAGAGGACCGGGCAGGACGGCGGGGGAGGCAAAAGGTGTCCACTGGGCTGGAGGAAGCCCCAGGTAAGTATCAATTCTTTACCTCCCTTTATCTCAGCTTCACTTTAAAGCAGGCTCAAAGTAGAATAAAAATATAACTGTAAGGATCTACACATGCAGATTCTTATCAAGACATTGCAAGAGCAAGAAATCACATATATGAAAATACTGAGGTTTACATATACACCATACATTATTATTATTATTTATTGTATTTATAAAGCGCCAACATATTACGCAGCGCTGGACATTAACCACTTGAGGACCACAGTCTTTCTACCCCTTCAGGACCAGAGCCTTTTTCTTTTTTCAGACCACTGCAGCTTTCACGGTTTATTGCTCGGTCATACAACCTACCACCTAAATGAATTTTACCTTCTTTTCTTGTCACTAATACTGCTTTCTTTTGGTGCTATTTGATTGCTGTTGCTGACATTTTTCAAATAAAGTAAAATTTCTATATACATTTTTGTCCATATTTATTGTGCTACATGTCTTTGATAAAAAAAATCCCTTCAGTGTATATTTATGGGTTTGGGTAAAAGTTATAGCGTTTACAAACTATGGTGCAAAAAGTGAATTTTCCCATTTTGAAGCATCTCTGACTTTTCTGACCACCTGTCATGTTTTATGAGGAGCTAGAATTCCAGGATAGTATAAATACCCCCCAAATTACCCCATTTTGGAAAGAAGACATCCCAAAGTATTCACTGAGAGGCATGGTGAGTTCATAGAAGATTTTATTTTTTGTCACAAGTTAGCGGAAAATGACACTTTGTGACAAAAAAAAAAGTTTCCATTTCTTCTAACTTGCGACAAAAAAAAAATGAAATCTGCCACGGACTCACTATGCTCCTCTCTGAATGCCTTGAAATGTCTACTTTCCAAAATGGAGTCATTTGTGGGGTGTGTTCACTGTCCTGGCATTTTGGGGGGTGCCTAATTGTAAGCACCCCTGTAAAGCCTAAAGGTGCTCATTGGACTTTGGGCCCCTTAGCGCAGTTAGGCTGCAAAAAAGTGCCACACATGTGGTACCGCCGTACTCAAGAGAAGTAGTATAATATGTTTTGTGGTGTATTTTTACACATACCCATGCTGGGTGAGAGAAATATCTCTGTAAATGACAATTTTTTGATTTTTTTTTTACACACAATTGTCCATTTACAGAGAGATTTCTCCCACCCAGCATGGGTATGTATAAAAATACACCCCAAAACACATTATACTACTTCTTCTGAGTACGGCGATACCACATGTGTGACACTTTTTTGCAACCTAGGTGCACTAAGGGGCCTAACGTCCTAATCACAGGTCATTTTGAAGCATTTGGATTCTAGACTACTCCTCATGGTTTAGGGCCTCTAAAATGCCAGGGCAGTATAGGAACCCCACAAGTGACCCCATTTTAGAAAGAAGACACCCAAAGGTATTCTGTTAGGAGTATGGTGAGTTCATAGAAGATTTTATTTTTTGTCACAAGTTAGCGGAAAATGACACTTTGTGAAAAAAACAATTAAAATCAATTTCCGCTAACTTGTGACAAAAAAATAAAATCTTCTATGAACTCACCATACACCTAACAGAATACCTTGGGGGTGTCTTGTTTCTAAAATGGGGTCACTTGTGGGGTTCCTATACTGCCCTGGCATTTTTACAGGCCCAAAACCGTGAGTAGTCTGGAAACCAAATGTTTGTCAACGACTGTCTAGGGGTATAAGCATCTGCAAATTTTGATGGCAGGTGTGGCCTCTTAGATGACAGGTTGTATTGGGCCTGATCTGATGGATAGGAGTGCTAGGGGGGTGACAGGAGGTGGTTGATGGGTGTCTCAGGGGGTGGTTAGAGGGGAAAATAGATGCAATCAATGCACTGGGGAGGTGATTGGAAGGGGGTCTGAGGGGGATCTGAGGGTTTGGCCGAGTGATCAGGAGCCCACACGGGGCAAATTAGGGCCTGATCTGATGGGTAGGTGTGCTAGGGGGTGACAGGTGGTGACAGGAGGTGATTGATGGGTGTCTCAAGGTGTGATTAGAGGGGGAAAGAGATGCAAGCAATGCACTGGCAAGGTGATCAGGGCTGGGGTCTGAGGGCGTACTGAGGGTGTGGGTGAGTGATTGGGTGCCCTAGGGGCAGATAGGGGTCTAATCTGATGGGTAGCAGTGACAGGGGCTGATTGATGGGTGATCAGTGGGTGATTAGATGGCAGAACAGATGTAAACAATGCACTTTGGAGGTGATCTGAGGGTAGGTCTGGGGCAATCTGATGGTGTGGGAGGGTGATCAGATGCCCGTAAGAGGCAGGTTAGGGTCTGATCTGATAAGTGGCAGTGACAGGTGGTGATTGACGGGTGAATGACAGGTGATTGACAGCTGATTGACAGGTGATTACAAGGGAGAATAGATGTATACAGTACACAGGGGGGGAGGTCTGGGGGGGGGGGGTCTGAGGTCGTTTTGAGGGTGTGGGTAGGTGATTGGGTGCCCTAGGGGAAGATAGTGGTCTAATCTGATGGGTAGCAGTGACAGGGGGTGATTGATGGGTAATTAGTAGGTGTTTAGAGGAGAGAACAGATGTAAACAATGCACTTGGGAGGTGATCTGACGGCGGGTCTGCAGGCGATCTGATGGTGTGGGTGGGTGATCAGATTGCCCGCAAGGGGCAGGTTAGGGGCTGATTGATGGGTGGCAGTGACAGGGGGTGATTGATGGTGGCAGTGACAGGGGGTGATTGATGGGTGATTGATAGGTGATTGACAGGTAATTGACAGGTGATCAGTGGGTTATTACAGGGAAGAACAGATGTAAATAATGCACTGGCGAATTGATAAGGGGGGGGGGGGGTCTGAGGGCAATCTGAGCGTGTGGGCGGGTGATTGGGTGCCCGCAAGGGGCAGATTAGGGTCTAATCTGATGGGTAACAGTGACAGGTGGTGATAGGGTGTGATTGATGGGTAATTAGTGGGTGTTTAGAGGAGAGAACAGATGTAAACAATGCACTTGGGAGGTGATCTGACGTCGAGTCTGTGGGCGATCTGATGGTGTGGGTGGGTGATCAGATTGCACGCAAGGGGCAGGTTAGGGGCTGATTGATGGGTGGCAGTGACAGGGGGTGATTGATGGGTGATTGACAGGTGATTGACAGGTGATCAGTGGGTTATTACGGGGGGGATAGAGACATACAGTACACTGGGGGGAATCTGAGGGGTGGGGGGTGATCAGGAGGGAGCAGGGGGCAGTTTAGGGTTAAAAGAAAAATAGCGTTGACAGATAGTGACAGGAAATGATTGATGGGTGATTAGGGGGTGATTGGGTGCAAACAGTGGTCTGAGGGGTGGGAGGGGGGGGGGGGGTCTGAGGGGTGCTGTGGGCGATCAGGGGGCAGGGGGGGGGGATCAGCGTGCTTGGGTGCACACTAGGTAGGCTGCAGCCTGCCCTGGTGGTCCCTCGGACACTGGTACCACCACGGCAGGAGGCAGCCTGTATAATAGGCTTTGTATAAATTACAAAGCCTATTATACATATTACATGCGGCGATCGGTGTGGTGATATATTGGGGTGCTGATGATGTAAGAATAACAGGAACATATTTCTTTCATTTTCTATCGCCTTCAGCTATATATTTTGTCAGAGGTGTAGGTAGGCCAGCCAGTCTGGCATTTGAAAGGTGTCACCTGGATATGTCTGTATGTAGATTAAAACAGTCATTCAGGGCAGAGATCAAAGGAACTGCCAGTGTCTTATTGAATAGACCAGTCACCTTCAATAGGCAAGGAAGGGGCTCATTAGGCCACTAGCAGTCACCTGAGGGAGAACAATAGCAGACAATCTCGGATGTGATTGTCTGTGTCTGTTTACAGGCAATCTTTAGATGTATAGACATTGCAACCTGGGGAAATTGGACTAAGGAAGTCTTTTGTTGGGTGTGTGTACTATAGTGGATGTTGGATCTCTGGAAATCCAATTATGACTGAGGATGTAATTAAATCTAGCCCCCCCCCCCCCCCCATCCACACAGGTTTACAGCCTCGAGGCGAATATTTCATTATAAAAACCAGGGGACAGATATCTCAAATCAGTTCTCTTCTGACGGTAGCGGCAGCTGGACTCCCGGCCCAAGCTAAGGGGCTCCTGGACAAAGCCAGAACTGTGTCCGTCCACAAAAGTCCAAGATTCTTCTATCTGGATCCCCGTTTATTTTGGTAAGCAAAATCCCTTTGTGTGTATCTTTGTAACCTCTTATTTTTGTAACTTTTATCTTGTAACTTTTTTACTTTGTTTTTTGTACATCTTCTGTATATATTATTTTATGCATTGTTCTATGTTTTTATGGAATATTAAATCGTTATTTAATAAGCTTGACTTCTGCGGTACTAAACTAACACTCATAGCCTAGAGGAGACTGCAGTGTAGCTGTGTATAAGTCCGTGCCTAATTGTATGTTTGAGCAACACTACCATATGAAATTGTAATTGCATTGTGTGTATGGGGCACTTCTGCGCTCGACAGCCGAGTGGGAAGTCTAACAGTATCGTTCGGAACGACTGTTAGTGGTTTTGCTGCACAACAGTGTAACTGGCATTACAAATCATTGTTTGATTGTGCTGTGTTACTGTACAACTGTACTGTGTGTGTGGGTGCATGGCGTTCTCGTATTCGGCCTAGAAAGTAGAAAGACCGGCACCATCCATCCGATTTGCAATAAAGCTCTTTTATTTGCTTTTCAAAAGCATATCAGCAGTACAAGCGACGTTTCAGGGCAACCGCCCCTTTATCAAGCTATGCTGTGCAAGACAATCTGTCAAATAAATTTCAACTTCCTTATATATCCCAGCAGCCCACCAGAACAGCCAATCACTGAATCCCACTGTCAACACTGACCAATCATTGCAATCTCGCCCTATGCGGACCTAATGGGAGACTGTAATTCTGGTTACGCTATTGGAGGATTCAAACTGTGTTTTCCCCACCTTACCCATCTTACCAGCGGATGTCTCTATTCCGGCGCACGCCCTCTGCTGTAAGCCACCCCCTCCAGGCCGCCGCACCGGCGGACCTGATGGGGAACTGGCTAGCGTGACGCGGGTCGCGGAGAGAAACTCCGCCCCCCGCGTCATACAGCAACAACAGACGCAGGCGGCGTTGCCAACGCCGCTCTGCGCTGTAGATGTTACAAGGGGAGGGCGCCGGCCGAGGCAGCCAATGGGAGAAGACTCTCAGTTGTTATACATAAAAACATAAGGAAGAACCCTGCAGCACCAATGTCGCTTATGGTGTTAAATAGACACTGTGCAGATAGCGGCAAGAGGGGTCAACGAAGGAGGCACATTAATGCACATCACGTAGGCACATTTCAAAGGCTGATGCGCCATCGGCGTCAGCCACATCTCAAAAGCAGCAAACAAACTGCTTTTTTCCCATAGGAAACAGAGGCACTATCTGAAGTCAGTGTAATAACTCCAATCATTTCAGATGACATATTATATGATATATACAGTACTAAGTAGATAAAAATTGGCAAAAAATAGGTACACCAACCTTGATCTCAAAGCTGGGCACAATGGGACAAGGGCCAACCAACTAGATAAAAGGTAGTAAATCAAATTCTCTATTTAGACCCCTCGGTTCCATTGTGTCCAGCTTTTTGATCCAAAATGCCTCTCTATACAATAATTTCTTAATTCTATCACCTCCTCTCCTCAATGGGCCTACCTGTTCAATAATCATAAATCTAAGTTGACTAACATGATGTTGAGCCTGCTGAAAATGATAAGCTACTGCTTGGTCAGTCAAAGATTCTCTAATCGCATGTTTGTGTGACGACAACCGTTTTTTTATTTTTTGTGTGGTCTGCCCAACATATAAAAGCCCACACGGGCATTTTAGCGCATATACCACATAGCTAGAATCACATGTAAAACAATCATCTATTTTAAATTTAGTACCTCTATGTGGGTGTACAATATGTTCACCCTTGATCACTGAATTGCAATGTACACAATGCATACACGGAAACGTGCCTTTGCGATTAGATTTTGACTGATTTTTCACAGTAGAGTCAGCATGGACCAAACGGTCCCGCAAATTAGGGGCCCTCTTATAGGAGATAAGTGGAGGATTCTTAAAATACTGTATATCCGGGAAGCTGTTCGAGAGCAGGTACCAATGTCTCTTTACTATTTTTGCTATACATTCGCTTTGCGTATTGAATCTAGTGACAAACGGTATCCGCTCCCGAACATCACCCCTCTGTCTCCTGACTCCCACAGTGCCGTGTGTCACCCTAGACCTGGCTCCCTGAACCAAGTCCTCAGGGTAACCTCTATTAATAAACTTTTGTTGCATTTGTTCCATCCTCTGTGCCCTGGCCTCGTCCTCACCCACAATTCTCTGCACTCTCTGAAATTGTCCGACCGGGACTGACCTCCTAGTAGCCCACGGATGGAAACTCCCAAAATGCAAAAGGGAGTTCACATCCGTGGGCTTAACATAGAGATCAGTGACCAGTCTCTGATCCTTGCACATTACTAGTGTATCTAGAAAACTAATCTGTTTCTCTGAGCTGTGTACCGTAAGCCTTATGTCCGGACATCTAGTCATCAAATAATCAACAAATTCCATGAGGGTCGAATGTGGCCCCGCCCACACGCAAAAAATATCATCTATATAACGAAACCATTGCATAGCATATTTTTGAAAAAGTGCACTAGAATATACAAACATTTCCTCATATACTCCCATATAGATGTTTGCGTAGGACGGGGCCACATTCGACCCCATCGCCGTGCCCCTAACCTGCATGTAAAACTGTTCCTCATATCTGAAATAATTACATTTAAGAACCATTTCTAACATTGAGCAGATGAACCGTATCTGCTCCCTAGTATATTCTGACTCAGTTTCCAGCATATAGCTAACTGCCTCTAGACCATTCTCGTGCGGTATTGCAGTATACAGACTTTCAACGTCCATTGTAACTAACAACCACCCATCCTCAATGGGTGGAAGATTTTTTAAGATGTTCAAAAACATTTGAGTATCTTTCAAATATGATTTTAACGAGGTGACATAAGGTCTGAGGATTTGATCCAAATATTTAGAGATAGGGGCCAAAACCGAATCAATCCCGGCGACTATTGGTCGGCCAGGTGGATTGTCCAATCGCTTGTGTATCTTGGGACAAATATATATAACTGGAACAACCGGATATGGCTGTATCAAGTATTCCATAAGTTTATCATCAATAATGCCACGGGCTTTGGCTGAGGTCACAGCTTCTAATATTTTTGCTTGAATCTCTACTGTAGGATCATTAGATATCAATTGATAGGTGGTAGTGTCAGCAAGTTGTCTTAGGACCTCCTTCCGATATTGTTTAGTGTCCATGACCACAATGGCCCCGCCTTTGTCGGCGGGTTTAATTGTGATGTTCGGGTCATCCATCAATTCCTTAATTGCCAGTCTTTCTGCTTTACTGATGTTCGGTCGTACTCGAATTCCCTCATACACCGGTTGCCTCATCAAAGTATCAACTTCATCTTGTACTTTTTTGATGTAAATATCAATCATCTGACAGGAAGAGGGCTGGAACTTGCTCTTATTCCGTAGCGTGGTACCACGCAAGGTAAGACAATCCGGTTCTGTGGGGGGAGCACTATTATCAGACATCCTAGGAACTGAAAAGAAATACTTCAACTTGATCGATCGAAAAAAACGTTGCAATTCAATGTCCACTTCTAATGGGTCTGGATAGTTTGTAGGTGAGAAGGAGAGGCCATAGTTCAGAGCAGATAGCTGGGACGAGGTCAGTGCAACTGAGGATATATACAAGAGGAGCTACCGAGACTCACAACACAACGTATAGCATTGAAAGAGAAACTCAAAACGCTGGTGTCAATTGACGAATATGAATTGTTCTCTTCAGAACTGGCGACAATGCTTGAAACACATCAGAAACAAATAGAAGGGATCAAGCGCGATAAATTTCAGCGTGATGAGCATGATTACAGTCTCGGATATGTATACTCTTGGCAGAGACCAACAGGTAGGCCAAGACCTATCCGTAGACCAAGACCAGGTCCAGGCCCAGATGGAAAAAGACCACAGGGTGGTTCGTTACCAGACTCGTCTGAAGCATTTAGTAGCTCCTCCCAGGAGGGTTTTTCAGATTCAATAGGAAACCAGGACGGACGCGGCGTGGCGGCCGAAAGAGGAGAAGGAGGAGGCGGCATGAGAGACCGCTTGCGGTCACGACAACCAAGATAGCCAAGGAAATAATTGTAGTCAATATATCCTCAGTTGCACTGACCTCGTCCCAGCTATCTGCTCTGAACTATGGCCTCTCCTTCTCACCTACAAACTATCCAGACCCATTAGAAGTGGACATTGAATTGCAACGTTTTTTTCGATCGATCAAGTTGAAGTATTTCTTTTCAGTTCCTAGGATGTCTGATAATAGTGCTCCCCCCACAGAACCGGATTGTCTTACCTTGCGTGGTACCACGCTACGGAATAAGAGCAAGTTCCAGCCCTCTTCCTGTCAGATGATTGATATTTACATCAAAAAAGTACAAGATGAAGTTGATACTTTGATGAGGCAACCGGTGTATGAGGGAATTCGAGTACGACCGAACATCAGTAAAGCAGAAAGACTGGCAATTAAGGAATTGATGGATGACCCGAACATCACAATTAAACCCGCCGACAAAGGCGGGGCCATTGTGGTCATGGACACTAAACAATATCGGAAGGAGGTCCTAAGACAACTTGCTGACACTACCACCTATCAATTGATATCTAATGATCCTACAGTAGAGATTTAAGCAAAAATATTAGAAGCTGTGACCTCAGCCAAAGCCCGTGGCATTATTGATGATAAACTTATGGAATACTTGATACAGCCATATCCGGTTGTTCCAGTTATATATATTTGTCCCAAGATACACAAGCGATTGGACAATCCACCTGGCCGACCAATAGTCGCCGGGATTGATTCGGTTTTGGCCCCTATCTCTAAATATTTGGATCAAATCCTCAGACCTTATGTCACCTCGTTAAAATCATATTTGAAAGATACTCAAATGTTTTTGAACATCTTAAAAAATCTTCCACCCATTGAGGATGGGTGGTTGTTAGTTACAATGGACGTTGAAAGTCTGTATACTGCAATACCGCACGAGAATGGTCTAGAGGCAGTTAGCTATATGCTGGAAACTGAGTCAGAATATACTAGGGAGCAGATACGGTTCATCTGCTCAATGTTAGAAATGGTTCTTAAATGTAATTATTTCAGATATGAGGAACAGTTTTACATGCAGGTTAGGGGCACGGCGATGGGGTCGAATGTGGCCCCGTCCTACGCAAACATCTATATGGGAGTATATGAGGAAATGTTTGTATATTCTAGTGCACTTTTTCAAAAATATGCTATGCAATGGTTTCGTTATATAGATGATATTTTTTGCGTGTGGGCGGGGCCACATTCGACCCTCATGGAATTTGTTGATTATTTGATGACTAGATGTCCGGACATAAGGCTTACGGTACACAGCTCAGAGAAACAGATTCGTTTTCTAGATACACTAGTAATGTGCAAGGATCAGAGACTGGTCACTGATCTCTATGTTAAGCCCACGGATGTGAACTCCCTTTTGCATTTTGGGAGTTTCCATCCGTGGGCTACTAGGAGGTCAGTCCCGGTCGGACAATTTCAGAGAGTGCAGAGAATTGTGGGTGAGGACGAGGCCAGGGCACAGAGGATGGAACAAATGCAACAAAAGTTTATTAATAGAGGTTACCCTGAGGACTTGGTTCAGGGAGCCAGGTCTAGGGTGACACACGGCACTGTGGGAGTCAGGAGACAGAGGGGTGATGTTCGGGAGCGGATACCGTTTGTCACTAGATTCAATACGCAAAGCGAATGTATAGCAAAAATAGTAAAGAGACATTGGTACCTGCTCTCGAACAGCTTCCCGGATATACAGTATTTTAAGAATCCTCCACTTATCTCCTATAAGAGGGCCCCTAATTTGCGGGACCGTTTGGTCCATGCTGACTCTACTGTGAAAAATCAGTCAAAATCTAATCGCAAAGGCACGTTTCCGTGTATGCATTGTGTACATTGCAATTCAGTGATCAAGGGTGAACATATTGTACACCCACATAGAGGTACTAAATTTAAAATAGATGATTGTTTTACATGTGATTCTAGCTATGTGGTATATGCGCTAAAATGCCCGTGTGGGCTTTTATATGTTGGGCAGACCACACAAAAAATAAAAAAACGGTTGTCGTCACACAAACATGCGATTAGAGAATCTTTGACTGACCAAGCAGTAGCTTATCATTTTCAGCAGGCTCAACATCATGTTAGTCAACTTAGATTTATGATTATTGAACAGGTAGGCCCATTGAGGAGAGGAGGTGATAGAATTAAGAAATTATTGTATAGAGAGGCATTTTGGATCAAAAAGCTGGACACAATGGAACCGAGGGGTCTAAATAGAGAATTTGATTTACTACCTTTTATCTAGTTGGTTGGCCCTTGTCCCATTGTGCCCAGCTTTGAGATCAAGGTTGGTGTACCTATTTTTTGCCAATTTTTATCTACTTAGTACTGTATATATCATATAATATGTCATCTGAAATGATTGGAGTTATTACACTGACTTCAGATAGTGCCTCTGTTTCCTATGGGAAAAAAGCAGTTTGTTTGCTGCTTTTGAGATGTGGCTGACGCCGATGGCGCATCAGCCTTTGAAATGTGCCTACGTGATGTGCATTAATGTGCCTCCTTCGTTGACCCCTCTTGCCGCTATCTGCACAGTGTCTATTTAACACCATAAGCGACATTGGTGCTGCAGGGTTCTTCCTTATGTTTTTATGTATAACAACTGAGAGTCTTCTCCCATTGGCTGCCTCGGCCGGCGCCCTCCCCTTGTAACATCTACAGCGCAGAGCGGCGTTGGCAACGCCGCCTGCGTCTGTTGTTGCTGTATGACGCGGGGGGCGGAGTTTCTCTCCGCGACCCGCGTCACGCTAGCCAGTTCCCCATCAGGTCCGCCGGTGCGGCGGCCTGGAGGGGGTGGCTTACAGCAGAGGGCGTGCGCCGGAATAGAGACATCCGCTGGTGAGATGGGTAAGGTGGGGAAAACACAGTTTGAATCCTCCAATAGCGTAACCAGAATTACAGTCTCCCATTAGGTCCGCATAGGGCGAGATTGCAATGATTGGTCAGTGTTGACAGTGGGATTCAGTGATTGGCTGTTCTGGTGGGCTGCTGGGATATATAAGGAAGTTGAAATTTATTTGACAGATTGTCTTGCACAGCATAGCTTGATAAAGGGGCGGTTGCCCTGAAACGTCGCTTGTACTGCTGATATGCTTTTGAAAAGCAAATAAAAGAGCTTTATTGCAAATCGGATGGATGGTGCCGGTCTTTCTACTTTCTACAACTAAGGGACTGGAGTGCAACTGGTCCAACCGTGGCACATCCACATTACATCTGAGGAGTGCTCCACAACTTCTTCATATTAGGACCTCGTATTCGGCCTAAGCGCAAAGCTGACCCAAATACGAAAACGCAGATTGCGTGTTTAGCCCTCGACAGCTGAGGGGACGTGTCTAGCAATGCTAGTGGTGGCAGTGGGAAGTGTTTGAGGGGTTCCAGCCTTGTTTGTAGCTTAAATAAGGCTGTTCCCCACTTAATCTGGTCAAACCCGCAGTCGGGAACCATATACGCAGGCGTGCTGCGGGCCGGTTTCTGACATAATTGGCTGGCAGCGGTGGAAGCGTTTAGTACATTAGTACGCAGTTTAGCTCGCTATTCTGAGTACTAAAGGCTGGAAGCTTGCTAGAAGCAACTAGCCTACAGAAGTCTACTCAGTGCAGAATATATATACCTTTTTTTGTTCAAAGATACACACTTGGCATTTTGCTTCCCCTCCCCCCCCCCTTTTTTTCTTTTTATTTTGCAACACGATGGCTCAGAAAGCATCCAGCTATGCAAGGCAAAGCAAAGAGATACTACTCAACCTGTGTGAGCACAAAGGCATCGAGACGGTGAGCGGCCAGACTAAGGAGCAGTTAGTTCGTGCCCTCGAGGAGTATGATGAGGCAGAGCAAGCCCGTGCTTCAACGTCAGCGGATGCAGCTCACGACACGCCAGAGGAGGAATCGCTCCCGCCACAGGATGCGAGTGGAGACGATGTCCTGGATGATCCACCGAACACGGAGATGACATCTCTGGAAGCTGATCTACAGCTACTGAACTCGGCTGATCCTGGACTACGCCTAAAGCTGATCCTACTGCACCGACAGGCAGAGAAGGAACAAGCGGCACAGCGACTCCAGGCCGAGAGGGAACAAGCTGCACAGCGACTCCAGGCCGAGAGGGACAGACTCC
Organism: Hyperolius riggenbachi; assembly: GCF_040937935.1. Lineage (NCBI taxonomy): Eukaryota > Metazoa > Chordata > Amphibia > Anura > Hyperoliidae > Hyperolius > Hyperolius riggenbachi. Next base: position 91,333,796 of record NC_090656.1, read on the forward strand.
AGGCTGAGAGGGAACAAGCTGCACAGCGACACCAGGCCGAGAGGGAAAGTGCTGAACGGTGATACCAGCTGGAGCTGGCTAAACTTCAGCAGCAGAACCGGTCTGCTGGACCCGCAGAACGCGAAGGTGAGCGAGTCCACAGAATCCCCCTGGATAAGTTCCCCGCTATGGACAAGGACTCCGACATAGACACTTTCCTACAGGGGTTTGAAAGGACTTGTCGGCAGTATGGGGTGCCCCGTGAGCAGTGGGCAAGATACCTCACACCAGGGCTGAGAGGCAAGGCCCTGGAGGCGTTTGTGAGTCTCCCCCAGGAGGAAGAAACAGACTTTGAGGCGATTAAGAAAGCCATCATTGCGCGATACCACCTCACGCCAGAGGTGTATCGAAAACGTTTCAGGACAGTGCAGCGAGGTCCTAATGACAGTTACCTGGATCATGCTTGCAACCTGCGCACTGCCTTCCAGCAGTGGGTAAAAGGACTGGCTGTGGAAACCTTGGATGCCCTGCAGGAGCTGATGATAAAAGACCAGTTCCTACACACCTGTCCTGTTGAGGTCCGGCTGTTTGTGCTGGATCGAGAACCCAAGACAGTGGATTAGGCTGCGGAAATGGCCGATTTCTACACCGCCCATAGAGCACCCGAGTCCCGGAGGACTACTACGCCCAGCTGGAGGGGAGGACAGATTGCTAAACCTGTGTCACCCAGCACCCAGAGGAGGCAAGCTGTCTCCTGGATTCAGGCAACCAACCACGGACACTCGGAAATGCTTTGTATGTGACCGGGTGGGTCATATCAGCATGACCTGCCCAGAGAGGAAGAGGGAGGCCCCAAAATCCAGTGAGGCCTCAAACCCCAGGGAAGTCTCAACTGCTTTGTGTGCTACGAGAAATGCCAGTGGCTATACAGAGAATCTGCAGCTTGTCACGGTTGGGGGTACAATTGCCACTGGGCTGAGAGACACTGGAGCAGAAGTGACTCTCATACATCCCCAGCTTGTGAACCCAGAGCAGTACATACCTGGGAAAATGATTGCTGTCAGAGGAATTGGGGGTGTCACCCCAGCAATACCCACCGCCTTGGTCCACCTGGATTGGGGGGCCGGCAGCGGACTGAAAGAAGTTGGGGTAACTGACAAAATCCCCATCAACGTTCTGCTGGGTTCTGACCTGGGACGGTTGGTGGCCCGGTATGAGCCTACTCCAAACCCCGTGGAGCCCACCTCCCCAGCAGAAGTTCAGGACTCTTGCCAGGTGCTGTTTGATAATGCTGTGCAAATGGGGGGTGCTGGTGGGTCTCCCGGGGCTACGGACTGTATACTAGGATCCAGCCCTAGTGATTCTCCAGTGCCTAGGCCTGGAGTGGGACATGTCGATACAAAGAATGCAGAAACTGATGATGTCATTCATGATGCACGGACTATCGAGGTGATCGATGCAGGAACTGTTGAGGCTACTTGTGAAGTGCTGGGTAGCACTGGGTATAATGCGGCAGATAATGTTGATGTGGAATGTGATGTTCTAAATGTCAATATGTGTAAGACGGATAATGCTGATGTCATATGTACAGTGGTGTGAAAAACTATTTGCCCCCTTCCTGATTTCTTATTATTTTGCATGTTTGTCACACTTAAATGTTTCTGCTCATCAAAAACCGTTAACTATTAGTCAAAGATAACATAATTGAACACAAAATGCAGTTTTAAATTATGTTTTTTATTATTTAGTGAAAAAAAAACCTCAAAACCTACATGGCCCTGTGTGAAAAAGAAATTGCCCCCTGAACCTAATAACTGGTTGGGCCACCCTTAGCAGCAATAACTGCAATCAAGCGTTTGCGATAACTTGCAACAAGTCTTTTACAGCACTGTGGAGGAATTTTGTCCCACTCATCTTTGCAGAATTGTTGTAATTCAGCTTTATTTGAGGGTTTTCTAGCATGAACCGCCTTTTTAAGGTCATGCCACAACATCTCAATAGGATTCAGGTCAGGACTTTGACTAGGCCACTCCAAAGTCTTCATTTTGTTTTTCTTCAGCCATTCAGAGGTGGATTTGCTGGTGTGTTTTTGGGTCATTGTCCTGCTGCAGCACCCAAGATCGCTTCAGCTTGAGTTGACAAACAGATGGCCGGGCATTCTCCTTCAGGATTTTTTGGTAGATAGTAGAATTCATGGTTCCATCTATCACAGCAAGCCTTCCAGGTCCTGAAGCAGCAAAACAATCCCAGACCATCACACTACCACCACCATATTTTACTGTTGGTATGAAGTTGTTTTGCTGAAATGCTGTGTTACTTCTACGCCAGATGTAACGGGACACGCACCTTCCAAAAAGTTCAACTTTTGTCTCGTCGGTCCACAAGGTATTTTCCCAAAAATCAATCATTGAGATGTCTTTTAGCAAAATTGAGAAGAGCCTTAATGTTCTTTTTGCTTAAAAGTGGTTTGCACCTTGGATATCTGCCATGCAGACCGTTTTTGCCCAGTCTCTTTCTTATGGTGGAGTCGTGAACACTGACCTTAATTGAGGCAAGTGAGGCCTGCAGTTCTTTAGATGTTGTCCTGGGGTCTTTTGTGGCCTCTCGGATGAGTTTTCTCTGCGCTCTTGGGGTAATTTTGGTCGGTCGGCCACTCCTGGGAAGGTTCATCACTGTTCCATGTTTTTGCCATTTGTGGATAATGGCTCTCACTGTGGTTCGCTGGAGTCCCAAAGCTTTAGAAATGGCTTTATAACCTTTACCAGACTGATAGATCTCAGTTACTTTTGTTCTTTTTTTGTTCCTGAATTTCTTTGGATCTTGGCATGATGTCTAGCTTTTGAGGTGCTTTTGGTCTACTTCTCTGTGTCAGATAGCTCCTATTTAAGTGATTTCTTGATTGAAACAGGTGTGGCAGTAATCAGGCCTGGGGGTGACTACAGAAATTGAACTCATGTGTGATAAACCACAGTTAAGTTGTTTTTTAACAAGGGGGGCAATCATTTTTTCACACAGGGCCATGTAGATTTGGAGTTTTTTTTCCTCACTAAATAATAAAAACCATCATTTAAAACTGCATTTTGTGTTCAATTATGTTATCTTTGACTTATAGTTAATGGTTTTTGATGGGCAGAAACATTTAAGTGTGACAAACATGCAAAAGAATAAGAAATCAGAAAGGGGGCAAATAGTATTTCACACCACTGTATTGTGCTACATAATGCTGTGTGTAATGTGGGCGCTCCCTCAGCTGCCGTGGTAACCCGCAGCGCTAGCGAGTCTACAGCAGAGGGACTGTCCATTGAAGTGACAAATGTTTCTGGGTCAGCCACATCCAATTCGGAACCTGGCCGAGGGCCCAGGGGCCTCTCCGTCTGCAGCCTTCCTGGAATGCGTGACAGGCAGCACTGAGCTCTCTGGGGCTGTTCGATTTGACAGCAGCCTGGAACAGCTCAGGGGTCTGGCCAGCAGGTCACCAGCTGGGAGGGGCGGGCTGAGAGGGTCCTGGGAAGTTATTCCCTCTGAGCTGTCCGAAGTGGAGGAGGCAGACCGGCAGATAATCGTTTCCCAAAGGGGCCGAGAGATAGCTCCTGCCACTATAGAGAAAGTGCGTGTAGCGATGGTTGGAACCCTTCCCCAGCTGCAGCACGGTCTCTATGGTTGCGAATTCACGGTCGCCACTGACCCGCATTCCCCTGGTTGGTTACGTCAGATTGCCAAGGGCAACAACACATTGCAGCAACCTGACCTAGCTTTCCAGTCGTGTAGCTTGGAGCTAACGGACAGGTGGGGAACCCTCCTGAGGATGCTAAAGGGTTACCCCACCCGGCCAGGCCGTCAATGTAGGCTTTGGCAGGATGATTCGTTAGAATCATCTGCCAGCGCCATTCTAAAGAGGGGAGGTGTGGTGATATATTGGGGTGCTCATGATGTAAGGATAACAGGAACATATTTCTTTCATTTTCTATCGCCTTCAGCTATATATTTTGTCAGAGGTGTAGGGAGGCCAGCCAGTCTGGCTTTTGAAAGGTGTCACCTGGATATGTCTGTATGTAGATTGAAACAGTCATTCAGGGCAGAGATCAAAGGAACTGCCAGTGTCTTATTGAATAGACCAGTCACCTTCAATAGGCAAGGAAGGGGCTCATTAGGCCACTAGCAGTCACATGAGGGAGAACAATAGCAGACAATCTCGGATGTGATTGTCTGTGTCTGTTTACAGGCAATCTTTAGATGTATAGACATTGCAACCTGGGGAAATTGGACTAAGGAAGTCTTTTGTTGGGTGTGTGTACTATAGTGGATGTTGGATCTCTGGAAATCCAATTATGACTGAGGATGTAATTAAATCTAGTCCCCCCCCCCCCCCCCGTCCACACAGGCTTACAGCCTCGAGGCGAATATTTCATTATAAAAACCAGGGGACAGATATCTCAAATCAGTTCTCTTCTGACGGTAGCGGCAGCTGGACTCCCGGCCCAAGCTAAGGGGCTCCTGGACAAAGCCAGAACTGTGTCCGTCCACAAAAGTCCAAGATTCTTCTATCTGGATCCCCGTTTATTTTGGTAAGCAAAATCCCTTTGTGTGTATCTTTGTAACCTCTTATTTTTGTAACTTTTATCTTGTAACTTTTTTACTTTGATTTTTGTACATCTTCTGTATATATTATTTTCTGCATTGTTCTATGTTTTTATGGAATATTAAATCGTTATTTAATAAGCTTGACTTCTGCGGTACTAAACTAACACTCATAGCCTAGAGTAGACTGCAGTGTAGCTGTGTATAAGTCCGTGCCTAATTGTATGTTTGAGCAACACTACCATATGAAATTGTAATTGCATTGTGTGTATGGGGCACTTCTGCGCTCGACAGCCGAGTGGGAAGTGTAACAGTATCGTTCGGAACGACTGTTAGTGGTTTTGCTGCACGACAGTGTAACTTGCATTACAAATCATTGTCTGATTGTGCTGTGTTACTGTACAACTGTACTGTGTGTGTGGGTGCATGGCGTTCTCGTATTAGGCCTAAGCGCAAAGCTGACCCAAATACGAAAACGCAGATTGCGTGTTTAGCCCTCGACAGCTGAGGGGACGTGTCTAGCAACGCTAGTGGTGGCAGTGGGAAGTGTTTGAGGGGTTCCAGCCTTGTTTGTAGCTTAAATAAGGCTGTTCCCCGCTTAATCTGGTCAAACCCGCAGTCGAGAACCGTATACGCAGGCGTGCCACGGGCCAGTACCTGACAATCGGGGTGCTAGTAACCCGCCGAACGGTTTACAGCACAAGGGGGCGGAGCCTGTCGCCGGCGGCTGATCGCGTCACGAATGACGCGATCGCCGCATAACCACGCCCACCGCCGATGGGCGTATTGCGGTCGTTTGGGCCCAGCCCTTGCCGCCGCCCATCAGCTTAAGGCGGTCGGCAAGTGTTTAATTTAGGTTACAGACAATATTTAGGGGTGACGTACAGCAATATGACAATACAGGAATACAAGAAAACCAGATCACACAGCACAGTATGAGTACGAGGTAATGCTTAGTCAGTCACTGGATGGAGCATGGAGATTAGGCAAGTTAGGTTCACTCAAGTGCATAGCATGGGTTTACAGTAATGGAGTTGCATGATCAGGTAGGATTTAAAAGGAGGAGGACCCTGCCCAAAGGCTTACAATCTAGAGGGAGAGGTAGGGACATGAAAGGTAGGGGACCAGAGTTCAGCTGTGGGTTTAGAGCAATTGTGAGGTGTGGTAGGCCAGAGTGAAAAGGTAAGTTTTGAGGGCCTTCTTAAAGGTGTTGAAGGAGGGGGCTGCCCTAATGGGTGGAGGTAGGGAGTTCCATAGTGTTGGAGCAGCTCTTGAGAAGTCCTGGAGGCGTGTATGGGACTGGGTGATGCGGGGGACGGTCAGTCGAAGTTCATTGGAGGAGCGAAGTGAGCGGCTTGGTGTGTATCTCCGAGTAAGATCAAAAATGTAGGTTGGACAGGTTTTGTGGACGGATTTGTACTGGTCAGACACAATGGCCTCAATTCACTAAGATCATGCTGGAGAGAGTTATCTTATCTCTTCATTCCTTAAGTTACCTCCTCTGTAGTTAATTTACCTCCTCTGTAGTTATTTTCACATGCAGTTAATTAACAGCCTGTCTTTAACGTTAGAATTCTGGAGTTATTTTAAAGACAGAAGAGTTAACTTTAGGTTTGCCTGAGGTAAAATGTTTCCTGAATACAACATGCCTTATCACCATAGTGATAACTCTAGAAACGTTATTAAAGACAGGAGATAAGCTTAGTGAATTGAGGCCAATATCTTGAATCTGATTCTGGACTGGATAGGGAGTCAGTGGAGGGATTCACAGAGGGGAGCCACCCTGGTGGAGCGATGGGAGGAGTGGATAATTCTGGCTGCCGCATGATGGACTGCAGTGGGGCTATTCGGGTCATAGGGAGACCAGACAAAAGGGCATTGCAGTAGTCGAGGCGGGAAATTATGAGGGCATGGATGAGGAGTTTGGTGGTGGCAGAGGTCAGGAAAGGGCGAATCTTACAGATGTTACGAAGGTGGTAGTTGCAGGACTTTGTGAGGTTTTGGATATGGGGAGTGAAGGAGAGTGCAGAGTCCAGGGTGACACCTAGACAGCGGGCTTGAGAGGTAGGGCGAATGGTAGTGTGGTTAACAGTGACCTGCACATCTGGGAGGTTCAGGGATGACCGGGGTGGGAAGATCACAAATTCCTTTTTGTCTAGATTTAGTTTCAGGAACCTAGCGGACATCCAGGAGGAGATGGCAGATAGGCAGGAGGAGACCTTGTCCATGGTAGTGGTGGATATGTCAGGGGTGTGGAGATAGATTTGGGTGTCATCTGCATACAGATGAAAGTTAAAACCCATGGAGGAGATAACCTTGCCAATGGAGGATGTGTATAGGGAGAACAGTAGGGGGCCAAGGACCGAGCCTTGGGGGACTCCCACTGAGAGGTGGTTGGGGGTGGATGAGGACTCATTGAAGGAGGTCGTGAAGGAGCGGTTGGAGAGGTAGGATGAAAGCCAGGTCAGGGCGAGAACGTGAATGCCCATGGATACATATACAATCATACAATCAAACAATACGTGATGCAGCACAATACCAGAACCCCTAACTATATCTATCTATACAGAATATATACAGCAACACACAAAATATCAGAATATATACAACAATGAATAATTCGAATCAGCATACAAAGGGAGGTCATACAAGCAAGAGTCAAACCAGGAAATCAGGATCAGGCCATAACATCAGGCAGAGAAAAGTCAGGCTAGCAAGGATCGATACTGGGAATTCAGAGAATAATGGCCCATACACACGGGCTACAACTGTCGCCGCAACCACGTGGCACGCGCGTGTTGCGACGACAGGTCACCCGTGTGTATGACGCGCGCACCCGAACTGTCGCTACTTAGAGCTGTCGCCAGGCGATTGACTCGGTCAATCGCCTGCTACAGCTGTCGCCGCAACTGTCGCTAGTCCGCCATGTGTATGCGGACTAGCGACAGCAACACACCCACAATGAGCAGAGCTTCCGGCGGGGGGAGGGACCTTCGGCGACTGGCAACATTTGTGCCTCGTGAGTACGAGGCTTTAGGCAAGGCAGGAAACAGGGAACACAGGATCAATGGCCAGAGTCACAATACTACATAAGCAAACAGAATGACCTAGCAATGTGCTGCTAGGAAGTCTGGTCTTAAAGGGGAACTGAAGAGAGAGGTATATGGAGGCTGTCATGTTTATTTCCTTTTAATCAATACCAGTTACCTGGCAGCCCTGCTGGTCTATTTCTCTGCACTAGTATCTGATTAAAACCAGAAACAAGCATGCAGCTAGTCTTGTCAGATCAGACTTATAAGTCTGAACCACTGAAACACCTGATCTGCTGCATGCTTGTTCAGGGGCTATAGCTAATAGTATTAGAGGCAGAGGATCAGCAGGGCTGCCAGGCAACTGGTATTGTCTAAAAGGAAATAAACAGGACAGCCTCCATATACCTCTCTCTTCAGTTCCCCTTTAAATAGCAGCACATTGATCAGGTGATCTCTCCTAAAGTTCACATAGTTCCATCTGCTGGTGATCTGGGGAACTGCACAGTTCTCAGCAACAAGGAAGACATCTGCTGGTTGACAGTGGAAGTTCACAGCAAAGTTCACTAGTGATGTCACCAGTAGGATAACAGAGGCACAGATCCTGACATTATAGTTCCACCTGCTGGTGATCTGGGGAACTGCACAGTTCTCAGCAACAAGGGAGACATCTGCTGGTTGACAGTGGAAGTTCACAGCAAAGTTCACTAATGATGCCACCAGTAGGACAACAGAGGCACAGATCCTGACAATAACTCCTTCTAACACCAAGTTACAAAGGAAATAACAACATTAACCCCTTGCACTCACAAGCTACATGCAATCAGGCAGCCAGGTAATCATATATAATATAAAAAAAACCTCTACAGGTGTTGGGAATTGAGAGCATCAGGTATCAGGAAACAATCCATTGGTCGACAATTCAGGGAACAGTGCTGTATAGACACATCCCTAACGTAAAGGTTTCCTCCTCTAAAACCTCTCAGCATGCAAGCATACATTTTGGCATAAATGAAAAAAAAAGTACCTGGGAAAAAAAGGACACAAGGGATTGCCGCTAGTAGAATACCGCTAAAATTAGCAATATTCTACTCCAGGATTCTGATAGCAAAATATTGGTGATCTTTACCGATATTTTACTATGGCTAAACATAACCCTACTCTCACACAGGACCCTCCATTATCGATGCCTAAATCTAACCCCCCCTGGTGGCACTTAACGGTAACCCCCGTGGCACCTTATCCTACCCCCCTTTGTGGCGTTTAACCCTAACCATCCCACCCCGTTAGTGCCTAACCCACCCTCTCACTACTGATTCCTAAACCTAACTCCCTTGGTGGTGCCTAACCCTACCTCCTGTGGCACCAAACCTTAACCCCTCCTTGTGGTGCCTAAACCTCCCCCCGATGGTGCCTGACCCACTCCCCTTCAAGTCTTGAAGGCTTGATACCCCCCCCCCCCCCCAACAATCCCAGTAATACCACACACCTAACGCAATAGACACAAAAATATAGAAGTGGCATCAGACCCGGCAGTGGTGTGCTGCAGGTCAGAAAGTCTAATTGAAGCGCCTTGCACTTGGGGCATGAAGCAGGTATGTATCCAGGGGCCTGATGCAAGAAAGGCCATGCATAATTTTGCCTCCAATACCTGGCTACCTATACTGGGGGCACCAATACCTGGCTACCTATAATGGGGGCACCTATACCTGGCTACCTATACTGGGGGCACCAATACCTGGCTACCTATAATAGGGGCACCTATACCTGGCTACCTATACTGGGGGCACCTATACCTGGCTACCTATACTGCAGGTACCTATGCCTGGCTATACAGGGGGCTAGGGATGCTCATTCGGATTCCAGATTAAATTTTCAAATTTCCAATCGCAAATCTGCATTTTCGAGTGGAAATCCGATTTACTACAACTCTGTAATTTTAGCATAATCACTCAGAAGCATTGGACCAATCAGAGAATGCAGAATTTTTCAGCAAAATTTTAATTTCAGACCAATCCTCTGATGCAAAAAAAATGACTAATAAAATACTCCTTGAAAATCGGAAAGTGGAAAAACGGAAAATTGGATTTTCCACAGAATCGGAAAAATGGGCATTTCCAACCATCTCTACTGGCGGCACCTATATTTGGCTATACTGGGGACACTTATACCTGGCTACCTGGGGGCACCTATACCTGGCTAACTATACTGGGAGCAACTATGCCTGGCTACCTATACTGGGGGCACCTATGCTTGGCTACGTATACTGGGGGCACCTATACCTGGCTAGCTATACTGGAGACATCTATACCTGGCTAGCTATACTGGAGGCACCTATACCTGGCTAGCTATACTGGAGGCACCTATACCTAACTACCTATACTGGAGGCACCTATACCTGGCTACCTATACTGGAGGCACCTATACCTGGCTACCTATACTGGAGGCACCTATACCTTTCTACCATACTGGAGGCACCTATACCTGGCTAGCTACACTGGAGGCACCTATACCTGACTAGCTATACTGGAGGCACCTATACCTAACTACCTATACTGGAGGCACCTATACCTGGCTAGCTATACTGGAGGCACCTATACCTGGCTAGCTATACTGGAGGCACCTATACCTGGCTAGCTATACTGGAGGCACCTATACCTGGCTACCTATACTGGGGGCACCTTTACCTGGCTAGCTATACTGGAGGCACCTATACCTGGCTAGCTATACTGGAGGCACCTATACCTGACTAGCTATACTGGAGGCACCTATACTTGGTTAGCTATACTGGAGGCACCTATACCTGGCTAGCTATACTGGAGGCGCCTATACCTGACTAGCTATACCGGAGTCACCTACACCTAACTACCTATACTGGAGGCACCTATACCTGGCTACCTATACTGGAGGTACCTATACCTGGCTACCTATACTGGAGGCACCTATACCTGGCTACCTATACTGGAGGCACCTATACCTGGCTACCTATACTGGAGGCACCTATACCTGGCTACCTATACTGGGGGCACCTATAAGTGTCTAGCTATACTGAGGACACCAAAAAAGCTCTGACTTGGGCTATTGAGAGTTGTAGGGGGACACTCTGTCCGATTGTACAGCTGGTGGGGGGATTGTATATGTAATGTTGTAAATAGCACTGCACTATGTCACCATCTGATGAAGCCGTTTTTGGTTAAACCGGTCAAGGACATCTAGCACTATATATACAGTATGTATATAGCACCCATGTAGTTGCTGTTCATGAGTCACCTCTCTCCTCTTGTGTCTGCGTCCACTATCTATCAATAGCATTGCTAGAAGCATGGTTATTTGTAGCTACACAGTTCTACCATTGTTTCAGCTATTGTTAGTGGTCACATGGTGTATACCCACCGTGTGAGGGATAGGTACACCCCACTCCGCAATTTCTATAGGAGTGGTGGGGGATCAGCAAAGACCCCCTCACGCGGTGTGAATTGCCGTTCTGTGTACCCCACAGACAGCAAACTACTGTATATATAGAAGCATCCACACTTGGACTACTTCTTATTTTAATATTTTTAAGTGACTTTAAGATATTTATCTGTACTGTGTACCCATAGGGCTGATCTGTTAAGACCCTCAGTGTGCAATTGTGAGCAGCCACAATGTGCAGCACAGGTCCTCACTGAGATCCTTTGTTAGCCAAAACTGTGTACAAACCAACTGCAGAGAGCTGCTGTTTTTCACCTACTGAGTTGATTAAAACGCTATTCCCAATGAATCATGGTAATTAGGATGGTTTAGAACAGCTTGGACTATTTGGAATGGTATGGAACTTTGAATTTTCCCACAGACTGTGACAGTTTGTGAAGGGTATGAATAATTTTGGACTGGACACTTTTTTTTCAAATGTAAAAAAAGCTGAGAAATGCTCTTGTACATGGTCTTACTATCTTTTGGGAGACACTTATGTCATTTCCCGTCAAAAAATGACTGGCTGGTTGAATAAAAGTAACTTTAAGTCAAAATTTGCCAGGGGTATGAATAATTATGGGCAGCACTGTATATGCTCCAACAAAGTTCACTTACAGGATCAAGATATAAAAAGCAATATTAGGAGTGTGAACTGCAATGGAGACTGGATATAGACTTTAATACAAAGCCTGCATGCAGCGAGTTAGAATAACGCGAACTGTTACAACGCAGCACTGTAAATAGAATTATATGGGCAATAAGTTGACATGCAGAATTATTCTTTAACACAGCTGTGAACTAGGCCCCAATATCCATATTTGATGCAACATCTGGATTGGGCATTTTCACATACTATGAAGCAATCAATGTGCGTTGTTTTTTTGCACAGACTATACATTGTAAAGGATGAGATATAGAGCCTGAAGCGTTCTCTGAATGATGACAACACTGGAGCATGGGAACAACTACAAACTTTCTTTAGGAAACTACAGAGATTCCTTATTAACAACAAAAAGAAAAAACTTCAGACACTTAGGATAAAGAGTGGATGTCTGGATGCACAAGCAGCAAAAAAAGAGCAGCCCACAGGTGTAATGAACCTTTCCTCTTATCGGACTACTGAAGCTGAAATGTCAGTACTCTCCAAAGGCCTGTCATTCTGCCCTGCAAGACCCATATACAAGATTACACTCTATGGTGATGGCAGGCATTCTTCAGAAAGCTGCAACTCAAGGAACACTACCATGATAAGGAGGCCTGCAATTCAACTAAAAATAAGCCCACATGCACCAGATCTACAAAGAAAAAAAGATGGAGCCCCAAACAAGGAAAAATAATTACCCTGGACAAATACATCTACAAATTTAGATGCAAAATCTCTGACAGGGTCCTGAATCAAAGAAAAGCACTGGCTCAGAACACCACAAGAGCGACAGGGCATCATAACCCTTAAGGAGAATAAGGACATTATTATCAAGCAAGCGGATAAAGGTGGTGCCATAGTTCACAGTGACTACAGCCAGGAGGCACAAAGACAGTTATCCAACACCAATCATTATGCCAAATTACAGGGGGACCCCACAAAAGGCTACAGGATGGCACACAATAAGATGATTAAAAAATTGCCCACAAACATCAGAAAACATGTAAAAACTCTTATCCCTGAAAAGCCTAGAACAGCCTGCTTCTACATGCTTCGTAAAATCCTCAAAGAGGGAAACCCAGGCAGGCCCATAATCTCAGGGAGCGGAACTCTCACAGAGAACATCTCAGGGTGGCTGGAAAACATCTTCAAACCTCGGGTCTGTAAAAGACCCAGCTACATACAGGATACCACCCACCTCCTGAACAAACTGAAAGACATCGGCCCAGTACCTGAAGTAACCATTTTGGCCACGATGGACGTGGAGTCCCTATACAGGAACATCACCCATATTGATGGCATTGTGGCCTGTCATAAATATCTTCAGGGTCAGGGCACACCTGTAAATCTTATTGCTGGACTGATGAAATTCATTCTCCCCCATAATCATTTCACATTTGGACAGGACCTCTATTTACAGCAGATGGGAGTGGCAATAGGTTCACGATTTGCACCACAGTATGCAAATCTCTTCATGGTGGAAATCAAAAAGGAATAATTCAATGCATGTCAAATAAAACCCAGGGCTTACTTCCGTTTTATTGATGATATTTTATTCATCTGGTCCTCAAGTGAGGAGGATCTTCTCCAATTCCACAGAAACTTTAATACCTTTCATCCTACAATCAAACTGAAACGTACCTACTCTCACCCTGAGATTAACTTTCTGGATGCAACCATATACTGTACATCAGAAAAAACGATCTACAAACATCTATGTACCACAAACAAACAGACCGTCCCACATATTTCAGGTATGACAGTTTCCTCCCCAAGCACATTAAGAACTCAATAATTTACACCTAAGCTATTAGGTTCAACTGGATTTTTCCTGACAGGGTGAACTCAGACAAACACCTGGATCACCTTAAGAACATTTTAATTATACAAGGTTACAGTCCTTTTATGACTGAGGCCCAAATCAGAAAAGCTAACATCATCCCAGGGATTCAGCTCCTGAAATATAAGCAAAAACCAGGAAAAGGACCGTGTCCCAATGGTTGTCACCTACAAGCCACACCTGGAAATCTTAAGGAGGATTGCAAAGGAACTTCATCCCATTTTACACAAGGATTACAGACTGAGAAAGATATTCCCTAAACCTCCCCTCCTGGATTGTCAGGAGTTCTTTGAATAGGCCACAACAAAACAGAACATCACCCTGCCGACAAAAAAAAAGGTGTGAGCCCTGCAGACACATCTACTCCACTGACAGGTTAACAATACCTGGTTCACAACAGGAGTACAGAGTACAAGGCATATTTTCCTGTGATTCCACTAATCTGGTGTATCTGATCATGTGTGCTAAATGCCCCAAAGGTATTTATGTGGGAGAAACTGGACAAATTCTGTGCAAACATATGAACAGACAGGCAGAGTGTTAACAATACCAAATCTGAACTCTGAGTTGCTACACACTTTCGTTCCAACTGACACAGCTTGAATGATCTTCGTGTCACTGCCCTGAAGAGTGACTTCAAAACTTCGAAAGATAAATGAATAGCAGAGATGAAATTTATACATTGATTCAAAGCTGTGGACAAAGGCTTGAATAAGGACAAAATATTTTATACTGGTATGAGGTTGATGATATTTAATGCCATAACTCTTTCTCAGCCTATATTGCATCCTCTCTGCTTGTAGCTAAGCTTGTGAACTCTGAATTTACAATGCCTCTGTGATAGTCCCAATTGTGTGATGCCTAGTACACAATTGGAACAATTTTCTGTTAGATTTTTCTGTTAGATTTTCTGTAATTAGATTATTTTCTGTAAAGTACTGGTAGAGACTGGTCAATATCTCTGGTGCATTGTCTTCTGGTTATCTCCTTCTAAGTAGAACAATGCTTAATTGCTAGGCAGATAGATGGTTAGATAGAAAATGTCCAACATGTCCAACATGGATATTATCTATCTGGCAGGTAAATATAATTCTGGGAATACACGGTACACGCTCACTTGAGCCATTAGATGGCTCGTTTGATAATTTCTGATATGTCCGATCACCCGCCGGATCGATTCAGCGCTCGATACCGCATGGGGGACAATGGAAAAAGATAAGGAAAACGAGCAGAAGATAAGAGAATCGCCCACGGGGTCGAGCAGGGAATCGATCCGGCGGCATAATCGAGCAGTACAAACATACCGTGTATTCCTGGCATAACAGAAAATCGTACAGAAAATTGTATGGTCTGTACTAGGCATGAGGGATTGAATAAACAAGTGGTCTAATCTATTGCAGCAAACAACCTCTCACCCCATTTAGATGTTCTGTTTCATTTAAGCCATCTTATTGTATTTATGCCTGCAAAAAAAATCTTTGTATGCCCTTTTGATGTTGCATGTATATAGCTGTCTGTTCCATCTGATTGTAAGCAAACAGGATTTAAGTCTAAAGAAGGCTGCACACCCGAAAGCTTGCTTACTCTTATTCTTTTGAGTTAGACAACAAATGGTATCATCCTGATTCAACACTTCTTGCTTTTACATATGGCTAACACGGTACAATATTCTACTGGTACTACTGTGAAAAAATTATGATGCTCTATGAAAGCCTGTGTATTTTTGAAACATTCTTAGACATATGGATAACATCTCAAGGGGATTCAAGTAATATAACTAAACAATAAAACCTGAAGAATAGACTTTAAAATCTACTGCAATTCTAAAAAATACAATTTCTGGTGATAAATAAGTCAGGACGCCCCCACATGTACTTCCACTTAAAATATCTAAAATCACGCAAAGGTGTATCACATCAGGTGCGCATGATGAGAACATAGTTACTTCGGATTTTGAAGGAGGTTTGCCGTATTTAAACTTCAGACATTTAAAGTGTACCTGAGATGGAAAATATAAAAACTTATACATACCTGGGCTTCCTTCAGCCCCCTTCAGGCTGATTGCTCCCTCACTATCCTCCTCTGCTATTAGAAGCCAAAAGTCCTTTAATCTGGGCCAGTCGTGGCAGGTGCAGTCTGGTTGCACACTTCCCTGTTGTGCTCCCGGCAACAGGGGCGTTCTGTACCTGAGCAGTAGGCTCCCGGCGCAGATCGCCCCAGTCTGGAGGACTTTCGGAGCTGAAATGCGGACGATCCAGGAGACGGAGGAGGACAGTGTGGGAGTGATCAGCCTAGAGGGGGCTGGAGGAAGACCCAGGTATGTATAATTTTTTGAAATCCCCCCCTCCCCATCTAAGGTTCCCTTTAAGCTTTGTACACACATCCGATAATTGTCCCCGATCGGAGATCGGGAAACGGAGAGACAGTTCAAGAAACAATGTTGTATAGACCCATCCCTAGCCTTGGGGCTAGCAATGTGTTCTATTGCAAGAAGTGGTGGTGGAGGGACAAGGATAGGCTGACGACGAAGCAGCTTTGGTTTGGGATTTGTTGAAAATAGCATTGTGATCTGTCATGCTTGGGCATCGGGAGTCATTAATGATCCAATAGGACAGATCCTTAACGATGCCCGAGCAGGACCGATCCTTTGCACAACGATTGTCTGTTGGCATGGTTGTTATGCGCTGTTCTGGCCGACTGTTATCGCATGTGTGTACGTACCTTCAGTTTGGTGTGCTCCTGACTGTTAAGGTCAGAGTGAACACGAGGTAAGATCAAAAGAGCTTTCTGATGCCTTGAGAAGATTGTAGCAGCTTATAAGTCTGGTAAAACTGGCCATACACTTATAGATTTTCACTCAAAGTTCCAAAACAAACAATTCCTTTCACAAAATAATCAATTCAGAAGGAATTTATTCCCACCACCACACATTGTACATCAATTTCCAATAGATTCCAGGAGGCAATCTATTTAAATCAATGGGATTGCAGCACTGCAATGTTTGATGCAGAGCAACACTATGGGCATGCCATCTCCAATCCTCCCGCCCTGCCCACAACCTACATTTTCTGTCCTGTCCGATCAATACTATTGAATGATTTTTGGTCAAAATCTATCAAAATTTGATCGATCTGACATTTTGGGGAATCGATTCCCAGCATGTGAATAGAATCTGTGGCAAATGGAATGGAAAAATCGGCGAGTGTATGTGCACTTTAGGGCTTTCTTTAAAAGTATTTAAGATCAACCATTCCACTGTCTACTGCAGCCATTCTCCAGATCAGGTTCTTCCACAGAGCACACGATGCTAAAAGAAGTCTTTATGGAGTCATCACTGGACCTTCAGCAGGCTCTTGCTACTGTTGATGTGAAAGTGACTGCCTCTACAATCAGAAAGAGACTGCACAACGTTAACTTGCATGGGAGGTAAGCAAGGAGGAAACCTTTGCTCTCTAAAGAGCCATACACACGACTAAGGCCCCGTTCACACTGCACGCGTTTCCAGCCGCGTTTTGGAAACGCGTGCAGGTGGCCGACACGCACGACATCAGACATTGCATAGAGTGCAATGTCTGATGTTCACACTGCATGCGTTCCGGACCTGTGTGGTCCGGGAATGCATGCTGCACGCATTTTTTGTAAAAACGCGTGGCTGTCCCATTCACTTATCAGTGATGGGATCAGCCGCGCAACGCACACAAACGCGGATGGCGTGCGTTCGCATGCGTTGCGTTCCGCATGCGTGGCCATCCGCGTTTGTGATGTGAACGGGGCCTAAGGTGGGTGATAATGACGCCTCAGCTAATAGTCAAGCGTGTATGCACCAGTGAGCGATCCACCCGGCAGATCAAAGCACCCCATTGTCTGCGCCACTCCCCCGTCTGCTGTGTGATGTCACGCACACGCCACTCAGTCTTTCCTCCACCTCACAGAACGCATCATCAGCTACATAGCTGACACGTGTCTGTACAGGCCGGCCAGCGATGTCGTCCTACGGGATCGGATCCCAATCTCCAACAGGCGATGTGTCTATGCACCATAAGAGAGAGATTAAAGTCAGAATGAAGTTCTGCCATGTGAAAAGGATTTTTGGAATAATGTTCTTTGGACACTTGAATCTAAAATTGAATTATTTGGACACCAGTACAGAGGATATATTTGGCATAAAAACGGCATTCCAAGAAAAGAACCTCATACAATCTGTAAAGCTTGGAAGTGGAAGGGTTATGGTTTGGGGCAGCTTTGCTGCAACAGGACCTGGCCGGCTCACCATCCGCTATAAATTCTACTGAGTATTAGAGGATGCTCGAGGAACCCGAGTGACCATCTGTAAGAAAATTACAGTTGAAGCAGAATTGGACGCTGCAAATGACAATGACCAAAAAAAATCAGTGTGTATTATTTGTAGCCGCAGTTTGCATAGCGGGTGGCCCTAGTGCCATTTTTTATCCACAATAGTCAATATTAGTTTGGGCATGGCCATAGGCGCCCAAACATTTGTGGTGCCTCAGGTGACCAAATTTCCTGCTTCCCAGAGGTATGTAGGGGATCAGTTGAAAAGGGCTCCTGAGCTGCCTGTATGAAAAGGGCACCTCCATAGACATCAATGTTATTTCTGGAAATATGGGCTAAAAGGTGGTGAAAAGGGCGCCCGAGTTTTGATATAGGCTACAAGGGGCACCCCTTTGTAGCCCATATTTTTTCGGCTACAAGATTTTCGGCTACAGTAGGGCACTCTTTTGTAGCCCATATTTTTTTCAGCTACAAGGTTTTCGGCTACAGTAGCGCACCCCTTTGTAGCCCACATTTTTTATTTGGCTACAAGATTTTTGACTACAAGGTTTTTGATTCTGGGGATTAGGCACCACCAGGGGAGTCTTAGGGTTAGGCACCACCTGGGGGGGTCTTAGGGTTAGGTACCACCTGGGGGGGGGTCTTAGGGTTAGGTACCACCTGGGGAGTCTTAAGGTTAGGCACCACTTGGGGGGGTTTAGGATTAGGCACCACCTGGGGTGTGTTAGGGTTAGGCACCACCTGGGGGGTCTTAGGGTTAGGCACCACCTGGGGGATCTTAGGGTTAGGCACCACCTGGGGGGTCTTAGGTTTAGGCCCCACCAGGGGGGTCTTAGGGTTAGGCACCACCTGGAGGGTCTTAGGGTTAGGCCCCACCAGGGGAGTCTTAGGGTTACGCACCACCTGGGGGGGTCTTAGGGTTAGGCCCCACCAGGGGGGTCTTAGGATTAGGCACCACCTGGGGGGTCTTAGGGTTAGGCCCCACCAGGGGAGTCTTAGGGTTAGGCACCACCAGGGGGGTCTTAGGGTTAGGCACCACCTGGGGGGTCTTAGGGTTAGGCACCACCTGGGGGGTCTTAGGGTTAGGCCCCACCAGGGGAGTCTTAGGGTTAGGCACCACCTGGGGGGTCTTAGGGTTAGGCCCCACCAGGGGAGTCTTAGGGTTAGGCACCACCAGGGGAGTCTTAGGGTTAGGCACCACCAGGGGGGGTTAGGGGAGGGTTCTGTGTGAGAGTAGGGAGAAGTTAGGTCATAGTAATCACTTTTCTCAGCTATATCTAGAGCCCTTTTATAGCCCAACAAATTTTGCCTATAACAGCATCCTTTTTATAAACTAAAACTACCGTATATACTCGCAAGCAAGCCGAATTTTTCACCCCCCAAAAGTGGCCCAAAAGTTGGGGGGTCGGCTTGCTTGCGAGTCATGGGTAGGTGGGTGGGTAGGTGGTACCCCTCTCCGCTCCCCCTGTGGCCACCGCCGCTGCTACACCTTAGGCGGCGCCGCTTCCTCTATCCCCGTCCTGCTCCGGTAACTAATTCACAGCAGCGCGCCCCTCGCTGCTGTGATGACGGAGGAAACCATAGAGAGCGGTTCCCATAGTAACGGCATCGCCGCTACAGGTTTCCTCCGTCATCACAGCAGCGAGGGGCCGCGGGGAGGGGCACTAACTGCCTACCCACCCACCTACCCATACTGGGGCACTATGCTAGCTATACTGGGGCACTATGCTAGCTATACTGGGGCACTATGCTAGCTATACTGAGGCACTATACTAGCTATACTGAGCACTATACGAGCTATACTGAGCACTATACTAGCTAAACTGGGGCACTTTACTAGCTATACTGAGCACTATACTAGCTATACTGAGCACTATACTAGCTAAACTGGGGCACTTTACTAGCTATACTGAGCACTATACTAGCTATACTGAGCACTATACTAGCTAAACTGGGGCACTTTACTAGCTATACTGAGCACTATACTAGCTATACTGAGCAGTATACTAGCTATACTGAGTACTATACTAGCTATACTGAGCACTATACTAGCTATACTGAGCAGTATACTAGCTATACTGATCACTATACTAGCTGTGGCACTATACTAGCTATACTGAGCACTATACTAGCTATACTGAGCACTATACTAGCTATACTGAGCACTATACTAGCGATACTGGGCACTATACTAGCAATACTGGGACACACTAGGGGAATAAGGCGGCCAGCATTTCCTACCCCCGGCTTATATGGGGGTCAATCATTTTTCCCTGTTTTTTTAGGTGAAAGTTGGGGGGTCGGCTTACATGCGGGTCGGCTTGCTTGCGAGTATATACGGTATATGGCATATATGGGCTACAACAAGTGCCCTTTGTAGCCGAATTTGACATATATGGGCTACACCAGGCACCCTTTGTAGCCGAATTCGGCATATATGGGCTACACCAGGTGCCCTTTGTAGCCGAAGTTGTTATATGCGCTACACCAGGCGCACTTTGTAGACAAAGTTGGTATCTGGGCTACACCAGGCGCTTTTTTTGTAGCTGAATTTGTCATATATGGGTTCCACCAGGCGCCCTTTTTTCCAGGCGCCCTTTTTTAAGTAGACCCGTATGTAGATCCAGCATGAACATACCATTAAGCATGGTGGTGTAGTGATTAGTGCTCTTGCCTTGCAGCATTCGGTTCGCATCCCAGCCAGGGCACTATCTGCACAGAGTTTGAATCTTCTTCCTGTGTCAGTGTGGGTTTCCTCCACGCACTCTGGTTTTCTCCCACATACAAAAACATACTGATAAGTTAATTGGCTTCCCACTAAATTGGCCCTAGATTATGATACATACACTACACGATATAGACATATGATTATAGTAGGGATTTGATTGTGAACCCCTCTGAGGGACAATGACAAGATATATTCTGTAAGCGCTACGGAAGATGTCGGCGCTATATAAATACTAAATAATAATACCTCTTGTAGCTTTGCCTTGGGCAGGTTTGCTTTAATAAATCCTCAATCAGATTTCTTCAGAAATCTATTTGAGATTCAGTTAGGTGCTAGAATTGATCCACAATACACCATTGATTTTTGCTATTGACTTGTGTATGACTAGCATAAAGCTCCTGGATTAGGCTTTTTTTTTTTTACAGGAAACAGGAACATCTGTAATATAGAGAACCATGGATGAATAATAACACGTTTTCAGAAAATCATAAAAGCCTTATTCTTGGCCCTTTATTTGCAGCAGTCATTTTATGTAAGAATTAGCACATAAATGTTCTCACTTAGCAATTTGCCATTTCATCACTTTTCCCTCGCCAGTCACAGGCCCATCCTGGCATAACTGGTGGGGACAGAAAATTAAGCTAAGTGTAAAAATGCAGCTAATGAGGAGACCCACAATATATCCCTGAGAGAACACATCAATTATTAGAAAGAAGAAGGCCTGTGTGATAATTGCTGCAGGACAAGGCTAAGCTCTTAACTAAAACTGTATGACACAGTACAAAAAAATTTACATAAGCAAGTGTAATTAAAAAATCGTCCAGCAAGTGAGAAGATATACCTCAGGTCAAATCAGTTTTCATCTTCATTATTACCTTAGAGATAGAAGAGAGAGCAGATAATATTCCTAGCTCAGCTTTCTGAGTCTTATGTGATCCACCTTTGAACTATTGCTGCTTTATGCCTGCTTGTAAAGAAGGCTCTATTACCTCACTTCCTGTTCCCAGTGTAACCACAGGAAGTCAGGAGAAAATAACCAAAGAGATGGAAATATAGTCTAGATAGCCAGATTTCCCAAAAAATTAGGATTTCCCAAGGTGTAAATGTTTACGGGAGACTTGAAAATGTAACTGTACTTCTAGGATTTATATGCACCAACGAAAATTGTTGTGCACTTGTTGCTTTTTAAATGTCTTAAAATTCATAAAGTATTACCTTAGCTGTCTATTTATTCACACTGGGCTGCATGTCAGATACCTCATAGGAAAAACAGCATTAATCCTGTATGTTCCATGATCTGGGGCGTCTCTTGGCTCAGGGACGACATAGGGAGGTGACTGACATTAGCAAGTAATTGTGTTGATGGTAAAGGGTGAGGGAATCCCTCGCAGTCAAGCAGACTGTAACTGACAGCACCCCATGACAGGCATACTGTATCACCAATGTATGTACGTTAAAGAGGAAGTTGATTTAAAAAGGGGGGAAAAATCAATACATTGCAAGTAAGAAGGAAAAAACAGAAGAGAGATCAAGAAATGATTGATAATCGCCATGTAATTTGTTTATATTGTTTGATCCACTGTCAGCCTGAATGTAATCATGTTTACTACTGGCAGACATGACAAAACACAGACAGCACCAACTGCCATTATCTATAACCACACCTCCCAAACAATGCAGTAGTCTTAAAGGAAACCTGAAGCGAGGAAAATTATTTAAAATTAACACGACGTAGCAGCAAATGAATATTACATACTAACCTCACAGTCAGTTCCTCTCATAAGCTCATTTTCTTCCTTCAGTGATCCCTTCCAGTTCTGACAATATTTTGTCAGAAATGAATTATACCAGACCAGTTGCTGTCAGTTATATATCAGCAGCTGTCAGTTACAACTGAATGTGCAAGGTAATGTCCATGTTTCCCTATGGCTCATGTGGGTGATATTACAGTTTAACAGTGTGCTGACCAGGAAGCTGTTAGGGGGTAATGGCCATTTTTAAAATGGAGGACAGAGAATTCCATTGATCAGAGTGGACAAATGGGACACAGGAGAGGAGAAAAAGATTGAGGAGTAGACTACACAGGAGGTAAGTATAACCTGTGTATGGTTATTTTTACTTTACTTTCAGTTCAGGTTCTCTTTAAGGGAACACACGTGTCTTTCAGTTTTCTACGCGCGGTTTTCTGAATACTTTTTCTGCACGCTAAGTGTGTTTCTATGCAGGAAAATGTGCACGTTTTTTCATAGCAGCTGATGTAAATGATAGAGAAAACTGACAAAATGTGCAGAATCATGATGCAGAATGTCAGTTTTTTTTTTGCCGCAAAAAACGTATAAAGTGTGAACTAGCCCATTGATTAACATGAGTTCTCAGTTTTTCTGTGCAGAAAATGCGAATGAAAACATTCAAGTGTGTTCGGTTTTTATTTTTATAGATATACATATGCACAGAGGGAGATACTGGTTGCTTGGCAGTTGGAAACAGCCGTTATGTCCCACAATGCAACAAGGGAAGGGTTTCACCACACTATCAGCCATACAGATGTCCCTGATGATCTATTCCAAAAAGGTAAAGCAGTTGGCTGATGGTGTAATGGTTAAGGGCTCTGCCTCTGACACAGGAGACCAGGGTTCGAATCTCGGCTCTGCCTGTTCAGTAAGCCAGCACTAATTCAGTAGGAGACCTTTGGCAAGTCTCCCTTACACTGCTACTGCCAATAGAGCGCGCCCTAGTGGCTGCTGCTCTGCTCTGGCGCTTTGAGTCCGCAAGGAGAAAAGCGCAATATAAATGTTATTTGTCTTGTCTTATTTGTCTTCTTATGGGAAAGGGGTATCAGCTACTGAGTGGGATGAAGTTCAATGCTTGGTCACAGTTCCTCTTTAACATTTTTTTGATCTAGTCATTCCCAAGAACAATGATCATTAAAGCCTCCCTTGGCTTGTGTAGTTTTTTTTTTCTTTTGAGTGTGTGTTCACACATTATCACCAGGAAAGAATCTGGCCTTCAGCAGGAAAGAGTCTGTACAGAGGTGTAAAGCGGCCAACACTCATTATTGGAGGGTCATGATGGTCACACTTGTCATATCACCCCTGGCAAATGGGTTCCTGTCATGGAAGTCATCGTCAGGGGAAGTGGGTGAATATAAGATGATACCCCCATTGAAGTATCATAGGATTTCTAGTTATGCCCCTGAGTCTAGGGCTGTAGCCTGAGTCAGTGGGACATAGTGTAAAGGTGGCCATACACTGGTCGATGTGCCATTAGATCGACCAGCTGACAGATCCCTATCTGATCGAATCTGATCAGATAGGGATCGTATGGCTGCCTTTACTGCAAACAGATTGTGAATCGATTTCAGCCTGAAACCGATCACAATCTGTTCAGCTGCTCCTGCCGCCTGTCCCCCCCCCCCCCCCCCGTATACATTACCTGAGGCTGGCTCCCGGG
Organism: Hyperolius riggenbachi; assembly: GCF_040937935.1. Classification (NCBI taxonomy): domain Eukaryota; kingdom Metazoa; phylum Chordata; class Amphibia; order Anura; family Hyperoliidae; genus Hyperolius; species Hyperolius riggenbachi. Next base: position 91,357,792 of record NC_090656.1, read on the forward strand.
CGTCTTCTCCGCACTGCACCGCACCGCTGTTCTTGCTCCATCCCGGCGCTTCCTGTGTTACTCCGTGACCAGGAAGTTCAAATAGAGCGCCCTCTATTTCAACTTCCTGGTCACCGGAGTGACACAGGAAGTATAAGCGTACACTGGGACATGCGGAAATGCGGTGCAGCGAGGAGAAGAAGACCCCGGAGCCAGCTTCAGGTAATGTATACATGCTCGGATCGGGCCCGAATCGTACGCCGCAAGCGACGCGCTTCTACCGCCGGGCGATCGAGGGTAATTTCCCGCACGGCGCGATCGACGGACCGATCCGATTTCGGGAGGAAATCGGATCGGCGGGTGCGTTTAGCGCAAGCGATTGGCAGCAGATCCGATCCCAGGATCGGATCTGCTGTCGAAACGGCCGTGAATCGAGCCAGTGTATGGCCTGCTTAATGCTCTGACAGATTTATATTCTTGTGTGAAATGCTGATTGTATAAACAGTAACAGAGTGTGCAGGCGGAGAGGGTTCAAAGTTAGGGAAATGTAATGTAAAAAAACAATGTTGTGAATCAGGAAACTACTGTACTGTATTGATGGGAATTGTAGTCCCGCTTACTGTACAGCCTGTAGGATCTTGTGGGGTAAACTTGCAAAGTGGATTCCTTCTTTTAGAACAGTGGAGGACTGGCAGCTACGTCACTAGAAATGCTGTTGCTAATTTGAGCACAGAGTATAGATAAACAGACTCCCTTGTGAGCAACTTATTGTCTGTTTTGTCTCAGCAGACATAATTTAGAATTATATAACACAATTTAAAAGTTAAACTACACTTACAATTGAACCCATAGTAAAGGGACATCTGGCTACTTATACTGGGGTGAGGGGTCTTAAAGAACAAGTGACACCCATGCTAACCTAGAAATAAAAAACACATATATAAGTAGATAAATACTACTTCTACTTACATAACAGATCTATTGTGCTATCCATGTAATGATTCCTGTGAATTTTATAAAGGAAAAGCAGATAATCCTATTCTACACAGTTTCCAACTTGGTTACCTTTAACCTCCTGACATAATTTCCCCCCTCGCTCTTTTTTTTCTCCTCTTGCTAATTGTGTATTCGTTACCTGCCCTCCTCCCAGAGTCTTCAGACACTCCCACTAAGGGCTATACTAGTGCACTGTCTTATGTCATTAGAAGGAGGGGGAAATAAAGGGAAGAGGAGAAATATATTATAGGTGAAAAAAGGCCCCCCAGCAAGCAACTGTTTGGCAATGGCAATTAAAGGGCCAGTGCTCCTAATGTATGTGATAACTACAAACCATAACAGCAGAAAAAGTTTTGAAAGTTTTGAATGCAGGATTAGCATCTTTATCATTTAAATTGGATCCAAGATGAAAAACTAACTATAACAAGTAACTTGTCTATATATCTTATCTAAGGTTTAGAAAGTTTACACTGGAAATCTAGCTGCGAACAGCTTCAACAGTGTATGATTATATATTCCTGTGATACAATGAAAGCAGCAATTTTCTGCTTGTCATCACACAGGCAAGCTGCTCTGTACCTCCAGCCCTCAGCCTGCGAAAACTCCACTCCTCTCTTCTCCCCTCTCTGCCCCCTTTCCTCTGACATCTCTGGCTGGTAATACCTCCTCCTCCTCAGAAACAGAGACCTTGCTACATGGGACTCAGAATGCTTAGGCGCTGGAGAAGCTGTGGGTGAGGCTTGTTTAGTTTTATAGGGAATTAGGGTATTAAAACAAAAAAAAAGTATTTGGCTTGAGGAATGTCCTACAAACTATATGTAAGAGGCACGATTATGAAATGTGTAAAAATTTATCTCAGATACACTTTAATACACTCAGACTAGTTGCTGTTGAAATTTGATTTTTATGGTGACAATCCTGCTTTAACCACTTCACCTCTAAAGGTTTTCCCCCTTAAAGTGGATTCGAGACAAACTTTTGCTGCCTTAATTTTTCTGACCCTTACATATAGTTTATTGGGCATTCTTCCACCCTATGCTTTTTTAAAAATGTTATTTATTACCTAATTGCATGTAAATATATGTATCCACACCCCCAGCTCCTCCTAGATATTCTGAGTCCCATGCTGCAAGTGCCTATGGCAGCTCAGCCTGAGGGGGAGTAGGCTTTTGCTGAAGCATGCATGAGATTTCAGAGGCAAGGGGTCGGAGAGGAGAGTGGAGTTTTCACAGGCTGAGGGGTGGAGATGCAGAGCAGCTTGTCTGTGTAATGATGACATGCAAAATATGGCTACTCTCATTGTATCACAGGAAGAAATAATCATATACTGTTGAAACTGTTTGCAACTAGATTTGCTGTGCAAACCATCTAAACTTTAATTAAGATATATAGACAAGTTACTTGCTATAGTTAGTTTTTCATTTCGGATCTGCTTTAAACACCAAAACAATTTCCACATTTCAGCTCTGTGTCCATTCATCTGTTAAGAACTTTATCAGTACTTATCACAATGAAATGATCTATACATTGTTTTTTTTTCATCACTAAGTGGGCTTTCTTTGGGTGGTACTTTTTGCTAAGAATCATTTTATTCTAACTGCATTTTTATGGGATTAATAAGAAAAATGCATTTTTCTCAGTTTTCGACCATTATAGTCTAGAGCCTAGAAACTGCTCTATTCTTTGTGCAAGTGTATGCACCTTTAAGCTCCCAGGTTTAGAAAAGTGCCTTTCTTTTTCTGTTGGTTTCTTTGTGATTTAGGGAAGTTTAAAACTAAACTATAATTACTCAAGAAACCGTCTTAGATTATCAGCAGGAATTAATGTTATCAGCTGCTTTGCTGTGTGCAGTAAGAGCTCAGAGAAGGGTATTGCAGAAGATAGTTCTGGGCACTGCGATGGTGTTTCGTTAAATGCAGAACACAAGTCATGTGCTAAATGATGATTTCAAGAGATCACAGGATTGCCTGTTTCCTGGCAGTGATGACTAGCAGATTCCCCAGGTGACAGTTGGAGATGACCCTTCCATCCTTTGGGATGTTCTGTCTCCATAGATAACTGACATGACCTAAGAGGTGGTAAATATCCTAAACTCCACTTACAGACTCGGCAGATGTAGATAATTAAATGCCCCCATCACTTCCCCTTAATCCCGCACAGCTTGCTCTGCCGTAATACCTAAATGTTATTTGAAATACTATTAAGAAATAATAGCAAAAACAGTCAGCATCCTTGTTGAATCACTGCCAAGATAAAATGATTTAAACCATGTTATCTAGACTTTATTACCGGTAGTATATTGAATGATCCACAAGCGCTGACAGTAAACAGTGGTAAAAATGTTCTTTCCTGGTCAATGCTCAGTGTAGTTTGCCTTCTTAAAGCAGAAGGTATTTGCAGGGCAGTTATTAGGCTAAATTGCATCGGTGTCCCCAATATAGGTTATTCAGGTATCGGTGTCCCCAATGTAGGTTATTCAGGTATCGGTGCTCCCAGTACAGGTTTGCCAGGTTCGGGGCCACAGTTTAGATTGGCCAGGTATAGGTGCCCTGGTATAGCTTAGCCAGGTATAGATGCCCCAGTATAGCTTAGCCAGGTATAGGTGCCCCCATTATATCTTAACCAGGTATAGGTGTTTACAACATCAAAAAATAGCCCCCAAAAAAGAAGAAAAAGAAGACCTATCCAGATGCAATCTACTGTATGCATCAAGCAAACTAAGAAACCGGTACTCCTACATAAAGGCAGCATCTGATATTCCACCCAACTTTCTGGGGCAGAAAAGAGTGTCACCTTGCATTGCAAAACTATTTAAAGAGAACCTGTACTGAGTAAAAATATTTAAAATAAACACATGAGGTAACTTCAAATGAACATTACATAGTTACCGTACCTTGCCATCAGTTCCTTTCAGAAGCTCACCATTTTCTTCTGACAATAATCCCTTCCAGTTCTGACAATATTTTGTCAGATCTGAAATATATCAGTTGCGGTCAATAAAATATCAGTTGCTGTCAGTTATAGCTGAGAGGAAAACTGATGTACCAGGTAGTGTCTATGTTTCCCTATGGCTCAAGTGGGCGATGTTACAGTTTAACTGTGTGCTGACCAGAAAGCTGTTATGGGTAATGGCCATTTTCAAAATGGAGGACGGAAAATTCCCTTGATCACAGTGAACAAACAGGACGCAGGACAGGAGAAAGACACTGAGGAGTAGACTACATGGAAGGTAAGTATGACTTGTGTATGCTAATTTTGAATTTTAATTTTCAGTTCAGGTTTTCTTTAAGGAAAAGATGTATACCCAACACAGTTAGGAATCTATTTGGGATTACTGGTGCCCAGAATCTACCCTCAGGCCAGGGCCAGTACAGTACAAAAACAAGTTGAGACACCAGAATGTCTGCAGGCATCCTGCAGCTCACAGCACCATGCTGCTTCCTGCACTATGTGCCACCCGCCCCCTTTCTTTCCTGGCTACAGTTGACTTTGGATGGAGCAGCAGCATGTGTACAGAGCATGGAGCAGCTCTGAGGAAATTGGCAGAGCACAGAGCCAGGTAAGAGCACAGCCCTTTGCCCCTGCTGTGTGCTAGTAAAGGAGGAAGTCAGGACCTTGCAGAAAGCTTAATTTACCCCTTCATCACAAATGTCAGCTTAATTTACCCCTTCATCACATTATTCTTTCTATTCACTAGCTGCTGTAACAGCAAACTGAATATGCTACAGACGACAGTGGATACAGATAACAATGATTACAATCAGTTGACTTCTGTAGTGATAGGAGAAGTAGCACTGAGGAAGGTCTGGATAGACAAGCCAGCTTATACTTCCTGTTCTTTGGGTTGCTCATGTGGTATCCCTTATAAATTCTATTATCTTTATTTCTCACTGAAGTGTGTGTCTCACTCTCCCCCATGTCTTTTTCTCCCTATCTCCCTGTTATCTCCTCTCTCCCCTTTACCCCCTGACATCTTCTGCAGCACTTTACTGTGTACATGGTCATGTTACTGACTGTCCTCGGAGGAGCTCACAATGTAATAATATGGTAGGACATTAGAATATGACTATGGTGGGGATTAGATTGTACATGGCTGGGCAGGACCTTTCATGCATTCCCCCATGAAAATCCTGGGTTTGTTCCTGGAAAATGCAGATACAAGAATGATCTTCATCAGCAAAATAAGGACACAGGAAAAACGCATAGTGTTTAAATTCAATAATGTAGTGTGGATTTAATAATTTGTTAAATTTACATTTTTTAAACTCAAGCTAATTAAAGGGTACTTGAGCCCAATCCTACTGAGAACTAGCCTGTGTACCTTTTTTACTCAATGTAATGGTTATAGGATACCCGAGGAGAACTGTAAATGAAAAATGCGCTATATGTGTGCGTGTGGTAAGGTGTGCAAATTCTTAATGCACCTCCTGTTTGCCTGTTTAACGGTAATAATGCCACGTTTTCTTGCGGCGATTCGGGCAAAGGTTGGCACCCTCAGAGTGGAACATACACTGTACATGTGCAATATGTCCGCTCAACAGCCTTGTGACTGCGCTCCCTGTGTGAATTCTTCCATACGCGTGCGCACAGAGGGCACTGAGCTCGCCCCCTCACAAATGGGGGTGCTGGCACATGGGAGGTGCAGTAAGAATCTGCAGAACTCCACACACTCACTTATAGCATCCATTTTTTCATTTACAGTTCACCTTGGGTATCCTTTAAGAATCCAGGGCTATAAATTAAAGTTTCTCAGCAGCCCAATTGCAGCATAACACAGGGGGATTTTTCCCCAAAGGAGAGACAGCCCCTCCAAAACAGGGACAGTTAGGAGCTGTGGCACCACAAAAGGCCCACACATACCAATACTTGCCTCCAGCACCTCTGCAGCATCTTCAGTTAACAGGGGGTCTTTTTGGTTTTGGGACAGTTCTTTGACACACCACCATTGTACCACAATATTTCTTCTAGCAGAATCCCCTGTTTCATATGGAGCCTCCAATAAGGGTGTGTTGGTCCATCAGAGTTGCCTGCAAAGAAGGACTGAGGTGGTTTTAGTATCATTTCTTCCTCATGCTTTGCTCAGCTCCACAAGCATTTAAGAAGCTGATCAAGACTTGACACATATCAGCCCCTACAAATAGCAATCTCAAGGCTGACCAAAAGAATGCTGACAAGACACTGCTGGAGGTAAGCATGAGTGATATAGCAAATGGGTACACAGAGATTGCAACTGTGTACAGGGGCCCATAGACTATATGGGTCGACCAGGGAGCCACCTTTAGCTACTGTATTACCTCTTAATTTGTTCAGTGCAGCGTAGAGGATTCTGAGCATGGAGAGAAGAGCATGAGCCGCAGTCCAGAGCGGGGGATTGGTGATATACTCTGTTTTATTGATTTCATGTAAGCGCATTACCAGATGCTGGTTTATTAAAGTGAGAGGTTTTACACATCGGAGCTCTGCTTTGTGGTGATCACTACGGAGGAACTGTACTGAATTATTTGTTGATAGGCATCCTCTCGGCCTGTGTCTGTTGACGGTGAGCAGGGAAAAGTTGAGAGGGGGGGGGGAGTGTGTGGAATTCAGGTGGTGGTCCAGCATGAATTGTTTATTAAATGTTAAAATACAGTACCGTAATTGAAAGTGTATTAACCTTAGGGTAGCCAGTGTAACCCAGTCTTTAAACACAGCAGAGCCCACAAACAGCCTAAGAAGTTGGCCTTTACCACTGTGAGTACTGCCGGTAATTTGTTCTGGTTGGTTGAGACTGCTCCTTAGTTGAGTTACAGATTATAACCCGGGACTCTAATGTTCTAATAACTGAGGTTCTGTTCAGCCTGGTCACTAATCTCATATAACTAGGGATGCTCATTCGGATTTAGCGGAATTAAAATATCCACATTTCCGTAATTTTAGCCCAATCACAGAACTCGGAAGCATTGGACCAATTAGAGAATGCAGAGCCAACTCAGAAGTATATGGTCAGAGAGTGCATACAATGACCCCCGGTAATCGGCAATGGCGGAAATTGGAATTTCTGCGGAATCGGCATTTCCGAACGTTCCTACATATAACTTCAGCCACTTTCGCACACTCTATTGGGGAAACTACAGTGTCACATACAGGCTGAGAAGCTGGAATGGTCAGGAGAAAGGAGGTCCAAGAACAGTACTGTCCCACAAAAGCTGGGATGTTTGGAAGATATGTGATGTGTGGCTAATCTAGCAAAACAGTCTGCTCAATATTAGTCCTGAACATTACCGTCTTGATTCTTAGTTCAGCATTTTTTTTTCTGAATATACACTTTAATGTAGCCGTACTAATGGTAAGATATATATCTTTTCCTATTTGCAGTCATGCAAATTTGAAAATGTGTTTTCTGATAAAATATGAGTTTGATCATTTCTAAATAGCTGGCAATTTACTCCTAGGTAAGACTGGCCCTCCTGTTTATTAATTTCTTTCTACAAAGCTGTTTTCTCTAGCACACGGGCTCATTAATAAGCTGAATGGATAGAACTACACTGTAAATATGTTTTCTTTAGCAGCATTAAACAAGAAGAAATGAGAGGTTGGCCCTCATGAACTTTGTCTAGGCAGCGGGCCTGCCGAGAGCTGGGAAATAGTTCAAGAAATTCAAGTAATAAGGATTTTATTTGATTTTTAGGTTTTGCATAGTTTTAGCCTGAGTGACACATTTTAACCCCTATTTCACAGTCTTTCTAACTTACCCCTCCCTTACCCTCAACTAACCCCTCCCTCACCCTCAACCAACCCCTCCCTCATCCTCGACAAATCCTTCCCTCACCACATGCTCAGCTGTAAGCCTCAACATCAGACCCAACTCAAAGCTACTTGGACTCAACCTAAAGTCCCTTTGACTTCAATCAGTGTTTTCCCAATTTGACCACCCTCCCACACACTCTTAATCTAGTGATGTATGGGCAGATTGACCAAGGAACAGATCTTTCTCTAATCGAATCTGTTTCCTACTACAGGCTGATTCCCAAAAGATTTCAGCATGAAATCTATCAGGAATCAGCCTAGCGATGCCGCCTCCGCCACCTGCCTGCTGCCTCCCAATTGTAAATGTTAATTTTCCCCCCTTCCCCGGTACCCGTGCAGTGTAAAATATCACCTGTCCCACTGCTGTGACAGTGACTAACACACACCCTCCCTCCCCCCGCTGTCAACTCCGAGCGCCGCCATGTGGTGTGTGTTCCACGTGATCACAGGAGGCTGGGAGTCGCGGCAGTGGGACAGGTGAGATTTCATACTCCACAGGCACTGAGGGGGACATTTGCACTTGGGAGCGGCCAGGATTGTGGCGTCCATCGTGCTTGTCGGTAGTCGTGTTTTCAAACCCTATTACTGCCACACATGCAATTAAGCACTTTTGACTGAGACCTTTCCAGCATGTTAAATTGATGTTTTGATTGGCTTGCTTGTTGTGGCATAGATTTTCATTCGATTCGATAATTTTAATAATAAATTATCAAGTTGGATAGTCAATCTCAAAATCGTTAGATGTATGGGCATATTTTCTCCAAAGTGGGGTGGAGGAAGTTCATCTTATTCTCAATCAGATTTCTGCTGAAATTTGATGGAAACTGAATAAAACAATCACTATTACCCAATTTTTTTCTCACTAGGGCGTGATCGAGCAGTGAGATTTTACCGGATTGGGTCATTAATGATGTATGGCTAGCAGTACACTTAATCTTTTAAAAAATACTGAACAATACCATTAACTTTCACACTTACTATTTATCTCATAATTAAATGCCTCACATTGCTTAATTTACGCTAAGCCTGAAACCTACCTTAAAGAGTAACTGTCAGGCTGCAGAAGCTAATTTAAACCTCTATTCTCCTGTGTTAAACAGTTTAGAAGGAAGCTCAAAAGCCATTAGTGAAGATAAAAATCTCAGTTACCTTTGATGTGTGCTTATCAGCAAGTCTGTTATAGACCCATAAAGACGCAAGCCGCATACTAAACTGCAAAGCATTCTGGGGCCCTCCCCTCGGCTGCTAATGAGACGTTACAGAAGCTTGTAATCAGTCCAGCATGTAGCACTGATAAATCTCGGGGCAGAGTACTCTGCAGGAGTCAGCTATTGTTCCTAGCCACATGGCTCATTAATATTCACTGCACACTGTGTTGTTCAAGTAGGAGCTTATCTGTGATCAGGAAGCAGGCAGGACATGACGACACATTTGACAGAAAAACATGGAGCCTGCCATGAGCTGTCAGGAGCATCTATCTCTGCATATACTATATACAAATTCTGTGAAATCCAAACGTGGACAGTGAAATGCATATGTAATGTAAGTACAGCCAATCTTTAGCTACTGATATATGTGTTTATTTTCTCTGAGACCTTATACCTAACAGCTCCTCTTTCATCTCTATTATGCATGCTTTAGTAGCTCTTTAAAGAGAATCTGTACTATCCGATTTGTACAATAAAAAACATACCAATCGAGTCACTGCGATCTCCTGCATCCCTCTTTGTCGTTTCTGCTACTCCTCGCCGCGATCCTGGTTTTTAATCGTCAGTTTTAGGCAGTGTTTACAAACAAAAATCATGGCCGCTAACCAGGAAGTGATGTTTGTATAATATATATATATATATATATATATACACATATATATATATATATATATATATATATATATATATATATATATATATATATATATTTATGTATATATATATATATATATATATATATATATATATATATATATATATATTACACACACACACACACACACACACGAATATGTGTGTGTATATATATCATGTTACAGTATACTACAAGTTTTTAGTACATTGTGAATTATCTTCACTCCAGTCTGGGATTCTCACAGTTTCTCAGCATGTGACAATAATTTTCGTTTATAGCTTGTAAACGAAAATTTAGTGCTAAATAGGTTAAATAAACGGAAATTAAACGTCAAAATACCGTCTATAACAACAAACGAATTCTGAAATGAAACGTCAAATAGCGTCTATAACAAAAAACGATATTTACACTTGTATTAAGCATAGTAATACAATGGTAGCTTTTACAGATATTTTACTGCAATTATACCTAACTGTAGGGTCACACAGATCTCTCCCTATCCCTAACCCCTAGACCCCCTCTTTGTTTAAATATACATAATTTAATAAATTGTATATTTTACATATATTGTGCTGTAACTATACCTAACCTTACTCTCACACAGAACCCTCCATGTACCTATCCCTAACCCCTAGACCCCCCTGGTGGTGCCTAACCCTAACTACCCCCATGGTGGTGTATATTGTACTGTAACTATACCTAACCCTACTCTCACACAGAACCCTCCCTGTACCTATCCCTAACCCCTAGACCCCCCCTGGTGGTGCCTAACCCTAACCACCCCCTTGGTGGTGTATATTGTACTGTAACTTTACCTAACCTTACTCTCACACAGAACCCTCCCTGTACCTATCCCTAACCCCTAGACCCCCGTGGTGGTGCCTAACCCTAAGCACCCCCCTGGTGGTGTATATTGTACTGTAACTATACCTAACCCTACTCTCACACAGAACTCTCCCTGTACATATCCCTAACCCCTAGACCCCCCTGGTGGTGCCTAACCCTAACCACCCCCCTGGTGGTGTATATTGTACTGTAACTATACCTAACCCTACTCTCACACTGAACCCTCCATGTACCTATCCCTAACCCCTAGACCCCCCTGGTGGTGCCTAACCCTAAAAACCCCCCTGGTGGTGTATATTGTGCTGTAACTATACCTAACCCTACTCTCACACAGAACTCTCCCTGTACCTATCCCTAACCCCTAGACCCCCCTGGTGGTGCCTAACCCTAACCACCCCTCTGGTGGTGTATATTGTACTGTAGAGATGGGCCGAACGGTTCGCCCGCGAACGGTTCCAGGCAAACTTTGGGTGGTTCGCGTTCGCTGGCGAACTTTTGCGGAAGTTCGCCAGTGTTTACAAACAAAAATCATGCCCGCTAACCAGGAATGCTCCATTAGAGTCAACTTTGACCCTCTACGTCACAGTCAGCAGGCACACTGTCGCCACTCAGACTACACTCACTCCTGGAGCCCCACCCTCCCTTATAAAAGGCAAGGTTCTCTGGCCATTTTACTCACTCGTCTGCCTACAGTAATTAGTGAAAGGACAGCTCCTGACACTCTGCTAGGGAAAGCTTAGTTAGGCTCTTGTAGGCTTGTTAGCTTGCTCCTGGCTGATTGTTATTCCTTAAATAGCACCCCACAACAGCTTCCTCCTCTCCTCCGGAGAAGAAGGATCTTGTCTTCTAGGGATGTATAGGATGTCAAAAGCACGCTCACATACATTGGCCAGGAATCGAGCCCAGGTCAACTGCTTGGAGGGCAGCTATGCTCACCACTATACCACCAACACTACAGGCTGAAGCCAGCCTAGCTGGCCTGGGAAGAATGAAAAGTTAGGTGGCCATGCAACCATTCCTGCTAACCTAAAGCTTACTTGTGTCTTACAAAACATTGGCTTAAGACTTTACCAAATCCAAAGCTCCAATATGGGGAAGCTTCTCTGTTTGCTGTTTATTTTTTTTTGTTTTTTTGTTTTTTTAAGTGTGGTGTCATCATTTTTCTGGCCAGCATAATTTTTTCTAAATTTCCAAGTTCGCCTCCCCATTGAAGTCTATTGCGGTTCGTGAAAGTTTGCGCGAACCGAACTTTCGCGGTAGAAATGGAGAAAAGGTGGAAACCGCTCACCCCAGATAGAGCAGTGCCAGACCAGGATAGCCAGTCCCATACAATCTTGAAAAAACGAAGGGTCCGCACAGTGCTCCTAAGATCCTTTAATCTTTATTATGGACGTATCCAAATAGGTCAACACACAAATCTAGCTAGATTTGTGTGTTGACCTATTTGGATACGTCCATAATAAAGATTAAAGGATCTTAGGAGCACTGTGCGGACCCTTCGTTTTTTCAAGAACTTTCGCGGTAGGTTCGCGAACCTAAAATCTGAGGTTTGGCCCATCTCTATTGTACTTTAACTATACTTAACCCTACTCTCACACAGAACCCTCCCTGTACCTATCCCTAACCCCTAGACCCCCCTGGTGGTGCTTAACCCTAACCACCCCCCTGGTGGTGCCTAACCCTAAGACCCCCCCTGGTGGTGCCTAACCCTAAGACCCCCCTGGTGGTGCCTAACCCTAAAACTTCCCTGGTGGTGCCTAACCCTAAGACCCCCCTGGTGGTGCCTAACCCTAACCACCCCCCTGGTGGTGTCTAACCCTAACCAACCCCCTGGTGGTGCCTAACCCTAAGACCTTCCTGGTGGTGCCTAACCCTAACTACCGCCCTGGTGTCTAACCCTAACCATCCCCCTGATGGTGCCTAACCCTAACCATCCCCACTGCACAAACACCCTTACACACACATAAACAATAATATATTTAATCCTTAAAAAACTTCACTATAATTAACATGAATAGAATACTTTATATATTTGTAATAGAATAAATAGCCTTGAAATCACGTACACATTATTAATATTATAAATAGAAAAAGGTGTATATATATATATATATATATATATATATATATATATATATATATATATATATATATATATATATACACATATACACAGTATATATAATAGAATAAATAGCCTTACTATCACGTACGCATTAGAATTCTTAAAATAACGGTAATATTATAATAAAAAAGCGATGTATTAGTAAGTTAATAAAACTATAATCAACGCCTTATCAGTGTGAAAAACAAAGTTAATACCAGAAGCGATGTATTTCTAATAGAATAAGGTTGAAAACGATATTTAAGCATTATACGTATGAAAACGAATTTTAAATGACAAAATAAGTGTAAATGAAAATTTACTTGTTACAGTCCTGTAAGCGAAATTTAAAAACGGAAAAATAAGTATAACACAAAGTCAAAACGAACTTGTAAACGATATTTGTTATAAACCTTATTCTGTAAACGAAAACTTTTGTTAACATGATCCCTGCAACCGCTATTTCTTGGGCGTCCTTTTTCCTGTCAGGCGCCCAATAGCCGATATTTTGCATTGCAGTCTATGGCTGCACCCTTTTTGTCCACTAGCCACGTGCGCCCTTTTTTACTGGCCCGCCTGAAATAGTCACAAAGGATCCTTTCAAGTTAGAGATATCTAGTGTGTGTTCATTGCTCTTTACCCTCTTCCACACTTACCAAAAACGAAAATATTTTTTATTTCTTCTTAGAGTTGGGCTCAACTACTAAACTTCTCTGTCCGTTTGGGAACTTTTGCATAGTCACATGTTGCCCTTCTGCTTTGGGTTCACTGGCCCTAAATAAAATTGCAAATTTGGACATTCCACATTAAAGACACTAACGAGCTGGCCTTGACAAGGCCACTTAATGTGTGTCAAGAAGATAATTGGCTACCCTGTATGGTTCATTCTCCAGAATAGCCATTTGGCTTACGAGATGAAATAGGGAGAGCGATATGAGTTTTAGCGAGAGCCTGGCCAAGCAAGAAAACAGCCATGTCAGGCGCGCTCAGATCAACGCGGGCGATGGGCCGCTCTCTGGAACTTCTCTTCATACTATAAATAATTATCCAAGTAACAAGAAAAGGCCAGAAATATATTAGATTTTATGTTGAAATTAACATAAAGTGATCTGTAGACATCTGCTAAGCAAGCCAGACTCAAGCTACGATATGCGCGCTCTGCATCAGTGCCCTAAAATAACAAGCGCGGCTCTGGCTCGCCAGCACAAGAGCATTATTAAATGACATCATTTGCACTGTGCAGTCCGCAAGAGGCTCAGCCATTAAACAGGATGACAAATAGAATCAGATGCAGTGTTTCCAGGTAGCTATGTATATGTTCCCCTTGATGCTGGGCATAGGAGTTCTATTAATTAGATAATTAGGGAGATGTCATCCATTGTGAACGTAGCTGCAGTCTAGAACTTGAACACTTGTACTAAGAGTCTCTTTTTGTCTGTGCAGATGAGTAGAAACAAAACTGATCAACACATTTGAAAAACTAAAAAAAACCTGTACAATTTAAAGCCCAACTGCAGGACAAAAAAAATATTATTTTTGTTTTGAATAGTATGACGAAGAAATTCTTTCAGCGCTTTTTTTCTTATCTACACCCCTACTGAAGAAATTCTGCCCACTTCCTGTCTGTGAGACCTGCATAGACCTCCATAGCTTTAATATGTCCTTGGGGGATGCATGTTATCCTGACCATGAACGCATCACTTGCACATAAAGGTAGCTAACTGCCCAATGCCTACTTCTAATCACCTAACTCTAATTCGTAAACCTAAACCATGTCTAAAGTTAATCAACCGTAAAGAAGCTCTAACTGCGTGACTCAACCTCGCTTTCTCAGGTCTCAAAGAACTGCACTGAGAGCATCAGGTCGATTCAAAAAATAGCGCTGCTCTAGCAGCGTGAGCTAAAGTACAATGTGCATGCGCTACTCATGCTACACGCGGTTGTGCTGGGTAGCATTAGTTCCCAAGTTACGCAAGCTGTTTACAAAGTTACACGCACTCCTTTAACCCCCGGGTGCTGTGAAGTAGCGAGACCACGATACTTCACCAGTGTGGCTGCTACTACGTTAATTAATGTATCTGCGGCCACGCTAGTGAACTCTGTACACATCTCTTGTAACTTAGGAACGCGTGCTACACAGCATGACGATGCGTACTGAGTAGCGTGCGCACTGAAAAAATGCCAAAAGTCAATTATTTTAACATCATTAACATTATTTTACGTATTTTCTTGATTTCTGAAGTTTAAAAATATCACTTAGGAGAAAACTCAGGAGAAAAAGTGAATTGCATATTAGCCCATGGAGTTTTGTCCTAGGTGATATAATTAAACTTGTAAATAGAGATGGCCCGAACGGCGAACAATGCGAGTTCGCATTTGCGTCGAAACGTGAACTTTTTGCGAGTTCGAACTGCTCCCTATACTACATCATTGGGCTAAACTTTGACCCTCTGCATCACAGTCAGCAGACACATGGCAGCCAATCAGGCTGCACTCCCTCCTGGAGCCCCCCCTTATAAAAGGCATTTTCTCACTCTGTCTGCTGCTGTAATTAGTGAGAGAAGGGAGAGACATTGGAGAGATAAGGAAAGCGATAGTTAGGAGGTCTGTTAGCTTGCTCCTTGCTGATAATTGTTGCTGCAAAGCACCCCAAAAAAGCTCTTTTGAGAGCTAATGTTCTTGTGATGTGTTTTTTTTTTTTGTGTGGCCCACTGACACTGCATATACAGCACTGTCTGTCGCAGCTGGCCCTTGCTAATTGCTATATTGTGCCAGGCCCAGCACATTCAGTGCATACCTTTTCACTGCACCTTGTATTATAATACCAGTCACTGCATACCTTTCACTGCATCTGTGTGACTGCACATTGCATTATACCTGTCCACCAGCAGTCACTGCATACCTCTCACTGCATCTGTGTGACAGCACGCTGTTTTATATACCAGTCAGTGCATACCTGTTCACTGCACCTGTGTGACTGCACATTGCATTATACCAGTCCACCAACAGTCACTGCATACCTCTCACTGCATCTGTGTGACAGCACACTGTTTTATATACCAGTCAGTGCATACCTGTTCACTGCACCTGTGTGACTGCATATTGTATTCTACTACCACCAGCAGTCACTGCATACCTTTCACTGCATCTGTGTGACTGCACACTGTTTTATATACCAGTCAGTGCATACCTGTTTACTGCACCTGTGTGACTGCACATTGTATTCTACCACCACCACCAGCAGTCACTGCATACCTTGCACTGCATCTGTGTGACAGCCTGCTGTTTTATATACCAGTCAGTGCATATTTGTTCACTGCACCTGTGTGACTGCACATTGTATTCTACCAGCAGTCAGTGCATACCTTTCACTACATCTGTGTGATTGCACAATGTTTTATATACCAGTCAGTGCATACCTTTTCACTGTACCTGTGTGACTGCACCTTGTATTATGATACCAGTCACTGCATCTGTGTGACAGCACATTGTTTTATATACCAGTTCACTGCATCTGTGTGACTGCACATTGTATTAGTCAAGTCAGTGCATACCTTTCACTTCATCCCTCCCAATATGAAAAAAACAACAGGCTGAGCCAGAGGCAGGCCACCCGGCAGGTCTGTTCGAGGTCTTGCTGACGTGATTTTGGGTGACCCTGGACCAAAGTACAGTATTCAGAAGGCACATGCCATCAACTCCCAAGATTTTCAGGACGTAGTTGACTATTCAACACAGAACACCGCATCTTCCTCATCTTCCGCACGGAATCGTGACACATCTTCCTCCTCCTGCTCTGATTCTGGCACCCCACTTAACACTCAGTCGGCAGCCACCAGCGCTACTACTAGCACCGCCTCTGCTACATTATCATTTCGCAGGGGTTATTTGGAGGGGAATTAACGGATTCACAGCCATTATTGTTACAACAAGATGAAGGCGCTAAGCATGTTACACCACCTCATATGTCTGAGTTAGGCGTCAGTATGGACGTAAGGTGTGAGGATGATGAAGTACCTGCTGTTGGTGCAGTTTTGGAGGTGTCTGATGCAAGCAAAGCTGTGGAGGATGATTATGATGATGATGATGATGATACTGCCATGGATGTCACGTGGGTTCCCAATAGAGGAGATGAACAGGGGGACAGTTCAGAGGGGAAGTCAGAGAGGAATAGGAGGAGACAAGTTGATGAAAGAAGCAGGGGGAACTGGTCATCAGAAACAGCTTGTGGCAGTGTCCGGCGGCATGTATCGCCACCTATAGACAGCCAGCCAACATGCCCTTCAAGGTCAGCTGCTGCCGCCACCACCACAGTGCCATCATCCCAGGGCTCAGTGATGTGGAAATGTTTTGTGTGTCTTCCTCAGATGAGAACGATGCCATCTGTACTCTCTGCCCACAAAAATTGAGCTGTGGAAAGACCAAGACCCCCATAGGGACAACTGCCTTACAAAGGCACATGATGAAAAAGCACAAACTGCAATGGGATGACCACTTGAGGAAAAGCAGCACACAGAAACAAAGAAAGCCACCTTCCGCCTCCTCTTCCTCCTTCAGGTGCAGCATCTTCAACCACTTTATCCCTTGCACCTTCACAGCCACCCTCCTCCACTCCGGCTCTCACCTTGAGCGGTTCCTGCTCCTCTTCCCACAGCAGCCAGGTGTCTGTTAAGGAAATTTTTGAGCTGAAGAAGCAAATGTCTGCCAGTCACCCCCTTGCCCGGCGTCTGACAGCTGGCTTGGCGGAACTGTTAGCTCGTCAGCTGTTACCATACCAGCTGGTGGACTCTGAGGCCTTTCCGAAAATTTGTGGCCATTGGGACACCACAGTGGATGATACCAGGCCGCAATTATTTCTCAAAAAAGGCGATACCCAAACTGTACCGTGATGTTAAAAAGGCAGGTGGTGACATCTCTGGCACACAGCGTTGGGTCAAGGGTCCATCTGACCACGGATGCCTGGTCTGCAAAGCAGGGTCAGGGCAGGTACATTTCTTATACAGCCCATTGGGTCAACCTGGTGACCGCTGGCAAGCAGGGAGTACGTGGCTGTGCAGTGGACCTAGTTGTGACACCTCCACGGCTTGCAGGCAGGCCTGCTGCCACCTCCTCTCCTTCTCCTCCTATTCCTCCTGCTACATCCTCTTCGCTGTCGTCGTCCTCATCCTCGGCTGAGTGGCAGTGCTACTCTACTGGTGCTGTGATTTCCTCTTGAACTACACACTCCCAGCTCTCCAGGGCCTATGCTGCATGCCAGGTACGAAGGTGTCACGCTATCTTGGACAAGTCTTGCCTCAAAGCTGAGAGTCACACTGGAGCAGCTCTCCTGGCTGCTCTGAAAAAACAGGTGGATCAGTGGCTGACCCCGCACTAACTGGAGATCGGCAACGCGGTGTGTGACAATGGCAGCAATCTCATTTTGGCTTTGAGTTTGGGAAAGTTGACACATGTACCCTGCATGGCACATGTGCTGAATCTAATAATCCAAAGATTTGTGTGTAAGTACCCAGGCTTACAGGAGGTCCTGAAGCAGTCCAGGAAGGTGTGTGGGCATTTCAGGGGTTCCTGCACGGCCATGGCATGCTTGGCCAATATTCAGCAGAGAAACAACTTGCCGGTGAGGCGCTTGATTTGCGATAGCCCGACTCGCTATAATTCCACGATCCTCCTGTTTGACCGCCTGCTACAACGGGAGAAAGCCGTCAACGAGTATTTGTACAGCTACGGTGCTAGAGCAGGCTGTGGGGAGTTCGGGATTTTCTTGCCGAGGTACTGGACGCTCATGCATAATGCCTCCAGGTTCATTCGTCTGTTTGAGGTGGTGACAAACCATGTCAGTCGCAGTGAAGGTGCCATCAGCGACTTGATCCCATATGCTTTCTTCCTGGAGTCTATCGTTCGTAGAGTGGTGGATGAAGCTGTAGAGCAGCATGAACAGAAAGAGGAGGAAGAGTGGGAACAACCATCAGCACAACCAGATTTGTCATCAACACCTGCGGCAGCACAGAGGAGAGGGGAGGAGGAGTCATCTGGGGAAGAGGAGTCAGATGAGGAAGGTGGTTTTTTTGAGGAGGAGGCGGAAGAACAACTGCAGCAGGCATTGCAGGGGGCTTGTGCTGCTCACCTTTTCCGTGGTATTGTTCGTGGCTGGGGGGAGGAGGAGAACTTACCTGACATCACTGAGGAAGAGCAAGAGGAGATGGATAGTAGGTCGGCATCCAACTTTGTGCAGATGGTGTCTTTCATGCTGTCCACCCTGTTCAGGGACCCCCATATAAAAAAACTCAAGGGGAATGACCTGTACTGGGTGGCAATGCTAGTAGACCCTTGGTATAAGCACAAAGTGGCAGAGATGTTACCAAATCAACAGAAGGCAGAATGGAAGCAGCACTTGCACAACAATCTGGCAAGTATGCTTTCCAGTGTGCGTTTAAGGGTGATGTCACAGCACAAAGGAATAAAGGTGCCACTGCCAGTAATCTTCCTCCTCCTCCCATGTCCACGCAGGTAAGGACAGGGTGCTCTAGGGATCTCATGGTTTTGTCGAACATGCGGACATTCTTTAGTCCAACGCCTTGCCTTAGCCCTTCCGGATCCACCCTCCACCAATGCCTCGACCAGCAGGTAGCCGACTACCTGGCCTTAATTGCGGATGTAGACACTCTGAGCAGGGATCAGGCCCCTAGACTACTGGGTGTGCAGGCTTGACCTGTGGCTAGAGCTGTCACAATTTGCCATCCAACTTCTGGCTTGCCCTGCCTCAAGCATCCTATCAGAAAGCAACTTTAGCGCAGCTGGAGGCATTGTCATTGAGAAGAGAAGTCAACTAGGTCAAAAAAGTGTTCAGTACCTCACCTTTATCAAAATGAATGAGGCATGGATCCCGGAGGGCTATTGCCTGCCCGAAGACTAAGTCAGTCTCCACACACTGCATCTCTGCCTGCACGCTGTGCGACTGCCTGCCCCAAGACTAAGTCGGTCCCTTTACAGCATCTCTGCCTGCAGGCCGCTTGACTGCCTTCTTCGCCACCACCAAAAGGGTCCAGGACTCCAGGTGGATTCCTGAATTTTTAAGGCTGCTGCTAGCAGCGGCCGTTAACAAAAACAATAATAATTTTTCTGGTGCGTGTACATGTCTGCCTAATTTTTCTGGCTGCACTACGGCTGCAACAACAAAGCAAAAAGGCATGTAAATGTGTCAATTCCCCTTTGTGATCGTTACCTTGCTGCGGTGAAGGGGCTTGCGTATCACAATGAAGCAATGACCGGCTATATGAGTGTGTTGGGGGGCACACCTGACCCAAGATAATAAGGTCGTTGCTTCATTGTGGACAGACCAAATTCGATCAGCTGGACAGTCACTGTTGTTCTGTCATTGAGCTACCTCAGCCCAACCATGGCCTGCACTCTCGCCATCGTGTGCACCAGTCCAGCATGGCCATCACTACACAAACAGCTGTTTGCAGTGCGTTACACAGTGAGTTTGGTCTGTCAGTGTGAAGCAGTACACTAATTACACTACCTGATTGATGTATACACATGCAAAATGTTTTAAAGCACCTTATGCCTCCAATTTAGCAATGCAATGTGATTTCTGCCCTTAAAACGCCTCTGTGCGTCAAATCCGTAAATTTCCCCGGGACTTTTGCCATGTATCCCACTCCGACATGCCCCCTCCAGGTGTGAGGCCCCTTGAAACATCTTTTCCATCACATTTGTGGCCAGAAACAGTGTTTGAAGTTTTGAAAGTTCGCCTGCCCATTGAAGTCTATTTGCGGTTCGCATGGTTCACGGCAATTGCAGAAGTTTACGTTTGAGGTTTGAGAACCTAAAATCGGAGGTTCAAGCCAGCTCTACTTGTAGATAAAATGCCTTTTAAAACCCTAGCATGCAAGAAAATGCTCAAAATACTTTTACCTAGTTTTTGGTACGTTCTCAGTTGCAGAGTTTATGCAAAATTTGGTTTAAGCAACTTTGTCACTTTTATTTCCTAAGCATCCAAGTGGTTATATCACTTTTTAATGTGGCAACTCATTAGTCAACAGACAACAGTACCAATCACAAACAAGCCGGATCCTGGGAACACTTGCTAAATGGAGCAAAACTCAGTTTACTGTTGAGTCTACCGGGAGCCATTGAATTCAATATGTATATTTACTGGCATTCCTTCTGGAGTAGGAAAAAACACAGCACTTAATTCAGCACTTCAGTGGAAAGCTTGTTGCCACATCTGAACTGTTGATAACATCATCTACTGTTTACATTCTTTTGTCAGCTACAATTAGTTTACAGCGTGCTGAAACTGATCCACGCACATTGTAGAACCAGAGAGACCTGAGAAGTGATCACTGGATACATTATAATATATAAATACAGCAGCTATGCAGTAAAATGCAATGGCAGCTTTCAGAGCAGATACTTTGGAAATGTGTAATTTGTAAATGTAAAATAATACTTGTGCACAAAAGCAGGGGCTGCTTCCCCTATTGTTACACCCCTGCTTGGTCACCTCCTCTGACTCCCACAATAACTATGTATGTATTTGTACTTGCATTGCTGGATTGTCACGACCGTACAGTGTCGTTAACTTCTAATATATATAAATGTTCCCCAATATTTGTTTTTCACTATGTACAGCGCTACGGAAGAGGTTGGCACTATATAAATAAAAAATGAATAATAATAGATGCTCCTGATATCAATCAGTAGTCATACATGACCCCCAATATGTGCCAGCAGCCAAAAATGTAAGGTCAGAGAGCATGCGTGGCCGGCGCGCTGACGTCATCGGACGTCCTCCGGGCTGTACTGCGCAGGCTCAGTAGTTCTGAGCCTGCGCAGCACAGCCCGGAGGACGTCCGATGACGTCAGCGCGCCGGCGTGGAACGCACAATGGAACGCAGAAGAGGCCCGACCTGGCCGCTGGCCTGGCCAGGTCGGGTCGGCCACCGGAGACCACCGGGAGCCTGCGGAGCAGCGCCGAGGGCACCTCCTGCCTGCCACGGGCTGGAGGAAGCCCCAGGTAAGTGGATTCGGATTTTTATTTTTTTCCAACTGTCCCTGAACCTTCCCTTTAACTGTCCTCTAAAGTAACTTGAAAGCTATTTTGACTATTGGAGTTTTCTGTTGATTAGCTTTACTCATTTGTGTTTGCTTAATAGCTTTATGGTTTGCAAAAATAGAACTTTCTTGCATGTATATATGGCCAGGAAAACATGAAATGTGGCTTTTAGTGATAGGTCTGCAGTGATGCCTTATTAAATCTGCAGGCTTAGGACTATATGGTAATGAATATGAAATCTTTCCCCTGCCCTTCTGTGATGGCTCAGAAGTCATTGCAGTGATTATTGGTCCCAGTTCTGAACTTGCAGACAGTCCTATAGTAACCAGTGGAAGACAGAGCTGATTGGTTGCGGAGAAGGAGGGCCAGTGATTCTTGGACAAAGAAATTGAAAATACAGCACATGAATCACTGCTCAACTGTGAAAAATCAAATGTTTTAATAATTTGGAACAATTTAATGTTATCATTTAAATACAGACAAATGAGCCATTAGGAAGTACTGAGGGAAATATGTAGTAAACCGAGTGTTTGTTTTTATTATGATTCTTTATGTATGTATTAACCACTTGATGACCACAGTGCTAACCCCCCCTAAAGACCAGGCCATTTTTTGCAGCACTGGGCTGTGCAGGCTTTTCAGCCTCCTGCACAGCCCAGCTATGGAGCCCAGCGATCGGACTCACCTCCTTTTTTTGTCACCAAGGGGACATGCCGCTGGAGGGGTCCGATCGCTGTGGCCGTTTGTTTTTTTCCCAGCCTCTATGAGGCTCTCTCTCCCTCCCTCCTCCCTCCCCTTCCCTCCTCCCCTCCGTCATCAGAATTGGAACAGGAAAGCGATCCGTCCTGTTCCGCCTCTCATAAGCATCAGCCTATGAGAGGACGGCGCTCCCCGGCCAATCAGAGGCCGGGGATCGCCGATCTCGTACAGCGCTGCCGGGGACCGCAGCGCTGTACAGTTGTAAACAAAGGAGATTTCTTTCCCCTTTCGTTTATAAACAGCCTGCAAGCCGCAATCGGCAGCTAGTAGGCTACTCACGGAACTCTGCTCCGTGAAGTGGCAGGGAATGCTTGCGCATGTGTGCGGCCGTTCCCTGTGAAACTGCAGCCCCAGGACTTGACGCCAATTGGCGTTAGGCGGTCCTGGGGCTGCCGCCGCGGTCACGCCCGTTGGCGTGAGGCGGTCTTCAAGTAGTTAAATAATTATATTTATTTAAAGGGGTTCTTTCGCGAATGAGGAAAAAAATAAAAAGTGGTTTATGCGTAAACTATTAAACATCCTTTTAAAATCGTGTAAATTTTTTTAAAAAAAAATGAATGGTTTCATCAATATAACATGTATTGTAAATAGTGACGGATGACGGCTGGGAGGCTAATCCATTTGTTAGGATTTTTTTTTTACTTTCTTTTCACAACCATAACTGCTGCCTACATAGTTTTCAGTGGTATAACCCACTTCTAGCAGGAATCGCCTTTATAACCCTTAGGGCCCATTTCCACTATCGCAAATTCGCATGCGTTTTTCGCATGCAAATTCGCATAGCAATACAAGTGAATGGGACTGTTTCCACTTGTCAGGATTCCTTTGCGTTTTTCTGTGCAGAAAAAATTCGCATGGCAGAGCCATCAGAATTCGCTACCACATACCGCTATGCGAATCGCATACAATGTATTTAATAGGAAATTCGCATGAGCTTTGGGTATGCGAATTTTCATGCAAATTCGCATGAAAATTCACATAGACCCGTGATTCGCACCGCACAAGTGGAAATGCAGCCTAATAGCTGAGCTCTGCTGAGCTGCTGAATATGTGTTTACATTGTTGCTAGGCAACCAGACCCCTGGTGCAGAGACTCGTTTGTGTAGAGTCATAAGTAGCTGGGAGAATCAGTCCCATCTACACCATATGATTCTTTGTCAGATTTAATTTGATTCATTGATATGATTTTATTCAATCTGAAATGTCCGATTCATGATTCGATTCAATTCGATTCAAATTGAATCGAATCATGAATCGGACATGTCAGACAATATCAAATAAAATCAATGAATCAAATTAAATTGAATCGAATCTGACAAAGAATCATGGTGTAGATGGGACTGACTCTCCCAGCTGCTTATGACTCTTTTCACAAAACTAGTCTCTGCACGGGGTCTGGTTGCCTAGCAACAATGTAAACACATATTCAGCAGCTCAGCAGAGCTCAGCAGTTAGGTTTATAAGGGCGATTCCTGCTAGAAGTGGGTTATACCACTGAAAACTATGTAGACAGCAGTTATGGTTGTGAAAGAAAGTAAAAAAAAACACCCCTAACAAATGGATTCGCCTCCCAGGCCTTCATCCGTCACTATTTACAATACATGTTATATTGATGAAACCATTCATTTTTAAAAAAAACTTTTTACACTATTTTACAAGGATGTTTAATAGTTTATGCATAAACCACTTTTTATTTTTTTCCTCATTCGCAGAAGAACCCCTTTAAATAATTCAAAAAATGTAATTACATTTATCATCACTAAAACATTCCGAAATAGAGGGAGAAAATATTGTAGGGGGATTTACGTTTGATTGGGATCCTGAATGATAGAATGTGTTCTATGCCACTTATTGGATGAATTACACTTATTTTGGGCAGAGCTTTGGGAAGCCCCGCAACTCCTGAAACTCCATTCCTTCCTTCCAGAGCAGGTTTTGTTGCAGCCATGCTTGTTATACGGAGCAGGGCCCCCACTGTAAGCACGTGCCTACAGGCGCCTGATGATGAAAAGGCAGCTCACTCTGCCTATGCAGAGTCGAGAGCAGAGTGTAAATCAGAGGTTACTCCCCCTGCATTCCACTGACCACATCTTCCTTTAGTTGGGGGCACCTCTAGCTACCTAATACTTGGGAGCACCTCTAGCTACTTAACCCTTACTGAGGGTCCCTCTGGCTACCTAATACTAAGGGGCACCTGAAGCTACCTATGATGGGAAAGGTAACTAAGGGAGAAGTCACAGCTGGGCTAGCCAGCACACTTGCGGGGATTTGTAGGTTCATGGAGGGTGAAGTCTAGAGTTCCAGGATCTGTGCCTATCTGTGTGTAAATCCGGGCCTGTATACGGGGCTCATGGTGACACACTTGCTGTATCACCCATAGAAAGGACCCTGCTATGGGAGTAACCACTGGGGAACTGGGTGTGAACATAGAGGTCCCCATCCAAGTTTGTGAGGGACTCTTATTTGCAGTTATGCCCTAATTAGAAACAATTTAGGTAACATGTACGTCCCACTTTCTTATAACATAACTCATGGA
Source organism: Hyperolius riggenbachi (assembly GCF_040937935.1). Lineage (NCBI taxonomy): Eukaryota > Metazoa > Chordata > Amphibia > Anura > Hyperoliidae > Hyperolius > Hyperolius riggenbachi. Next base: position 91,382,704 of record NC_090656.1, read on the forward strand.
AGGTCAATAACACAGGAAGAAAATGGGCTAGTGTCCTAAATAGCAACAAATATAATAAATTGCTCCCACACAGTAAATACAGAGCGTTGCAGGAGGGCTTTATATTTACCTGCACAGGATCGGCTCTCCTCTTGTAGGATCAGCGTTCCACCTCTATCACCGAGCAGTGCTGTTATGCTGACATCATCCTCCGGGTCCTGATCACATGATATAACATGTGATCAGGACCTGAAGGAGGCTGTTAGTGGTATTACAGCAGCGCTCAGTGGTGGATGAGGAGAGCTGATCCTGCATCTGGATCAAGTAAATATCAAGCACTGCCTGTACCTGCATTATGCTGGGGGAGGCAAACAAATAAGTGGCGTGTCTTATTGTATTGGTTAGATTATTATTAGTAGTATAATGAGGATGATATGAGCATGAGCAATTCATTTAGGTAAACACCTAAAGTGGACCTGAACTCAGAATGTCCTCTGTGCTCTAAAAGATACACAACAGCATAATAAACTTTAAACAAAACAAAAAAAAAATTTCTTTGTTACAGCCAATACAAATCCTAAAATAAATCTACATTGTTTTTACTTCCTAATTCATGGAAGCAGACATATTGTTAAAGAGGAGCTGATATCCATACCATCTAAAAAACAAACAAACAAACAAACACATATGCAGGATCTTCTCAAAAAATTAGCATACTGTGATAAAGTTCATTATTTTCTGTAATGTACTGATAAACATTAGACTTTCATATATTTTAGATTCAAATACACACAACTGAAGTAGTTCAAGCCTTTTATTGTTTTAATATTGATGATTTTCACATACAGCTCATGAAAACCCCAAATTCCTATCTCAAAAAATTAGCATATTTCATCCGACCAATAAAAGAAAAGTGTTTTTTAAACAAAAAAAGTCAACCTTCAAATAATTATGTTCAGTTATGCACTCAATACTTGGTCAGGAATCCTTTTGCAGAAATGACTGCTTGAATGCGGCGTTGCATGGAGGCAATCAGCCTGTGGCACTGCTCAGGTGTTATGGAGGCCCAGGATGCTTCAATAGCGGCCTTAAGCTCATCAAGAGTGTTGGGTCTTGCATCTCTCAACTTTCTCTTCACAATATCCCACAGATTCTCTATGGGGTTCAGGTCAGGAGAGTTGGCAGGCGGAATTGAGCACAGTAATACCATGGTCAGTAAACCATTTACCAGTGGTTTTGGCACTGTGAGCAGGTGCCAGGTCGTGCTGAAAAATGAAATCTTCATCTCCATAAAGCTTTTCAGCAGATGGAAGCATGAAGTGCTCTAAAATCTCCTGATAGCTAGCTGCATTGACCCTGCCCTTGATAAACCACAGTGGACCAACACCAGCAGCTGAAATGGCACCCCAGACCATCACTGACTGTGGGTACTTGACACTAGACTTCAGGCATTTTGGCATTTCCCTCTCCCCAGTCTTCCTCCAGACTCTGGCACCTTGATTTCCGAATGACATGTAAAAGTTGCTTTCATCTAAAAAAGTACTTTGGACCACTGAGCAACAGTCCAGTGCTGCTTCTCTGTAGGCCAGGTCAGGCACTTCTGCCGCTGTTTCTGGTTCAAAAGTGGGTTCATGCTTCCATCTGCTGAAAAGCTTTATGGAGATGAAGATTTCATTTTTCAGCACGACCTAGCACCTGCTCACAGTGCCAAAACTACTGGTAAATGGTTTACTGACCATGGTATTACTGTGCTCAATTCCGCCTGCCAACTCTCCTGACCTGAACCCCATAGAGAATCTGTGGGATATTGTGAAGAGAAAGTTGAGAGACGCAAGACCCAACACTCTGGATGAGCTTAAGGCCGCTATCGAAGCATCCTGGGCCTCCATAACACCTGAGCAGTGCCACAGGCTGATTGCCTCCATGCCACGCCGCATTCAAGCAGTCATTTCTGCAAAAGGATTCCCGACCAAGTATTGAGTGCATAACTGAACATAATTATTTGAAGGTTGACTTTTTTGTTTTAAAAACACTTTTCTTTTATTGGTCGGATGAAATATGCTAATTTTTTGAGATAGGAATTTTGAGTTTTCATGAGCTGTATGCCAAAATCATCAATATTAGAACAATAAAAGGCTTGAACTACTTCAGTTGTGTGTATTTGAATCTAAAATATATGAAAGTCTAATGTTTATCAGTACATTACAGAAAATAATGAACTTTATCACAGTATGCTAATTTTTTGAGAAGATCCTGTATAAGTAGATAAATAATACTTGCTCTACGTCCATAACATATGCATTGCACTGTCCGCATTTTGATTTCAGTGAATTTTATATAGTAAATAAAGAGAATTCTGTTTCAGGCATTTGCCATCTTAATTCCCTCAGACTAAAGCCAATACAGATGTCATTTCCTCCCTTACTCTGGGAGGAGGGCAGCCAGTGCAAACACAGACAGTCTTCAGACACCCCCTCCCCAGCTCTACACTAGAAAGCGCATTGTCATTGTGTGACTCTGTAGTTTAAGAAGCATGAGAAATATTGGCCAATCAGAGAGGAACAGAGGTGTGGGAGGGGAAAACAGGAGGGAAAGAGGCTTCAGCCAAACAGGGGTGCATTAGTTAAGTCTGAGGGGATAGTAAAGAAGCAAAAAAAGACAACCCAGCATGCCCTGCAACTTCCTTTGTGCGGCAGATGTACCAAATAAGAGCCAGGGAAAGTGGGGAAATAGGTTTTATGGAGAAGAAAAATCAGAGTGATTTTTAACTTTTGGATTGCCTGGTTAGCATATCTATGACTTGTTTACCAGGTATAAATAAAGAATTGATTTTTTATTTTATGCCTGACAGTTACGATTTAACAGCCTGTGCTTCCAAATGAGCTAATCTGCCATCTCTACTATGGCGGTCATGTGACACAGGGGAGAGATCAAATTACAATTTGTGATTAGACACAGATAAGGGGGAATTAGACAGGCTAAACTCTCTAAATACATACAGGGTGCATTTCTCTATGTTTTCCTTCTGTCCTGTGCAAGGGTTGAAGTCCACTTTTATTGTAACATAATAAAGACATTGAAGATTTATCAGACTCAGGTGATGGGAAGTACAGAAAATTGTTGAAACAAGAGATAACACAGATGTTTATCTAGATATCCAATCCAGAAAGAAGAATGAAAGAGGAAAGAAGAATCGGGGTCAGGCAGAAAGCGAGAGGACACATACCGCAATTTGGGAATCAAAATTTCCCGATATAATCAAAACAGTTTCGAATAATCATAGACTTTTCAGTTTCACCCTGGCCACAGGAAAAGAAAAACTGTCCTATTTATGTGCCCTAAAATACACTTATAAAAAATGGTATGTTTTAGTACTTTAAATCAGTAAATGAAAAAAAAAAAAGAAAGAAAGAAAATAAGAAAAAACAAAGTACAGCGTGTCATTCCTCAGGCACTGGCAATTGTACAACAGGCTGTCACACTTCTCCGGGTACAATGGAAGCTGCAGAGGTGTGTCAGTGGAAGACAGTGCTTGGAACAGAGAGAAGGATAATGTTCAGACACTAATGAATCTGGATCATAAGAACATGTAATTAAGACAGTGACAAGAGACAATGCCACCATTGACATGCATATTAGAGTGCTGATGTCTCCAGAACATTCCGGCAGGCAGAAGCAACTCATTCTGTTCCACTCTCTGTAGCGTGGTGACAGGGGGATCATTTAGAGGGAAAAATCATGTATTTGAAATACGTTTTTACAGATCTATCAAAACTTTTATGAAATATTCAGATGTAAATTTATGTGATACTTGCGTATTTTTTCAATCATATTTAAAATGTTAGTGTACAGAAGTGTGTTTTAAATGTTTTTGGGCCCTGATCAGTATTGCAATGTCCCTGATTTTAAAGTGAACCTGAACTGAGAAAAATGATTTAAAATAAACACATGATGTACCTGCAAATGAATATTACACACTTCTCCCGCCATCAGTTCCTCTTAGAAGCTCACCATTTCTTCTAACAATGATTCCTTCCAGTTCTGACAATATCTAGTCAGTCTTTTCCCTCAGGAAGCCAAAAGCCTTACTATATCAGTTTCTGTCTGCTATAACTGAAAGTATAGCTGAAGCTGATGTTCAAGGTAATGTCCATGTTTCCCTATGGCTTAATGAGACTCTGAAGCGAGTCTAAATTCACTTTTTTTAACTTGTATTCATGTTAAGCACTATAAGCCCTGCTAAACCGCAGCATCCCCGCGGTAAACCGAGGGGTTTATACCCCCCAAATCCCCTCTGCAAAATCCGGGGAGCGCATCCTGCTTGAGGCAGAGCTTAGGGCTGTAGCTCTGCCTCTTAGCGCGTCAATCCCCGCTGATCGCCGCCTCTCCCCGCCTCTCTAAGCCTTTTTTTCACTGAGAGGAGCGGGGAGATCTGCAGACAGGTTGACGCAATTGGAGGCAGAGCTGCAGCTCAAGGCTCTGCCTCCATGAGCAGCAAAATCCACATCCAAGAAAGTCGTGGATTTTGCAGTGGGGATTTGGGGGGTATAAAGCGGTGATGCTGCGGTTTAGCAGGGCTTATAGTCCTGTACTTAACATGAATACAAGTTAAAATAGTGAATTTAGACTCTCTTCAGGGTCTCTTTAAGCAATCACTGGTTAATGGACTGCTGACCCGGAAGCTGTTAGGGATCATTGCCATAGAGCAGGAAAAGGAGAAGAGAAAGAGACTAATAAGCAGACTAGACATGCAGGAAGTATGATGTGTGGATGATTGTTTTGACTTTTATTTTTCAATTCAAGTTTGCTTTAGTCACATTTTATAGCACTAGCTAGGGATGAGTGGAATCTGCTAAATTCTTTTCAATTTCAGAATTACAATACATTTTGGATTGATTGTAACATGTACACTATATATGTTTTCAATTTGTCCACAGTTATGAAAAAAAAACAAAAAAATGATTAAAAACCCAGAAAAAATTGCTTGGGTCTATAAATCTAGAAATTGACAATGAATCCTACACCATTCACTTTTCATAAGAAAATGATCGGAAACATCTGTAATTCCCAATCAACTTATAGCAATAAAAACATGAAATTTGCAGTTTTTTTTGTTTTCCCAATACTCTGTTACGGCCAGAACCCGAAGTTTGGCCACTTCTAGTTCTGGCCGGCCACTTCGGGTTCTGGCCGGCCAATGCGCGAAGTGGCTGCTGCGCTGCGGCCAATGTTAGAAATGGAACGATTCCTCTGACATTAATGTATCTTCTGGCCGCAGCGCAGCGGCCAAACGTAGAACAACTTAGTTCATTTAATGCAATTCAGCCGGCGGCAATGTAACAATTCAAGCCGCCGGCTTTTTCTCTGCATCTCTCTCCTTCTCCCCCCCCCCCCCTCCCGCCTCTCTCCTACGGGCAGCCGGGCGGGGACACGAGTGTCCCCCCCCCCCCCCCCCCCCCGGAGTCGTTCGTCGCGGCAGGGGAATCCTGCCGTTCTTGCAGAGCGGGTGCTGGCAGAAGCGATGTCTGCAGCCTCCCCGCTCTGCTTTTCCTGGCGCGACGAACAACTCCCGGGGACACGCGTGTCCCCCGCCTGCTGCCCATAAGAGAAGGAGAGAGAGGCAGAGAAAAAGCCGGCGGCTTGAATTGTTACATTGCCGCCGGCTGAATTGCATTAAATGAACTACGTTGTTCTACGTTTGGCCGCTGCGCTGCGGCCAGAAGATACATTAATGTCAGAGGAATCATTCCATTTTCAACATTGGCCGCAGCGCAGCGGCCACTTCGCGCATTGGCCGGCCAGAACCCGAAGTGGCCGGCCAGAACTAGAAGTGGCCAAACTTCGGGTTCTGGCCGTAACAACTCTATGGAATTGCAAAATTTTCATACAGTGCACTGTAGTCAAATGAGGAAGGAGGAGTGAGTATGTTAATACAATTTTTTAAATAACTTCAATTAAAATAGCAATACATTTTTTCTGACTGATTGTAATATTTCAAAAATCTGACCAATGTACCACACACCTATGTTCAATTTTTCCTCAATTATGATAAAAATGATTGGAAACTCTGAGAAAATTGCTTGGGTGTATAGATTAATTAAGGGACAATCTACCACACACCATTCAATTTTCAGTGTCTATATATATATCTAATATACATCATTTACCGCCATCCAAGACTCTACTGGATATAAATCAGGCCATACACATATGGATTTCTTTCTATTGTTTCTAAATGATCGATTCCTCTCTGATTGGAATGGATTCAGAGAGGAATTGATTCCTAGAATGAACAGCACAATGATTTTCAATAGATTCCAGCAGGGAATCAAAAGTATTCAGGCGAAAAAATTAATTACATCCAACCAAAGCATTAAGGAGAAAAATAGCATATGAATTGGCCCTAAACTATGATGGACATATCCCTATGGTAGGGAGGGATTAGATTGTGAGCCCCGCGGAGGGACAGTTAGTGACATGTCTCTGTTAAGCGCTACAGAAGGTGTTGGTGCCATATTAATACTAAATAATAGTATGGGCCACAGAGTACAGGCTAGTTATAAGGCATTTCTTACATCCGATGCCACTATCCATGCCACAAGTGATCTGTGGTCGCCACTTCTGTTGTGCCCATCGCAACAAAAGTTCCATAGCTAGCATGTTATCTATGACAAGTGTAACTTTTGTCTGGTGTCTGGAAAGGTCCTGCAGGATTGGACTTTGCGTTCCATCGCTGCATCAGACACAGCGGACAATGTACATTTCAGAACTGATCCTATGTTACACACAGGATCCCTTGACATGTCCCATTTGTCCATTGCGTTCTGTGAAACTGACCAATTTCAGCTCAAGTGTGAACCTAGCCTACAACTGCAATATTGTGTGTTCTATCAAGTTCCTTATAGGTAAAGGCTGATGGTAGTGAAATAATTGTAGTCTTCTGTGCCCTCAGATCTAAGTGTACCTGAACTCTGTTGTGTTGCAAACAAAATGTATGGCTAACAACTCAGAAGCGTGGTTCCAAATATATCTTTTTTTCTTACAGAGCTGTAGTTCTGTTCAATGTCAAGTCTGCAAGAAGTAAATAACACTACCGGGATGTTTGATTCTGTTTTACCCCTCTGGTGTAAATAAGCTTGTGGCAGAGGGGCGGCAGAGATAACACTTTGATAGCTGAAGCAGCTGTCAGCTCTCACTCAGAACAAGGTGACAGCCTCCATGAAACAGAGACACTGAATTCTGCAGCTCTGGCCAGCAAGCTGACATGACAGTGTGCACAAGTAAAATTAGGTTATTTGGGTTTTTAGAACATCACAGAGATGAGATCAAGGGTAAGAAAATGCCGATCAGTGTTCCTTGAATTAATCTCACATATTTTGTTGATTTAAAGCGAACGATATATGATAAATGAAATGTGTGTGTAGGGGCACCAGTTAATTTCAGGGACCTCATTTGACTTTTAGAAACAACCTTCAGTTAAAACTCTCTAAGAAACTCCCCAAAAGGTCTTACACTGGTCATTCAGGTATGCACACCACATTTTGTAGCAGACTTATATGTGTACATACAAAAAGGGGGGCCCAGTAATGTGGGTGCCCAGTAATAGGCAGTTAAAGAATATTAGTACATTTAACATTAGTGTACACTTTTCCAGTGCAATTACGATAGTAAAATATCTGTAAATGTTACCGATATTACTACAGCTACACCTAACTCTATTCTCACACTTAACCCTCCCTCTACCAATGCCTAACCCTAACCTCCCCCCCCCCCCCCCAGATGCCTGGATCCAGCAACACAGCAGGGCCAGTTCACGGAAGGGTGGGGCCCTGGGGCAAAGGTAACCTGACAGCCCCTCAGAGCCAGGGCAGGATTTACCATAAGGCACAGTAGGCATGTGCCTACAGGCTCCCAATAATGGAAAGGCGGCTCACTCCCCTCCCTGAGTGCCTCCCTCCTTCTTTCCCTATGCAGAGTCCTGATGAGAGTGTAAATGAGAGGCTACTTACCCTGCTCTCTGCCTTCCACTGATGAGATCTCCCTTCAGTCAGGAGCACCTCTAACTACTTAATACTGAGGTTCTTCAAGCTACCTTATACTTGGGGGAACTTCTAGCTACTTCATATTGAGCGTAGCGATGGCTCAAACCTCCGATTTTCGGTTCGCGAACCTCGAAAGCGAACTTCCGCAAAAAGTTCGGTTCACGCAAACTTTTTGAACCGCAATAGACTTCAATGGGGAGGCGAACTTTGAAAACTAGAAACATTTATGCTGGCCACAAAAGTGATGGAAAAGATGTTTCAAGGGGTCTAACATCTGAGTTTTTGCATGACGGAGTGGGATACACGCCAAAAGTCTCAGGGAAAAATCTGGATTTGACGCACAGCAGCGTTTTAAGGGCAGAAATCCCATTGCATGCTAAATTGGAGGCCTAAAGTGCTTTAAAACATCTTGCATGTGTATATGTTACGGCCAGAACCCGAAGTCTGGCCACTTCGGGTTCTGGCCGGTCAGAACGAGAAGTGGCCGCCTCATGCGGCCAATATACAAAACGAACATCAACTGCGGACTTTGGCCGGCCAGAACGCGTTGTGACTAAATGTGGCCGGCCAAGTCCCGAAGCTCACCTCTCCCCGTTGCTGCTCTCCCCACCGCCGCAAGTGTCCCGCTGTCCCCGCTCAGCTCTCTGCAATGCCACAAGTTCGCACTCTCCCCGCTGTGTCCCTGCTGCTGCCGACGACCTCCCCGTAGTCCTCCTCACCCCTCCTGCATGAACCCGGGGCTGCCTTGCACCCTGCTGGTATTTCGTCAGCGCACCGGCTGCATAGTGCTCTGCTCTCCTGCATGGACCCGGGGCTGCCTTGCACGCTGCTGGTATTTCGTCGGCGCACCGGCTGCATAGTGCTCTGCTTTCTGGCTGCATGGACCCCGGGGCTGGCCTGTATGCTGTCAGCTGCAGCGGATTCCACCGTCATCTTCCTTCTCCAACTTTTCCCCGCAGCCTCCTGTCTATTTGTCTTAAAGTGACTCTGAACTCTTGCACAGGGTAGAAGGAAAAAAAAGAAAAGCACCCTGTATATATTTAGAGAGTTTACACTGTCTAATCCCCCCTCCTAATCACAATTCCTCCTGTCACTAATCACAAGTTGTAATTTGATCCCTCAGCTGTGTCAGTCGCAACAGCGCAGCTAATTTGTAAACACAGGATTTTAACAATCTGTCTGCTTCCAAGAAAACATGATGCAGACACACTGCAGATTTATTGTAGGATTTGTATCAGCTGTAACAAAGAAATATTTTTCTTTAAAGGTTATTATGCTGTTGTGCATCTTTCAGAGCAGAGAGGAAGTTTCTGAGTGCCGGACAGGACCCGGGATGTTGTGGGATTTTTTACATTTTGGACTTTGGCCAGTTGACTTTGGCCATTTTGCAAACTGGCCGGCCAATGTCAGAAATTCCCAGCATTTTGGACTTTGGCCGACGTCAAATCGGCCAGTTCTAGAAATGGCCGGCCACTTCCCACTTTGGCCAATTTCTGGTTTTGGCCATAACATATACATCAATCAGGTAGTGTAATTAGTGTACTGCTTCACACTGACACACCAAACTCACTGTGTAACGCTCCGCAAACAGCTGTTTGTGTAGTGACGGCCGTGCTGGACTGGTGCGCACCATGACGAGAGTGTAGGTGATGGCGGCTTTCCAGCCCATATGGTCGCCATGCTGAGGTAGCTCAATGAGAGAACAGTGACTGTCCAGCTGATCGAATTTGGTCTGTCCACAATGAAGCAACAAGGCGTTGGTGGAGGGTGGATCTGAAAAGGCTAAGGCGAGACGTTGGACTAAAGAATGTCTGCATGTCCAACATCACCATGAGATCGCTAGAGCGTCCTGTCCTTGCCCGCGTGGACATGGGAGAAGGATTACTGGCAGTGGTACCTTTATTCTGTTGTGCTGTGACATCATCCTTAAACGCACTGTAAAGCATAGTTGCCAGCTTGTTCTGCAAGTGCTGCATCCTTTCTGCCTTCTGGTGATTTGGAAACATCTCCGCCACTTTGTGCCTATACCGATAATCTAGTAGCGTGGCCACCCAGTAATTGTCATTCCCCTTGAGTTTTTTTATACGGAGGTCCCTCAACAGGCTGGACAGCATGAAAGCTGCCATCTGCACAAATTTGGATGCAGAAGTACTATCCATCTCCTCTTGCTCTTCCTCAGTGATGTCAGGTAAGTTCTCCTCCTCCCCCAGCCACAAACAATACCACGGGAAAGTTGAGCAGCACAAGCCCCCTGTGGCACCTGCTGCGGTTGTTCTTCCGCCTCCTCCTCCCCTAAAAAAACGCCTTCCTCATCATCGGACTCCTTTTCCCCAAACGACTCTTCCTCCTCCCCCTTCTGTGCTGCCGCAGGTGTTGAGGAATCATCTGCTTCTGCTGAGAATTTATCCCACAACTGTTCCTCCTGTTCCTGTTCATGCTCCTCCACAGCTTGATCCACCACTCTACGCACGGCACACTCCTGGAAGAAAGCATATGGGATCAAGTCGCTGATGGCACCTTCACTACGACTCACCAGGTTAGTTACCTCCTCAAATGGCCGCATGAGCCTGCAGGCATTTCGCATCAGTGTCCAGTACTTCGGCCAGAACGTCCCCATCTACTTAGATCATGTCCTTTGACTAGTTGTAAAGATACTGTTTGATGGCTTTCTCCGGTTGTAGCAGGCAGTTGAACATCAGGAGCATTGAATTCTAGCAAGTCAGGCTATCACAAATCAAGCATCTCAACGGCAAGTTGTTTCTCCGCTGAATATTGGCAAAGCATGCCATGGCTGTGTAAGACCACCTGAAATGTCCACACACCTTCCTGGACTGCTTCAGGACGTCCTGTAAGCCTGGGCACTTTGACACAAATCTCAGAATTATTAGATTCAGCACATGTGCCATGCAGGGTACATGTGTCAACTTTCCCAAATTCAAAGCAGAAATGAAATTGTTGCCGTTGTCACACACCACGTTGCCGATCTCCAGTTGGTGCTGGGTCAGCCACTGATCCACCTGTTTGTTCAGAGCAGCCAGGAGAGCTGCTCCAGTGTGACTCTCCGATTTGAGGCGACACATGTCTAAGATGGCGTGACACCGTTGTACCTGGCATCCAGCATAAGCCCTGGGGAGCTGGGGCTGTGTAGCTGGAGAGGAGATTGCAGCACCAGTAGAGTAGCACTGCCACTCAGCCAAAGAGGAGGAGGACGACGACAGCGAAGAGGATGTAGCAGGAGGAGTAGGAGGAGAAGGAGAGGAGGTGGCAGCAAGCCTGCCTGCAAGCCGTGGAGGTGTCACAACTAGGTCCGCTGCACAGCCATGTACTCCCTGCTTGCCAGCGGTCACCAGGTTGACCCAATGGGCTGTGTAAGTAATGTACCTGCCCTGACCGTGCTTGGCAGACCAGGCATCCAAGGTCAGATGGACCTTTGATCCAACACTGTGTGCCAGAGATGACACCACTTGCCTTTCAGCTTCATGGTACAGTTTGGGTATCGCCTTTTTTTGAGAAATAATTGCGGCTTGGTATCTTCCACTGCGGTGTCCCAATGACCACAAATTTTCGGGAGGCCTCAGAGTCCACCAGCTAGTATGGTAACAGCTGGCGAGACAACAGTTCCACCAAGCCAGCTGTCAGACGCCGGGCAAGGCGGTGACTGGCATACATTGGCTTCTTCGGCTCAAAGATTTCCTTAACGGACACCTGGCTGCTGCTGTGTGCAGAGGAGTAGGAACTGCTCAAGGTGGAGGAGGGTGGCTGTGATTGTGAAGGTGCAAGGGAGAAAGCGGCTGAAGATTATGCACCTGAAGGAGGAAGAGGAAAAGGAGGGTGGCTTTGCTTTTGTGTGCCGCTTTTCCTCAGGTGGTCTTCCTATTGCTGTTTGTGCCTTTACTCCATGTGCCTTCGTAAGGCAGTTGTCCCTACGCGGCTGTTGGCCTTTCCACGGCTCAATTTTTGGTGGCAGAGAGAACAGATGGCATTGCTCTGATCTGAGGCAGACACACACAAAAATTTCCACACCGCTAAGCCCAGGGGTGTCGGCACTATGGTGGCACCAGCAGCTGACGTTGAAGGGAATGTTGGCTGGCTGTCCATAGGTGGCCATACATGGTGCCAGACACTGCCACCAGCTGTTTCTGATGACGAGCTCCCCCTGCTTCTTTCACCAACTCGTCTCCTCATACTCCTATCTGACTCCCCCTCTGAACTGTCCTCTTGGTCATTGTGTCTCTTAGGATCCCACGTGGCATACATGGCAGTATCCTCATCATCATCATCAATCATCCTCGCCAGCTTCACTTGCCTCAGACACCTCATAAACTGCACCAACAGCAGGTACTTCATCATCCTCCTCCTCACACCTTACGTCCATAGTGTCACCTAACTCAGACATATGAGGTGGTGTAGCTTGCTTAGCGCCTTCATCTTGTTGTAACAATAATGGCTGTGTGGCTGTGTATAAGTAAATTCCCCACCAAATAACTCCTGCGAAGTGTCAAATGCAGCGGATGTGGTGCTTGTAGTATCGCTCGTGGCTGCGGAACATGAGGTGTTCTATGTTAAATAGTCAACCACGTCCTGACAATCTTGGGAGTTGATGGCAAGGAAATGAGCAGCGCTGCTTAAAAACAGATAAGTGTCTATCTGCAAGAGAGTGCAAGCCCCACTTGTGGGGTAAAATACACACCTAGCATACACATGACCTGTCTACCACTGGAGGATGTTGGTTTCCTGTAACAGTTTGCATGCAACTTGTTAAGTACTCGTCCCTCCCACTGCGGATAAGTCATCCTCGATGGGAGGGGACCTAACACTAACTAAATCCTAATCTATGCACATGCATAGCCTGGGTGCGCCACCAAGTAAAATTGAAAATTGCGCAAAAGGTGGATCAGCGCATCACCAGGCCGTCTCCAAACGGCCTCCTATCAGAGGTGCGCTGAGCCCCCCAGAAACTGCAAACGCACCTTGAACCCAAACAGAAGCTCTGCATATACACCAAGAGCAAGGCTGTTAAGTGGGAGCAGCTGACCAAAAATGAATTAAATTAGTACATGGCAAGGAAATGAGCAGCGCTAGTTAAAAACAGATAAGTGCCTACCTGCAAGAGAGTGCAAGCCCCACTTTTGGGGTAAAATACACACCTAGCATACACATGACCTGTCTACCACTGGAGGATGTTGCTTTCCTGTAACAGCTTGCATGCAACTTGTTTGCGATTAGACTAAGAGGCGCCCCAGGGCCTCCAAACCTCCAACACTTTAATCTCCAGTTATCTGGTTTGCAATCACTGTCATTTATCCCCTTTTCTTATCTCTCTCTGCTTCAAACACAATAGGAGAATGATAGCTGAGTGAGTTGTGCGCCCCCTCCTACATTGCACCCTGAGGCTGGAGCCTCTCTCGCCTCTGCCTGGGCCCGGCCCTGGGCTCCTGTGATGTAAGTCCGGGCCAGCAAATTCAGCTCCCAGGGCCCCTGCACAATTTGTGGCTTCCAGACCCCCCAAAGCCTCCCGCTACCTTGGTCTCCCTGGGGCCCCCTAAAGGATTATAATTCATATGTCTCAGTGTGCTGTTGTGTCTGTGCTCGCCATCTTCAACCCCAGCACTGCCTGCTTCCTCTCAGTGGCCTGGTGCATGACCCACGTCATTGCACAAACATGCACTGGGTCACTGAGAAAAGGAGGTAGGCAGTGCCCAAAATGGGGAGCACAAACACAGCAGAGCACCGGGACAGGTGAGTTATAATCCTGGCTGCAGGGGCCACAGGGAGTAGGAGACTTTAGGGGGTTTCTGTAGCACAGGGAGCCTGGCAGCATCGGGGGCCCTGGGGCAATTGCACCCTTTGCCTTAATGGCAGCACCGGCCCTTCGAGACAGCAGAGGAAAGTACCACCAGCACACAAGTTTGTGCCTGTAGTCAGCTCCAGCCCAGAGGTACAAGGGTCAGTGTGGTTATGATCTGTGAAAATATACTGCAAACCTTTGTAGATTTCAACCCGCTTAGTATTTAGCATAAGTAGCCAAGTTTGCTCCCCGTTATGCTCCGTTCTTGTCTGAGCCTAGGTGCATACATAGCAGAAACGCTAGCGATGTGGAAAACGCGGCGTTTTTTCCCAAAAACTTGTTTTGTGATGTATTTCCGCTTCCTGTTGTCTTCCTAGTGATTTGCATGAATGCAAATATAAAAATGCATGAAAAATATGTGAACCGCAAACGCATTAAACCGCATGTAAAGCAGGTAAAAACGCAAACGCTGCACAAACGCAAAAAATGTGCATAAAATGCACCCAACATAAAATGAAAACATGACATATAACGCAGAGTTTCATGTTATGTTGTGTGTGCACCTAGCCTGAAGCACACATCCCCAACTCCTTATTTAAAATGGACCCAAACTCTTGCACAGGACAGAAGGAAAACAGAGGAATGAACCCTGTATGTGTTTAGAAAGTTTAGCCCATCTAATTCCCCCTAATCTGTGACTAATCACAAGTTGTAATTTGAACCCTCAGATGTGTCAGCTGACTGCCACGGCAGATAGGCTAGTTTGAAAGCGAAGGATGTTAACAATATGTCTGCTTCCATGAAAGCAGGAAGTAGATACACTGCAGATTTATTGCAGGATTTGTTTCAGCTGTAACAAAAATAAATGTTTTTCTTTAAAGGTTTTTATGGTGTTGTGTATCTTTTAGAGCAGAGAGGCATTTCTGAGTTCATGTCCACTTTAAAAAGCCCACATAACTGTCAACATCCAATATGGTTCACAGAGGGTCCCAAAGAAAGCCCCTCCCTCACATGGATGTAAGTTGCAGGTCCCCATGGCTCCTGTACATATGAATAGAGTTTGTATTAGTAATTATATAATTATGTTGTTAATGATGTCTAATGCAAACTAATCTGCTGCTTTATCACCCCTGCATAGGCGCATGTAATTGCAGTGCAAACAATATTTCCCCGGAGGGTTTATGCTGTAATGCACTCAACGTTTTTATATTCAAGTTTTGTGTTGAAAACAGTCTTTTCCAGCACTGCTATTATAGAACCATTTACAATCCACAGTCTAACAAATGGGACCTAGAAAATGAGGTTAGCTTTCTATCGCCATCTGCTGGGCAGTTGATGCATTTCAGCAGTTCCTGGAAGTGTGAGAGAACATCACTAAATGAAAAGCTAATACGATTTTTTTTGTATTTTTGTTTATTTATTTTAATTATTGCCAATGTTTCATACATGAGCATTCACACAGGAATTTGTGTGTACGCACTAAACTGCATTAAGCAGAATTACGAGACTAAAGTCTTATGAGGGTAGAGTGTATTGCATTGCAATCTGCTGTACTCATCATGCGGTGAGATTTAATTGACATTAGCTCTTTTGCGCACACGTAAAGGGGCTGTGCATGCGCAGAAGAGCCGACTGGCGCAACTGAGACAGATAATTGGGAGTGATTGCGGCTGAACGGAAGCACTTGGGAAGACGGCGTGGGAAACATCCCTGCTCATGGGGCTGGAGGAAGCCCCGGGTATAACAAAACTTTTCAATATGCTGTCTCTGGTTTCCTTTGAGAGAAATTTGCCTTGTTAAAACAGAAGGCATTCAGGCTGGAGTGCGCATATGAGGTGTCGCACAATGCATCACTGCTGATTATGCAAATCATCTCTTTGATGTCCCTGAAAGCTAAAAGCACCTCCAGAACCACTGGAATTCAATGATGTGTCAACTTGTCAATTGTACAGAGCCACAATAATCCAACATGCATACAGATTGTTTCAGACTGGTTGGCCCTCATCAGTGCATGGCATGGATTAATGTGGCTCTATACACCCAGAGATGGATTAAGGTGTAATGGAGCCCTAGGCAAGGTAGTAGGTTTGGGGCCCCCTTGTGGTCCTTTTGGTAAGCTAAAGTGGAGAGAGGTCAACAAAGGTGGCAAGTGGGCCCCTTGACACCCATTAGGCCCCAAGCACCCACCCAGGATGCCTAGTGGATGATACTGCTCTGACCCCATTGTATGTCTAAGCTGTCTAAGCTGTCTCATCTATAGGTATATTGTACTACTATAGTACAGCTGCATGTTTTCTGCAATTGCACTGTTTTCTCCATGGAATTTGCATTATCTTTAAAGTGTACCAGAGCTGAGATAATATAACATTTTTATACATACCTGGGGCTTCCTCCAGCCCTATCCGCACAGATCGTTCGCACGTCGCCGTCCTCAGCCTTCTCTTTCTTCGGTACCAGGTCCCGTAACTTCAGCAAGCCGCTGGAGAGATACATAGAGGTTACACTTCTTTTGCGCAGACTGGCCGCGACTGGCTGAAGTTATGGGACCTGGTGCAGAAGAGGGAGAAGACTGAGGACGGTGGCATGGGAGCGATTCGTGCACATGGGGCTGGAGGAAGCCCCAGGTGTGTTCAAAGCTGCTTTATTATCTCAGCTCTGGTTACCTTTAAGGCCAGCTTTAGGGTGCATGGTACCCTGTGCAAAGCCTTAGTTGAGTACTCCTATTATACATAACACATTCCCATTCATAGTACTCTTAAGCCCAGCCTCCCAATCCCCCCCCCCCCCCCCCCCCAAAAAAAGTGTGACTCACCTGGGGCTTATTCCAGCCCCTAGAAGTGTCAGTGTCCCTTGGCGCAGCTGCAAAGTCACCCAGTGGCCAGCTCTTCCTTACGTAATGGCCGACAATGGGTGGCCAGGTCAGCTTCTTCTGCGAGTGCACGCACACACCGATTGCGGACACGCTCCCGCAGCTGGACGCATTCTGCTCTGTGCAGTTTTAAAGAAATAACTGAGAAACTCCCCTGAGGAGATGGACTAGTCCTAAGCCTGTCAGATTTTCACTACCTAATGTAAGTGACGGAGGCATGGGAAACAAGTTATTTATAGTGCATTTAGCTCTAGGAGAAATATACAATGTTTTAAATGTTCACGATGGTTGTTTTTAAAGCTGAATTATCATGCATAACTTCTGTTTTAAAAAGTAAAATTAACACACACACACATGCACGCACGCACGCACGCACGCACGCACGCGCACACACACACACACGTCTCTTAAAAGCTTCCCTGACCTGTTTTTTCTCAGCATTCCATTCAGCTTGAGAGGTGACCAAAAACTTTTCACTCCTTAGTGTTAGAGTTTACTAAAACTTGATAAAGTCTTTGAAATATTTTTGCATCCATGTCCTGTTTTGTGCCTGTCCACAACTTTATTCCTGATGCCTTGTCATCCATAGCTGATTGTTTGCTTTCATTTGCACTACCAAGTATTGAAATGTTCCAGGAATAGCTGTTTTTAATGCAAACTAAACAAAATAATTAAAACAATGATCACTGAAGTGAAAGCCAATTAGCTGGGTACACTGCTGGTCCACTCATTATTTTATGTGTGTTCATTTCAAGCTGCAAAGCAACATAATATGAAAGGGGATGATTCTTTACTATACCTACTGTATGTTTCTTATTCTTTATATTTTTACCCATTTTTTGTAACCAGAGGTGGAATATTCGGAATATCACCAAATGTAGGTTTATAATATAGGGGTGGTGTACAACATAAATGTGACAGTAACAAATACAAATCATGTATTTTTATGAATGATTCTTTATTTTGATTGATTTAGTACTTGAGATCAGGGCCAGCCTTAGGTTTCACAGCGCCCTGAGCGAAAACCGGATTTTGTTGTCCCCCCCATAAGTAGCATAGTTGTCCCCATATAGGTAGCATAGTTGCCCCCAGTGTAGGTAGTATAGTTGCCCCATATAGGTAGCATAGCTGCCCTCAGTGTAGCTAGTACAGTTTCCCCCAGTGTAGTAGCATGGTTGCCCCCAGTGTAGGTAGTATGCCCCAGTATGCCCCCAGTGTAGGTAGTATGCCCCCAGTGTAGGTAGTATGCCCCAGTATGCCCACAGTGTAGGTAGTATGCCCCCAGTGTAGGTAGTTTGCCCCAGTATGCCCCCAGTGTAGGTAGTATGCCCCCAGTGTAGGTAGTATGCCCCAGTATGCCCCCAGTGTAGGTAGTATGCCCCCAGTGTAGGTAGTATGCCCCCACTGTAGGTAGTTTGCCCCAGTATGCCCCCAGTGTAGGTAGTTTGCCCCCAGTGTAGGTAGTATGCCCCCAGTGTAGGTAGTTTGCCCCAGTGTAGGTAGTTTGCCCCCAGTGTAGGTAGTTTGCCACCAGTGTAGGTAGTTTGCCCCAGGCAACACCCCC
Organism: Hyperolius riggenbachi; assembly: GCF_040937935.1. NCBI lineage: Eukaryota > Metazoa > Chordata > Amphibia > Anura > Hyperoliidae > Hyperolius > Hyperolius riggenbachi. The sequence goes on from NC_090656.1 coordinate 91,400,946, forward strand.
CTCCCCTTTATGTGGCAGCGGGCCGGGCAGAGACTGACTCACCTGACATCCAGCGCCGACGTCACTCTTCTCTCCCCGCCTCCGCTCCATCTGTAGTTAGAGCAGGCTACAAGAAAATGGCCACCGTTTGTCTGCATTTGTGGACATCGGCGGACATTTTCTTGTAGTCCTGCTCTAAATATAGACGGAGAGGACACAGGGAGACAGCGGGGCGGCAAGGGGCGACAGGGCGCATGCGCCCTTGAAAGCATGGCGCCCTGAGCGACCGCACAGGTCGCTCATAGCAAAGGCCGGCCCTGCTTGAGATCTGCTGGGTGGATAGATAAACCGACTATTTACAATCGACTATTGTTTTTATATTTATCGTGAGCAACTGCTGACTCTTTTTATTCATGATTTGATCAGATTTATTTGTTCCAAAAACATATGGATAAGTTAATTGGCTACCCCTAAAATTGGCCCTAGACTACAGTACTTACACTACATAATATAGACATATGGCAATGGTAGGGATTATATTGTGAGCTCCTTTGAGGGACAGCTAGTGACAAGATATATATATATATACACATTGTACAGCGCTGCGTAATATGTCGGCGCTATATAAATACTAAATAATAATAATAATAATAATTTGTTCAAAATAAATAATGAAATAAAGCACTGTCTTTGCAAGTTTTCAATGTAAAAAGGTGGGAAAAAGGGAATAAAAAAAAACACAGTTCAGGTTACTCCCAGTTCTAATTTAGCGGGATGTTTATGATCATGAAATAGCAATATTTAAAATAAAGGCGAGGCCATCACTATACAGGTGGGAGGACAGTGGGGGTGCTGCTACTCTTCACTGTCCAATCAGGAGGAAGATGCAGGGGGCGGTGCCTAGGCAGCGTTGCTCAACTGAAGAATATAAATAAAAGGAGAGAACACAAAGGTCATTGCGCTGAGATATATATATATATATATATATATATATATATATATATATATATATATATATATATATAGCCTATGATAGAGAGAGGAGCAGATCCGCTATGATGTATTCACAGTGCCACACATCAGGTGGGTAATGAGTTAATCCATCAAAAAGAATGATTTGGTTCAGCGGGTCACTCTTGTAATCGTCTCACTCATACGCTGGCTGCCTGGCGAAATGTTCAGCATTTATTCTTATGCCCAAAGGTTCCTTCAGCGTATAATGTTTATCCATTCTGACTGTAACATCAAACACACAAGGATACTTCAATTCAATGTAGTAAGCAAGTGACATAACAATACTAACTGTGTCAATTAAATTATAACGCTGCACTGGCTGCTCAGGACCGTAGCATGAATTGGCTGCAGTGCTGCACACATGCCTTCCTGGGCCTCTGTACTGAGCAGTATTGTGCTTGCACATGCTGAAGCCTAAAAGGGAACTCTAAGTAAAACCCAAAAACGTAAAGTGAATGACTATATACTCATATAAACTTTTCTTTTTTTCTTAAAGAAAATCTAAAGCAAAATAAAAAAAACCAGTTACTTGGAGCTTCTTGCAGCCCGCTGGAGTCATCCTGTGCCTGCGTGGTCCTTCAGAGACCCTCCAGCCAGCAGCGGTAACCCCCGCAAAGCTGGCCAGCCACACGTCTCCACACCGCATCCCCATTGCCGTCAGTGTTCTGCACATGCGCAGTTTGCAAAAATCGCTACTGCACAATGCTCCTGCCAGCGGGAGCATGATCAGAGTGTGCACAGCTCACGACCACGTATGCGCAGTAGCCTCCAACTGGCCACGACCGGCTAGCTTTGAGGGGGTCACCGATGCTCGCTGGAGGGTCTCCGAGGACAGTGCTAGTACAGGACGACTCCAGGGGGCTGCAAGAAGCCCCAGGTAAGTTAAACTGATTTTTTTTAAATTTGGCTTTAGTAGCCCTTTAAGGAATGCACCACTTAGAAGCAAGAGTTATTATCAAAAAGGATGAGTGAGAATGCCTCTGGCAGTCTCACCTAACTTTCCTTGATCTTCGGGTGGGTGTGCAAATTCTTACTAAACCGATTTCATGAATTTTAGAAAAGTGGCAATAAGGGAAACATAAAACAGTTAAAGAGACACTGAAGCGAAAAAAAAATTATGATATTATGATTTGTATGTGTAGTACAGCTAAGAAAAAAAACATTAAGATCAGATACATCAGTCTAATTGTTTCTAGTGCAGGAAGAGTTGAGAAACTCCAGTTGTTATCTCTATGCAAAAAAGCTATTAAGCTCTCCGACTAACTTAGTCCTGGAGAGGGCTGTTATCTGACTTTTATTATCTCAACTGTAATTGAACTGTTTACTTTTCCTCTAGCAGAGGAGAGTTTATTACTTCACAGACTGCTCTGAAAGAATCATTTTGAATGCTGAGTGTTGTGTAATCTGGACATATTATAGAGTGATGCAATGTTAGAAAAAACACTATATACCTGAAAATAAAAATATGAGAATATTTTCTTTGCTGCTAATCTTCTAGTAATTATTCATAGTACACAACCAATTCATCATATCATATATATTTTTTCGCTTCAGTGTCTCTTTAAAAAAAACCTCTGGTTTTCTAGAAAACTGCAGTTAAAGTGAAAGCAGGGAAATTGGAATGTTGCCTGATGGACAGCATACCTAAGGCAGCAGAAACATTAGACCATGGAAGCGGGACCAGAGATGGGGATGGTGGAGGTGGTGGGAAGTGTAAGCTCAACACACTAGCAGCATTCTCTGCCCTCAATTATCGCTAGCTGGCATCATCAACTGGATGACATCATGAATGAATGCAAACCATTAAGGTGTCTGGAAGAAGCTTGGTGACATTAAGCCAAAGGATAGAGGACCTGAGATGGAGCATGGGTCAGTGGGCAGTGCTTCTGTCAAATCCTCTGGGCGTCTCCAGCAATATGTGTCCTCTCACTCTCACCACTTGCTCTAGTGTCTGGCATCGCCTGCATTGCATAATTACACATGAAATTACGTGAAAATTATGCAATATTATGAATTGATTACACAAAATCAATAGAATTTTCAAATTGTAATTACAAGATTTTTCTATCAACTTCTTGGACTTAAAGGGGCACTACAGTGAAAAACTGTAAAATTTAAAGTATGTGCAAACATATACAAATAAGAAGTACATTTTTTCCAGAGTAAAAAGCCATAAATTACTTTTCTCCTGTAATGCTGTCACTTACAGTAGGCAGTAGAAATCTGACAGAAGTGACAGGTTTTGGACTACTCTATCCCTTCATAGGGGATTCTCAGCAAGGCTTTTATTCTTTATAAAGATATTCTCTAAAAAGGATTTAAACAATGATGCTGGCCAGCTTCCCTGTTCCCTACACAATTTTTTGGCACTTGGACAGAGCAACTGCCATTCACTAAGTGCTTTTGAAAATAAATATATCCCTGAGAATCCCCTATAAAGTGATGGACTAGTCCAAAACCTGTCACTTCTGTCAGATTTCTACTACCTACTGTAAGTGACAGCAACATAGGATAAAAGTAATTTATGGCTCCTTTTACTCTGGAAAAAATGTACTTCTTATTTTTATATGTTTGCACATATTTTACATTTTACAGTTTTTTTTGCTGTAGTGCCTCTTTAAAATTCCAATGGACATGGTAATTCCATAGAATGCTCAGACTTTTATTCAGTTTGTTTCTACCTTACTTGTCACCACATTAACGGGGCCTCCAGCGGGACCATGGACAGGACCCAGAGAATGCATAGGGACCTCCGTTGCTGTCTATGGGGGCTGGAGGAAGCCCCAGGTAAGTTCATATTTTCTTTTAAAGGGTCTTCTCAGAATCCCTTAAAAGTTGCATCTGACATACACTTCTAGACATACTACAGTCATATGATGCCTTACCCAGTCAGATGCAACTACATTTAAAATATCTAATTACCACATCTTCTCAGAATTGTAACCTTGAATCTATAGCCAAACACAGATGCTGAAGACACACACATTGCCTGGGTCGGACTGGGACACTAAGGGCCCGCTAGGAAAGTTTCAGCCTGTTTCAGTAGCCAAATGGGCCCTGTATACTTAAATTAAGTAGCATGGCATCAGATAATTCAGCAAGTAATCACATGCCATCAGAGGCGGCCTTAGAGTATGCGGGGCCTGGGGCGAGTGTCACATGCGGGGCCTAGAGCCATAAGTGTAGGCCATATATCGTATCACCACGTTCATGGGCTTGTCCGCCTTTAATGCAGTATTCCTTATTATTATTGTTTGAAAACAATTATGTCAGGTAAAGGCCACTAAGCCAACCAATATAAAAACAAACATTTGCATGGTGATTTTAAGTGCGGGGGTGGGGGAGCTCACGCTTCAATTAATTTGGAAATTCTAAGGTTCGCGTTTCACAAAATTCACATTGTTGTAGTAACTTTTGTTTTGCAAAATTCAGCAAATTCAGCAATCATGAGGCCCCCAACATGACCAACTCAGCAATCATGAGGCCCCCAACAAGACAAATTCAGCAATCATGAGGCCCCCAACAAGACAAATTCAGTGATCTTGAGGCCCCCAACAAATCATGAGGCCCCCAACAAGACAAATTCATAAGTCATGAGGCACATAAATAGACAGCATTTCACATAAATAGGCAGAATGCCCCTTTAATATGGTAGACACCTCTCACCTGGCAGCAGTTCCCCAAAATACACTCAATCTGACAGCAGTGGTTCCCCAAAAATAGGTAGCCCCAGGTCTATAGGTGTCCCCAGAATAGGTGGCCAGCGGTATAGATGTCCCCAGGATGGGTGGCCAGCGGTATAGATGTCCCCAGAACAGGTAGCCAGGGGTAGAGATGTCCCGAGAACAGGTAGCCAGGGGTATATGTGCCCAGTATATGTAGTCAGGGGTATATGTCCCCAGTATATGTAGCCAGGGGCATATGTGCCCAGTATATGTAGCCAGGGGTATATGTGCCCAGTATATGTAGTCAGGGGTATATGTGCCCAGTATATGTAGCCAGGGGTATATGTGCCCAGTATATGTAGCCAGGGGTATATATGCCCAGTATATGTAGCCAGGGGTATATGTGCCCAGTATATGCAGCCAGGGGTATATGTGCCCAGTATATGCAGCCAGGGGTATATGTCCCCAGTATATGTAGGAAGGGGTATATGTGTCCAGTATATGTAGGCAGGGGTATATGTATCCAGTATATGTAGGCAGGGTATATGTGCCCAGTATATGTAGCCAGGGGTATATGTGCCCAGTATATGTAGGCAGGGGTATATGTGCCCAGTATATGTAGGTAGGGGTATATGTCCCCAGTATATATAGTCAGGGTTATATGTGCCCAGTATATGTAGGTAGGGGTATATGTCCCAGAATAGGTAGCCAGATGTGCCCCTAGCAGGAGGGGAGCAGCGCAGAGAAGAGAGAGAGCTGTGAGCAGCGGTGGAGAAGGGGGGCCATCTCCCCCCCCCTTCCCTCACCTTAGGGCTCTCCCTCCCTCGCTCGCTCTCCCCTCCGAACTAATGTGCAGGTGGCTGGCAGGCAGCGGGCGGGACTTACCTTCCGTCTCGATGCAGCGCCGGCGCGGGATGGATTAGCCGCTACTCTGGTCTGGTCCAGACCAGAGCAGCAGCACCAGAACTTCCGGCGCTGGCGCAAGACAGAAGGTAAGTTCCGCCCACTGCCAACCACCCGCACATTAGTTCGGAGGGGAGAGCGAGGGAGGGAGAGCCCTAAGGTGAGGGAAGGGGGTGAGATGGCCCCCTTCTCCACCGCTGCTCACAGCTCTCCCTCTTCTTTTCTCTGCTCTCCTCCAGCTGGCCGCATGTGAACGCGGCCGGGGGGGGGGGCGGTCAATTGGCGCGGGGCCTGTTCTAACGCGGGGCTTGGGGCGATCGCCCCAGTTGCCCCCCCCCAAAGGCCGGCTCTGCATGCCATCAGATAATACATCAAATAGTCTCATGCCATCAGATAATTCTTTAAATAGTCTCATGCCATCAGATAATTCATCAAGCAGTCTCATGTCATCAAATAATTCATAAAGTAGTCACACGCCATCAGATAATTCATCAAGTAGTCACATGCTGCCCAATAAAAATAAAGTTGTAACAGTCAACCAGATAAAATAGTTAAGTAGCCAGGTGCCTCACAGTAAACAAATTACATAGACAGATGCCTCAAGATAAAACAATTTAGTAGCCATATCCACCCTGGATACATAAATGAAACAACCATGTTCACCAAATAAAAAGAATTAGATAGCTATGTGCATATAGATATCAGTATTAGGTAGAAAAATGTGCCCCTAGATATTAGGTAGCCATAGTGGACCCCCAATTGCTGGCTGGGTGCAGGGTGCTTGCTGGGTGCTGGTTAGGGCAGTGTGCAGGCTGGTGGCTGGGTGCAGGGACTGGGTGCAGGGACAGGGTGCAGGTTAGGGCAGTGTGCAGGATAGGTGCAGGGACAGGGTGCAGGTAGGGCAGTGTGCAGGATGGGTGCAGGGACAGGGTGCAGGTTAGGACAGTGTGCAGGATGGGTGCAGGGACAGTGTGCTGGTTAGGGCAGTGTGCAGGATGGGTGCAGGGACAGGGTGCTGGTTAGGGCAGTGTGCAGGCTGGGTCTGGGACAGGGTGCTGGTTAGGGCAGTTCAGGCTGGGGCAGGGTGCAGGGACAGGGTGCTGGTGGTTAGGGCAGTTCAGGCTAGTAGCTGGGGCAGGGTGCAGGGACAGGGTGCTGGTTAGGGCAGTTCAAGCTGGGGCAGGGTGAAGGGGCAGGGGGCTGGTGGTTAGGGCAGTTTAGGCTAGTGGCTGGGGCAGGGTGCTGGTTAGGGCAGTTGTGGCTGGGGCAAGGACAGGGTGCTGGTTAGGGCAGTTGTGGCTGGGGCAGGGTGCAGGGACAGGGTGCTGGTTATTGCAGTTTTGGCTTGGGCAGGGTGCAGGGACAGGATGCTGGGGCAGGGTGCTGGTTAGGGCAGTTGTGGCTGGGGCAGGGTGCAAGGACAGGGTGCTGGTTAGGGCAGTTGTGGCTGGTGCAGGGACAGGGTGCTGGTTAGGGCAGTTGTGGCCGGCAGTGCTGGGCCGAAATTACGCATTAGCGTAATTACGCATCGTAATTCACTACAAATGCACCGTAAGCATTACGTGTAAGGTTACTGTATTACGCGTAATTAATTACACGTACACCGTAGGTTACGTTATTACGCGTAACAAATTACGCGTAAGACAGTAAACTCCCATTGAAATTACACAGTCTGCCGTAATCGCGTAATATTACGCTCCCGTATAATATAAAAAAGCCGCGACTTTAAGGGTTAATAGCAAAGCCCCCTTAATTGCTAAGAGCCTCAAATTTAGAGAATATATTAAGGAGATCAGAAGGAATAAGAGGAAATTTTTTTTTTTCAAAAAGACCTTATAGTTTTTGAGAAAATCGATGTTAAAGTTTCAAAGGAAAAATATATACATTTAAAAACCCGCTGACTTTAACGGTTAATAGCAAGGCCTGCTTAAAATTTAGGAACACCAAATTCACAGGGTATATTAAGGGGATCAGTGGGAATAAGAGGAAAAAATGTTTTTCAAAAAGACCTTATAGTTTTTGAGAAAATCGATTTTTAAGTTTCAAGGGCAAAAATGTCTTTTAAATGCGGAAAATGTCAGTTTTTTTTGCACAGGTAACAATAGTGTTTTATTTTCATAGATTCCCCCAAGTGGGAAGAGTTTTACTTACTTCGTTCTGAGTGTGGGAAATATTAAAAAAAACGACGTGGGGTCCCCCCTCTCAGACCTCTTTAACCCCTTGTCCCCCATGCAGACTGGGATAGCCAGAATGCGGAGCACCGGCCGCGTGGGGCTCCGCACCCTGACTATACCAGCCCGCATGGTCCATGGATTGGGGGGTCTCGGAAGGAGAGGGGCAGCCAAGCTTTCCCCTCCCCCTCCAAGCCCTTGTCCAATCCAAGGACAAGGGGCTCTTCTCCACCTCCGATGGGCGGTGGAGGTGGAGGCCGCGATTTCCTGGGGGGGGGGGGTTCATGGTGGCATCTGGGAGTCCCCTTTAAAAAGGGGTCCCCCAGATGCCCACCCCCCCTCCCAGGAGAAATGAGTATAGAGGTACTTGTACCCCTTACCCATTTCCTTTAAGAGTTAAAAGTAAATGAACACACAAACACATAGAAAAAGTATTTTAATTGAACAAAAAACATAACTACGAAAAAAGTCCTTTAATATTCTTAATTAACCATTAATACTTACCTGTCCCTTTAAAAGCCAGTTCCCACGCAATATCCTCGGAAATATACTAATCAGTTACAATGTAACAAAGTTGTTACAATGTAACAACTTTATTACTTTGTAACTCCACCGCACCCGACGTCACTCGCCGCTCACCCGCCGGCCGCCGCATACACGCTAAGTCCCCGCCGGCTCCCGCCGTCCACTCCGCCCACACCTGTCACCCATATACATGCTGGCACCCATGGGTGCCAGCATGTATATAGGTGACATGTGGGAGAGGCGGGGAGGGCAGCGGAGCCGGCGGGGACTTAGCGTCCTTCACCCGACAGAGCTCTGAGCTATATAGCTCAGAGCTCTCTAAAGCATCTTTGTATTTGGGCTCCAAGGAGCCCCATCATTGGTCCTTAGCAGACCAATGGGGTTCCTTCTGATTTAAAGGAACCCCATTGGTCTGCTAAGGACCAATGGGGCTCCTTGGAGCCCAAATACAAAGATGCTTAGAGAGCTCTGAGCTATATAGCTCAGAGCTCTGTCGGGTCGTGCAGCGCAGACGCGTATGCGGCGGCGGCGAGTGACGTCGGGTGCGGCGTAGTTACAATGTAACAAAGTTGTTACATTGTAATAACTTTGTTACATTGTAACTGATAGAACATTTCCAAGGCTATTTCGAGGGATCATTTATTTAAAGGGACAGGTAAGTATTAATGGTTAATTAAGAATATTAAAGGACTTTTTTCGTGGTTATGTTTTTTGTTCAATTAAAATACTTTTTCTATGTGTTTGTGTGTTTATTTACTTTTAACTCTTAAAGGAAATGGGTAAGGGGTACCCATGAACCCCCCCCCCCCCAGGAAATCGCGGCCTCCACCTCCACTGCCCATCGGAGGTGGAGAAGAGCCCCTTGTCCTTGGATTGGACAAGGGCTCGGAGGGGGAGGGGAAAGCTTGGCTGCCCCTCCCCTTCCGAGACCCCCCAATCCATGGACCATGCGGGCTGGTATAGTCAGGGTGCGGAGCCCCATGCGGCCGGTGCTCCGCATTCTGGCTATCCCAGTCTGCATGGGGGACAAGGGGTTAAAGAGGTCTGGGAGGGAGGACCCCACGTCGTTTTTTTTTAATATTTCCCACACTCAGAACGAAGTAAGTAAAACTCTTCCCACTTGGGGGAATCTATGAAAATAAAACACTATTGTTACCTGTGCAAAAAAAACTGACATTTTCCGCATTTAAAAGACATTTTTGCCCTTGAAACTTAAAAATCGATTTTCTCAAAAACTATAAGGTCTTTTTGAAAAAAAAATGTTTCCTCTTATTCCCACTGATCCCCTTAATATACCCTGTGAATTTGGTGTTCCTAAATTTTAAGCAGGCTTTGCTATTAACCGTTAAAGTCGGCGGGTTTTTAAATGTATATATTTTTCCTTTGAAACTTTAAAGAGAACCCGAGGTGGGAATTACTTTTACTATTGGGGCACAGAGGCTGGTTGTGCGCACTAAGACCAGCCTCTGTTGCCCCATCGTGTGTCTCCATGTCCCCCCTGCTCGCCGCTATACCCCCCGCATTGCTGGCGACACGCAGCGTGTCGCCAGCTCAATGTTTACCTTGCGCTGTCAGTCAGCGCTGCTCCCCTGCCTCCTCCGCATCGGCGCACCCGCCCGTGTCCCTTCCCTCCCACTGATAGGAGGGAAGTGACGCGGCGGGTGGCGCCGATGCGGAGGAGGCGGGGGAGCGGCGCTGACTGACAGCGCAAGGTAAACATTGAGCTGGCGACACAGCCAGCAATGCGGGGGGTATAGCGGCGAGCAGGGGGGACATGGAGGCACACGATGGGGCAACAGAGGCTGGTCTTAGTGCGCACAACCAGCCTCTGTGCCCCAATAGTAAAAGTAATTCCCACCTCGGGTTCTCTTTAACATCGATTTTCTCAAAAACTATAAGGTCTTTTTAAAAAAAAAAATTTTCCTCTTATTCCTTCTGATCTCCTTAATATATTCTCCAAATTTGAGGCTCTTAGCAATTAAGGGGGCTTTGCTATTAACCCTTAAAGTCGGCGGCTACCTAACATTGATCCATGCGTCAACTTTTCCGCTTGGCAGCATGACAGCATTAATTGCTAGTAGGATTTTACGCGTAAGCCAATAACGTAACAACCTTAATTACGGTATTCTTACGCGTAATTGCGTAAGGGCTATGCGTAATTACAGACATGTACCGTAAATGATTGTCTACGCCGTAAGTGTAATTCCGTAATGCGTAATAACGTAAAATTACGCGTAATGAACCGTAAGCGTAGTTTTTTCCATTACGCCCAGCACTGGTGGCCGGGACAGGGTGCTGGGGCAGGGACAGGGTGCTGGGGCAGGGTAGAGGGACAGGGTGCAGGGACAGGGTGCTGGAGCAAGGTTCCAGGACAAGGTGCAGGGACAGGGTCCTGGGGCAGGGTGCATGGACAGGGAGCTGGGGTAGGGACAGGGTGCAGGGGCAGGGTGAGTGTAGAGACAGGATGCTGGGGCAGGGTGCAGTGCAGGGACAGGGTGCTGGGGCAGGGTGCAGTGCAGGGACAGGGTGCTGGGGCAGACCTCAGATCTCGCGGCGAACAGTCTGAGGTCTGTCACTATAAGAAGGGATTCAGGCTGCATGGAAGGGGGGGTCCCAGGTGAGGGGGGGGGCTGCACCCCCTCCCCGCTGATCCTCCTTCCTGCGCTGTGCCTGTGACCCTGCAGTTCTCTTGGCCCCCAGGGATGTGTAATTAAAGGGCCTACCGGGCAAAATCCCAAGCTCCCGCCGGCTCAGTCCGACCCTGCACATTGCCCACAGAACTTACCTGTCCTATTTTTTGCCAGGCCCAGGTTGTCGAGGGAACAGAAATGCGGACTTGGGAGAGATGCAGGACACTCTGCTTCCCCTCCTAAGACCTTGCCATGAATGGTGGAGTAGAATCAACATATATTTCACTTGGAGTCAGGCCTGATGTGGAACTGTAAAGATGGCATGCAAGTGGCAGACTCAATCCACCAACCAGACTCATAGCTGAAGGAACCACTGCACCCACACCATAGAAAGAAACCATGCAAATGTGGATTTTGATTTTCACTATCAGCCAACTGTGGTTAACACGGGAGATCACATGATTGGAGCCCTCACAAATAAGTTGCTGATCATTCTCTGGTTGCTGAAGCTGTGAACTGCAGCACAACCCTGGAGAAAGCTGAAAGAGTAGTGTACCTGCCCCATCTTTACTTCAGAGAGACTCAGCCTCTCTAGGATGCTATCTTTATTTACAATTATGTTACCCTATATACTCGAGTTTTGGGGCCCAAAAAAGTGGCCCAAAAGTGGGGGTCTCGGCTTATACACGAGTCAATACTCTGAGTGCATCCTCTTTAGCAAGTCTCATTGCTATTGTGCCCTCTAGTGGCACCTCTAATCAGGTGCACCACTGCAGGAGTTGTGGCAATGAGACTGCGACATAAAGGGCTTGATTCACAAAGCGGTGCTAACTGTTAGCACGCTTGTGAAAAGCCCTTTATCACGCCTAAAGAAACTTAGAGCATGCTAATTAGCGTGCACAAAGTCGAAAATGGTGAATCAGGCCCATAGGATTCCTTGCAGCGCACTGTGTCCTGACCGCCAAGCCGCTGATGGAGGGGGAGGGGAGAGCACCGCGAGGGAGCCGATGAGGAGGGGAGACACAATGGGAGACCAAGGCCTGGGCAGCCCCAGCAAACATGTGAGAGCAGCGTGGCTAAGCCTCACCTCACTACACATCGTGGGCTGCAAATCACCATGCAAACACTCACTATAGCAATACACAGCAGCTAGCAACACAGAATTGTATAAATAAGATGTGAAAATCTGCGGTGCTCATCACAAACTCGTGATCACGAGCTGTTTTTTGCAATCACGAGTTCGTGATCGGCATCTGTGATCAGCTCGCGATCACAAATGCCGATCACAAATGCACTCGAGATCGCACTCGTTACCCTACTCATAATCACGACTTACTCGGGATCATGAGACAGTATTCTGATTAAAAACCCGCCTACTTTAGCAGTTAACCCCCTTGGCGGTATGAAAAATACCGCCAGGGGGCAGCGCAGCAGTTTTTTTTAAATTATTTTTTTTTTAAATCATGTACGAGCCGAGGGCTCGCTACATGATAGCCGCTGCTCAGCGGCATCCCCCCAGCCCCGCCGATCGCCTCCGGCGATAGGCGATCAGGAAATCCCGTTCAAAGAACGGGATTTCCTGGAGGGCTTCCCCCGTCGCCATGGCGACGGGGCAGAATGACGTCACCGACGTCAGCGACGTCGGGACGTCATTGGGAGACCCGATCCACCCCTTGGCGCTGCCTGGCACTGATTGGCCAGGCAGCGCAGGGGTCTGGGGGGGGGGGCGCGCGCCGCGCCGGATAGCGGCGATCGGGCGCGCGGCGGCGGCGATCGGGGTGCTGGCGCAGCTAGCAGAGTGCTAGCTGCGTCCAGCAAAAAAAAAAATTATGTAAATCGGCCCAGCAGGGCCTGAGCGGCACCCTCCGGCGGCTTACCCCGTGTCACACACGGGGTTACCGCTAAGGAGGTTAATAGCAAAACCCCCTTACATGCTAGAAACACCACTATTTGCAGCATATCTTAAAGGAATACTATCGAATCACATATTTTTTTCAATTGACACAGGAATTGTTTGGGAAGTGCTGCTAAGTACTGATGTATACATTTTAGTAGCAACTTCTTTGTTTACTTTTAGCAAAATACATTCAAACTTTACTGACGCCAAAACTGACGGCTGACTGAGCCATGAGAAGAGGGGAAATTCCCCTCACACTTGATCAGTTAACTCTATGGGCTTAATTCACAAAAGAGTGCTAAGTGTTAGCACGGCCGTTTTCGCGTGAATTTTCGCATTGCGCGCGATCGCGAATTTTTGCGCAAAACAATAACGTTTTCGTGCGCAAATGCAAATTTTACCTCAAAATCGATATCGTTTTTGTGCGAAAATTCGCGTTTGCGCGCGAAAACGTTATCGTTTCGTGCGAAAATTCGTGATCGCGCACAATGTGAAAATTCGCGTGAAAACGCCCGTGCTAACACTTAGCACTCTTTTGTGAATCAAGCCCCATGTGTAGCTCTGTGTGTGACAGAGAGAGACAGGACACAGGAGCTGCAGCTGTTGGGAGCTCTGTTTCTGACTGAAGTGTCTGAAGAGAGCAGAGGAAATGTAACTGTTTTTGCTTTCAGAGTTTGATATGTTTGATATTTGCTTTCTGTAGTCTGATATGCAACTCTGGCTGTGCATTGAAGCAGACACCCCTTCTGCAATTGATTTGTCCCAATATAGCTAAATCCTACCCTCAATAAATTACAGTTTTTGCCACTGATATTTACCATGAAAAGTAGGAAAATGTTTACACAGCTACTTAGACATTATTTGCACACTGTCATTTTAGAACACTTGAGTATCGATAGTATTCCTTTAAGAAGAACAGTGGGAACAAAAGGAAACATTTTTTTCCAAAAATTGCGAAGGGGAGCGGAGTGTGTGGTGGCGGTGCGCTGTAATTAGTGTTGGGCGAACACCTGGATGTTCGGGTTCGGGAAAGTTCGACGAACATGGCCGCAATGTTCGACATGTTCGGGCCGAACCCCGAACTCCCCGAACATCCCGCTTTTGGGGGCCCTATGGGGTCCCAGGCATAAGGGGGGAGCATGCCCCGATCGCGGGGGGGTCGGAAATTCCCCCCACCCCCTCCGCTAGCGCTCCCCCCTCTGCCCGCTTCCCCATACAAAAGTTTCAGGAAGTACCGATCCGGTGGTAGTGGGTGGCTGGCAGTGGGCGGCACTGTGAAGTGAGTGACTGAGGAGGAGGAGTCCGGAGAGTGACGCGTTGAGGGAGGCCGGGCAGCGGGCGGTTCAGCAGTAGTACTACTGCTGAACCGCCCGCTGCCCGGCCTCCCTCAACGCGTCACTCTCCGGACTCCTCCTCCTCAGTCACTCACTTCACAGTGCCGCCCACTGCCAGCCACCCACTACCACCGGACTGGTACTTCCTGAAACTTTTGTATGGGGAAGCGGGCAGAGGGGGGAGCGCTAGCGGAGGGTGTGGGGGGAATTTCCGACCCCCCCCGCGATCGGGGCATGCTCCCCCCTTATGCCTGCGACCCCATAGGGGGGCAGTATTCGGCCGAACAGGGCCCTGTTCGGCCGAACAGGGGCCCTGTTCGGCGGCCAATTAGTAGTTCGGGGCGAACCCGAACTTAAAAGGCCGAACACCATCAGGTGTTCGGCCGAACTCGAACATCACCCGAACAGGGTGATGTTCTGCAGAACCCGAACAGTGGCGAACACTGTTCGCCCAACACTAGCTGTAATCATCAATCAACTTAAGAAGGTAGCAAGAACAGAGGATATTGGCATGGGACCTTTTCCGAGGATATTGGCATGGGAACATTTTTTTAAAGGGAAGTATTTCTGGTTATTTAAGATTAACAAAGGACTTTTTTCATTGTTGTGTTTTTATTTCATTTAACCCTTTGTGGAAATGGGTAAGGGGTACTTTGTACCCCTATTCTCATTTCTTCTGGGGGGGGGGGTGGGCACCTGGGGTCCCCATCTTAAAGGGGGTCTCCCAGATGCCACCATGAACCCCCCAGGGAGTCATCGCCCCCACCTCCTCCTGGGACACCGGAGGTAGGCTTGGCCACCCCTCTCCCCCAGAGCCCCCCATACCATGGACCGTGCAGGCTGGTATAGCTCAGGGTGTGAAGCCCCACTCGGCCAGGGCTCCGCATTCTGGCTTTACCAGCCTGCATGGGAGACAAGGGGTTAAAGATGCTCGGGAGGGGGGCCCCACGTATTTTTTTTTTTTTTAATTTCCCATCCTCTGAACAAAACAAAAAAAAATAAGTTTTAAAAAATAGGAAAAGATGCCAGGGATCTTTATACAGCCATTTTACGGCTGTATAGCAATCCCTGGCCAAAGTGTTGTGGCTCTGGAGGGGTTTCCAGGGAGTCCTGCAAATTTGGTGTTTCTAGCATGTAAGGGGGCTTTGTTATTAACCAGTAAATGTCAGCGTTTTTTTAATTACGAATGCCGACTCGTGATTCGTGCTTGCATGCGGTTATTCGACTTGAAACCGCACTTGAGTCGGATAACCCTTTCTACTCGTGATTGGGATCACGAGTCAGTTCAGAAGTGGTGAAAAAAAAGCAGGTAAAAAAAAAATCCCAATCCAGTTTAGGAAAGAAGTGACTGTAGAAATGTACTGCAATAGGCATGTATGCTACTTTGACCACTTCAGGACCACAGGCTTACACCCCTCTAGTTACCAGTTCATTTTTCACAATAGAGGGCTGTGCAGCTTTGTCAGGGTGCTACACAGCCCTACAACGAAGCACACAAATTAATTTAACCTCCTTTTCCTACTCTGTAGGAGGTTTTTGATCGCTGCTGCAGTCTTTTTTTTTTTTTTTTTTTTATTAAAAAAAAAAAAAGGAAGGGAGGCTTTTCCCTCCCTCTCCCCTGTGCCATCCTAAATCGCCATAGGACAACGATTGGCACTTATCCACGCCTTTCATAGACAATAGCCTATGAGAGGCCACACATCACGAGCCGCTCTGAGGGACAGCCAAGTGTACCCCGTACAGCACTGCAAGAGATCACAGTGCTGTTGAAATGTAAACAAAGGGGATTTATTTCCCCTTTTGGCTCTGAACAGTCTGCTAGCCGCGATTGCGGACCATGCGCGCGCATTCCCTGTTAAACTGCAGCTCCAGGCAGAGCTGGATTAAGACCATGCAGGGCCCCAAGCAGAGCAATAAATTTAGGCCCCACCCTTCCACACTGTTGAAAGGATGTCTCCCCAGCATACAGCATCTCACAAAAGTGAGTGCACCGCTCACTTTTTTGTAAATATTGTATTTCATCTTTTCATGGAACAGACAGCACTGAAGATATGACGCTGTGATACAATTTAAAGCAGTCAGTGTACAGCTTTTGTAACAGTGTAAGGTTATTTGCTGTGCAATAACATCAACACACAGCCATTAACCACTTTACCCCCAGCCGTACAGATTTCTCTGTCCCTTTTTCCATCCTTTTACCACCAGGGATGGAGAAATCTGTACTTCCCGCGCTCCCGCCGCTGCCCGCGCTCCCGCTCGCTCATGCGTGCACTCCCGCTCACATGCACGCTGCCACCCGCTCGCCGTAGATCAATGAATGGGAAAATTCATTCCCGTTCATTAATCTTAGCCCCGCAATGATCCGCTGCTTCTATGAGAAGCAGTACGATCATTGTGAAAAAAAAAAAAAAAAACTTTCCCAGCCTCATAGCACTTCCTGCAAGCGTCCTTCCGGACGCTTGCAGGTCGCATAAATAAAATGTTACTGCGGCCATCTTGTGGCCAAATAGTAAAACTACACCCTAAAGCATTTTTCACATACAAATACATTACTTTTACACAAAAAATTAACTCATTACCTCCCACACTCCCCAATATTATTTTTTTTTTGTAATTAAAAAAAAAATAAAAAAAGGCCAATTAAAAAAAATACATAAATAGTTACCTTAGGGACTGAACTTTTTAAATATTTATGTCAGGAGGGTACAACACTGTTACTTTATAAACTATGGGCTTATAATTAGGGATGGACGCAAAACTGAAAAAAATGCACCTTTATTTCCAAATAAAATATTGGCGCCAAACATTGTGATAGGGACATAATTTAAACGGTTTTATAACCGGGACAAATGGGCAAATACATTTCATGGGTTTTAATTACAGTAGCATGCATTATTTAAAAACTATAATGGCCGAAAACTGAAAAATAATGAATTTCTTCCCACATTTTTCCTATTTTCCCATTAAAACATATTTAGAATAAAATAATTCTTGACATAATGTCCTACCTAAAGAAAGCCTAATTGGTGGCGAAAAGAACAAGATATAGTTCATTTCATTGTGATAAGTAATGATAAAGTTATAGACGAATGAATGGAAGGAGTGCTGAAAGGTGAAAATTGCTCTGGTGCTCAAGGCATAAAACCCCTCAGTGGTGAAGTGGTTAAAGGACAATTGTAGCGAAAAGTATGTGGAGGCTTCCATATTTATTTACTATGACGGCAGAGCACTGTGAGCCGGGCAGGAGCCATTTTTATTGGCTCTTGGCCCTGTCATTCATGTAAGCCGTTCTCATTGGCTTACATTGAGTGACAGGGTCAGGAGCCAATGAAAGCGGCTCCTGACCGGCGCACAGCACTCTGCCGTCATAGCGACGTCAGAGAGAGCAGCCTGCGGCGGGGACAGAGCGGCGTGACCGTCGGGAGCGGTGGATTTTAGCGGCAATTCGTCGGGAAGCGGCGGTTTACTGGACCAGCACCCTCTGGTCCTTAAGGCTGCTTACACACAGGGACGTTACAGGCGCACGTTAGTGCAGCCTGTAACGCTCCCCCAACGCACAGCAATGTAACACAAGTGGGCTGTTCACACTGCCCACGTTGTGTTACATGTAACGCTGCACGTTGTAGTGAAAGTGCAGCATGCTACGGCGTTACAGCGGCTTAAGCCGCGTTAGACTGTTTGCACATGCTCAGTCATGTTGGGGAGGAGCGGAGAGCTGCCAGGCACATGGCTAATTAATATTCACTGCACGTTGTAACGTGCAGTGTTTACTTCCTGGTGCGGCCGCTCAGTGCGGCGATTGGCCGGCGGGACCACATGATGCCACATGCGTCCAAGAGTACGCATCACGGACGCCAGAGTGAGCTGCACAACGTGGCTCACTCTGACGTCCACATCGAAGAGCACCAGGCCTTGCGTTAGGTGTACGTTATGAGACCTTAACGTAGCACCTAACGCAACGTCTTGGTGTGCAAGTAGCCTAAAAGGGGGCAGAGGGTGCTGGTCCCGAAGTGGTTAAACTACTGGCAGCAAAAGTGAGTACAGCGAGGCAGATTTAAGATCAACAACTTCATGATTGTTTACACCAAAAATGTGATGACCCCTTGTACTTTTTTATTGTTGCCTAAGCCTGCCACATGGCAAATTTGACTGTAATGTCTTGTACACGCCATGCTATTTCCCATTAGATAGATGAGTTAAATCAATTATCTGAAAAGTCCAAATGGATTTCCAATCATTTTTCTGATTATTTTCCAATCACTTCTATACAAAATTGATCAGAAAAACGATCGGAAATCAGAATCGGATCACGATCGGATCTGTCAAATAATCCATTTGACCTGTCTATCTGACGGGAAATTGCATGGTGTGTACTGGGCATTCGGGTTGTGAGGATCTCGTAAAGCAAGATTGGAGTTTATTCACTGCAAGACCAAATTTGTCAGTTTCGCTCCCTCATTCTCATTAGTCATACACAGGTCAATAATGCCCCGATATGTCTAGTCAATTGATCATTATTCCATTCAATTGGTTAGTGATCAACCTCTGTCACAGCAAGTTTAATTCTGATAGGCTTCAGCAGAACTCTATCAAGCTTCAATCAAACTGCAAGTGCTGTACTGCTCAATGCAGAGCAAAGTTATGGACCATCGATCCCCAACCACTACTGTCCTGCCCCCATACCACAGAGATTGATAAACAGCACAATATCCCTTGAAAGCCAATAGATTGGATATACAGTATATGAGCAATAGATTACTGGAAGATTCAATCAGTGTTCAAAATCGATGTGTGCATAGCCAGCTTTAGATATTTTTTGGCCAACTAGGGTGATAAAATTAAGGTCAAGTTCAGTAATGACAGGAACCAACTGAAAACATCACAAGCAGAACTCTTATCTCTGTACAACAGGGGTCGGGAACCTATGGCTCGCGAGCAACATATGGCTCTTTTCACCCCTGCATATGGCTCTCTGGCTCCCTAAAACATCTGTGACAGAGCAGGCATGGAGACAGTGGTGGCGCCACGCTGGGGCTTACCCAGGCTTCAGACCCAGCTGGCGACTTATCAGCCCCCCTAAAGCCCCCGCACCGCGGCCGCCGCAAGTTCCGACCTTCACACAAGGAGCAGAGCCTGGGAGGAGGGCTTGGGGACATCTATACACCTGGCTACCTGGGGACACTGGCCGTCTGTCATTATGTGTATTAACTGGTGAAACACTGTCTCTCATTACATGCATTTACTGGGGAAACGATGTCTGTCATTATGTGCCTTAACTGGTGAAAAGCTGTCTCTTATGTGCATTTACTGCGGAAACGCTGTTTGTCATTATGTGCATTAACTGGTCAAAAGCTGGCTCTTATGTGCATTTACTGGTGAAAGGCTGTCTGTCATTACGTGCATTTACTGGGGAAAAGCTTTCTCTTGTGTGCATTTACTGGGGAAACGCTGTCTGTCATTACGTGCATTAACTGGTGAAAAGCTGTCTCTTATGTGCATTTACTGG
This sequence comes from Hyperolius riggenbachi, assembly GCF_040937935.1. Lineage (NCBI taxonomy): Eukaryota > Metazoa > Chordata > Amphibia > Anura > Hyperoliidae > Hyperolius > Hyperolius riggenbachi. The sequence goes on from NC_090656.1 coordinate 91,420,570, forward strand.
TGACATATTGTATGGCTCTCACGGAATTTCATTTTAAAATATGTCGTGTTTATGGCTCTCTCAGCCAAAAAAGTTCCCTACCCCTGCTGTAGAGCATTGCTGCAGAGATCTAAAGACTGAAAGAGTTGAACAGAGACAATAAACAGAACAGAGACAGACAATAAATCTTTATGCGCCTCTTATGTGGGAGATAAAATTAAGGCTAATAAGTTCAGCAAACACCGGAACTAAATGTAAACATCACGCACAGAAGTTTAACTACAGATGTTTTTGCCACATCAAATTTCTCTAGCTAAGCTAGCAAGCGGCTCCTGTATAAAGAGATCACATTCCAGCACCCAGCCCGTGTCTGACAGCTCTGATTTAAGGGGAGGGGGTTAACTCTGTGTGTGCCTGCTTGTATAACTTCTTATCTCTGTAGTAGAGAATTGCTGCAGAGATCTTGTTTTTAAAGACTGAAAGAGTTACTAAAGGACTACATGAACAGAGGCAATACATCTTTATGGGGCCCTTTTGACCTCCTGGGGCCCATAAGCAATTGATTAGTTTGCCTGGTTGAAGATCCAGCTCTGGCTCCAGGACTTGACGCCAATCGGCATTAGGCAGTCTGGGTCATGTCCATCGCCGTGACGTGGTCGTTGGGTAGTTAAGATTCAGATAATGTCACATTTATTCGAAGTAAAAAGGATGTAGTATATAAGTTAAGGCAAGACATAGAACATTTATTTTAAGCTTTTCTCCTGACACACTCAAAGTGCCAAAGCAGCAGCCACTAGAGCAGTGTTCCCCTACCCTGTCCTTAAGGCCCACCAACAGTGCACGTTTTGTGGAAATCCACAGAGGTAGTTAATGAGCTCTGCCGAGACACTAATTACCTCACCTGTGCATGTTTGTGGTTTTCTGCAAAACATGTACTGTTTGGGGACTCGAGGATAGGGTTTGGGAACTCTGCACTAGAACATGCACAGTAAGCAGTAGCAGTGTTAAGGAGTCTTGCCCAAGGTCTCCTTAGGTGCATGCTTACTGAACCTGAAGAGCCAAGTTTCAAACCCTGGTCTCCAGTGTCAGAGGCAAAGCCCTTATAGTGTAACTGTTGGGCATAAAATCAATTCTTTATTTTTATCTGGTAAACAAGTAATAAGGATGCTAACCAGGCAATACAAAAGTTAAAATCACTAATACTTTACTTGTTGATAGATGATCATTCCCCAGTTTACCTGACTTATTTGGTACAGACAAAATTTGGTATGCAAAAAGGAAGTTGCAGGGCATGCTGGGTTGTGCTTTTTTGCTTCTCTACTTCCCCTAAGACTTAACTAATGCAGCCTGATTGACTGAAGCCTCTTACCCTCCTGTTTTCCCCTCCCACACCTCTGTTCCTCTCTGATTGGCCAGTATTTCTCATGCTGAGACAATGCACTTTCTAAAGTGGAGGGCGGGCAATGCATACAAAATCAGGCAGAGGAGAGTAAGGGAGGAAATGACATCAGGATTGGCTTCAAAATAGCCACACTTAAAATGGCAAATGCTAAGAAAGATTTTCTCTTTTTTTACTGAAGAAAAATTACTAAAATCTAAATGTGGTCAGTGCAATACATAAGTTATGTAAGTAGAGTGTTACAGCTGCACTTAGCAGCAGACCGATAGACCACAATTTGCAGCAAAGACTGAGATGGAACCAATGAATGTGAAATAAACAGTTTATTGTCAATCAGTGCAATTATGTACAAATTAGCAAATGGTAAATTCCCACAGTGCAACCCACATAAGACATAGCAATCCTAACTAACTAACTATACAATAAAATACAGAAATATTTACAGACCAGGTGGAACAGCAAACAATGGCAAGGCAAATCAGAGTCAAGGTAGAGCAAGGAATATAAATCAGGAGATCAGAACAGAGCTTCTCAGAGCAGGGAGCACAGAACACAGCAACAGGACAGCCAAGCTGAACTGAGGTTCTGGCAAGGTTCTGAGGTGGGTGGAGTCCTTAAATGCAAATCTAAACAGCTGATATGATGAACAATTGTCCAGGATGGATTGCCAGAGGGCCACCTGCAGGTGAATGATGGAAATACTGCTGTCCAGATGCAGAGAGACACCAGCAGGTAAACCGGGAAACTGCAGGCAAGGAAATGTCCATGACATGCTTCACAATGCCACCTGCTGGAGATAGATATTAGCACAGTCCAGAAACCTAGTGCCACCAGCAGGTGCAACCACATAGAGCCAGATTCCTAACATAGAGCAATTATTTATCTACTTATATATGTGGGGAGTTTTATGAGATAGTATGGCTGACAGCTCCTCTTTAACCAGTACACTATCCAGCCCCTAATTTAAGTTTCACTTTAACACAGTAGAAAGTTAAAATGGGTTTATCCATTCCAGGTTTTTTGGATAGCTTATGGTATCTTCATTAAGGAGGCCACACACAATACAATTTTTTATATTTACTTTCAATTCAAGAATTTTGACATTTTTCATTTAAGGGTATACTCCCTCTTGTTGTCAAGAGGTTTAGAAACAAATCTCTGTTTTTTTAGTTATTTTGATGGGACAACACATTTACACTTCTATACAACCTGTACACTGACTACTTTACATCGTATCAAACTGTCATATACAGATGGCCCGAACCTCCAATTTTCGGTTTGCGAGCCACGTACGTGAACTTCCGCAAGAGTTTGCTTTGTGCGAACTTTTGCGTACCGCAATAGACTTCAATGGGTAGGCGAACTTTGTAAACTAGAAACACTTATGCTGGCCACAAAAGTAATGGAAAAGATGTTTCAAGGGGTCTAACATCTAAGTTTTTGCATGGATGAGTGGGATACATGCCAAAAGTCCCAGGAAAAAATCTGGATTTGACGCAAAGCAGCATTTTAAGGGCAGAGATCACATTGAATGCTAAATTGCAGGCCTAAAGTGCTTTAAAACATCTTGCATGTGTATACATCAATCAGGGAGTGTAATTAGAGTACTGCTTCACGCTGACACACCAAACTCACTGTGTAATGCACCACACACAGCTGTTTGTGTAGTGACGGCCGTGCTGGACTGGTGCGCACCATGACGAGAGTGCAGGTGATGGGGGCTTTCCAGCCCACATGGTCGCCGGGCTGAGGTAGCTGAATGACAGAACAGCGACTGTCCAGCTGATCAAAATTGGTCTGTCCACAATGAAGCAACGACCTTATTATCGTGGGAAGCAACAACCTTATTATCGTGGGTGTGCCTAACCCCCCCCCCCCCCCCCGAGACACTCATATAGGGGAACTGGTACATGCCTTTTGTTTTGTTGTTGCAGCTGCAGTGCAGCCAGAAAAATTAGGCAGGCATGTACACACACCAGAAAAGTTATTATAGCGGCCGCTGCTAGCAGCGGCCTTAAAAATTCAGGAATCCACCTGGAGTCCTGGACCCTGTTGGTGGTGGCGGAGAAGGCAGTCAAGCGGCCTGCAGGCAGAGATGCTGTGTAGAGAGCGACTTAGTTTTGGGGCAGGCAGTCACACGGTGTGCAGGCAGAGATACTGTGTGTGGGGACTGACTTAGTCTTCGGGCAGGCCTGAGCGTGCTTTGCAGACCAGGCATGAGTGGTCAGATGGACCCTTGACCCAACGCTGTGTGCCAGAGATGTCACCACTTGCCTTTCAACATCACGGTACAGTTTAGGTATCGCCTTTTTTGAGAAAAAATTGCGGCCTGGTATCTTCCACTGTGGTTTGTGGCTTTGCTTTTGTGTGCTGCTTTTCCTCAGGTGGTCATCCCATTGCAGTTTGTGCTTTGTAATCATGTGCCTTCGTAAGGTAGTTGTCTCTACGCGGGTCTTGGTCTTTCCACGGCTCAATTTTCGGTGGCAGAGAGTACAGATGACATTGCTCTCATCTGAGGCAGACACACAAAAAAATGTCCACACCGCTGAGCCCTGGGGTGATGGCACTTTGGTGGTGGCGGCCGCATGAGTGTTAAGTGGAGTGCCAGAATCAGAGCAGGAGGAGGAAGATATGTCACGCTTCCATGCGGAAGCTGAGAAAGATGAGGTGTTCTGTGTTAAATAGTCAACAACGTCCTGACAATATTGGGGGTTGATGGCACGTGCCTTCTTCTGAACACTGTACTTTGGTTGAGGGCTGCACGAAATCACGACAGCGCAACCTCAAACAGACCTGCCAGGTGGCCTGCCTCTGCCTTTTGTTTTGTCCATATTGGGGGGGGGATGAAGTGAAAGGTATGCACTGACTTGACTAATACAATGTGCAGTCACACAGGTGCAGTTAACAGGTATGCACAGAGTGGTATATCACACTGCGTGCACTCACGTAGGTAGGTGGGTGCACTGAACACAACAGGTAGGTATATGCAGTGATGGGTATTACAAATGTGCACCTGTCACACACACGTACCGTGAACAGGTACAGCGACTGATGGTATTAAATATCACACTGCGTGCGCTCACATAGGTAGATGGGTGCACTGAAGTGAACAACAGGTAGGTATATGCAGTGATGGGTATTACAATGTGCACCTGTCACACACAGACAGGTGCCGAATGGGCACAGTGACACTGCGTGCTCTCACGTAGGTAGGTGGGTGCACTGTGAACAACAGGTAGGTATATGCAGTGGAGGGTATTATAATGTGCACTTGTCACACACAGACAGGTACCGGACAGGCACAGTGACATTGCGTGCACTCACGTAGGTATGTGGGTGCACTGAAGTGAACAACAGGTAGGTATATGCAGTGATGGGTATTACAATGTTCACCTGGCGCAGTAGTAATTATACCATCAAGGGTCCAAAGGCCAGCTGCGACTGACTGACAGGGCTGTATATAATGCAAATGGGCCTCACACACACACACACACAAAAAAAGATCACAAGAAGAAGATTAGCTCTCAAAAGAGCTGTTGAGGGGTGTTTTTTGAGCAATAAGAATCAGCAAGGAGCAAGCTAACAAGCCTACAAGAGCCTAACTAAGCTTTCCCTATGAGAGTCTGCAGCAGCTCTCCCTTCTCTAATTACTGCAGGCACACGAGTGAGTGAAAAGCCTGATGCTGCCTGCCTTTTATAAGGGGGGGGGGGGGAAGGCCTCCAGGAGGGAGTGCAGCCTGATTGGCTACAATGTGCCTGCTGACTGTGATGTAGAGGGTCAAAGATGACCCTAATGATGCGCTATGGGGGCGAATCGAACTTCCGGAAACATTTGCGTGCGAACCACCAAAGTTCGCCGGGAACCGCTCGCCGGTAAACCGTTTGGGCCATCTCTACTGTCATATCTTCAGTGTTGTCCCCTGTAAAGTTGTAATAAAATATTTACAAAAATGTGAGAGGGAGTGGTATATGTTTTATATTTTATTTATATTACACAATTTATATTACATAATACTTTACAGAGTATGTTCCAAGGATTCCTCCGCATACCTTCTTTAGGTTAAAACCAAGTCCTTTATTTGATCTTTACAGATTATATTGGACCATTCAAATCTCTAAACTGTTCTTCTTTGGGGAGAATGACCGTTTCACAAACAAACTCCCATTTTTCTTTCCTGAGAGGATAACTGAAGGCATACAGTGCATCAACCTATCAAAAGATTAAGAGCACAAATCCTAACCTCCTCTCTTGGGACAGACAGTGCTTCAAACTAACCTCACAAGAGCAACATCACAATATCCATACACCATACACATAACAGCGTAAGCTGCTTAAATGCCAACAATTTAACCCTGATCACAAGGATTTTAGTTACAATAAAGACACATAATTTAGGCTCATCTCCTCAAATGAGAACACTTACAGTGAAATAAAACTCTGACATAACAGTCAATAAAAATGTGTTTTCCTACTTTTTATTACCCATTCAGTTACCAATTTTGCCAGAGGCGTAGCTAGGCTTTTTTGCGCCCCCCTCTGGACAAATTGGGCATAGCCACGCATCAGAATGTGGGTGTAGTCATGGGTGGAGCTGAATGTACAAATGCTGTTTAGATATCCAAATGTGCCCCCTTGCCCCGTTTAGATAGCCACATGTGCCCCCTCTTTAGATAGCCAGATGTACCTCTCTTCCCCTCATTTAGATAGCCAGATGTACCCCCTATAGTTAGCCAGATGCGCCCCCCTTGTTCTGCTGCTGTTAACACTTCTGCATTCCTCTGCAGAGGGAGGGAGAAAAGCAGTGGCACTTTGTGCAGCCAGCGAGCTGCCTCTCACTCACTTGGAGGTGAGGTGGCCATACTTACAGTGCTACGCCCAGAGACATGTGTCCTCCCTTGCCCACCCATAGCTACGCCTCTGATATATATCCAAAAGAGAGACAGTTGGGAGTTATGGAAAGTGAAAGCATACACGTGTTACTTCCTGTAGTGCGTATATGCAGTAAAAGATACACTATCAGAATAAAGTGGGGGAACATCTAATGGCCAAATATTAATATTACATCTACATACACACCTCATTAAATAAAAATACCCATTAATTAACCCCTTACTTCCTCTCCCATAGTTACCAAAAATAAAACCCTTTTTAAAAAAATACATAAATAGTTACCTTAGGGACTCAACTTTTTAATATGTTATGTCATGATGGAGGGTATATTACTGTTACTTTTGCAAAAAAAAAGGCTTGTAATTAGTGACGGACGCAAAACTGAAAAAATACACCTTTATTTCCAAATAAATTTTTGTCACCATACATGGTGATTGGGACATCATTTTAACAGTGTAATAACCAGGACAAATGGGCAAATAAAATACGTGGGTTTTAATTACGGTAGCAGGCCCCCCCAGGGCCACCTATTGCCGACTGGCACCAGGTCCGGGAGGCGGGGATTAGCAGGGAATGCGTGTGCATTCCCCGCCGAGATACAGAGTGGGGATATACGTGATTAGCCTGCCAGCCGTGATCGGAGCTTGCAGGCTGTTATAAAAAAACAAAACTGCTATTTACATTTGGACAGTGCTGCCATTTAAGCTGGCCATACACTGGCCCGAATTACAGCCGTTTCGACAGCAGATTCGATCACTGGGATCGAATCTGCTGCCAATCGTTCGCGCTACACGCCGAATTTCGATCCATTTCGTCCGATCCCGTCGATCGCGCCGTGCGGAAAATAACCGTCGATCGCCCGCGGGTAAAGAGCGCATCGCTAGCGGCGTTCGAGTGCCCGACGACCGACGCAATAGAGCTGCAATACATTACCTGCTCCGCCGGCGCGACTGCCCCCGCTCGTCTCCGCTCTTCTTCTCCGCTCTGGTCTCCGGCATGCCTTCACTTATTCCTGCCCGGCAGGAAGTTTAAACAGTAGAGGGGGCTCTACTGTTTAAACTTCCTGCCGGGCAGGAAGAAGTGAAGCATGCTGGAGCCGGAGACCAGAGCGGAGACGGAGAAGAAGAGCGGAGAGAGACCCGGGAGTCGCATGCGGGGGGGGGGGGGGGAGCGGCGGCAGCAGCACCACCACCACCACAACAGATTGTGAACGGTTTCAGGCTGAAATCGGTTCACAATCTGTTTGCAGTAAAGGTAGCCATACGATCCCTCTCTGATCAGATTCGATCAGATAGGGATCTGTCTGTTTGTCGAATCTGATGGCAAATCGACCAGTGTATGGCCACCTTTAGTGCAGCGCTGTACAGGGGGCAGCCCTGCCACTTAGCTGTTCCTCTGATTGGCTCACAATCTTTTGTTATGATAAGTAGTGATAAAATTATTGGCAAATGAAAGTGAGGAGCGCTGAAAGGTGTAAATTGCTCTGGTCTATAATGTGAACTGGTTAAGGGAGGCGGGGCTGAGGTGTGATTGGAAGGAACATGTAGAAAAATTGGGAAGTACTAGAATGGCTGATAGTGTTGCGGTGGCACTGGAGGTTTGATGGCATGACTGGGCATGTAGTGAAAGCATGCCGTGAAGGAATTTGTTGTACAGTATTTTGTTTTACACCTGATATTAGATTGAAATAATTTTGGAACCTGCAAAGGACCAGATAATAATTTATCATGTTCTGATATGCAGAACTTAAGTATTGACTAAGGCCTCGTTCACATCTATAAATGAAAACGCAAGCATTTTGCGTTTTTGTGCACTTTTATTTAGCGCCTGGCGGCGCGCTGCGTTTTTTGTTAAAAGCGCTTTTGTAAGTGCTTTTCCAGAGTTTTTTTCATTCACTCCCTGACACAAGTCAGGAAGTGAACTCTTTGACCCAGAAAAGAATAAATGCAATGTATTTATTATTAAAAACGCAATCGCTGCACAAAGCATTTTTCCTTTTTTCTGAGCATTTTGCGTTTTTCCTATACCTTCCATTGAGGCAAAATCGCCTCAAATATGGTACAGGCACCGCTTTGCTGAGCCGATCGGAAACGAACCGCTCAGATGTGAATTCTCTCATAGGGAATCATTGCACAAGCATTTTAGGGCAATTTTGAAAATCGCCTGCCCGTGAAAAAAGGGCAAAAATGCCTTTAGTGTGAACGAGCCCTGAAGGTATACTTTCTTCTTTCCATGACTGTGTTGTCACTTCATATTTCATTTTAAATGACGCTGTAGTGGATTGCACAATGGGTAAAAAGAGGTGCCCAAAAATAGAAAATCAATTAAAACAATAAAACAAGAATTTAAGACCTTACCATAAGGATGACGATGTGTGGAATGAAAAAAAAAGTTTTTTCACACATTGGTGATGGGTTTCGTCGGAAATAACCCACTTCCTCAGTCCAAAATGAATGCCAAAAGCAATAAAGAATTGAGCTGTGAGAGCCTCTCTGCAGTGAGAGGGATAGTCATACTGTCATATTTATCTCCTTTTAAATAATGCTAATTGCCTGGCTGCCCTCTTGATCTTGTTGGTTTTAGTAGTTTCTGAATCTCTCATTTGAAACAAACGTGCAGTTATTGTGGTCAAAGTTTAGTCATAGTTTCTGATTTGAATACTCGTTCTGAGACTCTGTGGCTTTAAAGAGGAACTTAAGCAAATAGGGGGAAAAAATAAATCAATACATTGCAAAGTGAGAATTTAAAAATAGAAGTGAGATCAAGAAATTATCAGTAATCTCTGTGTAATTTGTTCATATTGATTGATCTACAGTCAGCTTGCATGTAATCATCTTTACCACTGGCAGACATGAAAAAGAACAGACAGCACCAACTGCCATTATCTATAACCACACCCCCTAACAATGTGATAGGCTAAAAGGTTGTTTTTTTTTTAGATCTACATATGCACAGAGGAAGATCTTTTCCCTGTCCCGAGAGACTGACAAGTAAGGGCATGGAGAGAAAAAAACGGTCTGCTCTCTGCACAATTGTTCTAATGACTGCATCTTGTCAGAGATGGCCAGAGGGAGTGTAATAAGCTGAGGCTGGGAGCACACTTGTCTGTCAATTTTCTGTATGCGTTTTCTGCATGCCATGTGTGTCTGTATGTGGGAAAACATGCATGTTTTATTACAGAAGCTAATGTAATTGATAGAGAATATGCGTGCAGTGTTTCACTGCTGTCTGTTTTGATCAGCATGGGGAAAACACATTCAAGTGTGCACTAGCCAATTGAATAACATTTGGTTCTTAGCTTACCTGTGCAGAAAGTAAGGGGGGGCCCACATCCAAAGTTTTGCAGGGGAGGGGGCAGTGATGTGTAGTTATGCCCCTAACAGGTTGCTTGTCAGTTGGAAACAGCCATTGTTTCCCCACAATACAACAAGTCTCCCACAGTGTGATGTCAGGACTCAGGGGAGGGGTTTCTCCACAATGTCAGCCATATAGATGTCCCTGATGATCTATTCGAGAAAACGTAAAGATTTCTCGTGGGAAAGGGGGTATTATCTACTGACTGGGATGAAGTTTAATCTTCAGTTACAGTACCTCTTGTAAGTATGACAGGCAGAGCATCAGCAGGACAGCCAGGCAATGTGCATTGTTTAAAAGGCAACAAATGTGACAGCCACCATATCTTTCTCATTACAGGGTCACTTTAAGGATGCACAAAAAAAACAAACAAAAAAAAAAAAAGCATGGAAACCATCTTCAAATTGTCATAAACCCCTATGTCTTCACCTTTCATAAAAACCCCGCTTGGATTTTAATTACTCTCATAAAGCGAGCGCAATCAGAAGATCCGCCCGTGACATTTTCAAGGCTTTTTTTTTCCTTGTCTGCTCCACTTATAGGAAACAAATGGGTCCCCTTGCCTCTATCTAGATTGAGATTTTCATAAAGTCATTACTACTGTCACACAGACCATTTTCAAATTGAAAAATCTCAAACAATAAATGATGGTGAGACAGTTAATAACTGTTAAGAAATCACATTTGGAAAATTGCGTTTAAGCAATAACCTTTTTCCCTGTAATTAAATGACAGAAAGGTCCTGGTTTTAATTAAGTCAGCAATTTATAGTTATGAAGCTGTATTTCACTATGCAGATTAGGCGATGATAGGTCACACTGCAGGCCTGAAACATTTTAAGCTGGGCTGATCTTGTAATTACTGCACTGTTCGCTGGGTGACCACTCTGAACCATATCTGTAGATTAAACAATTTTCCCCTCCCTGCCTCATGAGTAAATTTGCCACCAGGCCCGCGTAGAGCGTCGCGAAAATTAAAATGGTTTTTAAATGAGGGGGGTGTGTGAGCGGCGGGGCTAGAAGGAGCCAGGGCATGGAACGGACCACTAGTCAGGGCCTAGCAGACGGGAAAATCCATCATTGTTTTATTAGGCCTTCTATTTTTTTTTCCTGTGATGTTCGGTGAGAATTTACGAGGAGCTAAAAAGCCAACGTTACTGCATTGATAAACATATGATGGGGACTTCATCTCTATACTTTATTTGTCTGCTCGGTCTTAGGCAGCTCGTACTAAGAGAAAAATAAATAAAGAGCATGAGAAGGTTTGTCGGACAGCGTAGCGAGCTGCTTAATGTGCCTTTCACATTTTATTTAAATAAGCCGGTCTCATATTACGCATTGATTATTAGAGTGGGAGACGTGCCGTACTCTTGCTTTGCCCCCTCGGGCCTTGTACCAATATCCTACTTGTGTCCATCTGACTTACTAAAGACACCAGAAACTTCTAAATGAGAGGCCTGCGGGGAGATTAATATTCGGGTTGCTTTTGTTTCCAATCCTGTAATGTGATTAAGGTTGTTTGCTTGGAAATATGTTTTCTAAGCCACTGAGTTCTTTATTGTAATTAGTATTTTTTTTTCATCACGTGAAATGTGTTGTGTTTTTATATGTATATGTACTTATATTTATATATTTATATGTATAAGTACTTCAATGTACTTATTTAGTAAATTAAGTGCTTAAATATAACATTAAACAAAAGAATATGCTAAAGCCCATATCCACGTACAGATTTAGACACATTGGGCACATATGCAATTCACTTTTTCTCCTGAGTTTTCTCTTAGGAGATAATTTTTCAACTTGTATTTTAAATAATTTTTCAGCATTTTGCAATTTAAAAAGTACCAAAAAGTAGTTGAAAAACCTCTATCAAAATTATTTTAAGTATTTTCTTGCTTGCCAGTGATTTAAAATGCATTTTATTTACAAGTTGTGAAACTATCACCTAGGAGAAAATTCAGGTGAAAAAGTAAATTGCATATGGACCTTGGTCTCATTGTTTAGTAAACATAAAGCCCAAACGTTACTTTTTTGCAGCAGTTGACTCTCTCACAGATAAAAGTCCTGTTTTAAAAAAATATCACCATGCGACCTGAAGTAGCTCAGCTGCAGGAGTTAACAACTTTCCCTTTAGCAGAGCCCTTGCTGATTGGCTTACCACCATGTTCGCGCTGATGGTACTGCAAGTGGACGGGACACAGACAGTGTCCCAGGAATCAGCTTGTGAGTGGGGCTTCTGACCAGGTGATTTATATATGTTTACTTGACATTAGCTAATAGGGGTGATCAATGATATGCAACTACTTCAGAGTTTATGCAAATTTATGTACATGTTTATGCATATACAGTATAGGCAGCTTGAAAATGGACCAATCAGTTTAAACCTGCGTGGGACTTGATTAGTCCATTTCAAGCTGCATATTTTTGCATAACCATTTGCATAAATTTGCATATACTTAGATGTATGTGCATATCATTGATCATCCCTATTACCAATCAATAAGGTTCTGTGCTGAAAAGAAAAAACACTCTGCCACAGTGAAAGCTGTTTGCTTTTATCTACCAGACAAGGTATTAGTTCTGTGTAATTTAAGTTGCATCTGTCCGGTTAGTCTCTTCTCTCCCTGCACTGCATAACACGTGACTGCAGAATGCCAGTAACTGTTTTTTCAGCAACATTAACATGAACCCCTGTTAAATAATTTTACCCATAGGTGGGGGCAGGGGCGTAACTAGAAATCAATGCCCCCCCCCCCGCCAAACGTTGGATGGGGTCCCTCCCCCCTTCTTTCTGCATAGGTCAACTGAAAACCAATGTTATTCAGTTGGCTAGTGCACACTTGAATGTGTCTTCCCCATGCAGATAAAAACAGACAGCAGTGAAGCACTGCACACATTTTCTCTATCAATCAGATTAGCTTCTGTGATAAAATGTGCATGTTTTCACACATACAAATGCAGAAAATGCATACAGAAAACTGACAGACGACTGTGCTCCCATCTTCAGCTTCTCTTACACTCACTCTGCCCACCTCAGATAGCGGCAGAACTGGCTCTGCAGACTGCTCCAGCAGTCACTACAGTACACAGCACTTGGGAAGAGGGTGGAGAATAGGGTGGAGAGGCTGGGGGTGGGGCACTGTAAACAGAGCCTGCTGCACACTGAATAGGGACTGTCTACATATCTCTATCTACAAACGTTTGTATGATTCCTAATCAGGGGCTGAGCAAATGCAGTCATTAAAAAAATTGTGCAGAGAGCAGAAAGCTTTTTCTCTCCATGCCCCTAGTTGTCAGTCTCTCAGGACAAAGAAAAGAAACTTCTTCCCCCACGGGGCCCCCTATGGCTTCCTGGCCCCCCTGTGACTGCATCCCATGCAGGGTCTATTGTTATACCCCTGGGTGAGGAGTGTGATGCTACTACAATAAATGGTTTGAAAAGCTGTATAAAAATATGTCACAGAAAATAATACCAAGGCGAGGGAAGGGAAAGATCAGATTAATTTACCTCTGGCTTCTTTCAGTCCCCTCCAGTCTTTCAGGTCCCTCGCTGTAGTTCCGATCCTCTCCAGGGCGCTGCTACTGCGCATGCACCAGCCTGTCTGTGCACCTCCTTGATCGCACGCCTGTTGTTGGGAGCATGCATTGATCACAAATCCCTACTGGTTCTCTAAAGGGATACATACAGTTATTAACAAATGTTTTTTTACTCTAATTTCCACCTTGCCTTGGTATATCTGCACCAATCTGGGAAAATTACATGAGGTTTTCCCTGTAGGTGGAGATGTAGCATTGAAGGGTGAAGTGAACGGTACAAGCCTCTTATCTGAAACTGGCCACCCATCACCTGATGTATGACATGGGAAAAGGGGGGGGGGGGGGGGGGTTCGGGACTGCCACGGCAGAGATGGCAGATAGGCTCAATTGAAAGCTCAGGCTGTTAACAATATGTCAGCTTCCATGAATCAGGAAGTAGAAACAGTGCAAATGTATTTTAGGATTTGTATCAGCTGTAACAAAGAGTTATTTTTGGTTTAAAGGTTATTATGCTGTTGTGTATCTTTTACAGCCGAGATGACGTTCTGAGTTCAGGTTCACTTTACAGACAGAAACTGGTGTCAAGAAAGAAGGACAACCTCAGGGTTGGAACCCACTAGCGCTATTTTTTCAGCGTTTAGGGAGCGTGAGAAATCGCTCTGCCAATGTAAATGGATGGTGCAAATTCCATAGAAGCGATTGTGATTAGCAAAATCGCAAACGCGGCAGGACATGCAGCATTTTGTTAGCGATTGCTCTTCAATGGAAGTATATAATCACTGGCGTAATTGCTCATCAAAACTAGCACGGAGCGATTTTGCCAGCGTTTTAAAGTTACTGTACACTGTAACAAAGTTAAAGTTAATTGAAAGGACCAATCATACTTTAAAACGCTAATCGCTAATCGCTACACAACCGCTGGCAAATTGATTACACTTTTTAAAATTGCTCCCTAAAACGCTCATGAAATCGCTTACAAACTGCTCATACACAACACTAGCGATTTGCGGTTAGCGATAGCGTTTTGTAGTGGGTTCCAGGCCTGAGGCTAGCCATCATAACGGGGAGTTTTGTCAAAAAGGGATAAAGATTTGGTATCAAGATGGCAGTTTCATCATTGAGGTAGGTAGAGATTAGGCACGGGGAAGGGAGATTCATTTTCAACCCATATCTTCTAATATCACAACGTAGAGGATGTTTCTGAAATAAAATAAATAATTTGCACAATGCCATCTACATTCTTATTCAGCACCCAATGCTAGAATTTTTTGTAATAAATCTCAGTTGTCATGGCATTATTATTGGTAACTTTTTATTTTTCCTGCTGCACGTGACTGCAGTATCACGAGCCCTAATTTACTTAAAGGGGCACCTTAAAGCGGACCTGAACTCAGAACGTACTCTCTGCTCTAAAAGCTGCCCAACAGCATAATAACCTTTAAAGAAAAATAATTTCTTTGTTACAGCTAATACAAATCCTGCAATAAAACTGCAATGTGTCTACTTCCTGCTTTCATGAAAGCAGACATATTGTTAACATCCTGTACTTTCAGATATGCTTATCTGCCTTCTCTGCCATGGCAGTCATGTGACACAGGGGAGAGATCAGATTACAACTTGTGATTAGACACAAATGAGGGTGAATTAGACAGGCTAAGGTCTCTAAATACGTACAGGGTGCATTCCTCTTTGTATTTTTCTGCCCTATGCAGGAGTTTAGGTCCACTTTAATGAAATATAGTAGAATGTAGTAAATTAGTCAGGATACCCACTTCAAAGTTAATTATCCAGATTTCAGCATCAGAAACACTTCATATATCTATATATTGCTGTACATTGCTAAGTAACCCTCACCCTCTCAGACTGGGCTGTTTAATTATTCAGAATTCTCCTCCCAGAACATTCTGGTAAGCCAGGTGTTGTTTCTACTGACTTTGGAACACACAGTAAACAAACATTTCACAGTGATGCACCTACCAGCAGTAAAGATGTCACCACTTGTGAAAAAATTCAGAATGTAAATCGAGGTGAGCAAAGATTTTTCAGATGGCTAACATTGACTAAATAACTTATAAAGTAATATTATTAAAAATAAGCAATTTTAATCATTAAGCTTTATTTAGTAAAGTTCCAGCAGACATCCTTACATTCTGATAACCTAATAGTAGAGAACTTAGCTCACGTTTACGGAATAACTTATCTTCTCCAAACCTATCAAACAACAAATATAACAAAAAAAATGTACATTTTACAATATTGTACATGCAAATAATGTACGTTTCTCACAGAGTAAAATGCACTTTAAATAATTTTTTCCTATGTAGCTGTCACTTACAGTAGGAAAATCTGACAGATTTTGGACTAGTCCCTCCATGGGGGATTCTCAGGTATTTCCTTATTTACAAAAGCACTTACTGAACGACGGTTGCTTATTCCAACTGACAAAATAGTGAGCAAATGAGTAGGTAGACCGGCCAGCATCTTTGTATAGATTTTTTTCCAGGAAGTGCTTTTGAAAAGAATAAAGGTAATTCTAAGATTCCCCCAAGAGTAAGCTTTTTACCACCTTCTGTCGGTGACAGGAACATAGGAAAAAACAAATGTATAGTGCATTATACAATTGTACATTAGCCCTGTTTTGTGAACCAGGTTTTAGGTACACCAGTGATACCAGATCACTACTCTAGCCCTGTAATGAAATTACATATGTTTTGTATTCATCAGCAACTTATTCCATCAATGATTTTTTTTCCCTACCCTTTCAAGTCATTTTTAGGAGAAATGTTACATATATGCCGTTGTGATCCTGCTCTTTTACCTGGTGCTCTATTGCTATGCCATTACTTTTTTTTTTAATGAATGATTAAGTGCACTTGCAATTAGTCATTTTATTTTTTTAGGATAAACGAGGTCAGAGATGTTCCTTCTCTGCCTTTAAATATTTGAATGATCCTGCTACCCCCCAGTTCATCTTCGTGTCCTTTTGGGATTGAGAGTTTTCAGATGTGATTAATGAGAATAGTTATCTTCCACTTAACTGCCCCTGGCACTCGGTACCTGTGTAAAACATTGCAGCGAAGCTGACATTAACATTAATCATGACGGCATACATATTTATCACTTGACTGAGAGCGTGGCTTGGAAACAAAGTCATTTCCCGGGTACAAAAGACGTCAAACTCCCAGAATGGAGATGTTTACACCGCATTAAAGCTGCCCTGTCAGGATTCACAACATTTGTAAGCTGACACTGATGCGTAAGTGCAGATGCTGCAAGGGGGGGGGGGGGGGGGGTTGCATGAACTGGTCTGGGATCCCATACGCAACAACAACAACATTTGTCAAACACCCCCCAAGACTCAAAGCACATAGCATGTCTCAGCTCAATGATTAGTGACAGGATGGACTTTGTCACAGAGTGTAGAGCTACATGTCTTCATATGCCAGACTGAACAGGTGTGTTTTCAATCTGGATTTAAACGGTTCCAAGGATGGAGCTGTCCTTAGTAAATGGGGTAAGGAATACCACTGGGTAGGAACAGCATGAAAATGGGTTCTGGTTACAAATGTTTTGAGGTGGCCTCTGGGGAGGAGGAAGAGTAGATTATTGAATTCCTGCTGATCTGAGGATGCAGACGATGCAGTGCAGCTGCAATGATTCCTTCATATCTCAAGGGTTTTAACTATGTAAGATGTCAGTAGGCACAAGAGTGAGCTCAGCTCAACCCAATAGACACAGCAGATTGGTTGTAAAAGGAAATGTATGATACATAACATAGGGTCAGCCAATATGCCCATTTACTGTTGCTTTCTGTTCAGGGGCATAACTAGAATTAATAAGGTCCCCCTGCAAAAATGATATCATGAGGCCCCTTGGTCCCCGAAAACTATGCGGGTTTAGTTGAGTGGGAGCCAGAGAATGGCAACAGAGAGTGTTGTGCTGCAAAGCAGCGTCTGTAAGTAGGGGAAAAAATTACACACGCTCCTGCACACAGTTTTTGTAAGTGAACAGGGAGGTTTTTTTGCTAATTGGCTGCACTTGCGATTGGGGAGATGGAGGAGGAGGGGTCCCCAAAGCCTCTGCCCCCCCCCTCCGCAGTGGCAGGGGTTGCAAGGGGGATTGCAATGCCCATGTCTCCATTGCAAGTTGGACCCTAGCCTTAGCGATACATGATAATGGCGATGTCAGTTTGTTAAAAGCCTGCTGACAGTGTCCTGGATTGACTGTAGACTGTTCTAAAGTTTAAGTTTAACCAGTTCGCCGCCCGGGTACAGTATAGCTACACTCCTTTGGACTTGAGTTTCCCGCCCGGAGTGTAGATATACGCACTCCCCGCCGCTACCGCCGCTGTCCCCCCTAAAGAAAGCCTAATTGGTGGTGAAAAAAACAAGATATAGTTCATTTTATTGTGATAAGTAATGATAAAGTTATAGGCCAATGAATGTAAGGAGCGCTGAAAGGAGAAAATTGCTCGGATGCTGAAGGGGTAAAACCCCTCAGTTGGGAAGTGGTTAATAATGATGAGAGCTATGCAAATTTGTGTCCCCATCCATAGGGTACAATGGTTAATTTGCATATATTCAGCAGTGTTGCTCTGGGAGACATCTCAAGCTCACTCCAACCTGAATTATCGCAAATTCTTTCTGTTTTAGGAAAGCAAACTTTTGTTTTTCTTAACATCTTAGTAAGGGGGCTTTTAGGACCATTGTAGTCCCTTACACACTCCAATGAGTTCTGGGTCACCATGAGCTTGCTGGTTAGTCTGTACTTCTCGGATTTACAAGCCCTACTCCATAGAGCCAAATTAATCCATGCCATGCACTGATGAGGATCAAACAATCCGAAACAGTCTGTATGCATGTTGGATTATTATGGCTCTGTACAAATTAACAAGCTGACTCATCATTGCATTCCAGCGGTTCTGAAGGTGTGTTTAGCTTCTAAGGGTACAATGGTTAATTTGCATATATTCAGCAGTGATGCACTGGGAGACATCTCAAGCTTACTCCAACCTGAATTATCGCAAATTCTTTCTGTTGTAGGAAAGCAAACTTTTGTTTTTCCATAGGTATAAGGATAGGGAATGGAGCTGTTCTGCTGCCGGGTGCTGGACTCCAATGACCTTGAATGCTTCGCTATTTATTTACAACCAGTGTTTCATCCTCTTGCAGCTAAGCAGCAGGCGTTTATGGATGGAGTTGGGTTTGAAGGATAGTATAGGGGAATGTTAACAGTGTAGCAATAGCTATGCCCAGCAGGCATCTTCTTTAATCCGTCCCACGGTGCCTCCCACGCTGCGTTACAAGCCCCGGTCACATGATTACAAACACTTCCTCCTTCCGGGTTGAAGGAGGAAGTGTTTGTAGTCACGTGACGCACTTGGAACCCAGCGTGGGAGGACGGGTTAAAGAAGACGCCTGCTGGGTAAGTTTAACTCCCCCTGGCCCACCCGCACAGGTGCTTTAATTACCTGGATGAAATCCGAATAAAACCTATTCGGATTTCATTTGGTAATCATCACTGTTAAGAATTACATTTGGGACAGCACCACCACATTTCTCCGTCCCTGGGGGTTAAAGGATAGAAAAAGGGACGGAGAAATCCGTACAGGCGGGGGTAAAGTGGTTAAAGGTGCCCATACATGGTACAATTTTTTTAGATTAGATAATTTAGTTCGATTGTTCAGTTAGATCAAATATAAAGATTTTTCCATTATGTCTGATCAGATTTTTTATAGAAAAACAGGATAATCGTTAGTTTTTCTTGATTAAAAAAAAAAAAAGATTCTTTTCAACTTTTATTCAATTCGATTGTGTTGGTAAAAAAAAAACAGGAAAATCGAACGTTTTTATTGTACCATGTATGGGTACCATTGGGCTAGTGTTGCACTTGGTGTGTTGTAATTGTCCTGTGGCAGGGGAGCAAGGGGAAGGACAATTGCACCGCACCATGTCCCTGTGCATATTACCTGGAGGCAGGGTGCGCTGAAAGGGTAATATGCATAGCTCCGCCCCAGAACAGTGACGTGCTCCCTGCTGGACAGGAAGTATGTCACTATTTTCCCCCGATTGGCGCATGACAACAATCAAATTAAAATGTAGCAGAGCCATAATCTCGAATGCAGATGCCTGCAGCACAGTACTGCTCGTCCCGTGAGGCAATGCACTGCAGAGTCTGCATCACTTTTTAGTCGTCATGACCACTTCCATCGCATCGCACGGTGGGTAATGTGGAGTGTCTCATTGAGGCTCATGGCCACAGCTACAGGGTGATGACAAGAGAGTATACCACGGTGCATCGCTACGCAGGCTGTTTGAAAGTAGCCTAAACGTTTGTGAAACCTATACTTTTTTTTATACATTTATATGAATATGACCTAACATATCACCTGATCTTCAAGTGAGTCCTGAAAGTAAATAAATAAAACCTAGTTAACCACTTCACCTCCAAGGGGTTTTCCCCTTTAAAAAACAGAGCAATTTTCACCTGTCAGCGGTCCTTCCATTAATTCACCTATAATGTTATTACTACGAAACAATCTATATCCTGGTTGTTTTTTCGCCACCAATTAGGCTTTCTTCGGGGGGGGGGGGGGACTTTTTGCTAAGAATTATTTTATTCTAAATGTGTTTTAACAGGAAAAATAGGAAAACAATTGAACAAAAAAAATTGTCCTGGTTATTGCAGCGTTTAAAAATTTTTCCTAGTACAATCTTTGGCGCCAATATTTTCTTTGGAAATAAAGGTGCATTTATTTAGTTTTGTGCCCATCCCTAATTACAAGTCCATAGTTTTTAAAGCAACAGTAATGTACTATCTTGACATACTTATTACTACTTGTAGACACCACCTCTATAGAGCGTTTTTCTGTAATCCAGTCATGATGTAATAAAAGTGTGAGCCAAGGTTGGCACATGATTTAGGGATGAAACTTTTCATTTTTGACAATGTTCCGTAGGTAAAACAGCAAAGATTCTAAAGTTTAAGTTTAACCAGTTCGCCGCCCGGGTACAGTATAGCTACACTCCTTTGGACTTGAGTTCCCCGCCCGGAGTGGAGATATACGCACTCCCCGCCGCTACCGCCGCTGTCCGCGCTCCCGCTCGCACGTGCGCGCACTCCCGCTCGTAAACACGCCGCCGGCCGCTCGACCGGAGATCAATGAATGGGAAAATCCATTCCCGTTCGTTAATCTAAGCCCCACAATGATCCGCTGCTTCTCCGATAAGCAGCGCGTTCATTGTGAAAAAAAGAAAACTTTCCCAGCCTCCTAGTACTTCCTGCAAGCGTCCGGAAGGACGCTTGTAGGTCGCATTAAACAATAAGTTACTGTTGCCATCTTGTGGCCAAATAGTAAAACTACAACCTAAAGCATTTTTCACATACAAATACATTAGTTTTACACAAAAAAATTAACTCCTTACCTCCCATACTCCCCAATTTTTTTTTTGTAATAAAAAAAAAATTACAATTAAAAAAACTTTTAAAATAACTTTTTAAATATTTATGTCAAGAGGGTATAACACTGTTACTTTATAAACTATGGGCTTGTAATTAGGGATGGACGCAAAACTGAAAAAATGCACCTTTATTTCCAAATAAAATATTGGCGCCAAACATTGTGATAGGGACATAATTTAAACGGTTTTATAACCGGGACAAATGGGCAAATACATTTCATGGGTTTTAATTACAGTAGCATGCATTATTTAAAAACTATAATGGCGGAAAACTGAAAAATAATGTTTTTTTTTCCAAATGTTTTCCTATTTTCCCATTAAAACACATTTAGAATAAAATAATTCTTGGCATAGTGTCCCCCCTAAAGAAAGCCTAATTGGTGGTGAAAAAAACAAGATATAGTTCATTTTATTGTGATAATTAATGATAAAGTTATAGGCGAATGAATGTAAGGAGCGCTGAAAGGAGAAAATTGCTCGGATGCTGAAGGGGTAAAACCCCTCAGTTGGGAAGTGGTTAATAATGATGAGAGCTATGCAAATTTGTGTCCCCATCCATAGGGTACAATGGTTAATTTGCATATATTCAGCAGTGTTGCTCTGGGAGACATCTCAAGCTCACTCCAACCTGAATTATCGCAAATTCTTTCTGTTTTAGGAAAGCAAACTTTTGTTTTTCTTAACATCTTAGTAAGGGGGCTTTTAGGACCATTGTAGTCCCTTACACACTCCAATGAGTTCTGGGTCACCATGAGCTTGCTGGTTAGTCTGTACTTCTCGGATTTACAAGCCCTACTCCATAGAGCCAAATTAATCCATGCCATGCACTGATGAGGATCAAACAATCCGAAACAGTCTGTATGCATGTTGGATTATTATGGCTCTGTACAAATTAACAAGCTGACTCATCATTGCATTCCAGCGGTTCTGAAGGTGTGTTTAGCTTCTAAGGGTACAATGGTTAATTTGCATATATTCAGCAGTGATGCACTGGGAGACATCTCAAGCTTACTCCAACCTGAATTATCGCAAATTCTTTCTGTTTTAGGAAAGCAAACTTTTGTTTTTCCATAGGTATAAGGATAGGGAATGGAGCTGTTCTGCTGCCGGGTGCTGGACTCCAATGACCTTGAATGCTTCGCTATTTATTTACAACCAGTGTTTCATCCTCTTGCAGCTAAGCAGCAGGCGTTTATGGATGGAGTTGGGTTTGAAGGATAGTATAGGGGAATGTTAACAGAGTAGCAATAGCTATGCCCAGCAGGCATCTTCTTTAATCCGTCCCACGGTGCCTCCCACGCTGGGTTACAAGCCGCGGTCACATGATTACAAACACTTCCTCCTTCCGGGTTGAAGGAGGAAGTGTTTGTAGTCACGTGACGCACTTGGAACCCAGCGTGGGAGGATGGGTTAAAGAAGACGCCTGCTGGGTAAGTTTAACTCCCCCTGGCCCACCCGCACAGGTGCTTTAATTACCTGGATGAAATCCGAATAAAACCTATTCGGATTTCATTTGGTAATCATCACTGTTAAGAATTACATTTGGGACAGCACCACCACATCTGTGCTAGCTGGAAATAACAGAAGGCATAAACAAGAAAAAAAATGAAAATCGGGTACTACACGTATATTATTAACATATAAATATATATTTTTCTCTGAAAGTTTTTTAATACTGCAACTTTTACATTGATATTCTTGGACGTGCATAATTATTTTATATTAATTTAAAGTGTCCTACTCATTATCATTATATACAGCGGTGCTTAACCACTTCACCACTGAGGGGTTTTACCCCCTGAGCACCAGAGCAATTTTCACCTTTCAGCGCTCCTTCCATTCATTCGTCTATAACTTTATTACTTATCGCAATGAAATGAACTATATCTTGTTTTTTCCGCCACCAATTAGGCTTTCTTTAGGTGGGACATTATGCCATGAATTATTTTATTCTAAATGTGTTTTAATGGGAAAATAGGAAAAATGTGGGGAAAAAAATAATTATTTTTCAGTTTTCTGCCATTATAGTTTTTAAATATTGCATGCTACTGTAATTAAATCCCATGAAATTTATTTGCCCTTTTGTCCTGGTTATAAAACCGTTTAAATTATGTCCCTATCACAATGTTTGGCGCCAATATTTTATTTGGAAATAAAGGTGCATTTTTTTCAGTTTTGCGTCCATCCCTAATTACAAGCCCATAGTTTATAAAGTAACAGTGTTATACCCTCTTGACATAAATATTTAAAAAGTTCAGTCCCTAAGATAACTATTTATGTATTTTTTTTAATTGTAAATTTTTGAATTTTTTTTAATTACAAAAAAAAAAAAAATGGGGAGTGTGGGAGGTAATGAGTTAATTTTTTGTGTAACCCTCATTTATTTCTATGTGAAAAATGCTTAGGGTGTAGTTTTACTATTTGGCCACAAGATGGCAACAGTAACTTTTTGTGTATTGCGACCTGCGAGCGTCCTTCCGGACGCTCGCAGGAAGTATAAGGAGGCTGTGAGTGTTTGTTATTTTTCACAATGATCGCGCTGCCCATCGGAGAGCAGCGGATCATTGCGGGGCTTAGATCAACGAACGGGAATGGATTTTCCCGTTCATTGATCTCCGGGCGAGCGGGCGGCGGCGTGTTTACTAGCGGCGGGCGGCGTGTTTACGAGCGGGAGCGCGGACAGCGTCGGGAACGCGGAAAGTACGGATTTCTCCGTCCCTGGGGGTTAAAGGATAGAAAAAGGGACGGAGAAATCCGTACGGGCGGGGGTAAAGTGGTTAAAGGTGCCCATACATGGTACAATTTTTTTTAGATTAGATAATTTAGTTCGATTGTTCAGTTAGATCAAATATAAAGATTTTTCCATTATGTCTGATCAGATTTTTTATAGAAAAACAGGATAATCGTTAGTTTTTCTTGATTAAAAAAAAAAAAAAGATTCTTTTCAACTTTTATTCAATTCGATTGTGTTGGTAAAAAAAAACAGGAAAATCGAACGTTTTTATTGTACCATGTATGGGTACCATTGGGCTAGTGTTGCACTTGGTGTCTTGTAATTGTCCTGTGGCAGGGGAGCAAGGGGAAGGACAATTGCACCGCACCATGTCCCTGTGCATATTACCTGGAGGCAGGGTGCGCTGAAAGGGTAATATGCATAGCTCCGCCCCAGAACAGTGACGTGCTCCGTGCTGGACAGGAAGTATGTCACTATTTTCCCCCGATTGGCGCATGACAACAATCAAATTAAAATTTAGCAGAGCCATAATCTCGAATGCAGATGCCTGCAGCACAGTACTGCTCGTCCAGTGAGGCAATGCACTGCAGAGTCTGCATCACCTTTTAGTCGTCATGACCACTTCCATCGCATCGCACGGTGGGTAATGTGGAGTGTCTCATTGAGGCTCATGGCCACAGCTACAGGGTAATGACAAGAGAGTATACCACGGTGCATCGCTACGCAGGCTGTTTGAAAGTAGCCTAAACGTTTGTGAAACCTATACTTTTTTTTATACATTTATATGAATATGACCTAACATATCACCTGATCTTCAAGTGAGTCCTGAAAGTAAATAAATAAAACCTAGTTAACCACTTCACCTCCAAGGGGTTTTCCCCTTTAAAAAACAGAGCAATTTTCACCTGTCAGCGGTCCTTCCATTAATTCACCTATAATGTTATTACTACGAAACAATCTATATCCTGGTTGTTTTTTCGCCACCAATTAGGCTTTCTTCGGGGGGGGGGGGGGGGACTTTTTGCTAAGAATTATTTTATTCTAAATGTGTTTTAACAGGGAAAATAGGAAAACAATTGAACAAAAAAAAAAATTGTCCTGGTTATTGCAGCGTTTAAAATTTTTTCCTAGTACAATCTTTGGCGCCAATATTTTCTTTGGAAATAAAGGTGCATTTATTTAGTTTTGTGCCCATCCCTAATTACAAGTCCATAGTTTTTAAAGCAACAGTAATGTACTATCTTGACATACTTATTAAAAGAGTTCAATCCCTAAGGTAACTATTTATGTATTTCTTTTTATTTGTTTTTCGTATATTGGGTTTCTAAGCCGTAAGCTGATTGGAGGAAACTTAACGGAGGGGGGGAGGGAAGGGACACAGGTGGGGAGCCGCGCTATAGAGGAGGTGGGGGAGTGGCGGTGAATGGCAGCAGAAAGGTAAACAGCTGACTAGTGACAATCTGTGTGTTGCTAGCCTTGAATTGACTGTTGATTGGTGGAGTCCATACTCTTTAGAGACGTACTTGTAACCTTTTCCAGTTTTATGGGCATCAACAACTCTTTTTCTGAGGCCCTCAGACATCTCCTTTGTTCAAGCCATGAATAAAACAAGGTATCTCACATTGGATTGTCATTCCCTCTGATTGAAACTATCAGACTCTCATCTGTGAAGACTAAAGAACCCGAATGAGGACGGGCTTTCCCCACCAGCCGCTACACTGTGGTTGCTAGTCTTGCAACCTATTCTTGTGAGTAGTCTGCACATACCTTTGTTGAGTGTCCCATACCCTCGACGTGCTACACTATCAGAGGCTTCTGCTGTCCCTGTCTCATTTTTTGTCTACTTTGGAAGGTCCTCACACTCCATTGGTACCACATCCTCAACACCATAGAAAGGAGGAAGCTAACCAGATCCTGACTAGACCAAAATTATATTTTCTAAAGTCAGTGTGTAACAGGAGAAATTTGCCAGGAACAGCATTCCAAACGATTTCTTGTTACACAATCAAACTCTGCTATATACTCTAGCTCATTTTTGTATTAGGTCATCTTTAAACAAGAGGCAGTACTCTGTTAGGCCAAACTGTAATGTTTCACCAATAAAACCACTTATCAAACTCTCAGAAATTACATAGAAGTATCACTCACATAATGCTTCCAGTCTGGAGTATTTGAGACTGTCTTTACTGAAGTAATTGATTTTTATTACAAAAAAATCCATATATCACCTGTGAGGCCAATTCATATATACAGAATAAATTTAATTACATCAAGGAGGTCTGAAAAAGACTTTCCCGCTATGGCACCAATCTGGTTCGAGCTCCCACAAGCCCTTTCTCAGGTGTTAATTATTAAAGACATAGATAGCGCTGTAAATGTTACTGCATAACTGGAAATTGTGTATAAATCATCACAAAATTAACTCAAACCCCAGAGTGAGGCGGCCAAACAGGAACGGGTCTACCAGTTATGGAAAAAAGCCTTTAGTTTTTTTTTTTACCATGCATAACTGTCAGGCACCTTTGAAATATGACAGGTAAAATAGAGACTCTTGAGTGAAAACATGAGGATCTAGAAATTTAAGAAAAAGAAGCCTGAAACTATCACTAACTTAAAGGAAACAACTTTAAATCTTTTTGCGGCAATTACCAAATTGACACTGAGTCTATGAAAATTGTTTGCATCCACAGATCAGTGAAACCAAGGAACTCAGATATTTTTTGAGATGTCATCTTTTGAAACATTTTTTATTGAAATTTTTCAAATTACATATAACAAAATAGCAAAACTATGTCAGATCCATCCGGTCAGTCAGTTAAAATGTAGTAAAACAGGAACTGACAAAAATGACAATAATAGGTATATCTCTATTAAGGTTACAATACGCCTAGTGAGTTCAGCTGAATATACGCCTATTGAATAGGATGAAGTATGTAATCATAATACTTGCTATATTCTCATAGATGATAGTATATATCAACAATATTTAGTAGTATGACTGATGGGGGGGAGGGGAGGTGGGATATAGGTATTGGTTCCTACTCTGAAGTCATTATAATAGTCATATAGACATGCGTCTACATCAGCTGAGGTTATCAATTGCAGTATTCATTCATATCATAATGTTAAAGTAGAGTGAGGCTGACAATATGCCACTCTGAGACCAAAGAATTAAAATCATGAGATCGACCATTATTTATAGCAGCTAAGTCACAGTAATGAAAGGCACACTTGTGTTTTCCACTAGTGGGAACCTAGCCTAATCCCATCTACAGTAGAGATGGGCCGAACGGTTCGCCGGCGAACGGTTCCAGGCGAACTTCAGGTGGTTCGCCTTCGCCGGCGATGGCGAAATTTCCCGGAAGTTCGATTTGCCCCATAATGCTCTATGGGGGTCAACTTTGACCCTCTACATCACAGTCAGCAGGCACAGTCAGCAGGCATTGTAGCCAATCTGGCTACACTCAGCCCTGGAGCCCCACCCCCCCCTTATATAAGGCAGGCTCCGGCGGCCATTACACTCACTCGTGTGCCTGCACATAGACAGACTAGGGCGAGCTGCTGCAGACTTTTTCTCCTAGGGACAGATTAGTCAGGCTCTTGGCTTGTAAGCTTGCTCCTGGCTGAATGTTATTGCTTTAATAGCACCCCTCATTCAACAGCTCTTTTCAGAGCGATTCCTGTTCGTGTGACCTTTTTTTTTTTTCTGTGTGTCAAACTGACACTTGTGTTGCTTAGACAGCATTGCTAATTTATACTGTGTGCGTGCCACTGCCAGCAGCCCAGCAGCAGCACATTCAGTTTGCATATGTGTATCAACGTCAAGGAAACAAAGTGGCCGCTGCTGAAAGAAGAACAATGTTCAGAGTTCACAAACAGGTAAATTATATATGATCAGCACAGAGTCCAATGACTCTGCACTGATCATATATAATTTAGCAGCACATTCAGTGACTACCTGTGTGTGTGACAGGGAGCTGCACATTGTACTACCCAGTACTGCATATACTTACCTACTAGTACCTGTTGTGTTTAGTGAACTCACCTCACTGCATATAACTACCTTTTGTGTTCAGTGAACCCACCTCACTGCATATAACTACCTTTGTGTAGAGTGAACTCACCTCACTGCATATAACTACCTTTGTGTTCAGTGAACCCACCTCACTGCATATAACTACCTTTGTGTTGAGTGAACTCACCTCACTGAATATAACTATCTTTGTTTTCAGTGAACCCACCTCACTGCATATAACTACCTTTGGGTTGAGTGAACTCACCTTACTGCATCTAACTACCTTTTGTGTTCAGTGAACCCACCTCACTGCATATAACTACCTTTGGGTTGAGTGAACTCACCTCACTGAATATAACTACCTTTGTGTTGAGTGAACCTACCTCACTGCATCTAACTACCTTTTGTTTTCAGTGAACCCACCTCACTGCATATAACTACCTTTGTGTTGAGTGAACTCACCTCACTGCATAGAACTACCTTTGTGTTCAGTGAACCCACCTCACTGCATATAACTACCTTTGTGTTGAGTGAACTCACCTCACTGCATCTAACTACCTTTTGTGTTCAGTGAACCCACCTCACTGCATATAACTACCTTTGTGTTGAGTGAACTCACCTCACTGCATCTAACTACCTTTTGTGTTCAGTGAACCCACCTCACTGCATATAACTACCTTTGTGATGAGTGAACTCACCTCACTGCATATAACTACCTTTGTGTTCAGTGAACCCACCTCACTGCCTCTAACTACCTTTGTGTTCAGTGAACCCACCTCACTGCATCTACCTACCTTTGTGTTGAGTGAACCCACCTCACCTAGCATCCCCCCGAGATGGACAAAATGGACAAACCAGGTAGAGGAAGAGGTAGAGACAGACCCAGAGGAAGGCCACCTGGCACCGGCAGGTCTGTGCGAGGTGGTATTGCTGTGATTTTGTGCGGACCTGGCCCAAAGTACAGTGCTCAGAAGAAGGCAAGTGCCATCACTTCCCAAAATTGTGAGGACGTGGTTGAGTATTTAACACAGAACACCTCATCTCCCGCAGCTACCAGTGCTACAACAAGCACCACATCCGCTGCATTTGACACTTCGCAGGAGTTATTTGGTGTGGAAATCACTGAATTACAGCCAGTAATGCTACAACAAGATGAATGCGCTAAGCAAGTTACAACACCTCATACGTCTGAGTTAGGTGGCGATAGTATGGACGTAACGTGTGAGGAGGGGGATGATGAAGCACCTGATGTTGGTGCAGTTGTAGAGGTGTCTGAGGAAAGTGAAGCTGGGCAGGAGGATTTTGACGACGATTATACGGATGCCACGTATGTTCCCAATAGAGGAGATGACCAGGGGATAGTTCAGAGGGGGAGCCAGAGAGGAGTAAGAGTTCATGAAAGAAGCAGAGGGAGCTCGTCCTCCAAAACAGCTGGGGGCAGTGTCCGGCGCCATGTATCGCCAGCTATAGACAGCCAGCCAACATGCCCTTCAAGGTCAGCTGCTGATGCCACCATAGTGCCATCACAGAAGGGGGGCTCAGCGGTTTGGAAATTTTTTAACGTGTGTACCTCAGATCGGAGCAAAGCCATCTGTTCTCTCTGCCTCCAAAAATTGAGCCGTGGAAAGGCAAACACTCACGTAAGGACAAGTGCCTTACGAAGGCACCTGGAGAAAAGGCACAAACAGCAATGGGAAGAACACCTGAGCAAAAGCAGCACCCAAGACAAGCCACCCTTGTTATCCTCTTCCTCCTTCAGGTGCATCGTCTTCATCCGCTTTCTCCCTTGCACCTTCACAGCCACCCTCCTCCACACCGCCTCTGCCCTTGAGCAGTTCCTGCTCCTCTGCCCACAGCAGTAGCCAGGTGTCCGTGAAGGAAGTCTTTGAGTGGAAGAAGCCAATTTCGGCCAGTTACCCTCTTGCCCGGCGTCTGACAGCTGGCGTGGCGGAACTATTAGCTCGCCAGCTATTACCATACAAGCTGGTGGAGTCAGAGGCTTTCCGTAAATTTGTGGCCATTGGGACACCGCAGTGGAAGATACCAGGCCGCACTTATTTTTCACGAAAGGCCATACCCAAACTGTACCGTGCAGTTGAGAGGCAAGTGGTGTCATCTCTTGCGAAGAGCGTTGGGTCAAGGGTCCACCTAACCACAGATGCCTGGTCTGCCAAGCACGGGCAGGGCCGCTACATTACATACACAGCCCATTGGGTCAACCTGGTGACCGATGGCAAGCAGGGAGTACGTGGCTGCGCAGCGGACCAACTTGTGACACCTCCACAGCTTGCAGGCAGGCCTCCTGCCACCTCCTCTCCTTCTCCTCCTGCTACATCCTCTTTGCTGTCATCCTCCTCCTCCTCCTTGGCTGAGTGGCAGTTCAACTTTAGTGGTGCTGCCATCTCCTCCTCTCCAGCTACACAGCCCCATCTCCCCAGAACCTACGCTGCATGCCAGGTACGACGGTGTCACGCCATTTTAGACATGTCTTGCCTCAAAGCCGAGAGTCACACTGGACCAGCTCTCCTGGCTGCTCTCAACAAAGAGATGGAGTAATGGCTGACCCCGCACCAGCTGGAGATTGGCAACGTAGTGTGTGTGACAACGGCAGCAATCTCCTTTCCGCTTTGAATTTGGGAAAGCTGACACATGTACCCTGCATGGCACATGTGCTGAATCTGGTCGTGCAAAGATTTATGTAAAAGTACCAAGGCTTAGAGGACGTCCTGATGCAGGCCAGGAAGTTGTGTGGGCATTTTAGGTGGTCTTACACGGCCATGGCACGCTTTGCGGACATTCAGCGGAGAAACAACTTGCCAGTGAGACGCCTGATTTGCGATAGCCCGACTCGCTGGAATTCCACCCTGCTCATGTTCTCTCGCCTGCTAGACCAGGAGAAAGCTGTCACCCAGTACCTGTACAATTACAGTAGAAGGACACAATCTGGGAAGATGGGGATGTTCTGGCCACCGAACTGGACACTAATGTGAAATGCATGCAGGACCATGCAGCCGTTTGAGGAGGTGACCAACCTGGTGAGTCGCGCTAAAGGCACCATCAGCGACTTGTTCCCCTACGCTTACTTCCTGGAGCGTGCCATGCGTAGAGTGGTGGATGAAGCTGTGGAGGAGCGTGAACAGGAACAGTTACGGCAGGAGGAGTCGTAGGAGCGATTTTCATCTGAACAAGATGTTTCCTCGACACCTGCGGCACCACAGAGGGGGGAGGAGGAGGAAGAAGAGGAGTCGTGTGGGAAAGGAGAGGAGTCAGACTCGGATGAGGAAGGTTTTTCTGTGGAGGAGGAAGAGGCGGCGGCAGAAGAACAACCGCAGCAGCCGTCAGAGGGGACTTCTGCTGCTCCACGTTCCCGTGGTATTGTTCGTGGCTGGGGGGAGGAAGAGGAGTTGCGTGACATCGCTCAGGAAGAACAAGAGGAGA
Source organism: Hyperolius riggenbachi (assembly GCF_040937935.1). Taxonomy (NCBI): domain Eukaryota; kingdom Metazoa; phylum Chordata; class Amphibia; order Anura; family Hyperoliidae; genus Hyperolius; species Hyperolius riggenbachi. The sequence continues at coordinate 91,451,378 of NC_090656.1, forward strand.
TGGAGAGTACTTCTGAATCCAACTTTGTGCAGATGGCCTCTTTCATGTTGTCCAGCCTGTTGAGGGACCCCTGTATCAAAATACTCAAGGGGAATGACCTGTACTGGGTGGCCACGCTACTAGACCCTCGGTACAGGCACAAAGTGGCAGACCTGTTACCAACTCAACACAAGGCGGAAAGGATGCAACACTTGCAGAACAAGCTGTCAATGATGCTTTACAATGCGTTTAAGGGTGATGTGACAGTACAACGCAATAAAGGTACCACTGGCAGTAACCCTCCTCCTCCCAAGTCCACACAGGCAAGGACAGGACGCTCCAGCGATCTCGGGGTGATGTAGGTCATGCGGACATTCTTTAGTCAAACGCCTTGCCGTAACCCTTCCGGATCGACCCTCCACCAACGCCTGGACCGGCAGGTAGCCGACTACCTGGCCTAAACTGTGGATGTAGACACTGCGAGCAGCGACAATGAACCCTTGGTCTACTGGTTGCGCAGGCTTGACCTGTGGCCAGAGCTGTCCCAATTTTCCATCCAACTTCTCTCTTGCCATTTCGCAAGCGTCCTCTCAGAAAGGACCTTCAGTGCAGCTGGAGGCATTGTCACCGAGAAGAGAAGTCACTTAAAGGGAAGGTTCAGGGAGGGTGGGTAAAAAATAAAAATCAATTTCCACTTACCTGGGGCTTCCTCCAGCCCGTGGCAGGCAGGAGGTGCCCTCGCCGCCGCTCTGCAGGCTCCCGGTGGTCTCCGGTGGCCGACCCGACCTGGCCAGGCCGGCTGCCAGGTCGGGCTCTTCTGCGCTCCAAGGCCCGGAACTTCTGCGTCCCACGCCGGCGCTCTGATGTCATCGGACGTCCTCCAGGCTCTACTGCGCAGGCGCAGAACTACTGCGCATGCACAGTAGAGCCTGGAGGACGTCCGATGACGTCAGCGCGCCGGCGTGGGACGCAGAAGTTCCGGGCCTTGGAGCGCAGAAGAGCCCGACCTGGCAGCCGGCCTGGCCAGGTCGGGTCGGCCACCGGAGACCACCGGGAGCCTGCGGAGCGGCGGCGAGGGCACCTCCTGCCTGCCACGGGCTGGAGGAAGCCCCAGGTAAGTGGAAATTGATTTTTATTTTTTACCCACCCTCCCTGAACCTTCCCTTTAAGTCACAACAGTGTTCAGTACCTCACCTTTATCAAAATGAATGAGGCATGGATCCCGGAGGGCTACTGCCCGACCGAAGACTAAGTCAGTACCCACACACAGCATCTCTGCCTGCAGGCCGCTTGACTGCCTTCTCCGCCACCACCAACAGGGTCCAGGACTCTTGGCGGATTCCTGAATTTTTAAGGCCGCTGATAGCAGCAGCCGCTATACTAATTTTTCTGGTGCGTGTACATGCCTGCCTAATTTTTCTGGCTGCACTGCTGGCGGCTGCAACAAAAAAATAAAAGGCATGTACATGTGCCCATCCCCCTTCCTGACCATCATGAAGGGGCTTGCGTATCACAATGAAACAATGACCGCCGGCTATATGAGTGTCTCGGGTGGGGGCTGCACAGCAAAGATAATAAGGTCGTTGTTTCATTGTGGTCAGACCAAATTTGATCAGCTGGACAATCACTGTTCTGTCATTCAGCTACATCAGCCGGGTGACCATATGGGCTGTAAAGCCACCATCACCTGCACTCTCATCATGGTGCGCACCAGTCCAGCATGGCCGTCACTACACAAACGGCTGTTTGCAGTCACTGCATACCTTTCACTGCATCTGTGACTGCACATTGTATTATACCAGGCAGTCAGTGCATACCTTGCACTTGAATGGATGGCAGACTTGCTCTCCATAACTGATTCTCGTGAAAGGCAAGTGGTGTCATCTTTGTCCACCATAACAGATTCTCGTTAAAGGATTTAAAGTGAATTCATTTAAAAAACAGCAAGTCCTCCCGAGTCCCGTATTGTTATTTTTGGTCACTACCTCTGGGCGGGCATGCCATGCCTGCTGCCTTCCTTACCTGGATGTGTGGTGGTAGCCATTTCTTAGGCTCCAACTCCGGAACGGAATAGAAACTGGATTCCCCGGCCATTACCCGTGGTCAGTCACCATGGTGCTGAGAAACTAGTACCATCGAAAGTTTCACACACTTGAAAAAAGGGCAGACTTGCCCTCCATAAAACATTCTTGGCAAATGCTTTCGACTTGGTTTTTCTTCTACTGGGTCAAGGGTCCATCTGACCACAGATGCCTGGTCTGCAAAGCACAGTCAGGGCAGGTACAGCATGGGTCTCAGCAGGCTCCCACTTCGGACCGGAATCGAACCTTGATTCCCCGGCCATTACCCGTGGTGACAATGGCAGACTTGCCCTACATAACTGATTCTCGTGAAATGAAAGTGGTGTCATCTTTGTCCGCCATAACAGATTCTCGTTAAAGGATTTAAAGTGAATTCATTTCAAAAACAGCAGGTCCTCCCGAGTCCCGTATTGTTATTTTTGGTCACTACCTCGGGGCGGGCATGCCTGCTGCCCTCCTTGCCTGGATGTGTGGTGGTAGCCATTTGTTAGGCTACAACTCCAGACCGGAATCACACTAGGAAGGGTTCCCCCGCCATTACCCTTGGTCACAAATGGCAGACTTGCCCTCCATAATAGATTCTCGTTGCAAGTACTGAACAGCAAGTAGAAAATGTAATGTAAAAAAAAATAGATGTCAGCTTTAACAATGGTAGAGAAAGAACCATCGAAAGTTGATAAGGCAGACAGACATTACCTAACCAGACATCACTGAGTGAGAAAGAGCAATCCTCGCCATGGTGCGCACTGCGCAGTAGTCCACCACGGCCGTCACAACACAGACAGCTGTTTGCGGTGCATTACACAGTGAGTTTGGTGTGTCAGTGTGAAGCAGAACTCTAATTACACTCTCTGATTGATGTATACACATGCAAGATGTTTGAAAGCACTTTAGGCCTCCAATTTAGCATTCAATGTGATTTCTGCCCTTAAAACGCTGCTTTGCGTCAAATCCAGATTTTTCCCCGGGACTTTTGGCATGTATCCCACTCCGCCATGCCCCCCTCCAGGTGTCAGAACCCTTGAAACATGTTTTCCATCACTTTTCTGGCCAGCATAAGTGTTTCTAGTTTTCCAAGTTCGCCTCCCCATTGAAGTCTATTGCGGTTCGCAAACTTTTCCGCCAACAGAACCTTCCGCGGAGGTTTGCGAACGGGGTTCGCGAACCGAAAAACAGAGGTTCGGCCCATCTCTAATCTCCAGGCCCAGAGACGCTAACTTTTAGTGTTCAATGAGGCTTCTGCAGCAAAACATGCTGGCCTATATGCAATTCACTTTTTTCTCCTGAGTTTTCTCCTAGCTGATATTTTCATACCCCCATCATAAAATGCCTATTTAAAGCAGCACCATAGAAGGAAATACTCAAAATAATTGTAATAATACTTTTTCATTAACTTTTGTGTACTTTTTCAATTGGTAAAATGGTGAAAAGTTATTTTAAAGAGAATGTGAAAATGATCTCCTAGGAGATAAGTCAGGAGAAAAATGTAAGTGCATATGGGCTGCTGTCTTGAAAGTTTGATCACATGACCAGAAGCTGAAGCATACAGACTCTGTGGGCAAGCCTTTTGCTGCTGCTTTGATTGCATCAGAAATCCCTGAAATGACTTAAAAAAAAGGATAGTCACATATGGAAAGGGAAGGCTCTGGAACCCATAGTGCCTTTCAGGTCCCCTTTTCAGTGTACTTGTTCCCTTGCTGTACCTCATTCAAGTATGGCACCTTCAGGAGTCCACGGAAGGCTTCAGAAGCTCTTACATTCCCGAGTGCTTGCATGCGTACTGTGCATGGGAAAGCCTGGACACGTATGTGCGGAATGGGGATACACTCTTCTTCAGAAGTACTTCGGGGCAGAGGATTTGAAGGCTGCCAGAGGTGGGCCTATGAAGTATTCGACCTGAAGGTCGAAGAACTTTAATAGGGGGGGCAGTGGTGGAACCACAGCATGGGGAGAAGACCAAGTAAGCAAACTCTCTATGGGATCCAGAGCCTCCCCTCTTCATAGGTGAGTATCTATTTTTTTTAAAGGTTGCTTGACTACAAGGGGAAGGGCACAGTCAGAATTTGTTTGAGATGATTGCAGCCTACAGAACAGACAGTTAGTGGTGCAAGAAGTGGACAGTGTTTGGGTTTCTGATCTGGTATTTTTCTTTTGATTTGACATTAGCTAATCAAGATGCCTATAAACGGGTGGAAACAAGCTCTGTGACTGTCTACACAAGGAAATCGTGTGTTTTCAATGGAGCTTTAAAACAGATATTCATATTTCACTGGAATGCGCTGTTCAGTAGCCGTACAAAAATAGTGATTTTCCGTTTCAGTGTTCTGTGAAAATAGACATCAGTAATAAAATAGTCAGTCTGAGCTATTTTTATATTAGAACATTTGCAGACAGAAACACCGTTCCACCACCCACTGATTTTTTTCCCCAGCTTAATTGTTTTATACTGCTACAAGTTAGCAGCGGAGCACCTTTCACACTTCCCAGATAAGGAACAGCCGCTAGAGAGAGAGTTATATTGTGTGGGGTTACGCGGGTGACAGTGGTGTCGGTGGCAATTAACAACAGATTGATGTGGATTCCACATACCCGCTATTAGTCTGTAACCTCTGCTCGGTGCATAGTTCATAAAAAAGACATTATGAAGTTCCAGAGCAGCTACACGGATGGATCCTTGGTCTACAATATCTAAATATCCTTCTCCAAGAGAAATGGGCAAGCTGATTGGTAAGAAACTAACTGAAACATGCCTGGGAGTAAAAGTTACTGGAATATTTATAATCTGTGTAGCACTCTCGCCTTGCAACACTAGAGACTCAAATGTTGGCCTGCATACTAAATGTGTGTTTTGTATGCACTCTCTGTGTTTGTGTGGGCTTCCTCTGGGCATTCCAGTTTCCTCTTACAAACTGATAAGTTTAACCACTTAAGTACCAGCGGTCTCTGTCCCCTTAAAGCAGAATGAAACCCAGCATTTCTACTTAGCTCTAATAGATTATTTACAGCATATTATATACAACCAGCATTTTTTTTTTTACTAGAACTGCATTCAAAGGGTTAACACAGGCTTTAGATTAGAAGATTCCCTTCCAGCAGAGCTGGCCGCTTCCGAAACTTTACATAATGTTATCTAGTGTTTAGTGGTATCAAGTGAGAAATGTAAACAAAGCCTTCTCTCACACTGCCAGCTCTGCTGAACAAGTCAGACAAGCATAAATGCTTTCTGATGCTTTCTGATTAAGTGGATGAATAAAGCAGTTATAAATAAAATGCAGAGTCAGCTCTCAGAGTAAAATTAGTGTACTTTAGGAATGAATAATTTCTCAATGTATAATAATACTAATGCACAAAAGCAAATATGCTAACCGTATGGCATATGAAAAGTAGGAAAACATGTTTTTATTGAATATTATGTCAGGGTTTTATACTGCTTTTTAAGGACCAGAGACCACTGGTACAATAATGACAGAATCCCGACAAATCGCCGCATATACCCGCCACAACCGCCGTCACCGCCGCACACCAGGATAACAATAATATTTTTATAGCGCTTTTCTCACTGGGGCTCAAAGCGCTGTGACCCTGCATTATGCAGTCTCAAAGGCTCGGGAAAAAAGGGTGAGTTTTTAGCCTTTTTTTTAAAGCTGTTCAGAGAAGGAGCCTCTCGTACTGATTGTGGAAGTGAGTTCCATAGAGTAGGGGCTGCATAGGAAAAGGCCCGAGCACCAAATGCTAAGTGTATCCTGGGAATAACCAGCTTCATCTTTTTGGCAGAGTGGAGGGTGCGTTTAGGGGCATAAAGTTCCAATAGATCCGCTATGTATTTGGGTCCCATGTGGTGTAGAGCCTTGAATGTCAGCAGGTAGATCTTAAAATTGATTCTCCATTTTGGGGTGATGTGTGAGCTGCGGGGGGCATTGGCTAGGAGTCTGGCTGCAGCATTCTGTACTAGTTGTAAGGGTCACAGAACCTTATCTGTAGATCTGATGAACAGGGCATTGCAGTAGTCTAGGCGAGAGGATACAAATGCATGAACCAGGGCAGGTAGGTCTTCAGCTGGGATAAGGTGTTTGATTCTCACTATATTTCTTAGATGGAAGAAATAAGACTTGACGACAGCTGATATCTGCTGTCTGAGTTTTAGATTTCTATCCAGGATCACCCCAAGGTTTCGCACAGAGTCTTTATACTGTACTGTATCTCCCTCAATTGCTAGTTTGAGGTGGTGAGCGTTTTGAACTTTATCCATCATGTGTGGACCACCTACCACCAACACCTCTGTTTTGTCAAAATTCAGCCTCAACCAGCTGGTGTTCATCCAGTTTTGTAAATCCACTAGACACGCATTTATGGATGCTGATGGGTCTTGGGTGCCAGGCTTGAAGGTCCGATACAGTTGTGTGTCTTCTGCATAACAATGGTATCCTAGGCCATAGTTCTGGATTATTTTGCCCAGTGGGAGCATGTAGACTGCAAAGAGTAATGGTGATAGATGATGGCACAGAACCCTGTGGAACTCCATAGGCAAGTGGCACTGGATTACAGTAGTGTGTGCCCAGACATACTTGCTGTGTCCTGCCAGATAGGAAGGTCTGAAACTAGCTAAGAACAGTACCCTTTAGGCCACAGTAATTCTTCTGGATTAGTATTTCATGATCCCCAGTATCAAATGCTGCAGACAAGTCAAGAAGAATCAGAATTGAGCAATCACCCTTGTCCCTTGCAGTAAGTGCATCCAGGCAGAGTCATGTGAGTCAGTCAGGAGCCGCTTTCATTGGCTCCTGACCGTCTCTATCAATGTAAGCCTATAGGAGTTGCTTACATTGATAGGCACGGCCAGGAGCCAATGAAATCGGCTCCTGACCGGTTCGCAGGGCTCTGCCGTCATAGAGACAGGCAAAGCAAGTGAGCTGTGATGGGACACGGCGGGAATTCAGCGGGATCGGCGGGATCGCTGAAAACGGCGGATGCAGCAGTGATTGCAATCTACGCCCTACCAGCCAAGTAACCACCAAAACAGGGCGTGGATTTCAATCATCTCAGTCCTTAAGTAGTTAAGGACCATCCAGAGGCTTCCAGCTACCAAGGTCGGTATCTAATTTTCCCTCTTCTCCACTTCAGGTTTGCTTTAATTGTTATCCCCCTTCTCCCAAATTGACCTTAGATCATGGTAGGGATGCTAAGCAATGACTATGGTAGGGGATTAGATTGTTAGCTCCTCTAAAGGTGCGTACAGACCTGTAACGGATGTTGCCCTGACAGGACCTGATCTCCTTGGGCAACATTGCTGGGCTAGGCTGCACACGTGTGTCAGCTGTGTAGCTGACGACACGCTGTGTTGCTATGCGGGAGGACGACGGAGGGATGATAAGCAGCGCCTGCGTGATGTCATACACTGGGTGGGGGAGTGGGGCCAACAATGGGATCACAGGGGGATCGGCGCCACTGGGGTTGAGTAGATCCACTGGGTGGTCGAGGGCTGCCGTACACAAGCCCGATTATCAGCTGAGGCAGTCGTTGTTGGCCGGCTCAGCCGACTTAAGTCAGGTGTATGTAGGGACTTTAGGCACACTTAAAGATATGACTATAAACCTTGACTATGTACTCTGGCCATGTACTCTAAAAAGCTTTGCAGAAGAGAGCTGCACTCTATAAATGCATAATAATGGATACAGTAGCTTTATAACTCCTTTTGAACCTTCCTTTTGAACGCATGCAGAGAAACACGCACAGAAAACTGAAAGACAAATGTGACCCCTGAGTTATGACACTGTTCATCTGGATTTAGATCCGTGTCAAAACAATGTATCATAAATGCTGTGTCACTTTTATGTCTTCAGACACTGTTAAAGCTTCCACTAGTGGCAGAGGTGCTACCCAGGAGTTGGGTCTAGTTGACTACAAGTCTGTACCTGCCTGCCTGCAAGGGATGATAGGCTTTGCAGCCTAGTGCACATCAGGTCACAACTGGGATAGCCTAAGGCTCCTTTCACACCAGACAACGCATGAAGGAGCCGTTCTCCTGCAAGCGTTGATAGCCTGTGGCGTGTAGCCGGGTATCTGCGGTGCGACGCAATCAGCGGCGGTAGCTATTAATTGAACCCGACGGAAAACGATGGCTCCCTGCGGATGGACGCTCCCGGGTGTGTCGGAACCGCAACGTACCGAAACGCAGTGTCGAGTGTGAAAGGAAAAATGAAAGTCTATGGACTTTCATTTTACCTTGGTTAACACAAAGAACTGCCTTTGCGTTACAACACAGAAAAGGGCTCTGGTGTGAAAGAGCCCTCAGCTAGTGGACGAGAGAACAGTGACACCTCGTTGTGGAGATTCAAGGTAGATAACCAGAGTCCAGTGAGCAATCTGCGTCAGGACAGGTGGCAGGCAAATAAGCAGAGTCCAGTAAGCAGTCCGAGTCAAGGCAGAGTGCAGGCAGATAAGCAAAGTCCAGTAACAATCCGAGTCAGGGCAGGCAGCAGGCAGATAATCAGAGTCCAGTAACTTGCAGAGGTCAATCAGGAGGAGTGGATCAAGGATAGTCAAACAGGCTGTGTCACAACAGGAGATCAAACTGAAACAAGCTGGTTAGGAGTAGAGTTGGGCCGAACGGTTCGCCGGCGAACGTGGTTCGCGCGAACGTAGGTGGTTCGCGTGCGGGTACCGCACGCGAACCTTTTGCGGAAGAAGTTCGGTTCGCCCCATAATGCACTGAGGGTCAACTTTGACCCTCTACATCACAGTCAATAGCTAGACCGCGCTCATCTTACCTAAGTCAGTGCCTTCTGCGGGAATCGGAGACCTGTCTTCACTTCCGCACTTCCACTCTAGTAATTGCTTCTGCTGCGTCATCAGCAGATGCCATCACTAGGGGGGAGCCGCGTGTGTAAAGACAGGTCTCCGATCCCCGCAGAAGGCACTGACTTAGGTAAGATGAGCGCGGTCTAGCTATTTACACCGGGGGGAAAGCGTCGACTCAAGCGGGGGCACAAGCGGGCAGTTGTGGACCACACAGGGGGGACATAGGCACAAGCGGCGGGTGTTTGCGGTCATACACAACGGCAGTTGTGGACCACCCAGGGAGAACAGAGACACTAGGGACATACTGGGGACAATTAGGCTACACTAGCCCCTGGAGCCCCACCCCCCCTTATATAAGGCAGGCAGCGGCGGCCATTACGGCCACTCGTGTGCCTGCATTAGTGAGAGTAGGGCGAGCTGCTGCAGTCTCTCATATAGGGAAAGATTAGTTAGGCTTAACTTCTTCCTGGCTGCATACCTGTTCTGTTCAGTGAGCCCTCAGCCCACTGCATACCTGTACTGTGATCCTGCCACTGCATACCTGTTCAGTGATCCTGCCACTGCATACCTGTTCAGTGATCCTGCCACTGCATACCTGTTCTGTTCAGTGAGCCCTCAGCCCACTGCATACCTGTACTGTGATCCTGCCACTCCATACCTGTTCAGTGATCCTGCCACTGCATACCTGTTCTGTTCAGTGAGCCCTCAACCCACTGCATACCTGTACTGTGATCCTGCCACTGCATACCTGTTCAGTGATCCTGCCACTGCATACCTGTTCAGTGATCCTGCCACTGCATACCTGTTCTGTTCAGTGAGCCCTCAGCCCACTGCATACCTGTACTGTGATCCTGCCACTCCATACCTGTTCAGTGATCCTGCCACTGCATACCTGTTATGTTCAGTGAGCCCTCAGCCCACTGCATACCTGTACTGTGATCCTGCCACTGCATACCTGTTCAGTGATCCTGCCACTGCATACCTGTTCAGTGATCCTGCCACTGCATACCTGTTCTGTTCAGTGAGCCCTCAGCCCACTGCATACCTGTACTGTGATCCTGCCACTCCATACCTGTTCAGTGATCCTGCCACTGCATACCTGTTCTGTTCAGTGAGCCCTCAGCCCACTGCATACCTGTACTGTGATCCTGCCACTCCATACCTGTTCAGTGATCCTGCCACTGCATACCTGTTCAGTGATCCTGCCACTGCATACCTGTTCTGTGAACCCGCCACTGTATACCTGTTCTGTTCAGTGGACCCGCCACTGTATACCTGTTCTGTGAACCCGCCACTGTATACCTGTTCTGTTCAGTGGACCCGCCACTGTATACCTGTTCTGTTCAGTGGACCCGCCACTGTATACCTGTTCTGTTCAGTGGACCCGCCACTGTATACCTGTGTGAAGCAGTACCTTAATTACACTACCTGATTGATGTATACACATGCAAGATGTTTTAAAGCACTTTAGGCCTGTCATTTAGCATTCAATGTGATTTCTGCCCTTAAAACGCTGCTTTGCGTCAAATCCAGATTTTTCCCGGGGACTTTTGGCGTGTATCCCACTCCGCCATGCCCCCCTCCAGGTGTTAGACCCCTTGAAACATCTTTTCCATCACTTTTGTGGCCAGCATAATTATTTTTTTTTTCAAAGTTCGCATCCCCATTGAAGTCTATTGCGGTTCGCGAACTTTAACGCGAACCGAACGTTCCGCGAAAGTTCGCGAACCCGGTTCGCGAACCTAAAATCGGAGGTTCGGCCCAACTCTAGTTAGGAGCAAGACTCTGGAACAACCAGACTAGCTGTCAGAACAAGCAGCACTGGCTGCTGGGAGAACAGACCTTTTAAAGTCGCAGACCGGTACTTTGTCGTGTAATTTCATATGTCTGTTAGCCAACACTTTGCAAATACGCGCAAAGTCTGACGCCTTTCCACACAAGCGTGTACACATCTCCGGCCACCGACACAAGACCGCGACCAGGAGGACGCCCGTGCCGGGACAGAGCCACGCGATGAGCACTAAATGCTACTTGTGCTAGGGTCTTTTAACCAGATGATTCTGCAGTGTGAAACTGGACTTGTTGTTTGTGTGCGCTATTCAGACAACCATAGAAAGTTTTATATTACTGACTACCTTTAGAGGCTCATTTATTGAACACACATTTATCTGAAAGCCTTTCTCAGGAAACTGACACCGGCCCCAGAAATGAAAGTATCAAAAAGCAAATAAGGTCAGTGATGTAAAAGCAGAGGCAGCAAATAGATATTCACTAAATAGCCAATCAGATTCCAGCTTTTGTTTTTTGTAGCTGTAAATGTTTGTTAGAACTATTAATGATTGGCTCCCGCGCTCTGGGTCCAATATTTGGCAGCTGAGGAGTTAATATTCCAACTGCTCTTCCGATTTTCAGCAGGGTAAACGTTGGAACAATGGAGGCCACTGAATAGATTGCCCCCCATATTATGAAGCATTTCAAAGCACTTCGGTCTCAAGTGATTCTCATTAGGAGCCCTCTGGAAGCAGCGAGGCTCGCTGACTCTCCACAATGAATGCAGGTCTTGTAGTGGCATTATTCATACAGAGTCTGATCCATCTCAAGAGCTCTTCACTGGCGTTCAAGTACTGGTAACATAGAAAGGGACTGTAAATCAAGGTGGCCACTAAGAGGGGACAGAAATAATACTTTAATGGTTTGGTTTATTGTGTATGTGGGATAAGTGTTTACATCACCTTCATTAGGAATGGTCAACTAGCACACTGAATAGAAAATGAAGTGGGTCTTGTGATGGGAGGATGGGAGATACTGTCAGTTCAGGAGTAGATTAGGCGGCTAAGTCTTTGTTACATCATTGCATTCCAGCCGTTCTAGAAGTGTGTTTAGCTATCAGGGACAAAAAAAAATAGATGATTAGCAAATTCAGCAATGATGCATTGTGGGACACCTCAGAGCTCACTCTAACCTGAATAATCGCAAATACCTTGTGTTATAAGAAGGCAAACTTCTGTTTTGCATTAGATTTGAAAGTAAAGACCTGGAAGGCCTCATTTACAAGTGTATGTAGTTACTTATGCTATATTATTCTTCTGCGTCTGGTGTTAGCTTGTGAATGGAATGTTTCCAGGTATGTTTATGTGTTCAATATATCTATTGGTGCCCTTGTCCTGCAGTAGAACTCTTCGTTTGCCAGCTGGGTACTGGACTCTCTGTGTGATCAATGGTTATGCAGGTGAGTGCTGACTTGGCAAATGGCACTACTAATGTTCACTGCTTTGATAAGGTCCCTACTCTATAGTTTGGTACATACATCCAATTTTTGGTTGGCCAATCACTAAGCAATTTTACCTATGGAGTTTGAGAGCTCAACTACACAATCTGTTACAATCTGATCTTATTGTTAAAAATCTGTTGGCCGTTAACCACTTCAGCCTACAGTGTTTACATCACTGTATGCTTGCTTGGCTTAACAAGGGCGAAAAGGGATAATTTGCATATTTAGTAGTAGTGCATTGTGGGTAACCACAAATGTTCATTTATAACTGAATTATTGCAAATTTCCTTCTGTTTTAAGAAGGCAATTACACCAAGCTTTGTTTTTTTAGTAAGAGGGCTTTTTGGTCCCTTTTATCCCCCTACACATTCCTAGTAGTTTGGGTCACCCTGAACTGCTTGGATACTCTAGCCTACAGTGTTGTTTCCAGGCTGCGAAGTGAAAGCTCCAGAGATATGCCCAGCCCCTTGAGGCTAAATACACACCTTGAATACAAATCAGATGCAAATTATGTGCCAACACTAATTTAAATTCTAAAATTTGAATGCAAGCTGGCACCCATGGAGGCAGCTAGCCTAAAGTATACTTTAATTTTGTACAGCAGAAGGAAATGGCAGCGCTTCCAAACAGACACTGCACCTGAATTGAATACCTACACAAGTATGCAGAGCTCGAATAATGGGCAGATTACACACCTTGCATTCAAAACAGGTACAGTAAAGAGGGGCGTTAGCTTCAGGATAAGTTGTGTGCAAATTATCTCTACTAGACTCTCCCACGGCGGTGACGGGCCCCCACGGGAGAGAAACTAACCACTAATCTAAATTCTAAAACCAAACAGACCTGCACCTTTGGAAGCGCTGCCATTTCCTTCTGCTGTACAAAATTAAAGTATACTTTAGGCTAGCTGCCTCCATGGGTGTCAGCTTGCATTCAAATTTTAGAATTTAGATTAGTGTTAGCACATAATTTGCATCGGATTTGTATTCAAGGTGTGTATTTAGCCTCAAGGGTCTGGGCATATCTCTGGAGCTTTCACTTCACTTGCAGCCTGTGATCGCTGCCCATTGCTTGCTGTCTTTTGAACAAATGTGTATACCATTTATGGCTAGCTGCACCAGGTAAGGATTATGTTTTTAATTTTAGACTAGCTAGGGTTCACTGTTGGATATGTTTCACTGTTGAATATGCTTCACTGTTACATTAGTTTGAGGTTTTAACCCTTTTTTTGGACAATTTTCACTGTTTGAACATGCTTCACTATTTGATATGCTTCACTGTTAGACTAGTGGTTAGTTTCTCTCCCGTGGGGGCCCGTCACCACCGTGGGAGAGTCTAGTAGGAATAATTTGTGCACAACTTATGCTGAAGCTAACGTCCCCCTTTACTGTACCTGTTTTGAATGCAAGGTGTGTAATCTGCCCGTTATTCGAGCTCTGCATACTTGTGCAGGTAGTCAATTCAGGTGCAGCGTCTGTTTGGAAGTGCTGCCTTTTCCTTCTGCTGTACAAAATTACAGTGTAGTTTCACCTTATGCATCCAAGCAACTTTCACCTCCCATTCATTCGCCAATAACTGTCACTACTTATCACATTGAAATGATCTCTATCTTGCTTTTTCTGCCATCATTTAGGCTTTCTTTGGGTGGTACATTTTGCTAAGAATTATTTTATTCTAAATCCATTTTAACAGGAACATTAAGAAAGAAATGGAAAAAAAATCATTTTTTCTCAGTTTTTGACCATTATAGTTTGAAATTAATACATGCTACCATAATTAAAACCCGTGTATTTTATTTGCCAATTTGTTCCGGTTATTACACCATTTAAATTATGTCCCTATCACAATGTATGGCACCAATATTTTATTTGGAAATAAAGGTGCATTTTTTTCAATTTGCGTCCATCATTATTTACAAGCTTATTGTAACGGCGGGTGACTGAGCTGTCACTAGTGACACTACTTTACTGCCCGATAAATGCAGGAACAGCAGTGGGGCAAGGTATTCTGTGAGCAGACTGTGGGATAAGGCTATGGACACATACACTATAAGTAACACTGGTGATACAGGAGGATATTCAAATACATGCCAGATCATACACAGAATAAAACTAACAGGATAGATGGATGAGCAAACGGATAGTCTAATAATCAGGCCGGGTCATACACAGATAATCAATAACAAGATTACAGGATGAGGCAAATGGATAGTCTAATAATCAGGCAAAGTCATACACAGATAATCAATAACAGGATTGCAGGATGAGGCAAACGGATAGTCTAATAATCAGGCCGTGTCATACACAGATAATCAATAACAGGATTGTGGGATGAGGCAAATGGATAGTTTTATAATCAGGCCGAGTCATACACAGTGATCAATAACTACAAGTAAAGTAATACAATGCTCGAGAACAGTACAGATAGCCCAGACGTGGCAAGCTCACGCTATCACAGGCGTGGAGCCGCGTCCCGGAAGTGTTTAAATACCTGTCGGCCACGTCACTTGTCCTTGTCGCATAGCAAGTCGGAAGTGCCCGGATCATCACAGGCGCGCCAACCAGGTAGTATTATTACACTTATAATTTAAAAAATTATAGTAATATACTCTCTTGACATGCATATTAAAAAAGTTCAGACCCTTGTTTGTTTGTTTTTTATTGTAATTTTTTTTTTTTATTAAAAATGTTATTTGGGTAATTTTTGGTGTGGGAGGTAAACAGTTAATTTTAAATGTAATAATATGTGTTTATTTACTAAAAAATGTAGTTAGACTATTTGGCACAAGATGGCTACATTGAAAAAAAAATTGTCCTGGAAGCGAACGCTCTCACTTCCGGGAACCATAAAGAGGATGGGAAACTTTTTTTTTCGCAGAAAGACCGTGGCCTCTGATAAAAGACCGTCGTTTTTTCTGCCGGGGACTTAGATCAATGAATGGGAACCATGTTCCTATTCATTCACCTCAGGGCTAACGGAAGGCAGTGGCAGCAGGGCAGGCTATTTGGATGGATATATCCATCCAGATAGACCTAAGTGGTTAAACTACATGGAGGTGGTAAAATTGGTCAATGAATGGCCAATCAAAATTGGATATGTGTATGCACTCTAAAGCCTGGTACACACTTACAATTATTGGCCAATAACTGACGAATTTTACCATCTCCATGTAGTACTTGGGTCAAAAGACATTGAATATTATGAGCAGATTAGGTAGGTGAACCCTCATACTACATGGAAGTGGTAAATTAGGCAGTGATTGGCCAATCATAATTGATAGTGTGTAGCTGGCCTGGTACACACTTTCAATTATGATTGGCCAACCAAATCAACAGGATGCCAGGCAATAGGCATTGTTTAAAAGGAAATAAATATGGCAGCCTCCATATACATTTCACTTCAGGTTCCCTCTGAAGTGGTGGAGAAGCTGTTTTCGCTTTATGTTGCAAAAGCTGCAGCATTTTCAGAATGTTTTATACACATAAAACAATATTCTTGTAAAGAAAACCGCTCCTAAACATGGTACTGAAAGAAGCCTGTGTTTTGGTTCTGCAGTTGGCGACGTACACGCTGCACTGGCATAAACACGTTATGACTGCCGGCGCCGCTGCATTCGCTGCCAGGAAGAATAATGGCGTGGAACAATATGGATTTAGAAGAGAAATCTCTGAGAGTCAATATTTGGCTGACACTGGAACAAAGAGCAGGAAAAGAAAAAAAATGAAACAAATTCATTGTTTGACTTGAAAACGGTTTCATCGATCACCCGCGAAAAAGTGAAATGGCTACGGGTGGGTGGCCGCCCCTCCAGGATTTTCCTGCCACCTTATTTGCCTTGGAATGTGAAAACTGAATTAGCTTCTCAACCCCTGGAAAGTGATTGTTAATGAACTGCGGGCACAAATCACCTCCCATAAATAAGCAGAATAACAAGGAGACGCAGGGAGCTGCGGGCTGTAATGACTTCTACCAGCGATCTAGTGGAGAGTCTCATCCCTCATAATGTAATAGATATGCCATTTTCCTCAATGTAGACATCAGTGTGCTGGGCGGTTTAATGAATTACTATTATAATTTATGCTCAATGCCTAAGACCAGACTACCGCTTGCCCAGGGGAATTATTTTCTTTAACCTGCATGGCTGTGCATATGGGATTTTGTTTAAAGAGGGACCGTCATATCTAAAATATTTTAGTTATAAATTAAGTTATGAAATGTTTTAAAGCCCCAACTCTGAGCAGCAATCTAATATTCCATCTGATAGCTTACTAAGCAGATTATCCAAGATTGCTACCTGGTTTGTATCAAAGGAGGCTTCTGCTATTAATAATCCTGTTTTAAATGGCAAGGCTGGAAGCCTTAAAGGACACCCGAGGCAAAAATCAACTAATGAAAAAAACGATTGTATCTATCTTTTCCTTAAAATGACTTTTTAAGATATTCCACAGTTTTATTTTATGTTTAAATCTACTGTTTAAGTTTTAACTGTTTTATTGTTTTTGCTCAATGAAACATTCATTGAAGTATGCCAGAGCTAAAATATATGAACTATTTGACCCTTTGTGTCTCTTTTTTTGCTCAGAAGCCATTTTCTGCTAGGAAAGTGTTTTATAGTTGAAATTTCTTATCAGTGAGGGTCACACTGTAGTCACTTCCTGTCTGAGTCAGGACTGAGTCAGCCACTTGCATACCTGATATTTAACTCTTTCAGGCAGAGAGAGAAAAAAAGGAACACAGCATAGTTATTTGTGTGCTAGGCACTGTACATACACATGTCTATCTCATCATGTCACATGTCACTTCGGGTATCCTTTAAGTGGCTGGAGCTGCTTGTGATGCTAAGCTCTGGTTCACCATGCTGTTCAGACTGAGAGGGGCAGGGCACAGACACTGCTCTCCAACGAGATCACAGTCTGCAGCTTTTTAAGTCAGTGGTACAGGAAATGGCTGGTAATGGGACATCTGCAAAACAGTTATTTTTGGCGCAATGCGTGGTCCAAAAATTGGGCACAGCCAAAGTCACCAATGTAAGTTAGTGTAATTTGCCTTCTTAAGACAGAAGGAAACTTACAATAATTCAGCTATAAGTGAACATTTGTAGTCACCCACAATGCACCACTACTGAATATGCAAATCATCTCTTTTCCCCCCTGTAAGCCAGGCGAGCATCCAGAACCGCTGGTGTATAGCAAGCCTATAGCTTTAAATATTACACAGCCACACCAACCCCACATGTAGACAGCCTGTTTCAGACTTGTGGTCCTCATCAGTACATGACAGGGATTGATATGGCTGTATGGGATAGGGCTTGGACCAGTACAACAGAGTAACCAAGCAGCTCGGGGTGACCCAAACTGCTAAGAATGTATAGGGGCATAAAAGAGACCAAAAAGCCCTCCTACTAAAAAGTAATTCTTGGTGTCATTTGTTTTCTTACAGAAGAAAGGAAACTTGCAAAAATTCAGTTATAAGTGCCCACAGTATAGGTAACAGGTATAGGTGGCACTGCAGGGAGGGGGGCCGACATCATCCTCCCTGCACATGGGCCCCCCTTCTGTGGCCCCCTGCATTGCTGGAGTGCAGTGGTATGGTGTGTAATTAACTCACATGCTCACACGCTTCATGCTATGTGTCCCCACCGTCAGCTTGCTCCTCTCTGGCCGCCGGGTCTCTGTATGACACGTAGTTAAGCGTCATACAGGAAACAGGAAGAAGAGAGGAGACGGCTGCCGGTGGGGGACACGTTGCAATCTGAGCGAGCAATCGGGCAAGTAATTACACACCAACCACTGCTCCAGCTCTTCAGGAGGCAGAGGAGGGGGCCCATGTGGAGGGAGGGAGGAATGATGTCGGCCCCCCTTTCCACTGCTTCCTGGGGACAAATTGCCAAAACGCGTACTAGGGGGTTGATGCATTAAACCATGTTAACTCATAGCACAGTTGCGCTAGCGTTTTGCACATGTTACAATGCACGTAACGGTTGTTGCGGGCAAACGCAAATTTTCACGCGCAATTACGAATTTGCACTTGCAAAAAATTCACGTTTACGCTTGAAAATTCGCGATTGCGCGCAAAAACCATTACACGCGTTATAATGCACGAAAAACCGCTAGCACGGCCGTGCTATGAGTTAGCACGGTTTAGTGAATCAACCCCTAGGTACGTTGTTGGCTGTTGGAGCCTTTACCTACCAAAAGTTACCTAGTATGTGCTTGGCAGGGAAGGGGTTAGGCCACTACCAAGCGAAAATAATTTTGTCAGTACATTTTCACCTACGTTTTTAGTTGCAGAGAGCTGAAAAAGTTATTTGTAACAGAAGACAAAAATTATTTACTAGGAGAAAACTAAGGAGAAAACGTGACTTGAATAAGGGCAATTATGTCAAGTAACAGCCTGGGCTATCAAACTCTTCTAGCACCTTCTGCACTTATGTGATGGTGGAGGAGTGATCACTGGTGGAGGACTGATTTTTGTGTGTGTAACGCATAAATATTTATTTTATACATATATTATCTTTTATTGTACAGCATTGTATAATATGTTCACACTTTATAAATAAAAGATAATAACAATACACATGAAACATGTACAAGCTAAGCCTTCATATTTATATGCAAGTCTTCCATTGCAAACTCAAACTCGTTCTCTTCCCTTTTACGCTCCCTCCTCCCCTGAACCCTTATTTCCAAATTTTCAAGCCACCTTCCACCAAACCTTCCTTCTCCTGCTCTTCTCCTCTTAGGGTTAGGCACCACCAGGTAGGGTCTTAGGGTTAGGCACCACCAGGGGGGTCTTAGGTTTACGCACCACCAGGGAGGTCTTAGGGTTAAGCACCACCAGGGGGGTCTTAGGTTTACGCACCACCAGGGAGGTCTTAGGGTTAAGCACCACCAGGGGATCTTAGGGTTAGACACCACCAGGGGGGTCTTAGGTATACGCACCACCAGGGAGGTCTTAGGGTTAAGCACCACCTGGGAGGGTCCTGTGTGAAAGTAGGGAGAGGTTAGGCTATAGTAAAATATTGGTAAGGATTAAAGATATTTTACTATATGAATGAAATAGTACAATATTGGTATTTTAACTACTTGCCGATTGCTCCATGCCCATTGGTGTGAGCAGTGCGGCAGCCCCAGGACCGCTCCACGCCCATTGGCGTGAACGGTCTTCTATGGGGCTAGCAGGAGATCGCGTGCACGCTGCGCGCGCATCTCCTGCTCGAGGGGTGGAGCTCCACCCCGCCTTCAGTCTCCATGTGGCGATCGCCGCTCGGGAGACTATTAGACGGTGGTTTCGCCGCTTAACTACTTTGTACGGCACTGCGATCAGCAGCAGCGCTGTACTGGGGACACCCGTGTGACACGGCTGTCCCCCTGGGGGACAAGAGAGCAATCGGCTCTCATAGGCAGAAGCCTATGAGAGCCGATTGCGTGATTGGCCGGCAGGGGAGAGGGAGGGAAGGATGGGACAGTAAAAAAAAAAAAAAAAAAAAGCAAAATTTATTTAAAAATAAAAGTACATAAATATTTATTAAAAAAAAATAACAATGTGGGGGCGATCAGACCCTACCAACAGAGAGCTCTGTTGGTGGGGAGAAAAGAAGGCCCGGAATCACTTGTGAGCTGAGTTGTACGGGCCTGCAGCTTTGCCTCAAAGCTGCAGTGGCCCAATTAAGTAAAACTGGCCTGGTGGTCACTGGGGGGGGGGGGGGTTTATCACCGCAGTCCTCAAGTGGTTAAACTATATTTTATCACTTTTACTGATCCTCATTTTATTAAACGTAAAAATAAAGGTTACATTAGGGTACAATTACAGCACCCTGATACTGCGCTCATATGCTGAGTCAGGTGTTAAGTGGGTCACCTCTAAAATTTTATAAAAGATAATGAATCAAACGTTCATCAAACATTCATATTACAGGTGCTAAATTCTAAATAAAACACATTGGCAGGTAGTAACCACATGTATAATGTCCTTGCTCATATAATGGTTATCATGTGGGAGCGCTCTTCCTAGATGCGTGCAGCCATCAAAAATAGAGTTCTTCAGTGAAATGGTTAAGCGCTCTTCTCTGCCTGTTCCTTCTTAAACACAGCGAATATGTCATATAATGAAAAAGCCCCCCCTTCGGGGAAAGACTCACCAGACTTCTAGGCCTCCAAGGCCAATGCTCGCATTCGGGGTATTGGCCACCCCGCAGCCTCTCTGGCAGTCCTCTCTCGGCTATTCCCAGTCTGTGTAATCAAAAAAACGAATTCCACATCGCGTAAAAGCGTACCAGTTTATTTAAAAAATGGTTAAAAACAGATCAGTGGTGTATAACCACTCATTGGGTCAAAAAACTGAAACACAGCCAGCCCCTTGTTTGACAAACTACCTGATTCCAGGTACAGGGGTATGCAGAGGTGAGATGCACTAAGCTTGTGACAAGGCGCACGCCTCTGTCATCTAGCTTCCCTCTCCGCAATAACTTACTGGCTAGTGCTCTAAAAGATACCGAGCCTACTGCACACAGACAATCCTGCCGCGTCCAGCGAGCGTCGTGCGCTATGACGTCACTCCATGGCTCCGCGGAGCCACGGAGTGATGTCATAGCGCACGACGCTCGCTGGACGCGGCGGGATTGTCTGTGTGCAGTAGGCTCGGTATCTTTTAGAGCACTAGCCAGTAAGTTATTGCGGAGAGGGACGCTAGATGACAGAGGCGTGCGCCTTGTCACAAGCTTAGTGCATCTCACCTCTGCATACCCCTGTACCTGGAATCAGGTAGTTTGTCAAACAAGGGGCTGGCTGTGTTTCAGTTTTTTGACCCAATGAGTGGTTATACACCACTGATCTGTTTTTAACCATTTTTTAAATAAACTGGTACGCTTTTACGCGATGTGGAATTCGTTTTTTTGATTATACAGACTGGGAATAGCCGAGAGAGGACTGCCAGAGAGGCTGCGGGGTGGCCAATACCCCGAATGCGAGCATTGGCCTTGGAGGCCTAGAAGTCTGGTGAGTCTTTCCCCGAAGGGGGGGCTTTTTCATTATATGACATATTCGCTGTGTTTAAGAAGGAACAGGCAGAGAAGAGCGCTTAACCATTTCACTGAAGTACATTAGGGAACAGTAGAATATCAGTATCATCAATGATATTTCATGTTACATTTTACGACACAATAACTTCACTATGGATTATATCTGGCACCCTTTTTAGCTGGGGACCTTATTATATGCACACCTTTTCTTAGCTACTAATGTTCTATTCCCTATCTGTACTACACAGACAATTCATTATATCATATTTTTTGTCGCTTCAGGTTTGCTTTAAAGCAAAACATATATAGTAGAGATGGATGGCAGGGCTCACCCGTCAGGATGGTAATAAAGGCAAATTGTTGAGTTACAGCTCTAAGCGTTCTGAGATTTATCTGCTCTCTACATCAGCAGGAGAGAACAGGCTTGAGTTTGTAGATTTGCCCTCATTTCTGTTCTGGTCGCAGCTCACTCACTTTACCCAAAGATGGAATAAGATGTCCCCGTTTGGTTTTGTGTTTAGTTCTGTTTTATTTTTGAACATGGGCTCATCCATGTGCACCATTTTACTTTAAACACGATTAGTCTCCCTAATCTTAAATCCTTCATCAAAGTAAAGAACTTGGGAACATAATGAAGTCCAAAACAAAATAAAGAGAGAAAGTGAAAAATATCTCTTTTAATATCAACTGAGGAGAAAATGCAGGTAAAATTCAAAGTACGTGTACATTTTCTTAGATAATTGACACGTGTTGTACTCCAGTATCATGGTATATAGTGTATATCTGCCATCTTTAATATACCATAAATACTTGTTTTACCCCAAATACTGTCCATTTGACCTGTAGCCAGCCTTTCTTAATCATTGCACACATGTGCTATAGGGTACCTCCTCCTCTCTTTCAGACTTCTACTGTATTGTGTGTACAATCTTACCACTTCTTTGTAATATGAGGGACTACCTAAAGTATCCATTGACAGTATAGTCAATCAGCTTACCCTTCTGCATAGATTTGGTGAGACTGTCAGGCCTGGATTTACATTACAGGAGCCTATAGGCACAGATGTCTTGGCACCCTACACTTCACCCTCCGCGAACCTATAAATCCCCACCAAACTGCGCCACAAATGTGCTAGCTGGCCCCGCTGTCACATCTTCCTTACTTTCCCTGCCCTGTGTAAGTAGCCACAGGTGTAACTTAATACTGAGTGTACCTCTGGCTACCTAATATAAGTAACTACAGGTGCCTCCAGGTATTAGGAAACTAGAGGTGCCCCCAACTGAAGGGAGATCTCGTCAGTGGAATGCTGAGAGCTGGGTGAGTAACCTCTTATTTATGCTCCACGTGGGACTCAGCAAAGGGAAGGAGGCACTCAAGGAGAGGAGTGAGCCGCCTTTCCATCATCAGACGCCTATAGGCACGTGGCTACAGTGCCTTATGGTAAATCCAGCCCTGGAGACTGTACAATCAAGATTGTAACATAAGTGGGCACCTTAAAGCTATTCGATACTTTCAGTAATGCCTTAGGCTATTTTCACATATTGATTGGTGTGATTGTCCTGCGTCAGGAGAGCCTAGGGCAGATCAATCGCACTAACCATTACCTCGTGCATATTACCCTGCGGCAGAGTGCACCAATATGCATAGCTCTGCCCTCCGACCAGTGATGTACTCCCTGCTGAACAGAAAGTACATCACTGATGTTTCGGCATTTACACTTACTGCATCACCATAGACTTGCATTGCTGCATGATCCGTACGGTAGTCACTAATCATGCGGCAACGCACTGCAGAAATTGCGGGGGCCTTGCGTCAATTTTGCTACTTCTGTTGCACCGCATCATGTCACCATAGTGTGCAAGTCTCCATAGACTTGCATTACCCTCGCGAAAAGCTGTTACGGGGAAGAGTACCGCAATGCGATGCGAGGCAGTAAATGTGAAAGTAGCCTTAGGTCAAGTTCACACTTGCGTTAGAGTGGCAAACAGATCTGTGAAAACAGATCTGATTACCACTGTCGATCGGATCAGTTTTCACTCCATTACCACTCCGTTTCTGTTCCACTGCTTCCATTTCGTTTCCCCACATCCACACCCCCAAAGTGTTTTTTTTTTTTTCGGTTTAGAACGGTCCATTTCTTCACTAGTGTGAAGAAACGTTCCGTTTTGACATTGGCCCCAATGCTGTTTCCATTCTGCAGGACTCAGCAGTCCAGAAAAATTGGTGCTGCAGGAAACTTGCGGTCCGTTCAGCGGATCGTGCAGAACTGATTCGTTGGAATGGACGGATGTGAACAGATCCATAGGTAGTGTAAGAGAGAACAGAGGCGCCAGCAGGATAAAAGGTTCTAAAAGGCTTAAAATCCCTCAGGAGGTGGTGGTGGACTTGCCTTCCCGAAGCAGACAAGATACCGTCAGTTTTATGACAACGGGTTTATTAATATACTCCAAAACAAACAGTGCAACGCGTTTCACGGGTATGTTCCCGCTTCCTCAGGCAATAAACAGATAGGAGTACACAGTATACAGTAGTCTCAAGGTCACGAATAGTGCCTCTGTGGCGCTATTCGTGACCTTGAGACTATACTGTGTACTCCTATCTGTTTATTGCCTGAGGATGCGGGAACATACCTGTGAAACGCGTTGCACTGTTTGTTTTGGAGTATATTAATAAACCTGTTGTCATAAAACTGACGGTATCTTGTCTGCTTCGGGAAGACGAGTCCACCACCACCTCCTGAGGGATTTTAAGCCTTTTAGAACCTTTTATCCTGCTGGCACCTCTGTTCACTCTTGCATTATCAATATCCACCTCTGGTGGAGGGGTGTTGCCCCTTATTTCCTTATCTACAGAGAGCGACTTTTAATCCTGAGTGAGGACAGGTCTAATCTCCTCACCTGCCTATACAGTGGTTACCTAGGCACGTTTGTGAGTATATACATTATATACTTTTCATTTCCAACCCTTTGTTTTGCATACTACACTATATTGGGCTCTCGGTATTTCTTTTGTCCAGATCCATAGGTAGGTTAACATTAGATCCATTCCCATCCGTTCTGATCCGTTCCCTTCTGATCTAGGAATGCACTGTTTTTTACCGCTAATGTGAACCAGGCCTTATCCTAACCTGATGGCTGAACTGCATTTAACTGTATCCTAATCTTTCACTCTTCTCTAACCCTAACCAACAACTATAGTCCAACCCTATCCTAATTGTAACAAGCTCTGCATTCCTAACATTAATAACTACAATCAGAAAAAGAACATGTGTGCATCAACCAAGTGAACCTGACAAATCTGGCTTTGCAAATTTGGCCTATTGGCTAATCACGAGACATTGCTCATGCAAATAAGCATTTGCTTTCGCATGCCTAAATATGCAGGGTCAAAACCAAAAACCGCAAAACAATCGCCCTGCGGGAATTAGTTCATGCTATACAGCACTATCCAGGGGCGCCACGAGGAGGCTTCCCATTGCCCCCATACAACCGGGGGGCCGCGGGGGTCCCAGGCACCCTCACCGCCTGGAACCCACACAGCGGCACCCCGGAGGTGGAGGCTGGGGGGTGCAG
This sequence comes from Hyperolius riggenbachi, assembly GCF_040937935.1. Taxonomy (NCBI): domain Eukaryota; kingdom Metazoa; phylum Chordata; class Amphibia; order Anura; family Hyperoliidae; genus Hyperolius; species Hyperolius riggenbachi. The sequence continues at coordinate 91,476,098 of NC_090656.1, forward strand.
GCGATCTCCCCAGCGTGGCCAGCGCCGGGAAGAGCCGCCCGCACACACCTCCCAAGATTAAAAACAGGCACTTACCTCAACGTCCATTGCGTTCTGCTATATGTGCATAACCTGGGCGCGACACATAAGGGGCGGACAGGCGCAAATAGCCTGCTCCAGGGCTCTCACCTCCTAAAACAAGCCACTCACTACCTGCCCTCAGAAAAAAGAAATGCAATGCTAACTACAATCAGAAAAAGAACATGTGTGCATCAACCAAGTGAGCCTGACAAATCTGGCTTTGCAAATTTGGCCTATTGGCTAATCACGAGACATTGCTCATGCAAATAAGCATTTGCTTTCGCATGCCTAAATATGCAGGGTCAAAACCAAAAACCGCAAAACAATCGCCCTGCGGGAATTAGTTCATGCTATACAGCACTATCCAGGGGCGCCACGAGGAGGCTTCCCATTGCCCCCATACAACCGGGGGGCCGCGGGGGTCCCAGGGGGTCCTAACATTAATGCCCCCCTTTTGCCAAGCCTAACTTCCCCTATAAACCTAGAAACATTTTGACACCTAGCTCTGCGGAATGTGATTTCTGATCACAGAGGCTCCAAGCGGCCAAATGAGCCATTGCCCGTTTATGTCAAAATTCTACATCCCCAAACCATGTTCTCCACAGCTTATCTGCCGTATACAGTATGTAATTTTATATGTATTTGTATTGACTTCCAGATTTCATGTCATTTAACTTCCTAGTCATTTCCCTAATTTAAAAGAAAAAAAACAATCCAAATATTGTATAGAATGATCCTAATTTTTCTAAGAAACCTTTCATCTGTGCAGCATTATTCTCCTATCCGGCCTGCACAGAAGCTCCTCCATTTGGTAATGCATCAATGGGAACTTGACTTATGGGTCTGCGTCTGCTTACTTCACATTGATACGGCTTCATAATCAGAATTTCATCTGCATTCCGCATGCTGCATCTAATCCGCTCAGATGTGTGGTTTCTTCAGCACTTTGCAGATCCAGAGACAGATGGGCTATGACCAGGAATCAGTGAGGAACAGACTGGTGGAAAGGCGCTTGGCATGTTGACTAGGGCAGGTACAGCTGTGGAATGCATTTTATTCAGCATCTCCCCCCTTCCTGTATCAGCAGCCGGCTGCCCCATCAGCCCAACCTTCACTGTCTTAATGAAGAGGAGAGAGAGACGCGATTCCAGAATGTCAGTGGGGCCCAACATGTGACGACCATATTGGCATGGAGCTCAGTGTGCCAAGATGCTTTTCTTTACATTAACATAAATAAACAGAGCAACTTGTGCCAAAAGCAGAATAGTTCATTTCCATGCTTAAAGGACCAGTAGACTTTAATTTCTGGTTTGTTCACCACTAGTACTTCGTGCACAAATGAAGCCCTGATTTGAACACACTTAAAGGACAACTGAAGTGAGAGGGATATGGAGGCTGCCATGTTTATTGCCTTTTAAAGTGAACCCAATGTGAAAATAATCTAATGAGGTAAACAATTTTATTTATCCTCCTACTCCTAAAAATGTTTTTTTTTAATATAGCCTAAGGTTTTATTTTATATTTATACATTTGCAAAGTAGATTGAATGTTTTGTTGTCTCTGTTCAGTGGCAGCCTATTTAAAGACCACTATCATGTAAATCATAACATTTAAAGTACATGTAAACATATACAAAGAAGAAGTACATTTCTTCCATAGTAAAATGTGCTATACAGTGGCTTGCAAAAGTATTCGGCCCCCTTGAAGTTTTTCACATTTTGTCACATTACTACCACAAACATGAATCAATTTTATTGGAATTCCATATGAAAGACCAATACAAAGTGGTGTGAGAAGTGGAATGAAAATCATACATGATTCCAAACATTTTTTACAAATCAATAACTGCAAAGAAGAGCGATCGGCTATTATAGGCTGAAGCCTATGACAGCCAATCACACTGATTGGCTGGCGGGGGGAGGGAGGGGGAATGCAAAATAAATAAAAAAAAAATAGGGAAATGTATTGAAAAATAAATAACATATATTTATAAAAAAAAAAATAAACACTGGGGGAGCAAGCTGATCCCACCTACAGAAAGCTCTGCTGGTAGGGAGAAAAAAAAGGGGGGGGGGGAATCACTTGTGTGCTGAGTTGTGCGGCCCTGCAGTGAGGCCTTAAAGCTGCAGTGGCCCATTTACAGAGACAGTTTCTCTCTCTGAGAAACTGTCTCTGCTTTAGGCACACACGGAGTTCAGAATAGCTCATTAGAAGATTTTAATATATAATAAAAAGCAGTAATAATAGAAAAATAATAAAATGCAATGCCAGCTTTCAGAGCACTTTGGAAACTTGTAATTTGTAGACAGACAATATTACTTGTGCACAAAAGCACATTTAATAACTGTAAGAGTAATAAAAAGTAGGAAAACACATTTTTATTGAATGTTATGTCAGAGTTTCAGACCACTTTAAGACACACCCTTGCCACACCTCTAACCACGCTCTACCACACCCCTCGCCATGCATATCACAAAGAATTCAAAATCAAATTAAGTAGTTTTATCATGCAAACCCCACTGGTCCTCTCTATTATCAGTAGTTTTCCAGTCAGTTTAACCCAATTTGTGGTGGAAAAATACATATATTAAGTTAACACAGAACTGTACATCAGTCTTAAAAGAGGGATAAATAAGTAAGAAAGAGGGACAGACAGAAGGATTTGATTCCCAAAGAGGGACTGTCCCTCCAAAAGAGGGACACTTGAGAGCCATGGGTTTAGCTCTCCACCACTAGCTAACCAACAAAGATCTTCTGCTTTCATAGATAAAGGCTCTGTAATCCCCATTCTGGATTCTGGTGGCTGGCTGCTCACTGATCATGTGAATAAGATGATCTTGTTCAGCATCCAGGTTTCTCTTCTTTTCAAGGGTTGCCATGTTGTGTGATTTCCATAAGTCCTCTGTCTCACCCTACAGCTCCTATTTAGCTGGGAACAAGTTGGTCTGAGCAATTTGCCACTTCCTCTTCATTTTGACTGATCATGTGATCCTTATCAGATCCACTGCACTGAGCAAGTTCCTCGGAGAAGCCACAAGTCACATAGCCTTTGCTAGACCACTGGACTAGTTTCTACTTCACCTCTCACCATCCCTGGCCGTGAGAATATTCTGGTCAGCAGCATTGATATGGTGACACATTGCACTCATGCATCTAGTCTAATTTAGGGGGAAGTTTCTTGATTGCAGCATGGACAAACAAAGCTGTGCTCATTATTAGTCTCAGGGTTTTAAGACTGAGGAAATTAGCACAATTTTATTCGTTTATGAGTTTCTATGTAGAGACATGGGTTGTCTTAACTTTACTACCCCACCACTGTTCCCCTCCTAATCAATCTGTATTGTGCAAAAGGTGAAGGCTGGAATATAGACTGATCTCGGAAGTAGTATGAGACCCCTTTAAAAAAAAAAGTTGAGCGTCCCAATGAATACTTCCAAACTATGCAGGTGGTTTTGGCGCAGGGTCATGAGCCGCTACTTGGTCACTCAATTGACTATAATGCAAATTTGCATAGTTCGGGCATGAGTGCACAGAATGTTTATACGTTTGGCTACGCTGCAGCCAAACTCACATAGCAGCAGTGACAGCAGTTTACTGTAAAAGGATAATATAGCTGAGGCCAAATGAAAAGTGTTAGCCAATAAGGTAATGGGGAGGGAGCTTAGTGTTAGACATGGAGATGGTGGCTTTACGTCTAGTCCGGAGTTAGACGTAGAGAGGGAGGCCAGAAGTAGGCATGGAGATGGAGGTTAATGTTAGGCATGTGAGGTTGGTTAGCGTTAAAGAGACACTACAGTCTCATTTTTTACCATATATTCTTATTCAGCCTTCTTCAGCAGTAAATTCTAAGCTGAATTGCCGCATCCCCGCAACAGAATGAGTTATTTATAGCCATTAAATTGACTTGCAAAGTTCCACGACTTTGCAGGTAGTATATTTTGCTGCCAGGTAGAGGCAGAGCTTTGCCCAGTAGCTCTGCTTTTACTTCAGCCAATCTCCACCGATCTCCGCCTCTCCCCGTCCCTCTAAGTGAAAGAAGACAGAGGGGCAGGGCGAGGCGGAGATTGACTGTAGCAGAGTCAGAGCTACTGCGCAAAGCTCTGCCTTTACCAGGAAGTACAATGATGCGAGCACTGGAAGTTTGCAGGGCAATTTCAGGGCTATAAATAACTAGTTCTGTGGGATGCAGCGATTCAGCTTAGAATTTACTGCTGAAGAAGGATGAATAAGAATATAAGGTAAAAAATGAGACTTCAGTGTCTTGCCGACCGCGTCGCGCCGATGGGCGTAGTCTGCGAGAGATCGCGTGCGCCGATGCGCATGCATCTCTGCTCTGATGACGAAGCTCTCCACTCCTCCTTCAGTGGGAGACTATTAGACGGCAAAACCGCCATCTTGTATTACTGTACCGGGCTGCGATCTAAGGCAGTGTTGTACTGGGGACAGCTGTGTGACACGGCTGTCCTCCTGGGGGGCACCACAGCGATCCACTGTCATAGGCTGAAGTCTATGAAAGCCAATGGCACTGATTGGCTGGCGGGGGGAGGGAGGGAGGGGGAAATAGAAAATAAAAAAAATACACAATTTTATTGAAAATAAATAACAACTATTTATAAAAAAATAAATAAACACTGGGGGAGCGACCAGACCCCACCAACAAAAAGCTCTGTTGGTGGGGAGAAAAGGGGGGGGGGGGGAAATCACTTGTGTGCTTAGTTTTGTGGCCCTGCAGCGAGGCCTTAAAACTGCAGTGGCCCATTTAGAGAAAAATGGCCTGGTCTTTAGGGGGATTTAAGACTGCGGTCCTCAAGAGGTTAAGCATGGAGAGGGTGGCTAGTGTTACAAGTCAGGCATGGAGTGGGAAGTTAGGCCTGAGACACACTGTGCAGCGTGCTTTTTTATTCGTCAGCACTGCGTTTGCATGGACTTGCCTAAAAATTGTGGTAAAATTGCAGCAATCATGATTTTTAAAAAAATTAAATTGCAGCGATTTTGAAATGAATTTTACTGCGATTTTTATGTCAATGGGAGCATTTTTTAAAAAAAACAAAGCAGCGCAGATGGATCAAAAAACGCTATGCAGTGAGTATAAGCCATGTGCCGTATAAAGTGGGTGCATAATACAGGAAGTCTCTGAGATACAAACAACCCCGCCGATCCGATTCAAACAACCCACTGATCCTGTCACATTTCATTGCACACCCCCTTCTGCACCCCCAGCCCAGTGTGTAAATGCAGAGTATAGTGGACAGAATGAGGCACAAAAGGGGACAGAAGGTGACACAGTGAGACAGAGGGAAGCAGAAAAGGTGGAGGCATGGTGGGACCAAGGTAGCCCAAGAGGACATAAGGAGGAACAGGTGGACAGACGGAAGCACAAAGAGGGACAGAAGGGGGCACAGGGGTCAGATGGGGGCATAAAGGGAGAAAGGAGAGGGCACAAAGGGGGATAGAAGGATCTACAAAGGAGGACAAAAGGAGTCAAATTGGGGGACAGAAGGAGGCACAATGGAGACAAAAGGAGGTACAGGGACAGAAGGAGGCACAATGGGGGACAGAAGGAGGCACAGGGAGATAGGAGGCACAGTGGGACAGAGGGATGCACAGGGGAGCAGTGGTAGCACAAGGGGATAGATGGTGGTACAAGGAGACAGATGGAGGCAGAAGAGGCCAGAAGGAGTCACAAAGGAGGACAAAAGGAGTCACAGGGGGACAGAGGGATGCACACATGGAGGCAGATGTGCCACAGGGTGACTGCAGTAGGCACAAGTAGACAAAAGGAGACAAACAAGGGGACATATGGACACAGGTGGAGAGAGGGACAGACATAAGGATGCAGTGCAGACGAGTGGACGGTAGTAGCTTATTGGGATCATATTGCTAGGGAGGAGATCTACAGTAAAGGATGTACCAATTCAGGGGCAAACGCAGGATTTTTAAGGGGGGATTCCTGAAAGGTCCAGAAGTACTTAGGTCCTCGAGTGCTTCCGAATACAGGTGGCTCCATACTGCCCATGCACAAAAGTGCGCTGATGTATTACAGAGCTGTCTATCTTTGGAAGTACTCAAGGACACGAGTGTTTCTGAGGGCTTCTGGTAGCAGCAAATTTGAACGGGGGACAGCGCTGGAACAACTCCCCGAGAGAGGAATGGGAGATAGACTTAGTTTGGACAATTCAGTGGAATATGCCACATAGTGTCACATACCACAAGCGATAGCCATATGATGCAGGGATATATGCAACTGCGGAAGATGGCGGCGCTATATAAATACTAGATAATAATTTGCCTCACCAGGATTGAACTTTTATTTAGCTTTCCTGTATGACAAGAAGACGCACCAGCACTAGGGGAAGAGGGAAACAAAGGTGAATGAGGGAGGGCTGGTGCACACCAAGAGTGCTTCTGAGCGTTTTTCAAATCAACAGTGATTTGAAAAGCGTTTGGCTAATGTTACCCTATGAGGGTGTTCCCACAGCAGCGTTGTGACTTTTTCAAAATCGCAGGTATACTGCATGTAGCATGTTTTTGAGCAATTCATTCAAAAATCGCTCTGAAAATTGCTTCACAAAATCACACTCACAAATTGCTAGTGATTGCTATTGTCATTTTAGCGTTGCACTAGCCCAGAGAGAGGAGGAGTGGAGACATTGAGAATAGCCTGAGATGGAGCAGAGAGCTCATCTGTATTGCAGTCCCACATCACACAGAGGCTACTTGCCTTTAATATGACTCCTGTCCCTGCCAGTCTCTCACACAAGTCAGAAAGCCCTCCTGGAGTCTAGGGACTGTCAAAAACTTTTCAACTTGTTTAACACCTTATCCACACATGCAGTAATTATAACAATGGGGAGAGACCAGACAGATGTTTGCCCACAGACCCTCCAGGCAAGCTCTGCATCATGCTGTGTATATTTACCAGCTTGCCTGCCCTCTAATTGCATCATGTACATAAAGTAAGCCTCTTCTGCCCTGCATTACACTACAGACAGACATTTCAGGGGATACTTCAGGGCACTTATAATGGAAAAGGTATTTACACATTTATAGGCTAAAATTCAGGAAATAGTCTAAGCTCTGTCAGGCATCATGAAATAGTAGCAGTGTTTGCAGCTTCACTGATTTTTACTGTTCTTATCTGCTACACTTATTTACCTCTAGCAGAGCTGAGTTGATAACAGCAGGAGGTCCGTTCCTCCCAGGTCCCAGGTTACATACTCACAGCTTCTGCAGAAGAAGGGAGGGAGAAGGAGGCTGTTTATAATATGCGGGCTTCCCTGGCTGAATACACAGCTCAGTGCAGAGGGGGTTCCAGACACCCGGAATAGCCCCCTCCGTTCGCCAGTGCAATTATAACACATAGATTGGGAGGAGATCTACAGTAAAGGAAGTACAAATTACAACAAATCCATCCTCTACCAATCTCTATGCTATTGCATCTAAGACTCGATCTTTTATGCCCCACCACCACCACCACCAGTCTAGCTTTGAATAACCTACCGGTATTTTGCAATACTTTCCTTTACAGCCTATTGTTCTGTAGATTACACATTTTTCCTAGCACAATTTGATCAATTAAATATGTGGGCACTAATTAACTATTGTAAACACATTTATATGTATGTATGAACATAACCTAATTGTTACTCAGTGCTTACCACTAATCTAACCCTCATCTGAAGCCTAGAACTAGCCTAACCCCTATACAAGGGCAAACACTAAACTAATCCTTCCCAAACACCTACAAACCCATTATCTCCCATGTGAAACACCACCTTGTGGTGGGAGAAGTTTAAAGTTTTAAGGCAACAGGGCAGGTAGACAGCCTTCTCTTCTCCTCCTCATCCTCATGTATGTTAACTCACTCTGTCCACACAATGAGCAGAAAGTTACAACTGGGCAATACAGTTCCTACATCTAAGGTTGTCCCTGTTAGTAATAGTTATTCAAACAACAGCCAAGAACTGGACAAACTTTACATTCAGAGAAGCACGCAACAAGCTAATTGTAAAACAATATTTTTAAAGCGCTCTGGCTGTACTTTGTCAGAGGAGATTACAGCAAGCTGCTAACATATTTTTGGGGACGAATTTCATACAGTATATTCGATTGCATTTTGTATGAACTTTTGTTTTTGTTTTCTCTTGTTCTTTTTGGTTTATTTTGCACTAGTTCAAAAGCTTCACCCCTAGTTGAACAGTATGAATGTCCCAAATGTCACTCCTATTCATGGCCCAAGTTACAAAATACTACCCAAAACATTTGCCAAGTTGCCCAAGAATGAAAATCTAAATCATAGCAAAAAAAAATAGCTCAATATTTGTCCAGTGTCTAGCACTGTGAAACCTAGCATTCCAGGCTTCTTTCAGATGCTACCATTTTCACCTGAGGAAGTGGTGTGTATACCGGGAAATGTGTTGTCTACTTGTCTATTGTGCTATTCCAATAAAGTTGGGAACTTTGAAAAGTTCATGAAGGTAAGCCACCACTTGCCTTCCTCTAAACATTTTTTCAACTATTTTATATATTTTTGGGCACCTCCAGTTGTTGGTTTACAGGTACAGTCACCCTTGTTGGATTTTTGGGGGGAGAAGCAACCAATTGCTATATTACACTATTGTTCTTTAATTCATACCTATACATTAGATGGGGCTCCTGGTGTTCCTATGTTCTTTTTTTTCCCATACCCAAAAATACAAAATATAGTAGCCCACCAAGATACATTTAAAAGCGGTGCATGTTCATTTGGGTACAAGATATTGTGGATAGTAGAACATCTGTAATTTTATAGATATTCTACTATTACCTGTTATTGATATTGATAATGTTACTGATATTCTACTATTGACCTATCTCAACCTATCCTAACACTAACTTCCCCCCATCTATGCCTAACACTAACCTACCCCCTACCTATGACTTAGGGTTCAGCCACACTATAAGTGCTTTTTTGAGCCCTTGTGATTGATTAGCGCTTTTTGAGTGCTTTTTTAAATCGCTCCCATTCACTTTCAATAAAATCGCGGTAAAAATTGCTGCAATTATTTGTGTATGCAATCACAGCAATTTTTATGCGATTTTTACCGCAATTTTAATGAAAACGAATAGGAGCATTTTTTAAAAAGCACTCAGAGAGCTCTAATCAATCACAAAGCGCTCAGAAAAGCCATTAACTGATATCCCTGCGGCTACTGGAGTTCGGTTACACAGTAGCCGAACACCATCACCGCTACTTCCATTTTCTCTGTCTCTCCAATGCTGCAGAATTTGGCTACACAGCAGCCAAACTTCACCACCGCTATTTCTGCTGTCACTCCCGCCGTCTCCGATGCTATAGAGTCCAGGTACACAGTAGCTGCTACCAAACTCTAGCATGCAAATTAATGACTGAAGCTAGTACTTTAAGAATTTAACATTGGCGCCTATGATGGGGCCGAAAATCACACCAAATTTACCTGCTTTGCCTCCCTATGTGGAACAATGTATTTCAGTATCAACCACTTTAAAGAAAATCCCTTAAATACTACTAAATGTAGTTGTTTTACGCTGTCAGACATCTATTATATTTATTTTTATATTGCCATCAGGTTTTATAGTGCTGTACAGAGTACAATACAGACAACAATGGGAAGCATACATACATAAATAATTCATGTATAGTGTAACATCCAGCAATACAGGTATTTGATCATTTGACACAAGTACAGCAGTGTGGCAAGAAACTCTAGGGGAAAGACCCTGCCTACCCCTGTGAGTTGAAATATAGAAGGTTTTGCTGTGAAAGCACAAGCTAAGGTGAACAAAAATCGAGCTGTGTAGGCAGTGAGTGCTTTCACATCTGGTGTTAATGTGTATATGTAACTGACAGAGGACTAATACAGATTGCTAGTGATGGTTATGTCTAGGAGAACTCATGGAGAAGCATGCAATTTGGTCGATCAGCTGATAGATTTGCAAAGCTCTGATTTGCTATGATCACATCCTGCTTTAGCACATAATGGTGACTAGCAAATCAGAGGCTTACAAATCTATCACCTGACCAAATTGATCACATGCTTCTCCATGAGTTCTCCAAGACATGACCATCACTATGAATTGCAAATGGGGTGGAGAAGCACCTCGTATTCACCTGAATTTCAGAAATGTCTCTCATGCCAACTCCCATCCATATTTAGCCTCAGTCCAACCCTGGACACTGAGGATTGGCTACATACTGAAAGGGGAAAGGGAGTGGAAGATCCTACAATAATAACAGCCTTTAGTTTGCATGTATACTCTGCATATAAATCTCTATTGCAAATGACAGCTATGAGTCTACATAAAAAATTGCAGTTTCCTCAACTGTAAGTTGCCCAGTTTGCTGGAGAGAACCTCTTCACCTTTGCAGATAAACATTTAAGTTATAAATTACAAATGTTAGCAATGAATGTCCTTTTTTAATGACATTTATGGAGTTCTACCTTAAAATGGAAGATTAATTCTTATACTATCGCCACCAACAAAATAGGTTTAGTAAAGTTGCGTGAGCGGAGGTGGCAGTCAAAGCTGTTCTGGTGTTCCCATTTTAGCTTTAGTAATATCGGCTGGGTCCCCTATTTGTTACAAACTAGACCAAATTGCAGCGAGCAGGGAGCAATCATTGGTCTATGAGGTTTCACGCTGGGTCCCCTTAACTAGACTAGCACCAACAAAAGTATTCCTTGTGCTGAATTCAAGCACTAGAAAGTGAAAAACAGAACCATGCTGTAATAGCAAATTACTATAATATTCAACTCATCTGTTCAACTATGAGTGCTTTTGCTATGTTTTGTCTTTCTAATAGTAACTTCAGTCTGTTTATCAACCTCAATTTGTGACATCAAACAGACAGCAAAAGAAGCACATGATATACTGACCTCGAGGGAGTCAGTTATTTATCAGTGCGTGAGCGAGCCTGAGCAGATGGTCAGTGATGTTTTCCCCAAGTCATATCTTGTGCCCACCATTTAGTGTCAATGCCAGGAACGAGACTTGCTATCCTGACATAGAACATCTTTATAATAAATTTACTAATTGGAGACTGATACCAAAGGCTTTCTAAACTGCTGCCTTCCGTCAGCAGGACTTCAGATGAAGACTTGGGTTTTGGATTGAGAAGATCCACTTCATGACGGTTAATGTCGGCTTGTCCTGAGGAGCAGTTTTAGGACACGATCGTTATTTATGGTACATAGATTTCCAGGGAAAAAAAGGAACAAAACATGGGGCAACCTGATCTTTTGCTTGTGGCTAACTGCACTAGAAATTTACCAAGAGGGAGTTTGGATTTGACATGACAGTGCAATAGTCTGTCTGCTGTAATACTCAGTATTAGTATGAGAGTGGGAAAACAGAGGTCCAGCAGGATGAAGGCTCAGTTGTCCTCAAGACAGAATTTTTTTCCTTCAGTCAGCAAGAGTTAGACCCTCCTGCCATGTTTTTATTGCTGCTCTTCCTTTTACATCCTCAGGACTGTCAGGGTCTCCAGGGAGATCTCCAAGATGGAAAGTGAGGGGAATTTTCCACAATAGTGACCTAAATAGCAATTAACCCCAAAAAGGTTCTGAACCCTGGAGGCTAGCAACACGTCTGTACAGCATTGGGCTTTGAGCTGTCGTCCATGAGATCGAGTCCTAATCCTAGAGAATGACAGTCTTCATACGTCTATACAAGTCTTTAGTATGCATCACACTATGAGATTATTTACTGTTCTTACTGCTCTATGTAATTCCTACATCAAAAACAGTGAACATTGTTTTTCTTACAGCATTGCTGATAAGTGTTAAAGTGTACCTGTAGGGGAAAAAAGTGCCCCATTTAGACACTTACCTCAGTAGTGGGAATAAGGAAGCATCTTTTTAGTCCAGATGTTTTCCCCATCTCCTTGCCTCCACTGATCCAGCACTGGGACCCTGAACCTCTTCGACAAGGGCTTGTCGAGAGGTATGTGCAGCCATGCCCCCACCCATGCAGCATTACTGCCCTGGATGCCTCGTGCCTGTGCAGTAGCATGGAGCTGCTCTGGCTCTGCTTTTTCTGCCAAGCTCATGTGGCCTTATGCTACTGTGCAGGCATGTGCAGTGTGGCCATGCTTGTTCACATGCGGCCAAGAACTTTGAGAGGGTCCCAGCACTGGATCGGTGGTCTCAAGGAGGATGTGGTAAGCTGCTAGCATCTACCGAGGTAAGTATGTGACTTTCTCTCCTTTTTCTTTTCAAAAATCAGTGTTTATTGAAGTCAAAGGGAAACATATACAGAATACTGACAATGATGACCGGTACAATAAGGCACATAAGTACTCCAATAATAAGCATGAGAAACAGAAGATCACTTTCACACAGTATGGAGGGGGGGGGGGGCAGAGGGAAACGACTGGGGAGGGGAAGAGGGAAGGCACTGGATGGGTTGGAAAGGGGGAAGGGTGTTCAAGGGGGAATACAGTAATGTTGGTAATAAAACATATAACTTCAAAGTTAATGATGAGCTAAAACATAGAACATTCCACACAGCTGTTGCAAATAATATACCATGTTTGACAATCCAGCCCCACGATCCCGTTGAGATCTGCTCCCGTTAGCGTACGCAGGAAGTACGGGCGCAGAGGGACAACGAGACCGGTTGCTGGATCGTCAGAGGGAAGAAAAAAGAAAGAAACGACAGCGTGCCAATCCCGTCTAATCTGCTCCCGTTAGCATACGCAGGAAGTATGGTGAACAGACTGACAAAGATTGGACGCGCAGCTGCCGACAATATGTAATGGGAGAAACATCCACCAATCCCGTATTACTAGGCCACTGTTGCCATGCAGGTCTCATGCACTAGAGACTGCTGGAGGCAAATTCACTGTGTGCGTAGTAAACGGTTAAGATCAGTTGGAGGTGCCCATACATGTACAATTCTGATTGTATATACAATCGGTAAACTAAAAATATCGATTTCGCGCTGGAAATCGGGTAAATACACTGCCACCACTGCCTGATTGGATGAATGGAGCAGACAGTCTCCAACTAGGGCGAAGAGACCCCAACGCTATCATAATACGGTAGCCAGCCCAATCACGCTCAACACGCTCCAGTCACCGTTCGGGGAATAGTCACTTCCGACGGCTTAAAGACTGTGAGCAATGTGACGTTAAAGAAAGGTTACTGGGTCCCTATATGATGCAATCTCGAATTGTATTTACAATCGAGAAACGAAAGTTATCGATTTCACACAGGAAATCTGGTACTAGCTAATCCTAAAAGGAAGAAACGGTTATTTACAACCTAGCTAGCAAATCAACAAGTTATAAGCAAGTAATAAAACAATGCGGTAGTATGACTGACTCTTCAGAGGGCAGATTCATTATAGCAGCAATCAGATGACCAGAAAAGGCACACGACTGAACGATAAAAATCGTTAGTTTATTTCTAAACTACATACACACAGCTTATATTAGAACAGATTGATTTGACAGAGAGAAGAGAGGAAAAGAAACAGAATGTCCGATTATATACAGTTCAAATACCGTTATTGGTAGTCCATGCGGCAATCACAAGTCTTTGGCGTAGAGTCCAAAATGGTGGTTGCCATGCGGCCAACAATCCTTTGTTAGAAATAGTTCCAAGATGGAGGTTTTGGCCCGTGTCCTTGCGGGCTGCCAAGATATTACTTGGCATCAGATGAAAGGTAAAGGACTCAGAGCTTTCTGGGGTCTCTGTGGTTATAGCCCCCACTCCAGCAAGGAGGGGTTAGGTCGCGTGGATCACACACCTCTTTGGAACAGGAGATCTTCCCGCCCCTTGCAGGAACACAAAATATATCTGACTCATGATAAGTGTGCTCATCTGCAAACTATACAAGTTATGTTAAATCTAGTAACATTTTTAGGTTTGTCAGAATTTATCAAGAACGTTGATACCAAACATGGGGGATCAGACCCCTGGGGTAATAGAGGGTTATTTTAAAACAATCTTACGCTAGATCTGGCAGTCCGATTGGTCCGTAAACCTGTCAGAACCAGCGCCCTGTGGAATCCCACAACCTGTGCAGATTTCATGGGCAGGGAGATCTGCTATGCCAGGAATTATAAAGGAAATATGGAGAACATATGAATATTGGGATTCCTAAGGTCAGAAGTCTTTTGAAGCTCAGGCAGCAGCCTAGGTGTCAGATCTCCTGCTGAGAATGGGGCCGATCAGACTGGAGAAAGCTGCAATTTATGAGCTTCTGTCACTGATATCTACCCGTCATCTGATGGATGAGCTTATAAACTCTCTAGGGGGCCACATAAGGCCAGGAAACACCCGGTCCCATGTAGGTGCAAGGTTTTGTAATTAGAAGCTACCAAAGAGCCAGGGTTTGTTAGCAGCCAGAGAGTAAGAGAAAAAAATAAGGGGATTTTTAAACCAACAACTGTCAGTTTGATTGGTTTGCGAAGAACTGGCGTTCGTAACTCCATGACGCATTCGATATGTCATATCGACGGCGTCACACCATGGTGTCTCATAAAAAAATAAGAATAGAAAATTTGTGTCACAGCAAGAAACATCAATGTTTGATCAGCATGTTCGGGGGAAGGGCCTGTGCAGGCCTGTCCTAATGGGTGAGTACCCGGCCAACTGAATGGTTAAGCAGGGGAACACCCCCTGCAGAGAACCCATAAGGCTAGTTGAGTCTCCCAAATAGCTATAGAGAAAATCTATCCTGGGCCTCAGGCCAGTCATTGCAGAAATGCCTGGAGGGCATTGGATTTGCAGAAGTCAATCCACACCGACCACCGTTGGACAAAGACATCAAATGTATTCTGTGCGGTAAACAAATGGTCGTCCATATGTTTATGTGATTAACCTAGGCAATAAAGTCTTTGTAGGTAGGTATGGATTGCTTCCTCCAATTTCTAGTGATCAATAGGCGGGCACACATAAGCAAATTCCGGAATATGGACTTCTTAGCCCCAGACAACGAGCCAGGAATAATGGATAACAAACCAATCTCAGGGGTGCACAGCATAGGTTTGCAATACAGAGAGTTATGTAGGCCAAACACCTTAATCCAGAAAGGCTTAATAAGAGCACAGTCCCACCAAATTTGGAGATAGCCACCAAGTCCGCTCCCACACCTGCATCAGAGGCACTGGAATTGAATTTTGCTATCCTGATGGAATCATTGCACCACCTGGTCAGTACTTTATAATTGCACTCTTGGGCAGAGACCGAGGGCAACAATTTATGAGGGAGAATTAATGATTTGTCCCAGTCCTTTGGGTCTATATCCCTACCAAGGGCCCAATGCCAGGTGTCCTGTAATTTTGTAAAAATAAAAATATTGCAAAATCTAAAAAATAGAAGATAGATCATGAATTGATTGATGCTCGTGTAATTGTTCATGTTTTATCCACCGTGAGCCTGCAGGTCATTATCTTTACTGCAGTGCAGACAGGCATGTAAAAAAAAAAAAAGGACAGTACAAACTTCCCTTATCTATAAACACGCCCACTAAACAAAGGTAGTTACTGCTTGCTTGGCAGTTGGCAACAAGCGTTATGTCCCACAATGCAACAAGGTTCACAGACAGAAAACAGTCATGGCCATGACATCACTGTGTGGAAAGGGGTTCACCTTAATACCATCCACACAGACATTCCTGATAATCTATTCGAGAAAAGGTAAATATTTCTTGTAGGAAAGGGAGTTTAAGTTCCTCTTTAACCCACATTCTGCAGCTTGTCAGAGAGGAAAACACGGTACAAGGCACATTGGACATGATCCAATTCCCTTTTTCACGTTTTTTCCTGGGAGATAATTTTCATCTATTTCATCTAAAATAACTTTTCAGCACTCTGCAATTAAAAGAGTACAAAAATGTAGGTGAAAAAAGTACTGTCACATTTATCCTGAGTATTTTCTTGCTTGCTGGTTGCTTAACCACCCTGGCGTTCTGATTAAATCGCCAGGGTGGCTGCGGGAGGGTTTTTTTTAAATAAAAAAAAAACTATTTCATGCAGCCAACTGAAAGTTGGCTGCATGAAAGCCCACTAGAGGGCGCTCCGGAGGCGATCTTCCGATCGCCTCCGGCGCCCAGAATAAACAAGGAAGGCCGCAATGAGCGGCCTTCCTTGTTTTGCTTACATCGTCGCCATAGCGACGAGCGGAGTGACGTCATCGACGTCAGCCGACGTCCTGACGTCAGCCGCCTCCGATCCAGCCCTTAGCGCTGGCCGGAACTTTTTGTTCCGGCTACGCTGGGCTCAGGCGGCTGGGGGGACCCTCTTTCGCCGCTGCTCGCGGCGGATCGCCGCAGAGCGGCGGCGATCAGGCAGCACACGCGGCTGGCAAAGTGCCGGCTGCGTGTGCTGCTTTTTATTTCATTAAAATCGGCCCAGCAGGGCCTGAGCGGCAGCCTCTGGCGGTGTTGGACGAGCTGAGCTCGTCCAGACCGCTCAGCAGGTTAAAAAGGTATTTTAGGTAAGATGTGAAAATATCCTCTTGAAGAAAACAAAGGAGAAAAAGTGAGTTGGCCCATATCCTTTTCCTTTTCTCCTGAGTTTTCTTCAATGTGATATTATTAAACCTTACCAATAAGATAACATTAAAGCTTCCACCAAGCAAGAAAATACTCAAAATAAGTTTAATATTTATTTTTTTACCTGATTTGTATTATATATTCAATTGCTAAGTGCTGAAAAAAAGTTATTTTTTTTGGGAACAGTAAATTCGGGCGCCTGAGGCTAGTGGACAAATCGGGCGCCGCCATTCACTCCTATAATAAATATCGTTTAATGGGCGCCCGATAGGAAAAAAGGGCGCCGGAGAAAAATAACGTTTTAAAAGCGGCGCCCGGAGACTTAATGTTTTATTACTGTTTCTCATGATTACACATTATTTAATGATTTATACATTTTTAAATTTTATTTTTAAACGAAAAACAGTACAATATTTTTTTTAAACATTATTTTTAAACGAAAAACAGTACATTTTTTTTTTAAAACATTATTTTTAAACGAAAAAACTAACAGGGGGGTCTTAGGTTTAGGCACCAACAGGGGGGTCTTAGGTTTAGGCACCAACAGGGGGGTCTTAGGTTTAGGCACCAACAGGGGGTCTTAGGTTTAGGCACCAAAAGGGGGGTCTTAGGTTTAGGCACCAACAGGGGGGTCTTAGGTTTAGGCACCAACAGGGGGTCTTAGGTTTAGGCACCAACAGGGGGGTCTTAGGTTTAGGCACCAACAGGGGGGTCTTAGGTTTAGGCACCAACAGGAGGGTCTTAGGTTTAGGCACTAACAGGGGGGTCTAGGGGTTAGGGGTAGGTACAGGGAGGGTTACTTAGGCACCAACAGGGGGGGTCTTAGGTTTAGGCATCAACAGGGGGGTCTAGGGGTTAGGGGTAGGTACAGGGAGGGTTACTTAGTAATTTTTTTTTTTAAACGTTATTATACGTTTCACTATTTAAACGAAAGATTAACGTTTTTACAATTGCCGATTTAATGCACATTATTTAATGATTTATAACTTTATAAAACATTAATTTTAAACGAAATACAGTACAATACATTTTTAAACGTTATCCATGCTTATCGTTAAAAACCCGGCGCCCTTTTTTCCCAGCGCCCCTTTTTAACGTACGCATTTTTTTTAGATAATATGAAAATCATCTCATAAGAGAAAACTCAGGTGAAAAATTTAATTGGATAAGGGCCATTTTATCTTAGGTTTTATGCAAATTTCTGTGCAAAGAAACTATGAACAATGTGAAATGTTAGGATGTATCACAATGCATTTAATGTCTGCACATGTGTGACGGAATGCCATGATAAATTGTAGGCAAGACATCTAATGGCTGAAACTGAAAACTTTTTTGTTTATGTGTAGTTTTTACGGTGTCTCACAATGAGTATCATAAGTTGTTTGTAGGTCTATCACAAGGTGTATCACAAGGTGTTTGTTTGTAGGTGTCTCACAAGGTGAATCATAAGGTACTTGAAAGTGTATCACAAGGTGTATGAAGACCATACCAAGGTGAATCTGGATACATTAAGGTGTTTTTTGGTGCTTCAATGTTCCACTATATGCCATGGTGTTCCATGACAAAAGAAGAAATAAATGATCAACTTGTAATGTTAGTATGAAGTGTTGATTTGTTTTGTGGCCATCGGTAGTTACAAGATGGTGGTCTTCTTAGGAAATAGAATAAAGTTGAAACAACTTCAAGAAGCACCAGTTCTGAAAGAAGCCCTTACAGGAAGCAAAATCACACAGTGAAAACTTTTATTTCTCTCCTTTGTCCTCTAATATTTATTGAAATTAGTTATTTTCTGCAGGTGTGTTCTAACTACTATTTACTCCATGAACCCAACAGTTTAAGAAGTTATAAGCAGGAGAAACTTGTAGCACCCACAGATGTTTGTTCATAGCGAGCTACAGAACTGCTGCTGTGCACTACATGATTACCAATTTTTCTTGGCAAGGCAAGTTCACACTAAAGGGTAACAGGTACCATTTCCCCAGATGGATTAAGGGGACTAACAAACATGCTGATGGATCCTATTTTAAGTATAGCATCCATGTAGACATGTTCCTGGCAGCCATCTTCCATCCTTATAACCTCTGTATTTGCTGCTATAGGTCGAGGCTTCATGGTGTTCTTATTCCGGGCAGCCATCTTCCTGTCTCCCTTGCAGCTCCGTTAGAAGTTCACGCTTCACTGCAGTCACAAGAAAGTGAAGCCTGGACCTCTAGTGGTGAGTACAGGGCTGCAAGGGAGATAGGCTTCCCGGAATGAGAAGACAGTGAAGACTGGACCTCTAGCAGTAAGTGCATAGCTGCACGGGAGATGGAAAGATGGTGCCCGGAATGAGACGACAGCGAAGCCCTGGAACTCTACCAGTGAGAACATAGCTGCACGGGAGACAGGAACATGGCTGCCAGGAATGTGGAGAGGTGACTATAGATACAGGCATACGTGTGCACCGTATATGATGTCCGGCTCACCTGACTCCAATATAAGCCGACCCCCCACCCCCGCCGTCCTACACACACACATACACTTTTGGGAAACTTTTTTGTTCCCAAAAAGTCAAGCATAAGTTTGTTCAAGCATATACAGTACAGTCCTGCCTGCTGCAGTGATCATCACCAATTCATGTCCTGTGGGTCTCATAACAGCCCAACTTCTTTTTTGTGCTGTTAAAATGTAAAATACATTCTACCACCACTTTCTAAAAAAATTAAAATAAATAAATAAATTGTGAAAGAAAACCTCCTAAACTACAGCTTTCACAGCAGTTCTGGTAAGGGGTAGGGTGCTCAAATACCCCTTTTCAAAATTCGAGTTAGGTCGAATTCGAATAGTAAATTATTCGAGGTCAGTCGAATATTCGAGTCGAATAATTTTTACTATTCGATTCGACCTCGGAATTCGAGCTCACTATTCGAGTCGGTATTCGAGCTCATTATTCGAGCTGACTATTCGAAATGGCCTTAAATAGCTTCCAACACTTGTTTTGAGGGTGAATGATGCAAGAAACCTCTTTTTTTCCAAGTAACAACAGCAAGTGATTATGTGGGGATGTTCCTTTAAAATAAAAAAGTTGAAAAGAGAAGTTGTGTCCAGAAATTTGTTCAGTACTGTATATACTTCTTCTTCTTCTTCTTTATCTTCTATATCTTCTTCTTCTTCTTCTTCTATATCTTCTTCTTCTATATCTTCTTCTATATCTTCTTCTTCTTTTATATTGTCTTCTTCTTCTTCTTCATCTTCTTCATCTTCTTCATCTTCTTCATCATCATCTTCTTCTTCTTCATCTTCTTTTTCTTCATCTTCTTCATCTTCTTCATCTTCTTCTTCATCTTCTTCATCTTCTTCATCTTCTTCATCTTCTTCTTCTTCTTCTTCTTCATCATCTTCTTCTTCTTCTTCTTCTTCTTCTTCTTCTTCATCTTCTTCTTCATCTTCATCTTCATCTTCATCTTCATCTTCTTCTTCTTCTTCTTCTTCTTCTTCTTCTTCTTCTTCTTCTTCTTCTTCTTCTTCTTCTTCATCTTCTTCTATATCGTCTTCTTCTTCACTTATTTCTCTTTTCAATTTTTTTTTTTAAAGAAATGTAGCTATTTTTGAGCGTAACAAATAGCTGGTGGCGCACGCATGTTGGAAGCGCCATTGTATGTGCTCCCTGGCAGTGGAAACACACAGACAGCAGGAGGTAAATTCAGCAGCAGGAGGAGGAGGATGAGTGTGTGGCAGCAGGCAGTCAATGAGGCAGGCAGCGTGACATAATAGCCCTGGTACCTAGCGGTGATACCAGGGCTGTAAATAAACACAGCAGGCAGGAGGTCCCAGACAGCGGTCGTGCAGCCCACATTGTGTCCAATACACAACTGGGACAACACAGTTTTCAACCCGGGCACCTCAGAAAAATTAAACCTTTTTTTTTGGTTTTTTTTGTTTTGTTTTTACAACAAATTACACAGATATAGCTATTTTTTGACGTAATAGCTGGTGGCAGAGTGGCAGCAGAAGGTAAATCTGTGTACCCTGGCAGTGGGAAACACAGACAGACAGCAGCAGCAGCAGGAGGAATGGAGGAGTAATTATGTGTGCAGCTATTGTTTGACGTAATAGCTGGTGGCAGAGTGGCAGCAGAAGGTAAATCTGTGTACCCTGGCAGTGGGAAACACAGACAGACAGCAGCAGCAGCAGGAGGAATGGAGGAGTAATGTGAGCAGCTATTGTTTGACGTAATAGCTGGTGGCAGAGTGGCAGCAGAAGCTAATTCTGTGTACCCTGGCAGTGGGAAACACAGACAGACAGCAGCATCAGCAGGAGGAATGGAGGAGTAATGTGAGTGTGGCAGCAGGTAGGCAGCGTGACATAATAGCCCTGGTACCTAGCGGTGATACCAGGCCGTAAATAAACACAACAGGAGGTCCCAGACAGCGGTCGTGCAGCCCACATCGTGTCCAATACACAACTGGGACAACACAGTTTTCAACCCGGGCACCTCAGAAAAATTAAACCTTTTTTTTTTTTTTAATGTTTTTTTGGTTTTGTTTGTAAAACAAATTACACAGATATATAGCTATTGTTTGACGTAATAGCTGGTGGCAGAGTGGCAGCAGAAGGTAAATCTGTGTACCCTGGCAGTGGGAAACACAGACAGACAGCAGAAGGGCAGTACACAGCAGCCCACTGTAGGTGTAAAATGTGTGGCTGCAGGCGACGTAATAGTCAAAGTGAACCAGGCTGGCTTAGTGAGCAGGAGCCAGGAGGTGGTAAAGGGTGGTAAGGCACATTAACGATGGTTCTTAGCCAGTTCATGTCCCCCTCTCGCCGACAACAGGGGCCAGGAACTCGCCTTCCACCCACGCCTGGTTCATCTTGAGAAACGTCAGTCTGTCCACAGACTTGTGAGACAGACGTGAGCGTTTCTCGGTGACCACACCACCAGCTGCACTGAAGCAGCGCTCGGACAGCACGCTGGAAGGGGGGCAGGACAGCACTTCCAGGGCGTACTGCGCCAGCTCGCTCCAGATCTCCAGGCGCTTGACCCAATACTCCATGGGATCAACAGGGGCATCGCTGTCAAGCCCGCTGTAGGACCCCATGTAGTCAGCCACCATGCGGGTCAGGCGCTGGCTGTGACCGGTGGAGGATGCTGCTGCATGCACCTCCTCTCTAGTCACTGCTGCCGGAGCCTCTACAGTCCTGTAGAGCTCATGGCTGAGAGACAGCAGGTCTGTGGGGCGCTTGCTGCTGGATGCAGGCACCTGCTGCTGCCTCTGTGCTGGCTGCTGGACAGTGGGGGTGGAAGGCTGGGGGAAGGCTTCCTCCAAGCGCTCAACAAGGGCCTGCTGCAAGCTCCTTATTTGTTGCGCTGGGTCTCCTCCTGCAGGCGGCAGGAACTGGCTCAACTTCCCCTTGAGGCGTGGGTCCAACATCATGCTGATCCAGATGTCCTCCCTCTGCTTCATCTGGATCACCCTGGGGTCTCTGCGCAGGCACGTCAGCATGTGCGCTGCCATTGGGAAGAGGCGGGCCACGTCTGCTGGCACATCGACGGCAGTGCTGCTGTCCTCATCCTCCTCCTCTGCCTCGTCAGCCTCATCCTCTCTCCACCCCCGCACCAACTCAGCTGCACTGTGCTGCTCCCCCTCATCAGCAGCAAGGTCAGGGACCTCCACCAAGTCCTCCTCCTCCTCCCCCTCAGAGGTGGACTGTGCAGCTGCTTGCCGCTCCTGCTGGTCCAAGGCTGCCGCTCCCTGTTCCAGCAAAGCATCGAGGGCCCTGTTCAGCAGACAAACCAGGGGCACCCACTCGCAGACCATAGCATGGTCCCTGCTCACCATGTTAGTGGCCTGCAGAAAGGGAGCCAGCACTAAGCACACCTGCTGCATGTGCCTCCAGTCATCATCGGGGACGATGGACGGGATGTTGCTGGTCTTGTCCCTTCTCTGAGCGGCGGAAACAGTGGCCAGGGCAAGGTACTGTTTGACAGCGCGCTTCTGTTCAACCAGACGCTCCAACATCGCCAGGGTGGAGTTCCAGCGAGTCGGAACGTCAAGGATCAGCCGATGGCGTGGCAGATCCAGCTCCTTTTGCACGTCTTCCAGGCTCGCACAGGCTGCAGCCGAGCGCCGGAAGTGACGCACAACGTTCCTTGCCGTTTCCAGCAGTTCGCCCATCCCCTGGTAGGTGCGCAAGAACTTCTGCACCACCAGGTTCAGCACGTGGGCAAGACAGGGGATGTGGGTCAGGTTTCCCCTGTCTATTGCGGCAACCAGATTGGCCCCATTGTCGGCCACCACCTCTCCGACTCTGAGGCCTCTGGGGGTCAGCCAAATCCTCTCCTGCTCCTGGAGTTTGGCCAACACATGGGTTGCCGTCAGCTTGGTCTTCCCAAGGCTGACCAAGTGCAGCAGCGCTTGGCAGTGGCGGGCCTTCACGCTGCTGCTGAGGCGGGGGGTTTGGCCAGGTGTGCCGGAGGATGGCAGAGGATCGGAGGAACCTGCTGCAGTTCCCCTGACCCTGCGGGGTGGCACCACCCACTGTGTTGCTGCTGCTGCTCTGCCCGCTGCTGCTCTCCCATCCTCACTCCCTTCCACCAAGCTGACCCAGTGGACAGTGAAGGACAGGTAGCGGCCTGTCCCGAAGCGGCTGCTCCAGGAGTCCATGGTGACGTGGACCCTTTCACCAACCGCGTGCTCCAGCCCTCGCTCCACATTGGCCATCACAAAGCGGTGCAGTGCAGGAATGGCCTTGCGGGCAAAGAAGTGTCTGCTGGGGAGCTGCCAGTCTGGGGCTGCGCAAGCAAGCAGCGCACGAATGTCGCTCCCCTCCTGCACGAGCGTGTACGGCAGGAGTTGGGAGCACATGGCCCGTGCCAGCAAGCCGTTCAGCTGCCGCACGCGACGGCTGCTGGGAGGCAGAGCCCTAACCACCCCCTGGAAGGACTCGCTCAAAAGGCTCTGGCGTGGCCTTTTGCTGGCATGGGAATCAGCAGACACAGCGGAGGAGGCCACTGAGGACTGGCTGCCAGAACAGGCCTCAGTGTCGGCGGCAGGAGTTGCAGAGGGGGGAGGAGCAGTGCGTTTCCGCACTCCTGCTGGTGCTGCTGGAGGAGCAGGAGGGCGGGTGGCTGCTGTTGCTGCTGCTGCTGAAGGCTGTGCAGTGATGGGTGTGGTGCCACTGCCAGCACCAGATGCCTTCAGCCTCTGGAACTCCTCATGCTGGTGGAAATGTTTCGCAGCAAGGTGGTTGATGAGCGAGCTGGTGCTGAACTTTAAGGGGTCTGCACCTCTGCTCAACTTCCGCTGACAGTGGTTGCAAGTGGCGTACTTGCTGTACACAGTGGGCATGGTGAAATATCGCCAGATTGGTGACAGAAACATCCCCCTACGGCATGGAAGCGCTGCTGCCTGTGTCCCTGTGGTGGTTGGGGGGGGGGGCTTGGGTGCGGCTGGTGGTGGTACTGGCAGATGCTGCTGCTGCTGCTGCTGAGCCTGAGACACCAGCAGGCTGTGGGACCTGCCTACTGCTGCCAATGCTTGCAATGATGCGCCTCCTTGCAAGGCCCACAAGCGCATCCTCCTCCTCCTCCTCAGAGCTGCTGAGGACGACATCCCCTGGAGGTGGTGGCACCCAGTCTCTGTCTGTCACCGGGTCATCATCATCCTCCCCCTCCTGAAACATGTCCTGCTGGGATGATGACCCCCCAAACTCCTCTCCTGATGCATGGATGGGCTGCTTGACTGTCGCCACAGTCTTGCTGTCCAATCCCTCATCCCCCAAAGTGCCCATCAGCATCTCCTCCTCCAAATCGCCAACAACAGCAGACAATACCCTGATGGTGCCTGGGGTAAAAATACTGCTGAGTGACAGGTCGCCAACTTGTGACGGTGAACTGGCCTCCTCCCCAGACCCTGCTGGGCGGCTGCTGCGAACAGGGGTGGTGGTGGTGGTGGTGGTGAGGGTGGAGGCCTCGGATGCAGAGCTGATGGCGGGCTGCTCATCCTCCGTCATCAGTTGCACCACAGTGGATGCATCCTTTTCCTCAATGGGACGTTTCCGACCCGGCTGGAGGAAAATAGGAGCAGGTGCTACACACTGCTGCTGCTGTGTCTCTGCAGCGTGAGTTGCAGATGCTCCTGCTGGGCGGCGCCCAAGGCGTCCACGGCCAGTGGCTATGGGAGGAATGTTAGCCACTGACGCTGCTGCTGCGGAACTGTGCATGGTGGCGCGGCCGCGGCCTGCCACAATGCTGCTCCCTCTCCTCCTGATTCCCTTGCTGCCCTTCCCCTTGCCCAAACGGCGCTGGCTGCCACTTCCAGACATCTTCGATGTTTTGGGCGTAAAGACAAAAGTTTTTAAAAAGGGCGGGAGAAAAGTGGGGTACTTTAATGGAGTGGGTTGGTGGGTGAGGTGACTGAGTGAGTGTCCCGACTCGCTAGTACAGTAAGTAAGTAGTAACAGTCAGGAAGTACAACTAGCAGCAGTTACAATAATCACTATCAGTAGTAATCACAAGGAAATAGAGTGTGTGTACACTACAGACAGTGAGTGCACGCACGCGCAAACACGCGCAGGAGCTGGCCTATGAACAGAGAGTGAGTGATTGTCCCTAGTACAGTAAGTAAGTAGTAACAGTCAGGAAGTACAACTAGCAGCAGTTACAATAATCACTATCAGTAGTAATCACAAGGAAATAGAGTGTGTGTACACTACAGACAGTGAGTGCACGCACGCGCAAACACGCGCAGGAGCTGGCCTATGAACAGTGACTGAGTGAGTGTCCCTAGTACAGTAAGTAAGTAGTAACAGTCAGGAAGTACAACTAGCAGCAGTTACAATAATCACTATCAGTAGTAATCACAAGGAAATAGAGTGTGTGTACACTACAGACAGTGAGTGCACGCACGCGCAAACACGCGCAGGAGCTGGCCTATGAACAGAGAGTGAGTGAGTGTCCCTAGTACAGTAAGTAAGTAGTAACAGTCAGGAAGTACAACTAGCAGCAGTTACAATAATCACTATCAGTAGTAATCACAAGGAAATAGAGTGTGTGTACACTACAGACAGTGAGTGCACGCACGCGCAAACACGCGCAGGAGCTGGCCTATGAACAGTGACTGAGTGAGTGTCCCTACTACAGTAAGTAAGTAGTAACTGTCAGGAAGTAGAATTTACAATAATCAATCAGTAATCAGAAGGAAATAGAGTGTGTGTACAGTACACAGACAGTGAGTGCACACACACACACGCAGGAGTCCGAGCTAGTAGCCTAGTATGAACAGTGACAGTGAGTGTCCTAGTACAGTTACAGTAGTATATAACAATCACTAAGTAGTAAAGGGACAGCAGAAATACTGTCTAATACTATCTAATACTAATACTGTTTAATACTGTCTAATACTAATGAGAAATAAACTAACAGAGGACAGGAGGACAGCTGCCCACACAGGCAGGCCCTGAGGCCTAAAGCTGTAAGCCTGCAGCAGCTGGCCTGTCTCTATGTAACACAAAAGCTACTAACTAAAATACAATGTCTATCTAACTAACAACAATATAGGTGTGTATAGGAGGTGTATGTGAGCAAAAACGCTAGGTAAATGACCACAATAAAGCTCTTGCTAAGCCAAAGCACAAAGGAGCAACTCTCTCTCTATGCAAGTCTCAGGCAAGGACGGAGAAACGGAACATGGCGGCCGCTATTTATAGGGTAGGGGCTGGCCAGGGTCCCCCTCTGTGATTGGCTGCCGTCAGAGGGCCTGGGAGCCCTCTGATTGGCTCTAAGGACATCAATCTGGGCTATGACGCTATTCAAGCTCGGTATTCGAGCTCGAATAGCGCCGTTTGCTCGAATAGCTCGAATAGTGAATGGGCTATTCGCGTTTACTCGAATAGCCCATTCGAATAGCCGCAGCTATTCGGAGCTCGAATACCGAGCTCGAATAGCTGGAAAAGAGCTCGAATATTCGAGCTACTCGAATATTCGAGCTCTGCTGAGCACCACTGGCGGGGGCATCTTTATAATCTATTCAGCTCAACAAGTCTGCAAGGGGTGTGTCCAAGACCATGCTTGAGAGGCCTAAAAATTGTGGTAAAAGAGCAGTCTTACAACTGAGAGGAGCACAAATGCTAAGCTGTCCCGACACCATACTCCACACTTGATTATACAAAACTGGAGAACTCCTAGGACTGAACTGAAGTTGTTTTTATAAGTTTGACAGTCAAGTATGTAAAGTAAGATATTTTCACCTAGATTTCCATTTCAAATTCTCATCCAAGGCTTTCTAAGAAGTTTTATTTGGTAACTTCAAGGGATAAGCTGCAAAACAGTAATAAAACATATTTTCTTTTACAGCTTGTAATTATGAGGAAAAAATATATTGTAGTTTTGTTTTGGAGTTTCCGTAGTTTCACACTTTTCCCAACTACTCCAAATAACCGCTGTAAAGCCAATTTATCCTAACAATTGCCAATGTTACAAAAGAGCTACAAAAAAAAAGTGTACTGACAGCATAATCGCTCAGTTTCACCAGAAACTCGTTCAACTTTTCTAAAATTTGCTCCTTGCAAAACAGCAGACGTATGTTAATACCGCAGATCAGAACATTCCTAAATATTATCAAGGAATGCTGTAAGTGTTTTCCCTAAGATGAGATCGTTAGTGAGAAAATAATGATTAACCTTTAAAATCACAGTGGCATTTCTTTTTTTTCTCTCCAAATGTGGAATTAATACACATTTTTTAATCATTAGTCTAATTTTCAACTGATACTTTTGTTCTTTTGGCTGTTGAACTGTTACGGTTGCTACTAACCCTTCAAATTGTTTGCTCCGTTCATGCGTTCTAGTCTGAATAATTCATTAGGCACTATAATCCAAGCGTAGAACACCTCATTTAGCACGGGCGATCTTTTCCCTATGTGTAGCTGACAGGCAATCAAAGTTTTTATCAGTGCAGAAAATTTGCAATTCAGAAATCTAGTCGCTGCAATTAGTAGCTATCAGGTAGGATGAGAAGTACGGCTTCATAAAAAGAGAAACATGAATAGGCTCAAGTGATGGTAGCAGAAAAAGTAATAGATGAAACTAACCGGCTGTTTCTAAATTTGCCAAATGGAACATTCTTTTTGCTCTGAGCACAAAGCTTTAATTAACTTCATGATATGTGTGGTTTCACAAAGGGTTCCTTGGCGACAGTGTAAGTAAATTGAATGCTTCACGTTCAAGTTTGGACTGAAGTGGAGAGTCAAGAGATGAATGAGCTATCACATCGCCTCTCAAAGAAGAAGGCTGGGACTTTTTTTTATTCTATTTCAAAGCCAAATGATGCTGTTTGTCAAGAATTTGGAAATGTGGAATTCAGCAATAATTCATGGTTGCAAATTTATTTGGCCAGCGTCGGGTATACAAAGTGATTAAACTATGAAATAAAAGTGAAACCAAGAGACACAGAGAGGAACAGGAACTGGTAGGACATAACTGTGCAACAATCGAAGATCAACAGAATGGTGGAATGCAAGAATACAGCCTAAAGTCAAAATCCTTTTTTTAATTTGCATTCTACTTGATCTGTATGAAGCAGTCAAAGGTGCTAAATATTCATGATACAGACAAATGTACATAAAAAGAAACAGGAGCCAGAAGAGTAAATAAAACTGTACAACAATTTCAAGAGCTGTAAAATAGTGGAAAGCAAGACTAGGACATAAAGCCAAGCCTTCATTTATTGCACCTTATTTGGATAACGTTGGGCATACAAGGTGGTTTAAGTCCAATTCCAAGATTTCTATTTTTTTCAGTTCTGTCCTTCCACAACCACCAATCTAATGATCCCCTTAGCCTCCACCCAAAATCCCTCTTCATACTCACCTACAGAAGCACTGACTTTTAAGGTGACCCTAAAGTGAGCTGTAAAAAAAAGTTAGATACCTTTCCAGTCCTCTCTCTGTGTCCTCGTTCCCTCACTGTCCTCCCTCAGGCAGGCTTCGGAAGTACTTGTGTTCCGAGCACTTCCAAAGACATGCAGATCCGTACTGCATACGTGCAAGTCTGGCTTGCGCCATGCACTGTACAGATGAACTGGTCTTCAGAAGCACTCAGGGATGCAAGTTCTTTGGGAGCCTTCCGAGGAGTCCCAAAGGTGCTTATTTTAAACTGGGGACTGCGGTGGAATGAGGTAATGGAGAGATGACCAGGAAGGCTCTGAGGTATCCAGAGCCTACCCTCTAAATATGTGTACTGTGTTACATTATTCTTTTTTTAGGCTGTTGGGATGTTATTCCTGACCCCTGGGGTCATGCTTTCCCACCACCGGGATCAATGGAAGGCAGGTTTACTGGCAGACTGGTCCAACCCCCTCCCACAACCCTTCATGTCACACCCCACAATGCCCCATGTCACATCCCACAATACCTGTCTCTGAAGCCTTGACCCCCTTAGGACGGCATGGGAGGAGGACAGTGACTGTATCAGAGACAATCCCGCTCCAGCAGCACACAAGGAGAAAGAACATTGCGTATGTATCACATTCCCTTCCAGAAGGCCCTGGAGGGGGGGGGGTGCAGGTTGCTGCAATGGTCCAACAGCTTCAGATGAGATCAAAAGCCTGGCGGGATAAGTGTTTTATGTCATCAGTGGAGCTTTACTGTGCCCTCAAAATGCTGGAAATGCTATAGAACTGAGGAATGTAGATCTACAGTAATATATTGATCCAAAGCATATTCAGCTGCACTATGATCACATAGGATATGGTCTTCACAGAGCATTTCAATAGTATTGATTCATTTTACAGACAGGAATTCACAGTCTGGTTATCTAACTAATTGAACTGGTGACATGTAATGGGTATAATCAAATAGGATATTTTGAGGGAAAGCCATTTACCTGCATTTGTCTTATTACTAAAGGGGGCTTATCCAACTACATTTACATTATATTACATAGCAAGGGACTGCTGCAGAATTATTCAGTGCAATGCAATGGATTTTGCGTAGGCCAGCTCCTGCAGGGATGTAGGGAGTTGGTTTTAGACCTTGCATATTCTGGAAATGAGATGCTATTAGCAAATGTAATGCCATTTTAATTAGTCAGTAGACAATTAGGCAGCCAGTATATAGTAAAGTGAACCTGCCTGGATAGAGCACACCTCTTTCTTCTTGTGCAAAATTATCCACTGTTTTAATGCCCAGCCCACTGTCAATGTCTCAGCAGGAAGGGGAATTT
Organism: Hyperolius riggenbachi; assembly: GCF_040937935.1. Taxonomy (NCBI): domain Eukaryota; kingdom Metazoa; phylum Chordata; class Amphibia; order Anura; family Hyperoliidae; genus Hyperolius; species Hyperolius riggenbachi. The sequence continues at coordinate 91,505,879 of NC_090656.1, forward strand.
TTTTTAGCATCCTCTGTGACTGTATCATCGTCAGTAGCTTGCACTACACAACAGTGTCACTCTGGGGCTCTGGGGCTTGGTTATCTGTATTTCTACTGCTCCTGGGTGATATTTTCACACCTTATCAATAAAATCACATTTTCTCAAGAAACCAGTAGAGTGCTGAAAAGTTATTTTAAACAGAACATAAATATGTATCTCCTAGGATAAAACATAGGAGAAAAGTGAATTGGGCCATATGGCCCCAGCTGTTGTTCCTACTGACGTCTACTGGCTTCGGAATGCAGAGTAAACAAACATTCTGCACAGATGCACCTGACAGCACTAAAGATGTCACTACCCGTGATACATTTCAGATGTAAATCAAGGACAGGAAAGATTTTACAATAGACAAACTCTAAATGATTATTAAATATTATTGTTAAAAAAACTGTTTTATTTGTTACGTTATTTTCAGTACAATTCCTCTTCAACATAGGCCCCCTTACCACCTCCCACGCCTCTCTAACTTTGAGGAATTTGTGTTTTTTTCATGTTGCCTTCAAAGCTAAAGTAAATTGGGCTCCCACCACTGCACATATTCTAAATACTGACATCTTCCTTTGTTGCTCTAATTCCATTTTGGGACCATTTTCTGCTCTACCACCTCTCACAAAACCCGCAGCTGAACTCTGGTCCCCTACCTCTCGTGTCCCTACCTCTCCCTGTAGATTGTAAGCCTTTGGGCAGGGTCCTCCTCTTATGTCCTACCTGATCATGCACCTCCATTACTGTGCACCCATGCTATGCATTTGAGTGAACCTAACTTGCCTAATCTCCACGCTCCCATCCAGTGACTAAGCATTACCTTGTACTCATACTGTGCTGCACGGTCTGGTTTTTCTTGTATACCTGTATTGTCATTTTGTTGTATGTCACCCCTAAATATTGTCTGTAACCTAAACTAATGTCTAGCGCTGCGTAATATGTTGGCGCTTTATAAATACAATAAATAAATATCCATCCTTCAGAGGGATGAACACACCACCAGAATTTTTCCTATTGGCTTTAATGGAGTTTCTGGAAGGTTACTGGGGATCTTATCTTATCTCATGGAGTTCAATGTCTGTTTTTATTTGATGATGGTGAGGTTGTCTGGGGGCAAGCTGATGCTACTGTCAGTTATTACTCTAGGTCCACTGAACATCCTTTCCCATTTCTAACATGGTGGGCCTGCGCCCTAGTTATATGTTATGTAAGCTTCAGACAATGGACAATTGTAATTGTATAAGTTGAGCACATATATTTATTTTCCAGTAAAAATGACAGACTGCTTTCTAACTTTATAACAATAAAACTGGCCTTTTTGACATGAAAGACTTTAAATAAGGGACAGACCTTCCTTTATAGCTGGATATATGCAAAACTTTTTAATCACCCAACAAGCAAAGAAGTACTAAAACTAGGGCAAATATGTAATATCAAAGTCAGAAAGTATTAACTTTGAGTGATTTCTTTATTGCATGGAAAGAAGTAAAAGGATATTTATATATAAGGAAAAAGCATAAGTTAAGAGAGATCATTTATAAAATAATTGCAGTGAGGATATCCCATTGTTTCCTGCATACATTCAAGACACCCCATGCCAGATGCAGCAAGGCAACTTCCTCTATGGTGTTAGGTGTATAAGGTGTTTTATTTACTTTGAAAACTTTATTTTTTGGTTTACAGCGTTGATGTGACTTGCAAAAGAGCTCCACTTTTGTCTCATCTGTCCATTGGACATTCTCCCGGCAGCATCGTAGCTTGTCATCCAAACTATCAGATGCTGATGGACCATAATCTTGGAGTTTAGCTTGTGATTCTTTGGAAGTTGCCACTGGCTTTCCTCTGTACCAATATCACTCTCATTATGCCCATTCTAGAATCAATCTTTATATAGGGACGTTAGCCACAGTTCCATGGGCCTTAAACTACATAATGATATTTGTCACAGGTAGAAAAATTTTCCCATTCATTCATCTCCCCTCTAAGTCCCCATGATCGCTGGCATCAATGAGATGCCTGCGTCACTTCCAAAGTAACACAGCCCCACATTACTTCCTATTTGCATACTTATTGCTTAAAATAATGCGCAAGGACATCTTGTGGCCAAATAGTTAAATTACACCTACAGACATTAGGGAATACATTTTTTTTAAATATGTAAGTCAAGAGGGTATATTACTATTAAATTATTTGCTTAAAATTAATGATGGATATAAAACTGAAAATATGTACCTTTATTTCCAAATAAAATATTGTCACCATACATTGTACTAGAAATATAATTTAAATGTTGCAAATACCGGGACAAATGGGCAAATAAAATGAGTGGCTTTTATCCATAGTTTTGCATTTTATTTTAAAACTATAAAGGCCGAAAACTGAGAAATAATTATTTTTTTCTATTTTTTTCTTATTATTCCCATTAAAATGCATTTATAATAAAATAATACTTAGCATAAGGTACCACCCAAAGAAAGCCTAATTAGTGGCGGAAAAAAAACAAGGTATAGATCATTTCGTGATAAGTAGTGATAAAGTTATTGGGAAATGAAAGGGGAAAGCTGAAATGTGAAAATTCCTCTCGTCCATAAGGTGAAAGTAACCCACGGGCAGGCCCGGATTTACTTCACAGGAGCCTATAGGCACAAATGTCTTGGCACCCTAGACTTCACCCTCCACAAACTTACAAACCCCCACCAAACTGCACTGCAAGTGTACTGGCTCACTGGCTGTCACTCCTCCCTTATTTCCCTTGCCAAGCATAGGTAAGTACAGGTATCCCTTAGTATTAGGCAGCCAGAGGTGCGTACCCTCAGTATTAAGTAGCTATAAGTGACTTAAAGTATTAGGTGGCTAGAGGTGCTAGCAGATGAAGGTAGAGCTTGTCAGTGGAATACTGAGACCCGGCATAAGGAAGAGAGGCTGACACTGAAGGAGGGGAGTGGGCTGCCTTTCCATCACCAGGCGCCTGTAGGCACATGCCTACAGTGCCTCATGGTAAATCCAGACCTGCCCGCGCGCTGAAGTAGTTAAAGTATAACTTAATTTTTATTTAACAAAAAAAATTATTTTACTTATTGCACTGATACTGTACTTACTTGTCACTTCTTATGTTATTAAAATTACCTTTCCATCATAGTCTTGCGTCGAGCTATGATTTTTGAGACATGATTATGAGCTTTCAACTTATGAACTGTTAAGTCTGCTGTCTGTGGAGATACCTTAACCACATTTTCACTTTTGCATTCTTATTTTCTCAGCAGTGCGGGCTTAACTCATGTTGCTCATTGGGTTTCAGCTGCAGGGAGATCGCAATGCCAAATGTCAGCTCACAACGCATGTGCAGCCACACTCAATTCATATTTCTTCGGAGCTGTGGAAGGTAAGAGACAGAGCAAAGGAAAAAGCAGATCATGTTTAGAAATGTTTGCTGAAATCTTAACAATGCATATATACTGATCTCAAATGAAAATGTTTTTATTTTGTCAATGAAAGTAAAGCTAATTATAGGTATGGATAAGCTTTAAAACATGTTTTTGTCTTTCAGTGCTGCCTGTGTTTCTACAGAAAACTTTATTTTCTTCTGCTCAAAGGAAGTGTGCCAAATGTTCCCAATAGGGACACCTACTGCAATTAAAACATTTGTAGTTGCTGTATTTTGTTAGAAGACAAGAAAGCACACTTCTTTACAATGTATGATCTGAGGAAGTGTAACTAATGCCCAGGAAACAGGTTGTCAAAAGTGCATATTACATTTAGCTCATTCTTTTTTGGAGGGAGGTTAGTGACACTTACAAGCTTTTTTCAAACTGTTTTTAGACAGAAACACAAACCATTTTGTTTGTTGAGATGGACAACACTGTGCTCATACTGTAATCATGGCTTGCGTGAAAATTGTATTTGATTGGCTCAGTTTCAAGCTTCATGCTATTTGCAATAAATGTGTATGCAGCCTGGAATTAGCATCTCACTGACCATGTCTTCCTGTTTTTTCTTTCCAATACTAATTTCTGTGATACTGACCTCAGTAAAGAGACGCCTCTAGATCAGTGGTCCTCAAACTAAAGCCCGCGGGCCGAATGCGGCCCCCTGAGGCTTTTTTACCGGCCCTCCGCACACAAAGTGTATTACATATAGATGTGGCCAGCTGCATCTCTAAATATTAGTGACTGCATATAGAATAGCAGAGCTGGCACTACCCTTCCACATGGAAGCCAGAATGCAGTCATTCGCTGGCTTCCAATCCAGGTATGCTTACCTGTCTGGCGCACAAAAACTTCTTCGGGAACCGCATGAATGTGTGAGCCTATGTGTAGGGGTGGATTATTTGCAGTTCATGCAATTACTGGAGACAGGGGTTAGTTTTGGGGAGAGGGGGAGAGGGAGGATGACATTAGGGCTCACATATGACTTGTTATGTTAGGGTTACACTATCTGCATTTGCTGTGTTGGTGGCATAATAACTGCACTTGCTGAGTTAGGGGGGCATACTATCTGAACATGCTGAGATGCTGAGACATGGATCTGCATTTGTTAGTAGGCACTGTCTGCAATAACTAGGCTTAATGTAATGGTTTTCTACATCATTTTATGTATATTCCTCCGGCCCCCAGCAGTCTGAAGTATGTTGACCCTGCCCTTAAGCGAAAAAGTTTGGGTGCCCCTGCTTTAGATGATCCAGAGGCTTCTCCAATTCTCCAGCACACTGTGGCCACACTGTGCAGGTCCATGGAGCTGGTCATGCACGGAGGAAAAAGTCATGCATGAGCAGGTCCGTGCTGCTGCATAGGTGGGCGTCTTACTTGCACCTGCTCATTGTGGCCACACTCATACATGGACATTTCCTTGTGGAAAATGTTCAGAAGGTCCCAGCCCAGGATCTGTGGGCACTAGGAGGATCCAGGAAGCCTGTGGACTATCTACAGGCTTACCACCACTGAGGTAAGTATTCCATTTTATTTCTGTTTTTGGCTTAAGGAACAATTTAAGGTGGCCATAAACGATTAAAAACATTTTTATTTGACCAGAGTAATCTGATCAAATTTTCCATTAGATCAAATAAATCCAACCGATATACCATAAATATGTGATCAAGTTTTTTTCCAAAAATTTCAAAAAAGGATTGAATAACACATTCAGTTTTTATATTTTTATACTTGATTTTTTAAACACATCCGATCAGATTTTTAGTTAAAAAAAATTCTTATAAAGAAAAAAAAACTGAAAAATTCATTGATTTGTTTTTATGACATATGGTGAAACATACCTTAGTCAGATGCTGGATTGGCCTTTGTTCTTCTGGCTAATGCTCTCCCTCAGAGGACTTTGAGTTTTCAAGCGCCCCCAAGTGCCAAGATATGGGAACTACATCTGTAGCTGTCTGGATAGTAAGGTTTATTTATTAAAGCAAGTTCTGAGCACTCCTGTAGTATCTGAACAAGAGAGAGAGATTTTCTAGTTCTTGTTCAAGGTTCCAGGAATTTCAGAAGGAATTTCTATCTGGATGTCCCATTGGGAATACAAAGACAGAAAGCTCCTAAACAGCTATAATAACAAATAATAATATAGCAACTCAGAAATAAAGACATAGCACTCAATTAATTATGGCAAGAAACGGTTGCAGTACTTAACCATACATAAACTGTACATCACTAAGATCATTTTTGTTGTTGTTGTTGCTATAAACAAATCCACACTGATCATAATAAAAATAGCAAACATACCGAAATGAACCAAGCAAATCAATAAAATGCCCAAATATCAGATCCCAAGCAGTACACCTAAGTATTAAACACCAAATGTTCCCCTCACGCAAACAGGTGACAAATCTCATAATTTCAGTGCACAGATAAGTATAGGGGCAGGGGGTGGAAGCAGAGCTGGATCATCCACAGGGCAAGCCTAGGCAATTGCCTAGGGCCTGAGAAAGTCGAGGGTCCTAGGGGAAGCTGGCCCCCATGAAATCCTACTGAAAAAGCTGGGTGACCATCAGCAGTGGGAAAAAATGCTATCTTGCCTAGGGACCCATTTCATTTTAATCCTTTCCTGGTGTTCTGAGTGTTGTCCATCTAAAATGGCAAACAACCTAACAACACTAAAGCCTTAAAGTGTACCACAGATGACATGTGACATGATGAAATAGACTTGTGCATATACAGTGGAAAGCATACAGACACTTATGCTGTGCTCCTTTTCTTCTTTCCCTGCCTGAAAGAGTTTATAATTAGCTATAGAACTGACAGTTTTTCTCCAGTCAGGACTCCAGTCGGCTCACTGATAACAAATTACAGCTATAAAACACTTTCCTAAGCAGATACCTGGGCTTTTGACTGTGAGAGGAAAAGATAAAAAAGTCAATAGTTCATGTATTTTCATTCTGGGACTCTTGAGATACTGCAATTGAGCAGAGACTATAAAACATGAAATTTGCATTGTAAATGTTTATACATAAAATACAACCTTGAGATATCTAAAAGAGTCATTTTTAGGAGTTGAAGGACAAATCCAATTGTTTATCTCATTAGTTTATTTTCATCTCTGGTTCACTTTAAGTCTTCAATACACTTAAAGTGGACCTAGACCCATGGCTTCCTCTCTGCTCTAAAAGAGAAGCAACAGCATAATATACATTACAGAAAAACATTTCTTACTTTTTACAGATTTCCTCAGAAATGGTGCAGAACTGTTACTTCCTGGTTTGCTGGGAGCACATGCAGGGTTAAACCTCCTGTGTTTACATATAACCTCTGAATGGCACAGACCAGGGCACAGATCAGAGAGAGGTGTCAGCTCAAATTACAGTGCTTTATTATTAGCAGATAAGGGAGAAGCCTGTTATCTCTAAATACAAACAGGGTTAGTTTTTCTGTGTTTTCCTACATTCCTATGCATAATGCTGGGTACACACGTTGCGATTTCCCGCGCAATTCACGGGGTCGATTCCATTGATTCGATTATTTCCAACATGTTCGATCGTGTTTCGATGGCTGTATCCGAAACACGATCGAACATGTTGGAAATAATTGAATCGATTGAATCGATCCCGCGAATCGTGCAGGAAATCGCAACGTGTGTACCCAGCATCAGTTTGGGTCCTCTTTAAAGCTACTCCCTTAGCCAGTCAGGATGGTCCTAAAAGGTTTTTGTGTCCCCTTACGATACCAACCAAAAATGTACAGGGGTTCAGTAGCAAATTACTCATGCAGTAAAATGTGAATTGGGGGATGCTCTGTATACTAAAGGTAGATACCGTATCTACACTCTGAACCGTGTCTACTATTACAGTGGCTGCAAAGACATGAAATTTGACCACCAGTGGCAATTTTCAAAAATCACAAATAGGCTGGATGCAAACATGGCTGGCTGTAAAGGTAATTTTTAACAACCTTAACAACTGAAGTAGGTCATTGAAACTCACAATGTTTTTACTTCACCATATGGACAATGCGATTTAGTGTATAATTTGGGCACACAGCTAAACTATCATAAACCTTCAGCATATAAATTGGGCACTACAACAGCCAAATGCTGGTACCCAGATTAGACACTGTAGTCCAGTGTTTCTCAAACATGTCCTCGTAACTCCCCAGTGGTGCATGTTTTGCAGGTAACTTCACCTATGCACAGGTGGGTTAATTAGTGTCTCAGCTATATGGAATCCGCCTAGCTGAGACACTAATTACCATATTTTTTGGACTATAAGATGCACTTTTTCTCCCCTAAAAGTGGGGGGGAAAGGTCCCTGCGTCTTATAGTCCGAATGCGCAGCCAGGTGTCCCCCACAGGCAGGTGTAGGACATAGTGGAAGCCCTCACCTATCCAGCCGCGGGCTCCATGTTCTGCATCATGCTTCTGTACATAATTCAGCGACTACGTTGGCCATCCTACAGCGGCTTCAGCTCTGCCACTGCTGAGATAACCATTTCCCCGCTACGAGAAACCCGGACAGATGAGCTTCTGCCTCCCTCTCACCTAGGAGCAGCACGTGGGACATCCTGCAGCTGCTTCAGCTCAACCACCGGCGAAGCTGAGTAAACTTTTCCCGCTGCCACCGGGACGGATGAGCTGCCTCCCTCTCAGCCGGGCGCATCATGTGGGCCATCCTGCATCGGCTTCAGCTCCGCCACCAGCGCCACTGAGTAAACTTTTCCCGCTGCCACCACTGAAACAGTGACTGACTAGCTGCCTCCCTCTCTCTTGGACGCATCACGTGGGCCATCCTGCAGCGGCTTCAACACCGACACCACTGAGTAAATTTTCCCCGCTGCCACAGCTGCAACCGTGACTTATGAGCTGCCTACCTCTCTCCTGGACGCATCAAGTGTGTCATCCTGCAGCGGCTTCAACTCCACCGCCGACAACCACTGAGTAAACTTTTCCCGCTACCAATGCAGGGACCTGGACGGATGAGCTGCTTCTGCTCCACCGCCGCAGTTTGCTGCTAAAGTCCTGGCGCTGATGGGAGACCCAGACCAATATCCCTGAGGACAGCTTTCCTATCTTCCTGGACCAGATCACTACAGCCCTGCAACTGTAATGGTAAAAGTATAAAAGTATTGTAGTGCAGTTTGTGGGGAGAGTGTAGCTTAGTGTAGTTTATGGGGAGAGTGTAGCTTAGTGTAGTTTGTGGGGAGAGTGTAGCTTAGTGTAGTTTGTGGGGAGAGTGTAGCTTAGTGTAGTTTGTGGGGAGCGTGTAGCTTAGTGTAGTTTGTGGGGAGAGTGTAGCTTAGTGTAGTTTGCGGGGAGAGTGTAGCTTAGTGTAGGTTGTTGGGAGAGTGTAGCTTAGTGTAGGTTGTTGGGAGAGTGTAGCTTAGTGTATGTTGTGTGGTCAGTGTAGCTTAGTGTAGTTTGTGGGGATAGTTAGCTTAGTGTAGATAGTGGGGGCAGCAGGGCGTTAGTGTAGTGTAGCCAGTGGGGCAGCAGGGGTTAGTTTAGCTGGGCAGTGTAGTTTAGATAGAGACAGCTTGGGGGGAAAGGACCATAAGATGCCCCTGGACTAAAGACACCAGGTTTCCTATTATTTTTTCCGCCGATTTTTGTCCTCTGAAACTAGGTACATCTTATAGTCCAGAGCATCTTATAGTCCGAAAAATATATTACCTTACCTGTGCATAGGTGAGGTTGCCTGAAAAGCATGCACCGTTGGGGAGTCACAAGGACAGGTTTGAGAAACACTGCTGTAGTCCATAGTCAGTATTCAGCTATAGCCAGTATAACAGATATATCTCGGTACTTCCCTGTTGGCCTTTTGTCCTTTGCTTCAGTTTTGCAGTGATGACAACACAAGGGTAGTGTCTGTTAGAATAAGAGATTAGGGTAGGTTACTCATGAGCAAGGGAATTTTTGTCAGGAAGGTAATAAAGTTAAGAGGGGAAGGATAAGTAATCAGAAAGGGGATTGCTTTAGGTAGATGGTCAAGGTTAGGTGTTAGGAAGGACTTTGCATTAGATGAGAAGGTTAGAGTTATGAATCAGGAAGGAGGGGATTGGAAAGGAATAGCCGATTGATGACAACAGCTGCCAGAAGGACTGGTTACCTGTTACCAACCTAGGTAACATGAGTTGTGCTGTAACGCATGCCAGGTCAGTGCATAAATACTTGTAAAATTGCTGCGCACTGTGCGTATGCAGTATTTTACCAGCATGTCATGAATGTGCCCCAAGGAGTGGTAGATGTCTCATGGAGTATTTTCATCTGGGGGATGGAGTTATCATCTGTACACAGATTTCTGGATATATTCAGGAAAGAGCAATGTTGTGTTTTTCGTTATTATTTTTGGAGGGTAGAGGTGTGGAATGTGAGTCCAAAAATAAACAGCCCTATAGTTGAGTAAGAGGAGGGAATCTAAGGACACACCTGCATTTTAAGTAAACAGAGGTGGGAGAAGCAGAAGAAATTGCTCAAATTTGTCTTTAAATTAAGACTTTACTGTTGCTGAGAAAATGGCTAGTCATTCCACTCCACTCTATGCTTACCTTTAAGCATGCATAACATGTGCATGCAAAACACAGCTATTACACAGGTTTCCTAAAAGAGTCTGTAGGATGGAAAGGTCCTGTATGTGGCAGTCAGGTGGCACAGGGTAGAGATCAAATTACAACTTGTGATTATACACAAATGAGGGGGAATTAGACAGGCTAAACTCTCTAAATACATACAGGGTGCATTTCTCTCTGTTTTCCTTGTGCCCTGTGCAAGAGTTCATGTCCACTTTAACCACTTAATGCCATGCTGACTTATAAAAACGTCCTGCTAGAGCCTCTTAATGGCTCCAGGACGTTTTTATAAGTCAGACAGTGCTGCTGCCGCTGTGCCCGTGCACGCTCCGACAGGTGCACGTGCGCTCTCACGCACATGCACGTGCATTCCTTTATTTCCAAATAATATATTTTCTCCATACTTTGTACTAGGGAAATAAAAAAAATCTTGTGATAACCAGGACAAATAGGCAGATGAAATGTGTGGGTTTTATGTACAGTAGCAGTGTTTATATTAAAACCATAGGGGATGAAATTGGAGAAATAGTGTAATTTTTCATTTTTTCCTTGTATTTCCCTTTAGAATGCATAGAAAATAAAGTAATTACTGAAAACAAATATCAACCCCAAAAAGTCCAATTGGTGGTGAAAATAACAAGATATAGATCATTTCATTGTGATTAGTAGTGATTAAGCTATTGGCAAATGAAAGGGATGAGCACTGAAGGGTGAAAATCGCTCTTGTCCGTTAGGGTAAAAACCGCTTTGGGGTAAAGTGGTTAATTCATGTTACATCTTTTTAGAGCAAAGGTAGAGTTTCTCTTCAAATGAAGTTCCAAATCATAACACAAATCACACAATACTAGTAACAAGCTAAAAACACCCTAGTAAATAGAGTCTTAGTAACACCTGCAAAGTGGGTCAATTTGTCTCTCGCTTAAAAGGGGCCGCTTGCTTTCATCAGAATACCGTTTTGTTGTGTGAACCTTTTTTTGTATTTTTAAAACTGGTGCAAGTTTTGCATTTGAAGGTAATGAAACAAACCATAAATTAGAACCTGAGATTTTTTTTATCCCCTTTAAGTAGCTAAATTTGCATCTTTTTTTTCTCCCTGACAAAAAAAAATCAGTGCTGCAGCCTGGGACTCGGAGGTAATTGCCTTTCAAGAAAAGAACTCGGAATCTGTAGTCATTAATTGCAGAGTTAATCATTGGGATTATACTAAATAATACTAGTGAAACTAATCCAGCTACACAAGTTTTCAGATCTATAACTGGTTTAATATGGTAATCACATGCTCAGATGAACACAGCCGTGCGTAGGACTCTACAAAACGTTCAACTATATCATTTTATTTTCTTTTGTTTTACTTTTAAGTTTCTGCTGTGGCTTTTACACAGTATTAAAGCGGAAACCATGCAAATATAAATTAAGGTCACTATTCAATCCGCTAGTGGGCTCAGCAGCAAAGAGCTAATACACGCACACAGAAAACCTTCTTTGCTAAAAATTACTATGACATATTTAATTTGTACATAGTTTAGTTTTGCAGTTTAGTGTTATGAAAACTAAACTTTCATTTCAGTTAAAGAGAACCTGAACTGAAAATTAAAGGTCAAAATAAACATAAACACGTCATACTTACCTCCTGTGTAGTCTACTCATCAATCTCTTTCTCCTCTCCTGCATCCTGTTTGTCCACTGTGATCAATGGAATTCTCCGTCCTCCATATTAAAAAATGGCCATTACCCCCTAAAGGCTTCCTGGTCAGCACACTGTTAAACTGTAATATCGCCCACTTGAGCCATAGGGAAACATGAACTTTATCTTGCACATTCAGGTGTAACTGAGAGCAGCTGATATATAATTGACAGCAACTGGTATATTTCAGTTCTGACAAAATCTTGTCAGAACTGGAAGGGATCACTGTAAGAAGCAAATGATGAGCTTCTGAGATGAACTGACAATGAGGTAAGTATGTAATATTAATTTGCAGCTATATCATGTGTTTATTTTAAATAATTTTACTCAATTCAGGTTCCCTTTAACTCCCAGCTCAATGTCCAAAATTGCTTTGAAACTCAAATGATGATTTTTTTTTTCACACTATGAAATCAGTACCTTTTGTACTCTCCAAAGTATGCAGTGGCCAGTAACTATCCCCTTCCTGCATGTGTAATTAGCTAGGCAAAGCAGTTAAAACTGCACCCTTTCTTACAGACCTAGAGTAATCAGGGATTTTGTTGTTTAGAATTAGTTAATGTCAGGGTCACACTTAACAATCGCATGAGTTTTCCTCATAGCACATCGGAAGCTAAGCCATGACTCAGGAAGTACTTCTGGTTTGCAGCTTAGCTTCAGATTGGAGGAAGCTTACAGAGGCGGGGAGCGATGGGACAAAGGCAAGAGCCATGAAATGGAGGAGGTGGGGGAGGTGCACAGTAATTGACAAGTTGCAGGTAAACAGAAGGCTAGCGACATCCTGTCACTATTTTAGAGGGTGGACAGCAGAGCCCGGGGGGACTGGTGACAGCAGCAGAAAGACACAGAGGCATGTCATTGTGCAGAGAACATACCTCTGTGTCCTATTCAGATTTAGAAAATTTGCCTCTGGGTCTCTTTAAACTATGATTCTGCAAATACCTTCTTAAAGATACATTTACATTTATAACAGAATTATAGAACAATAAATACTATTATTGTTTGAATTATTCAGTTTTTCCTATATTTCTTTTTAACCTACTATAAGCAGTGTGTGCTTTGTAGCAGGGTATAAAACCCTTATGTTTTGAGGCAAAACAGCAGGGGTCACACTTGAGCAAATCAATGCAAAAAAATGCAAGGAATCCTATATAATGATAGTTTATGGTGCCTGTGCATTTACTGGAGGCATATGTGATTCTACAATGCGTCTGAAAAAAAAGATGCAACCTGCACCACTTTCCCACTCAACGCATGTGGCTTTACCGAGAACTCACTGGCTACTTTGAAAAAAAAATGCTTCTAATCGTCTGCGATACCTGCAAATGCAAGTGTGATCCCTTCCTCACTATTTCTTATACCTATTTAAAGTGATCTGTGCTATATCCAGTACTGAGGTTCTGAGGTTGCTGGTCTCTTTCCTTTTACTTTTTGTTTAATATGCAGTGCGTTTAATATGCAGGGCCTGCTGGGATATCCTGTGATTTCTAAGCGTGCGTACCAAATCCGAAGCTGAATAGAAACATCCTCTAAAGCAGAATGTCACTTCGAATGTCAGGATCATGTCTCCAGAGAACATTGCACATGCCATTCCCTCCCTCTGGCTCATAAATCAATAAGGGAGAAATGATCATGACTGCAAGCAAAAGAGTGGCTATGCCCGGCAAACTCTCTAAACTGTGGAGCAGCTCCCTGGAAAGTAGCCCTCGCTGCCTCTGGTGGTGAAATTTGGTCTCTCCTACTCCGGCAATCACTCAACAGTCACACAATAAGGTGATTAAAGCTGAGCGCTGACCAAACAGCTAAATTCACGCCAACAGTCTCACAAATGTATTACAAGTTAAAAGTAGACTATTCTACTAATACTGTATGTGTGCGACTGTTTGCATGATTTTTGTATCCTTGTGGCATTGCATTGCTCGGAGGGTGATCTTGCTTTTTTTGTCTATTATAGACAAGCAATGTAAAACAGAAATTTGCCTTCTAAAAAAAAGGAAGTATCTGTGATTATTCAGGTTGGAGTGGGCTCTGAGGTGACCCACAGTGCATCAGTGCTGAATATGCAAATTATCCCTTTGTTGTTCCTGATAGCTAAACACACCTCCAGAACGGCTGGAATGCAATAATGTGTCAGCTTGCTAAAATTACAGAGCCAAACTAATCCAACATGAATACAAACTGTTTCGGATTGGTTTATCCTCATCAGTGCTTGGCATCAATTAATCACTTCAGCCTTCAGTGTTGTTTCCCCTTATGCATCCGAGCAACTTTCACCTCCCATTCATTCGCCAATAACTTTATCACTACTTATCACAATTAAATGTTCTATATCTTGTTTTTTTCCACCACCATTTAGGCTTTCTTTGGGTGGTACATTTTGCTAAGAATTATTTTATTATAAATCCATTTTAACAGGAAGATTAAGAAAACAATGGAAAAAATGCATTATTTCTCAGGTTTCAGCCGTTATAGTTTTAAAATAATACATGCTACTATAAATAAAACCCATGTATTTTATTTGCTTATTTGTCCCGGTTATTACACCATTTAAATTAAGTCCCTATCACAATGTATGGCGCCAATATTTTATTTCTGTAAGAAACGAGGCAGCTGCGGCGAACAGCACCGCCGCCGCAGCTGCCTTCATGCGGCCATCTGTCCGTTCAGCGTCCAGGACAGCGAGGACGGAACGTTCTCCAGTGCAGGGGGTTGCCGGGCGCGCGCACAGACGGGACCTTTATGCGGGGAGGAAGCCCGTCAGCTGACCTGCTGGTCGGCTGATGTCAGAGGAGTCCCACGGCGCCCAGGATTGGCTGATCCAGGAGGGGCGTGCCAGTGGGATCTCCTCTGCTTCTTAAGCCTTCGGGCTTCAGTCTGCAGTTGTCTGTTGTCGTGAATACTTGCGTGGTAGCGCTCAGACCTTAGGCTAGTTCCCTGGTGTTGATGCTAAGGATTTCACACCTAGACTAGGATATTGCTACCTTGTTATTGTTATTTGTTTAGACTAGTTCCCGGGTGTTGATGCCAAGGACTTCACACCTAGACTAGGATATTGCTTCTGTATTGATCTCCTGTGTATGACTCTTAGCGATTACTCTGACTCTGACCCTGCTTTCTGATCCTGTACTTTAGCCTATCTGCCTACCTGTTGCTGAACCTCTGCCTGAATACCGATTACTCTCTTGTCTCACGATTCTGTACCGATACATACCTTCTTGTTACTGAACCTCTGCCTGATTACCGATTACTCTCTTGTCTCACGATCCTGTACCGATACTTACCTCTCTGTTGCTGAACCTTGCCTGCCTGACCATTCTACTCTCCAGTGGGCCCTCGTCACTGATGAGGTGTTAACTACGCCAGCCAGGGTCGGACTGGGACACTGAGGGCCCACCAAAGAAATTTCAACCTGGGGCCCACACATCCCATGATTGCGGTGAAAAAAGGGCATGACCATGCACCGGAAGGTGGGCGTGGTCATGATGTATTATGGACAGGGCCAAATGTACATGATCTTAGCAGCATTGTAATTCAGAGACGCTGCTGCACAGCAAAACTTTGCATAGAGTCCCCTCCTTCAATATAAAGTAATGTCCTACTTTGCAGAGGTTGCGACCGCAGAGGTTGCAACCGCATCGGGGCCCCTGGGCCAAAGGGGCCCCGAAGGGCCCTCCCTCAACTACAGTATTACCTCTTTATTGATCCTTTACTCATAATAATCACTTCTATAGGTACTTTTAACAGTGGTAATTATTAACAAACTGTTCCCCATCCCATTCTTGCACCTCTGACACTGTAGTTGCCATTGGCAGATTTTGGTGTGTCGTATCAATTGTTATGTATAGAGTGCTTGGGGGGCCCCATTGTAAAATTTGCATCGAGGCCCACAGCTCCTTAGCTACGCCACTGCTCTCAGCATGAGTGATTACAGCACCGAGAAGAGAATTTTTGTGCTACAGGCAGCAATTGGAGCTCTGTCAGACAAGGAGTGGGGGGCCCACCAGAGACCTGGAGGGGGGGCCCACCGAGGGAAAAAACTGTACTACTGTGGCCCAGTCCGACCCTGACGCCAGCTCCGCTGGTGAAGCTGTCCTGCTAGGCTGTAGTCCAGCCTTAATTAATTGCTGCTTGTTAGGTAACCTGTCATTGTAGTATTACTGTGTCTCGCAGGCTGCAGTACAGTCTGAATCACCCGCTCCTCGGGAGATTCAGCCTCTTCAGTATTGTTCCTCCAGCTTGCTGGAGGTTGTACGTTAGTGCACGGTCAGTGTACTGTTTATACCTCGCCAGCCCCTCTGGTGAGGTCTCATTAACCATTAAAGTTACGGTTGCACCAAATCACTACACACTCTGCTCCTTGTCTGCTATACTAGTATTATTGGTGATTCTGCAGATCACCCATAATCAGGTATAGCGTCTGTATTATTGGTGATTCTGCAGATCACCATATAATCAGACATCTGAGCTATGACACAAGACTATTACAATTTCTAAATAAAGGTGCATTTTTTTCAATTTTGCGTCCATTACTTATTACAAGCCTATAATTTAAAAAAAATAACAGTTATATACCTAACGACATACATATTAAAAAAAAGTTCAGTCCCTAAGGTAACTATGTAAGTATTTTTTTTCTATTTTCTATTCTTTTTTTTTTATTTTATTTTTTTATAAAAAAAAAATTGTGCAGCTATTGGGGAGTGTGGGAGGTAAGGGGCTAATTTTAAAAGTTAAAAAAAGACATTATCTGGAAATTTTTATTTCCAGATGTAATTTTACTATTTGGCCACAACATGTCCTCGCAGCTCACTTCTGTATGCGTAGTACTACTACGCAATACTGAAGTAATGCGTGGATGGGACAGTAGGGGCTTTATGAAGGACGGAGCCATCTCTTAGATGGCATCGGTCTTTCACTCGGGAACTTAAATCAATGAATGGGAACTGCATTCAGAAGGCATAAGGGAAGGCAGTGGGAGTGCGCACAGGATCGTGCGCTATCGTGCGTGCCTGTCAGCGGTAGCAGTGTAGCCTATCTGGATGGATATATCTGTCCAGATAGGATTAAGTGGTTAATGTGACTCTACAGGGTAGGACTTGAACCACACAGAGAGAATTTCCCAGCAAGCTCATGGTGAACCAGAACTCCTAAAAAGAGTGAAGGTTCTGGTTCACCAGGAGCTTGCTGAGTAGTCTGTAACTCTGGGTGTTTCAAGTCGTACCCCATAGAGTCATATTAGGCCTGGTTCATACTGGCACAGATGGAAAACAGATCCATGTAAACACTGATCCGTGCGTGTCAATGTGATGCATCTGTCAATCCAGAAAAATTACTGCAGACCCAAACTTGCGGTCCGTTCGACGGAACAGACTGAACGGATCCATTCGGATGGAGCAATGTGAACAGATCCTATTGATTAATATAGGAACTGTTCACCTCCTTTAGGGTCTGTTCATTTACTGTCCACGAAACTGACCTTTTTTGTCCAATTTAAACCGGGTCTAAATCCATGCCATGCATTGATGAGGATCAAGCTATCCTAAACAGTCTATGTGCATGTTGGATTAGTTTGGCTCTGTAATAGTAACAAACAAGCTGACACATTATTGCATTCCAGAAGTTCTGCCGCTGCCGCCGCCGCCCCCCACCCGCATACATTACCTGATCCGGCTGGCGCGAGTCCTGACAGGAAGTTTAAACAGTAGAGCGCCCTCTACTGTTTAAAGAACAAGCGACACCCATGCTAACCTAGACATAAAAAACACATATATAAGTAGATAAATACTACTTCTGCTTACATAACAGATGTATTGTGCTATCCACGTAATGATTACTGTGAATTTTACAAAGGGAAAGCAGAAAATCCTATTCTAGGCAGTGGCCATCTTGCCAAGCTAATGCTGACATCATATCCTCCCTGACTCTTGTTTTCCCCCCTCCCTTCTCTTGTTCATTGTGTATTCATTAGCTGCCCTCCTCCCAAAGTCTTTTTTTTAATTTACACATCCAATCACTGAATCACCTCAGCCTTGCTTGTAAACACAAGTGATCAGCTAGGCAGGGAAATAAATGGAAGAGGAGGAATATATTATAGATAAAAATAACTCACAGCATTCAACTTTTTGGCACTGTTTGGCACTAGGGTCAGTGCTCCTAAAGTATGTGATAACTCCAAACCATAACAGCAGAAAAAGTTTTGAATGCAGGATTAGCATCTCTATCACTTAATACACTCAGACCAGTTGCTGTTGAAATTTGATTTTTTTTTGGCGACAATACCGCTTTAAACTTACCACGGGCGTGAAGTGAAGCTGCAGCCCTGGAGCCGAGCGTGGAGAAGAAGACAGCGGAGATGGGGGATCTCCGCTGTCTTCTTCTCCGCGCTCGGCTCCAGGGCTTCAGCTTCACTTCACGTCCGTGAGAAGTTTAAACAGTAGAGGGCATTCTACTGTTTAAACTTCCTGTCGGGACAGGAAGAAGTGAAGCCTGCCGGAACCCAGTGGAGAAGGAGCAGCGGTGACAGTGGAGACACGCGCCGGCGGATCAGGTAATGTATTGCCACTAGCGTCCGTCGTTGGACATTCAAACGCCGTTATCGACGCACTTTGTTGCGCGTTTGCGCAACAATTACACAGCAGATTCAATCACAGTGATCGAATCTGCTGTATATCGGCAGGAAAATTGTTAGGTGTATGGGCCCCTTAACACGATACCAATCAAAGTTTATGGCCAGTGAACATCATATCAGTTGTTGGGCGGTGCAACTGATTCTGTTGTTACAACACAGAATATATAGAACTAAAATCGAGTGCATTGACAGGCACAACGCATGGATATGGTAAACGTGTTCATTTCTGCATGTTGATGCATGCTTATGTAATTGAAGGGGCATGTTGAAGTACTTACACATGCACTTTTGAATGACTTTAAAGTCACATTTTTTTAATCCTCAAATTCTTTGCATACATTACATCGCATACAACTGCAAATGTTTTTTTACCTGCTTCAGATTGCACTGTGTGAGCGTTATAACACAGCGCAATGCAATGCCCCAGTAGGAAACTAACCTTAAAGCCGATCCGAGGTGAAAAACTAACTACAACAAGTAACTTGTCTATATATCTTATTCAACATGTAGATAGTTTGCACAGCAAATCTAGCTGAAAACAGCTTAAACTGTATATGATTATTTCTTCCTGTGATACAATGACAGCCGCCATGTTCTGCTTGTCACATTACACAGGCAAGCTGATAGCATCACCAGCCCTCAGCTCAATCCTCTCTCCTGCTCCCTCCTCCCCTCTGCCTCTGAAATCTATGGCTAGTAACACTTCCTCCTCCTGCCCAGACTGAGCTCACATAAGCCCTTTCTATGTTGCTCTAAGAGTGCCAAAGCACAAAAGGAGCTGTGGGGGAGGCTTGTTTAGTGTATTGGGAATTTGAGTATTAAAACAAACAAAATAAGTATTTGGCTTGAGGAATGCCCTATAAACAGGGCCGGTCCGCCCATGAGGCGGAGTGAGGCAGGTTCCTCAGGCGGCAAAAGTGAGGGGGCGGCACCAGACAGAAAGAGAAAGTGAGTGTGCCTGGCTTTTGCCGCCTCACGTTTTACTGCCTGTACTGGACTGAGTCACGGCTGGACTGCACCGCTGGGACCCGCTAGGCTATGCACGCCAACCCATCACCTTAGATGCGGCCTCTGAGTCCCTTCAAGGCGGCAACAAGCTGCCTTCATAATGATGGTGGGCGCTGGGTGCAGGCGGAGGTAGAATCCGGAAGTGACTGGAGTCACGCTGCCTGCCACCCGCCTTGAAAAGCACCACCAGTAATGATGACCTGCCACTGCCCCCCACTTGCGATGGATGCCAGCCGCCAGCGCGAGATGGATGCCCC
The DNA here is from genome assembly GCF_040937935.1 of Hyperolius riggenbachi. Lineage (NCBI taxonomy): Eukaryota > Metazoa > Chordata > Amphibia > Anura > Hyperoliidae > Hyperolius > Hyperolius riggenbachi. The sequence goes on from NC_090656.1 coordinate 91,525,478, forward strand.
CCACCAGCGCTAGATGGATGCCCCCCGCCAGCGCGAGATGGATGCCCGCCGCCAGCGCGAGATGGATGCCCGCCGCCAGCGCGAGATGGATGCCCCCCGACAGCGCGAGATGGATGCCCCCCACCAGCGCAAGATGGATGCAGGATTGCCCGCCGCCAGCGCGAGATGGATGCCCCCCGCCAGCGCGAGAATGATGCCCCCCGCCAGCGCGAGATGGATGCCCGCTGCCTGCCATCACCACCATTGAGTAACTTTGCTGCTGCTGGAGCCTCACTGCCTCAGCCTGCTGGACTTGATGGGGGAGCAAGAGGCCTCAGCCTGTCTACAGAGATGCCCCAGCCAGTCCTTCCAACTGCATTGTGCAGCGGCCACCTCCAGCTCTGGTCACTCTCTCTCCCCCCTCTCTCTGCCCCCCCCCCCCCCTCTGTCTCTGTCCCCCTCTCTCCGTTTCTCCCCCCCTCTCTCCGTTTCTCCCCCTGTCTGTCTCTCTCCCCCCCCCCCTGTCTCTCTCCCTCCCTCTGTCTCTCTCTCCCTCTTTCTGTCTTTCTATCCCCCCTCTCTCTGTCTCTCCCATCCCCCCCCTCTGACCCTGTCTCTCCCTCTCTCTCACACTTTCTCTCTGTCTCTGTCTCTCTTCCCCTCTGTCTCTCTCTCTCCCCTCTCTGTTTCTCTCCCCCCCCTCTCTGTCTATTACCCTCTGTCTCTCTCCCCCTCTCTCTGTCTCTCTCTCCCCCTCTCTCTCTACCCTCTCTGTCTCTCTCTCTCCCCCTTCTGTCTCTCTGTCCCCCCTCTGTCTCTCTCTCTCTTCCCCCTCTGTCTCTCTCTCTCATCACCTCCCTGTCTCCCCCTCCCTCTCTGTCTTCCCCTCCCTCTCTGTCTCTCCCTCCCTCTCGCTGTATTTCTCTCTCTCCCTCTGTCTCTCTCTCCCTCCCTCTCTGTCTCTCTCTCGCCCCCCCCCCCTCTGTCTCTCTCCCCCCCCCCCTCTGTCTCTCTCTCGCCCCCCCTCTGTCTCTCTCTCGTCCCCCCTCTGTCTCTCTCTCGTCCCCCCTCTGTCTCTCACCCGTCCCTCTCTGTGTCTCTCTCTCATCCCTCTCTGTGTCTCTTCCTCTCTGTCTTCCCCTCCCTGTCTCTCCCTCCCTCTGTATCTCTCTCTCCCTCTGTCTCTCTCTCCCTCCCTCTCTCTGTCTCTCTCCCTCCCTCTCTGTCTTTCTCTCTCTCCCCCTTCCTCTCTGTTTCTCTCTCTCTCTCTCTTCCTCTCTCTGTCCCTGCTCCCCTTTTCTATCTGTCTCTCTCCTCTCTCTCTCTCTCTCTCTCTCTCTCTCTCCATCTTTCTCTCTTTGTCTCTCTCTCTCCCCCTCTCTCTCTGTCGCAGGACATCATGGCCACCACCAGCTCCGGCCACTCTCAGTCGCACTAACATTGCAGCCACTGTCGGCTCTGCCACCAGTGGCCCAGGTCCATCAACCCCTGTGGCAGCCAGGCCACCATCTCTCTCTCTGTCTCCCCCCCCCCTCTCTCTGTCTACCCCCCCCCTGTCTCTCTCCCCCTCTCTCTGCCTCTCTCCCTCTCACTCTCAATCTCTCTCTCCCCCTCCCTCTCTCTCCCCTTCTCTGCCCCCTCTCTCTCTGTCACATCATGGCCACCATCAGCTCCGACCACTCTCAGCCGCAGCCAAGTCACCATCCCTTGCCCTGTTCCAGGGCAGCCACCCTCCACCTGGTACCCACGGAGTCAGCCACCATTTAAATATTACTCCAGCATCTCACAAGGCCCCCCCCCCCAGACTAGCACCTACTTGACACTATACCTGGCTACCCCTACCCTATACAGGGGCACCTGTACCTGGCTACCTAACTACCTATACTGGGTGAAAATTGTTGGATGCTGTGTGATCATTCCAAATGGGGGGGAGGGGCGCATCCTCACAAGTTTGCCTCAGGCAGCAAAAAGTCTAGGACCGGCCCTGCCTATAAACTATATGAAGGGAACACAACTATGCAATGAGTAAAAGTTAATCTCGGATCCACTTTAAAGCAAACCTGTGAAAAAGTTTTTGGGAAAGTTAGATATTTACCAAGGTAAAGGGAAGCCTGTAGATGATCATCCTCCTAGACCCCACCATCGAGGCCTTTTTCTTCTATGGAGCTCCGTCGTTCTACAAAAGTGGTCGCATTGCACAGGTGCAAGTATGGGCCACACCTGTGCAGTAGCATGGTGCTGCTGGTGTACGGACACTGCACTAATGGGTTCCGTGATATAATGCAGGCGCGGGCCATACTTTCACCTACGCAGTGTGGCAGCGCTCATACATGGACGGGAGCACGGCCACGTGAACATAACTGACAAGCCCTTATTGAATATGATCTGAGGTTCCCAGCATTTAATCTGTTAAGGAGGATGAGGGAAGCCTCTGGATAATATACTGAGGTAAGTATCTAACTTTTATAACATTTTTCTCTTCACGTACGCTTTAATGTCTGCCTAAATTCTCCAGGTTCAGTCTTTTTGCAAGAAAAGTGTGAAGTCTTTCATATGTAAAGGTGCCTATTAACTGTGCAATTGTAGTGAGCGATCAGCCCTCAAATCAACCTTCCGATCATTCCAACGATCAACCTTCCAATCATGAACAACCAACCTTCCGATGATAATTGTGATTATAAATCATTGATTAGCTACCTAAATGAGATTGAAAATGTAAGCAATCCAATCATTTCAGATAGAAAATATCCACAAAATGTATCGATAATACAATCGGTTGCAGTCAACTTGCACCATCAACACTTATCTGTTCAGAAGGTCAATTGTTTGCTAAAGTGTTATCCTTAATGGGCACCTTGAGTCATTATCATCTGCTCTTCTGCAGTGCAATTTTGTGTGTGTCTGTGCGTTTGGGGGTGTGGGGGGGGGGGGTAACAACCCTTGTTCTAAGTGCAGATATTGTTAGAAATATAGATATTGTTAGAAACTGTTAGAAATATAGTTCCCAAGTCTTAATGAGACTGTGCCAAAAGTGCAAAAAGTAAATCAAGCAGAGACATCAAGAATCTCAGATTTCCACCTACTGCAGGCCTGCTCCTTTCTGCCACAAGAGGTAAACATACAGAAATAGACTAAGCACTCTGAATAACAGATACCAGATTCCAAGTCTACCAAAAGAAGCCTTTTGCAGCCAAAAGGAATTAAGGCAGATTCACTCCAACTAGGCTGTTAGAGCTAGACTGGAGTTCCCAGATTTATTTGAAACAGTTAAACATACGCAGTGTCCGGCAAGCTCAAGATATGATAACATGATTGTGACTAGTAACTGAGAGGTTTACAAAGCAGTCATTCCGCCGGGTCTTTACATGACATCTAGAATGCTTCACATTAGTTCCTACCATACATTAAGCCCCGTACACACGCTAGATTAAAGTCGGCTAAGGTGGCCGATAATGACCACCTAAGATAATAATCGAGCAGAGTTCCACCAGGCAGATCAATTTGGCAGAGTGACGATGATAGCTTTGTCCTCGTCACGCGCCCCTTGACGACCTGTCTGCGCCTCTCTGTCAGCCCTCCGCCTCTTCACATTACAACAGAACACTTATTCAGCTGTACAGCTGACTCCGCGTCAGTCCAGCCTCAGTCCAGCGATGTCGCCTGAGGAATCAGGGTCCAATCCCTATTGGGAGACATCAAACCAGCATGTGTATGGACCTGTAGAGCTGGTTTGTCTGGTTTTTTAAGCAATAGGTATGTTTATAGATTGTAGTTGCAAACCAATTTATCAAGCACAAACCCCTTGGAAAAATCTGGATGACTTAAAATATTGCTGGGATCTGATCTCCAACTGTGCTCATTCTTCCTAGCAGTGGCGTACCTAGGGCATTTGACACCCGGTGCTGGGTATTATAAGACACCCCCCCTCCCCCCCCCCCAAAAAAAAAGTAAAGGGTGATATGGAGGCTGCCATATTTATTTCCTTTTAAACAATACTAGTTGCCCTGCTAATCTATTTGGCTGCGGGAGTGAACTGAATCACACCAGAAACAAGCATGCTTGTTCAGGGTCTGTGGTTGAAAGAATTAGAGGCAGAGGACCAGCACGGCAGCCAGGCAACTGGTATTGCTTAAAAGGAGATAAATATGGCAGCCTCAATATTATTCTCACCTCGGGTTCCCTTTAAAAGTGCAATGCAAAGACAGTGGACCCAAGTTTTGGTGACCCTTTCCCCAGAAAATTCACATAATTGTGCAGGTTTTCTGAAGAAAATACACGCAATGTGTGCAGATTTGCCCAGAGAATACGTTCAATCATGTCGGCAGATTTGCCCAGAAAATACATGCAATCATGTCGGCAGATTTGCCCAGAAAATACATTCAATCATGTCGGCAGATTTGCCCAGAAAATACATGCAATCATGTCGGCAGATTTGCCCAGAAAATACATGCAATCATGTCAGCAGATTTGCCCAGAAAATACATGCAATCATGTCGGCAGATTTGCCCAGAAAATACATGCAATCATGTAGCAGATTTGACCAGAAAATACATGCAATCGTGTGGCAGACCTGTCCACAAAACACTTCAATCGTGTAGCAGACCTGGCCAGAACATAAACGCTACCCCTGGCTGCTAATATAAATAAAAAAAAAAACAACATTTACTCACCTGCAGCAGAGCTCCTGTTCCGGCCTCCGTCCAGTGCGCAGCTCCCACGATCCTCTGCAGCCAGCAACTCCCAAAGTCTCCAGAGCGGACATTTTACTATAGCCCTGCTCTGCCGCTGTGGTGAACTGATACAGCATCTATTATATGCCGAAAGTCAGTTCACGCTGGTGGGTGCTTGGAGAATTTTAAGGGGTGCTTCACCCAAAGCACCCCCCCCCCCGGTGCTGCCCCTGCCCCCAGTATAGGTAGCTAGCAGTTGCCCCCTGTATAGGTAGCTAGTTGCCCCCAGTGAAGGTAGTATAGTTGCCCCAATATAGCTAGTATAGTTGCCCCCAGGATAGGCAGCATAGCTGCATTCCCCAATGTAGGTAGTGTTGCTGCCCCCAGTGTAGCTAGTATAGTGGCCCCCGTACAGCTGCCCTCCAGTATAGCTAGTATAGTTGCCCCCAGTATAGCTAGTATATTTGCCCCCTGTATAGCTAGTATATTTGCCCCCTGTATAGCTAGTATATTTGCCCCCTGTATAGCTGCCCCCAGTATAGCTAGTATAGCTGCCCCCAGTATAGCTAGTATAGCTGCCCCCAGTATAGCTAGTATAGCTGCCTCCAGTATAGCTAGTTTAGTTGCCCCCAGTATAGCTAGTATAGCTGCCCCAGTATAGCTAGTATAGCTGCCCCCCAGTATAGCTAGTATAGCTGCCCCCAGTATAGCTAGTATAGTTGCCCCCAGTATAGCTAGTATAGTTGCCCCCAGTATAGCTGCCCCCAGTATAGCTAGTATAGCTGCCCCCAGTATAGCTAGTATAGCTGCCCCCAGTATAGCTGCCCCCAGTATAGCTAGTATAGCTGCCCCCCAGTATAGCTGCCCCCAGTATAGCTAGTATAGCTGCCCCCAGTATAGCTAGTATAGCTGCCCCCAGTATAGCTAGTATAGCTGCCCCCAGTATAGCTAGTATAGTTTCCCCCAGTATAGCTGCCCCCAGTATAGCTGCCCCCAGTATAGCTAGTATAGCTGCCCCCAGTATAGCTAGTATAGCTGCCCCCAGTATAGCTGCCCCCAGTATAGCTAGTTTAGTTGCCCCCAGTATAGCTAGTATAGCTGCCCCCAGTATAGCTGCCCCCCAGTATAGCTGCCCCCCAGTATAGCTGCCCCCAGTATAGCTAGTTTAGTTGCCCCCAGTATAGCTGCCCCCCAGTATAGCTGCCCCCAGTATAGCTGCCCCCAGTATAGCTGCCCCCAGTATAGCTGCCCCCAGTATAGCTAGTTTAGTTGCCCCCAGTATAGCTAGTTTAGTTGCCCCCAGTATAGCCAGTACAGTTGCCCCCAGAATAGCTAGTATAATTGCCCCCAGAATAGCTTGTATAATTGCCCCCAGAATAGCTCGTATAATTGCCCCCAGTATAGCTAGTTTAGTTGCCCCCAGTGTGAGGAAAGCCTGGAAGGAGGGGTGGCGGGGAGGGGGGCAGGACCCCCCACCTCCCTCACCTGGGTCCCCCTCCTTCTGGCGCTTCCCCCTCCTAATTAGCAGAAGCGGGCAGCAGCGGCGAAGAAGACTCACTCACCTGCTCCTGGCGATAGCGGCGGCGCATAGCGTCATCCTCACGCGACGCTGGTCTCCGACTTCTCTATTGCTCACTGTGCTTCCGCCAATCAGGAAGCACAGTGAGCGGTGGAGAAGGCGGAGACCAGCGTCACGGGACGATGACGCTATTTGCCATCGCCTGGAATGCAGGAAGGAGGTGAGTAAGTCCTCTTGCCCGCTGCTGCCCGCTGCTGCCAATTAGGAGGGGGAAGCGCCAGAAGGAGGGGGACCCAGGTGAGGGAGGTGGGGGGTCCGGCCCCCCTCCCCGCCGCTTTCCCCGCCTTCCCTCCTTTCCGTGCTGCTTCCCCCTCCTGTCCTGCACATTGCACAGGCCTCTGTGGGAGGCCTGATGACACCCCCTGGGGCGCCCGACACCCGGTGCGGGGCGCCCCCTGCCGCCCTATGGTAGGGACGCTACTGCTTCCTAGTATCCTAATATGCCCTCTGCCTTATAATATCAACATTTATCTGGTAGAGAAAAGGCATTTCCTGGCCTCCATTAAATACACCGACTTTCTTATTAAACTATAAGTCAGATTTGTGTTTAATGATCTTGAAAGAAAAGTAATTGCTTGCGTATTACCAATGAAACAAACGGTCTTTCAGAACCAAGAATTACTAACTAGCCATTTTATACAAAGTTGGGAGGACTGGAGGCTGCAGTGCATACAGCTTGTTCAAAGGAAAACTATAGTGTTGAGAGCACTGTAGCGTAAGTCAACATAACCACAGTGATGCCCGTGTGATGCAGTACAATCAGCCAGCAGGCAAAGTTGGAGCTATGTCTAATAAGGCCCTATCTATGGCGCAATCATTCAAAACCAACCTTTATTAAAAGGGCAAAGTGTGTGTGTGTGTGTGTGTGTGTGTGTGTGTGTGTGTGTGTGTGTGTGTGTGTGTGTGTGTGTGTGTGTGTGTGTGTGTGTGTGTGTGTGTGTGTGTGTGTGTGTGTGTGTGTGTGTGTTTCCAAACGTATGATGTAGCTTGATAGCATTAGCCTTTCTTTGCTTGGTGTGGGGGTCTGTTATGGCTACAGTTATGCCTATTTCAGTGGGACAGTCAGTCAGGTGACCACATAGTACATCATGCCTGCTTTCTCCATTTACCACCATGCTACTACTAGACTTTACTTTTACATTTTGGTATAGTGTAAGTTAGTCTGTCCAATGTTTTTTCTTTTACTGTTCCAGTTTCTCTATCTATATCACCTTAGCTAGGTAACAACTGATATATATGTAATTATGTTGGTTATAGGAGTGTTTGTTGGACCATGATCTCATCCTAGCCGGGTAGGTCCTTGAATACATATTAAGAAGGCAGCTATAATGGACGTGTATGTCCTTTGCTTTTATGTACTGTATGTTTTTAACTCCTGCTGTGTGCAATTTTGCTTCATGATGATTCTCAATAAAGATTATTTTGTACTTCATTTACACGAGTGCAGTTCCTCTTTCTAGGCATTTCTTCTTTTGCATGTATCACGTTGTTATCGAGCTCACCAAATAACATTTATGGTAACCTGGGGAACACTATTGTTTCCAATGGACACCTGTCCAGGGAAAATATAAGACATTTGTTTCTTCACCACTGACCTACAGAATACGGATTTGCTGCACATTTGGGGACATTAGCTACTATTAGATACTACATTCAATGCGTTTTCCATTTCTGCCAGGATTTGTATTTATCTTTGTACCTTTATTTGTTTGTGTCCTGATGAAGTCTCAACATGAGAAGATGTCCAGCTAAAGATCTCCACTGCATTTAAAGACTTCAGACATCTATACCCATTTTCATTGGCGTTCATAATAATATTCCTTTCCATGTAGATTGTGCCCGGCTCATTACAGAGTCCCGATGGACTTTCGAAAATAAGGCCTAATTGTTGGGAAACCATCTCATGAATATGCCAGCTCTGAAAATGCTGTCAACGCCCCTCTTCTCTTATAGACCCAAGTTTAAGAGTTTTTTCATGAAATTGCTCATTACTGGGAGGCAGGGAAACTAGTTGACTCCGTTTGGTACTTTTGTCATTCACTTGCCATTGATAGTCAATTTTCTCCTAATTTAAATGTGCTTGTATTGTGAATGTCAGCCTTTCATCTTTGAATTATATACTCATGGATTTCGTTTATAATTAACCTGTTCCCAAAGAAATTCAAAAGAGATGTTTTTCAGTGTATCGAGTGCTAACTCATCACAAAAACCTATAGGAAAATGTTTCACAGTCAACATTTTACACAGTCCTACAATTATTTAGGATACACCTTACATATGGTTATATAGCTGTGCATAAGAACTACCTCTGTATTGCAAAAATAATTTAAAATTAAAAACATTTAATGTTGTGGGAATATTAAGTAGATCTTAGGATTTCAATGTCCAAACTAGGTACTTAGAAGTTAATAGTTTGCTACTTTTTAAACTCTGTTTTTAATTAAGGATGGTCTGATATTTGTAGCAGTCCTTTTTAAAAAATATATTTAAATTGAAATGTGACTGTGTTCTTATATATTATCATGATAGTATGATCGTATGTGTTCAAGATAAATGTTAAAAACATATTTAAACTTCTTAGTAATGTTTGATGTGTCAAAAAAGAATATCTATGAAAAATGCACATATCCAGTACAATTAACATCCATCCAAAATGCTCATTAACTATGTATTTTAAATGAAATGTACCTGCACTAACCAATTTTGTTTTTTCACACAGGTTGTAAAGTTTACAGAAGTCCTATACGGTAATATTCTCAAGCCTGGTAATTTATGGTTGCCTTAAAACGGAACAAAAAATAGATTTCAGCTTGATGTACTTTTACCAATCAATTTTGTTTTTTATGCAGATTTTTAAGTTTACAAAGTCATATAAAATTCTTATAACTGCTAAAATATAAGTGTGCTATGGATGAAAAAATATCTTTGTTTTAAATAAATATACATATATTGTACATTAGACTAATTATTTGTGAAAAACACATATACAGTACATGAAAGCAAATATACATCTCAGTGATGTATTTATCTTACTTTAAGCATAATCTGAAAGTAAAGGCAGTTTAATTGTTTATTATTGGTTGTATCGATCCTTACAAAGTAATAAAAAAGCAGTTTGGAATTTCTTTCTGCTGTTTTTTTTGTATTTTATAGGGAGAAACGGTTCAGTAAAATGCTATTTACCGTAAGTGTAGCAAATCTAAAATGTATATGCATAGTAAAAAATATGTGGAAAGTAAAGTTTGCATAAGAAAGAATTTTTTGTTTGTCTAAAAAGCTAGGCTAATGTGATGAAAAAATATCTATAAAAAAAAGGAATTTACATCAAGTAAAAAGCAAAACATGGTTCAACATGTGGATAAAAGAACTCTGCTGCAGTAAACTACATTTAAAAGCCAATTAACTACTTTCTCCTGCATAATCGAATCTGAAAGGGATTTTATTGTCATTGCTTTGCGAAGTGATGTAGATTCCAATTGTAGAATAAAGGGTAATGTGTCCAGTGTGGTCACTCAGAGCATTTCAATAAGTAGTCTGTCCTCTTTGTTTGTGACAGTTGTTTGAAGGCAACTGAGCAGGAAGCAGGACAGGGACATCTCCTGGAGGAGGTCCTGGATAGACCTGTCCCTGCCTCTCCACACGGGATGTTATTCAAGCTTGATGGCCAACTGGTGGTGCTAATGCTCCATTAGAGGAGAGGTGAAGGTTCAAACACTTGCTAAGTGTGCACAGCCTGCTTTATACCATATTTTTAAACACGACAAATGAATACATTGCGTCCATAGGTGGAATTGTAAATCTGATTTTGCAAATATTTCTCCATTTCAAGGTTTAGGTAGAAAAATATAAAAAAAATGTAGTAACTGTAAAAAAAATTAAGAGAACTTAAACTGTGTTTTACACTTATTTACTATGCCCTAACTTTAGGCAGTGGTGAATATGCAATATTAAAAATAGCAAATAATTAATTGGATGTATTATTATTATAATTGTTATCGTAATTCAACACTTTTTATCTCAGAGCAAGTAGGTTTATAGTCAATTTATTCTTATTGCATTTTAATTTATCAAGTATACATAATTATTTATTTTTGGCCATTAGTATATCAGTTTAATACCCAGATTAGATATTTTAAGACACAACAAAATAGTAGTAGTAATATGGTATGTATTATTGCAGTAGTTACTTTATTATCCCTTTATTACTGGTATTAAAATGTTCGCTAACACAGCATAATGACACAAATACTACTGCTACATATTTAAAGAAAAATAAACAAATGAATAGATGTTATTATTATTTCTTATGATGCTGTCGTTAAGTATTAAAAATGTTCATGTTTAAAACTATTAAATAAAATATTATGTGATAACAGTTGTATATATATTACAAGGTTTCATTGTTAAAAATACCTTACTGAAAACCGGATTCATGAGATAGGTCTGCGTATAGTGTATGCATAACAGGTTAATTGTTTTAGTATTATCGGATATTATGAATGGATGACATTAACTGTACGACATGTTCCATTCACTGAAGCTGTAGTTTGCACAAGTTCAACTGCAGGTTATGTTACATCAGCAAATGTACTGAGGGAGAAGAGAGGAAAGTTTTCATAGGGAAGAGAGGCCACAGTTTGTCGCAAGCAAACCTTCTGACCCCTTTTATAACGTGACAAAAGGAATATGTTCATAGCATTGGTGTGCCTCACACACATACTGAGCCTGTTCAGTGCCTATAGAATTTAATTCCCAAGTGGGGATTGACAAAGAACATTGGAAACACTAGGAGTATGAATGAACTGCGGTCATTGAGAATACTTACATTCTGGGGAAAAATAAATGTTATTTTCCCTTTGCAGCATACTACACTAAAACAAATATTACATTTTTACACTTATTTATCTGCAAAGTCCTTTTTTTTCATTCCTAATTAATTGTTGGGCTGGACCAGAATAAAAGGGGTTAAAATATTTTTTTTTTCCCTTACGGATTTATTTGTGGTAAAATGTAAATATTGGAAGACTGGTCTGCCAAGAAGTAATATTTCGATTTTTCATAGACGTTTTTCTGTTAAACCATTTGTATCTTCCCCCTCTCAAGGGCTGCAGGTGTAAGATGTAAACACTCAGGCCCCTATCAAATTCACTTTTTCTCCTAAGTTTTCTCTTAATTGATATTTTCACACTTTATCAAGAAAATACCTTTTAACCTCCTGAGCGGTCTGGACGAGCTCAGCTCGTCCATCACCGCCGGAGGCTGCCGCTCAGGCCCTGCTGGGCCGATTTTTATCAAATAAAGTGCAGCACACGCAGCCGGCACTTTGCCAGCCGCGTGTGCTGCCTGATCGCCGCCGCTCTGCGGCGATTCGCCGCGAGCAGCGGCGAAAGAGGGCCCCCCTAGCCGCCTGAGCCCTGCGCAGCCGGAACAAAAAGTTCCGGCCAGCGCTAAGGGCTGGATCGGAGGCGGCTGACGTCAGGACGTCGGCTGACGTCGATGACGTCACTCCGCTCGTCGCTATGGCGACGATATAAGCAAAACAAGGAAGGCCGCTCATTGCGGCCTTCCTTGTTTATTCTGGGCGCCGGAGGCGATCGGAAGATCGCCTCCGGAGCGCCCTCTAGTGGGCTTTCATGCAGCCAACTTTCAGTTGGCTGCATGAAATAGTTTTTTTTTTATTTAAAAAAAACCCTCCCGCAGCCACCCTGGCGATTTAATCAGAACGCCAGGGTGGTTAAGCCACCAGCATACAAGAATATACTCAGAATAATTTCGACAGTACTTTATTACCTACCTAGAGTGCTGTAAAGTTATTTTAAACCAAGATGAAAAAATATCTATTAGGAGAAAACTTAGGAGAACAAGGGCCAAATGCAATTAACTTTTTCTCCTGAGTTTTCTCCTAGGTGATATTTTTAACCACTTGAGGACCCACCCTTTACCCCCCCTTAAGGACCAGCGCTGTTTTAGCTGATCTGTGCTGGGTGGGCTCTACAGCCCCCAGCACAGATCAGGGTGCAGGCAGAGCGACCAGATCGCCCCCCTTTTTTCCCCACTAGGGGGATGATGTGCTGGGGGGGTCTGATCGCTCCTGCCTGCCTGGGTGTTGCGGGGGGGCACCTCAAAGCCCCCCTCCGCGGTGAAATTTCCCCCCTCCCTCTCCTCCCTCCCTTCCCCGGAGATCCGAGGCTGCACAGGAATGGATCTGTCCTGTGCAGCCTCTAACAGGCTCCTGCCTATCATGTGACAGCGATCGCCGGCCGCTGATTGGCCGGGTATCGCTGATCTAGTACAACGCTGCTACTGTTAGCAGCGTTGTACGGATGTAAACAAAGCGGGTTATTTCCGCTTGTGTTTACATTTAGCCTGCGAGCCGCGATCGGCGGCCCACAGGCTATTCACGGAGCCCCCTGCCGTGAATTGACAGGAAGCAGCCGCTCGCGCGAGCAGCTGCTTCCTGATTAATTAGCTTGCAGCCGGCGACGCAGAACTGCGTCGCTGGTCCTGCAGCTGCCACTTTGCGCGGTATGAGTGCGCGGTCGGCAAGTGGTTAAACTTGTCAATAAAATGCCTTTTAAGCCACCAGCAAACACAAAAATACCCAACATAATTTTGATAGTACTTCCCACCCTACTTTTCAGTACTTTTCAGTTTAAAAGTGCTGGAAAGTTATTTTAAATAGAAGATGTTAAATTTATCTCCTAGTAGAAAACTCGGGAAAAAAAGGGAATTGCATATGGGCCCAAGGGTTCAAACCAATTCACTTTTTCTCCTACATTTTCTCCTAGGAGATAATTTTCTTTTCCTCTTCTATTTAAGATAACTTTTTAGCACTATTTAACTGAAAAAGTACAAAAAAGTAGGATTAAGAAAGTACTGTCAAAATGATTCTAAGTATTTTATTGATTGCTGGTGGCTTAAAAGGCATTTTATTTATAATATGTGAAAATATTACCTAGGAGAAAACGTAGGAGAAAAAGGGAATTGGATCAGGCCCAAAGTAAAAAAAGACCCACCAGGGGCTGTGCAATCCACCGCGGCGGTAATGGACGAACTGAGCTCGTCCATACTGCAAAGGTGGTTAGGGGAATATGACCACACATGAAAGTATGTATGGTTCTGATCTGCCATATCGAATTATATTGCAGTTCGCTCTGCAGTTTTCTGCTGTTGTTTATATGTGCTGTTTCCGTTGGCCATTAGACTTGCTGCTCTGTGGTTTGAACTGCATATTCTGCTTCTGCTGACTGTTAGACTTGCTGCTCTGTGGTCTGGACTTTAGGATTAAGGGTTTGTGGTAAAGGAACATCTTTGTGGCAAAGGTGGCTTGTGGTGGAGCGAATACAAAGGGCTTGATTTTACTAAGACAAATAGCGCGCCTTATCAAAGTTAGCACACGCCTTATCAAAGTTAACACGCCTTATCAGAGTAGTATAGCGAACTGATGCCTGCTAATTGGCAATGGCGAGAGCTCCACTCGTCCTGCCCTGAGCCCCTGCGGGTTCATAGCGCCCGCTATGCTACTCTGATAAGGCATGTTAACTTTGATAGGGCGTGCTAACTTTGATAAGGCATGCTATATGTCTTAGTGAATCAAGCCCAAAGTTTGGTGGTAATCTGGTGCAGTTAATGAGATTGTATTGATTGTTTTATTGATCAATGTTTCTTTTTTAATTAGAGATTGAGGGTTTTTGTGCATTTTTAAAAAGAAATGAATCTCCAGCTTCTACTTGCCCTTCCCCTTTCCCCTCCCTTTCAGTTTTCAACCAATAAAGAATTCCCCTATGGTAAGGCACCATGGGAGTGTAAGATTTGGGGGATCTTCTGCCTTCAATATCAGTACCTATGTCCCAATCTCCTTCACATGCTTCAACCTATGTGGTGCGTCCCAGGTCAGACAAGGGATGACCAGTGCGTCATCCAAACACTCGGTTACACCCAGGCCTTTAAATGTGCAAGATATAGATGCTGATGAATAGAAGGCAGAAGCACCACCAAATCAAACCAGACAACACAGTCAACGATATAGACGGTCCAGGGTCATACACAGAGAGTTAATTTACCAAACAGGGGTAAATCATAAGAGTAATCAATCAAGGCAAGGTTTCAGTCCAGGCAGCAATCCACTAGGGTCGTAATGTCAAGGCAAGGGGTTTGTCCAGGCAACAATCTCAACAGTAGTCAATTCCAGGGAAAGTGTCAGTCCAGGCAGCAATCCAAAGAGTAGTCAATTCAAGGCAAAGGGTCAGTTTAGGCAGCAATCCAAAGAGTAGTCAGAATCCAAGTAAAGTGTCACAATGTTAGATCAGATACAGCACACCCAGCAGGTAGAGACGCTAAGGGCTGGTTCAGACGGACGTTTGCAGAGCGTTTACTGCCAGCGTTCGGGGCTTGGCGTTAAACGCTCCCATTCAAGTGAATGGGAGCGTTTGTACCAAGCTTTTACGCGCGTTTGCACAAACGCAGCGTTCAGGTCCCGATTTTCACTGGCATTCAAGGAGCCCCTGGAAGCTACATGTTGCTTCCAGGGGCGGTTAACCGCGACGGGTAATGTCCCCCTAGGGGAAGAAAAAACGCGACCGCATCCGAACGCAATGCGAACGCTGCTGAAAGCCTGAACGCATCACGAACGCAATGCCAACGAACGCGATGCCTCCAAACGTCCGTCTGAACCAGCCCTAACTCTGCCACGGACAGATAACTCTGAGTTCAGGCAAACTTTTATAACAGCACTCACCAATCAGTGGCCAGCCATGCACAATATCCACCAATCAAATGCCTAGCCTCACTTCCTAGTATGCCCTCACAGCTGACAGTACACTACGTATGCTGGTGGGCATGGCTTGAGTGTGTGACCCTATGCCCTCATCTTCTGAAGAAGCTAGACAGTGCACGTGCATGCACTCCCTCAGATGTGCCAGAACTAATGTCACAGACCATCTGAGGATTGTGCAGCTCCGTCCTTCACCCAGTAGTTACTGGATCACCGCACGGACAACAGGTGAGTTCATGACAGGGATATCTCCAGCTTCTTTTCCCCATCTCTCTCCATAGGAAATAGCAAACTCACTTGGTCAAGCCTTGCACAGCTTACAAGTATATCTGCATGACTACTATTTTATATCTGTAGTTGGCTTTTGGGGGCTATAAGGTTTCGATTGGGTTTATAATGATATTGACATTACAGTCATACTTTGGGTGATGGTTAGAGTTGATCACTGCGTGCAGGTTGAGTTAGGGCTAGTTTGAGTGAGTTATAATCCGGTCTCTGTAATAAGACACTAATTGTTCAGGAGGCCTGTTTTCTATAGACAATGGCCCTTATTATTCAATTCATTTGTCCTCCTGAGTTTTCTCCTAGGCGTTCATTTTTCATTTTCTCTTTAAAATAACTTTTCAGAAATCTGCAACTGAAAAAGTAGTACCAAAATTATTTTTAAGTATTTTCTTGCTTGCTGGGGGTTTAAAAGGAACTTTACTGATAAGGGGCCCTATGCAATTTACTTTCTCTCCAAAGTTTTCTCCTAGAAGAAAATTTGACATCTTCTGTTTGAACTAACTTTTCATCTACCTGCTATTGAAAAAAAAATAGTAAAAGTTGGTTGAAAAATTATAGTGAATCAAGGCTCCATGACACACATATTCTGGACGTGCCCACTAATAACGCCCTTCTGGCACAAAATAGAAAAGATCCTTAAAGAAATGACCAATAGGGAAACCCCTTTTTCCCCCCCAATTCTACTTACTATACTGCAATGACTGGAGCATGAAGTCTTTCAAGGGCTCGGTAGTCAGACATATCTTAAACACTGCTAAGGTGATATTGGTTAGAGCCTGGGGTACTAAGAAAATACCTACATTAGCAGAGGTAGTAAAAGAAATGGATCTCACATATGACTTAGAGAGCACAGTCTTTGCTATGCAAGGCAGATCAGAAAAATTCTCTGATATATGGAGGATTTGGTCAGTATACAGATATTCAGATGAGTTCAAACAAGCACTAGAAAATGAATAGAGTACTGATTGGCCCAGATGGCTATATGTCGACCAACAAATGTACCATCTTAGTAATGTTGATAATGTAGTCTATTGCAAACTCTGAGACCCATAGTTTGACGTTGTTTATGGTTACTTTTCATTGTTTCAAAAAACAAAAAACTTCGTTGACACCCCGGATGTATAACAATTGATGCAAGAACATGTCTTACCGTATACTTGTTTATATGATTTGATGTAACAACTCTTCCTTGATGCACTGTTCATGTATTTATATATCTGTCAACAACAATAAAGATTTTGAAAAAAAAAAAGAAAAATTATAGTGAGAATTATTCACATTATGTTCTTGCTTGCTGGTGGCTTAAAGCCATTATATGACTAAGATGTTACATTTTCACCTAGTAGAAAACTCAGGAGAAAAAGTGTGACCGGGGGCCCTATGCAATTACCAAAGTCGTTAGCGCTAAGTTTTTAATTTAGGCGTCAGTTCTTAAATTAGGCGTTCTTAAATTAGGCGTTCCTAAATTAGGCGTCAGTAAGGTCGCCTAATGCAATTGCATTTAACACCCCCCAGGGCGAAATAGAACTCGCTTGGGCAATATAATTGCCCAGTGAGTTCCTTGCCCCCTTTGCAATTGCATTTTTCACCCTCCGGAAAGCGATGCTTCCGGCCAAACATAGATGTTAACTTTTCACCTGCTCTGAGCAGGCGAAAAGACCTATCGCCGGTGTCTGTGGGCTGTTTTTGGCATCTGGGAGCCTCCTTTACTAAGGACACCCCAGATGCCAGGGATTTAAATGGGTAAAGGAGTCAGTTTTGACTACTTACCTATTTAAAATGTAACAAAAAAACATACCTCCATCGTTCCCTCTCACCGCATGTCCCACGCCGCTCCTCCGCTCATTCTTCCTCCATCTCTGTGCATTGTTGGAGCCGGCAAAGCATCTTTGAGTCTCCCGTCGGGGCTCCCCATTCGTCCACTAGGTGGCCCAATTAGAATCATTCTGATTCTCATTGGTCCAATTAGAATCAGGATGATTCTCATTGGGCCACCTAGTGGATGAATGGGGAGCCCCGGCGGGAGACTCAAAGATGCTTTGCCGGCTCCAACAATGCACAGATGGAGGAAGAATGAGCGGAGGAGCGGCGTGGGACATGCGTCGAGACGGAACGAGGGAAGCATGTTTTTTGCTGAAGGACCCACGGTAGCGACGAGCAGCAGGAGGCGACGGGCGGCGGGTAAGAGCAAAGGCTGGCTCTTGCGACGATTTGCGCGCATTTCCCGGGGGAGTGAGGCTGCAGTGCTGTGGTGCTGAAGGACAGCTCCCCGGCACTAATGCCTCGCTCCACATCGCTCACTGCACAGGAGCATCAGTGAATACCTAGTATACCTAGGAGTTATGCTCCTTTATGCAAGGTCAGGTGAAAATGGCAATTGAATTTGCCGGTAAATCCTGAGCGATGTGAGGAGATAAGAAGCTTGCATGTTTTAAGCTTCTTATCTCCTTGAATTGCATATGGCCCCATGTCTGCTAAGAATGACCAATAGTTTCTTAATTTTCCTATTTGCTCTCGCTTTATAGAGTGACTGCTGCTTAGGATGCATGTTTATTGCTATGAACAAAGTACGAGGACATGGCTGAGTGGTGCTATTTCAGGTTGCTGCCCAGTGCCCTTGGGACACTGTATAGAGTGACTGCTGTTTAGCATGCATGTTTATTGCTATGGACAAAGTACGGAGACAGGGCTGAGTGGCGCGGTTTTAGGCTTCTGCCCTTTTTCAGCAACAATTTAGAATAGGAACCACATATGCCTCAATATATTTTCTATTTCCAATGTTGGAATTTTAAACAGCTACTTGCTTTTTAGAATTGATTCTATGGATATGCAATAAGAAAGAAGAATACTGTTTTATATAGGGTTCTATGGCTGGCCAACTGGTTCATTGGGATTACCTATGTGATTTTAAAGGGATACTGTAGGCGGGTCGGGGGAAAATGAGTTGAACTTACCCGGGGCTTCTAACGGTCCCCCGCAGACATCCTGTGTTGGCGCAGCCACTCACCGATGCTCCGGCCCCGCCCCCGGTTCACTTCTGGAATTTCAGACTTTAAAGTCTGAAAACCACTGCGCCTGCATTGCTGTGTCCTCGATCCCGCTGATGTCATCAAGAGCGCACAGCGCAGGCCCAGTATGGTCTGTGTCTGCGCAGTACACTCCTGGTGACATCAGCAGGAGCGAGGACACGTTCGTGCAGGCGCAGTGGTTTTCTGACTTTAAAGTCAGAAATTCCAGAAGTGAACTGGAGGCGGGGCCGGAGCATCGGTGAGTGGCTGCGCCAACACAGGATGTCTGCGGGGGACCATTAGAAGCCCCGGGTAAGTTCAGCTCATTTTCCCCCGACCCCCCTACAGTATCCCTTTAAGTCTGCCTCCATTAAACAGGGATTGTCACATATGGGAACATCACTGAGATTCGAGTTTAGTATTGTAAGGTATTTTATTTATCTATCTTTAAGTTATCTAACATTTATTTATCTTTAAGTTATCTAACATTGGAAATATCATTGTTGCTTATTTTATAACAAACAATTCCAATTCTTATAAACTGAGTGGTGTCCAGTTAATTTTTTTATGTTATTGCAAGGCTCTGGTCAAGCATCCTTATGTCTACTCTGTTAAGTCAAGAATACACTACTACTCAGTGACTGTAAGAATTGTGTTAGAGTAGAATCTAGGTAGGCCTAACTGGGCCACACTGAAAATGTGCATGGTGAGCCAACACAGGAGCTACAGAAAGATTAGACCTGTGATGAAGCAGGGCTAGTCCCTGCGAAACAGCTGTCAGACTTCGTCTTTCCCACCACTGCTGTAATATTTTTGTGTCTACCCAGCCACAATAAAGGGTATTTTAAGCAGCTGTGCCCAACTTACTCCTCTCTTTGGCTGGATCTGTGGATTACTACCGGAGCACGCTGCAGGTAAGCCCAGTGTGGCCGCATCCATCCCTGCTGCATTTAGTGCCAGTGTCTTGTGCTAACTTACATTGAATTGATTATGGGATATTCGGGTCTTCTACTATACTAGATATCATATCACTTTGGAAATATTCTACAAAGTTGTATATTAACGTCATGATCATGATTCCTGCTTACCAAGATCACCACTCTGTTTACCTGTTCTGGAGATTCAGCATGCAAGAAGTCCAGCTCTCTGGCAAGTTTCCATTGTTATCACTGTCCTGGCAGATTTACAGTTATCATGTGTCTTAAGCCTTGTACACACCCTAGATGGTTGTTGAGTGAGGCGTATACGTATATGGTGGCCCTGATGCATCATCAAAAGATCTAGAGTGCTGGATCATCTCATCCAACTGCAGGCCAAGCCCATTGTTTTCTTTGTTACCCCTCCCACACAGTCGTGCACTGTGCTGTTGTACCTCCACCTACTCCATAACAACAGAATGCACTACCTGCCTAGTTTTTACAGAACATTGCCCCGAACTGTTGCCAGAGGGATCAAGTCCTGTTCCCTGTGGGTGGCAGTAATTATGTGTGTGTATGCACCTTTAAGCAGGTCAACATCATGCATCCCATAGCAGTTGCTGAAGAGACAAGTTGGGGGCCTCTTTTAAAGACTGACCTTTGTTTCAGGGATCTCTATGGCTAGTTTTTACCATCAGAAGATGCTCAACACTTTCCTACAGTGTGCTTGCTTTCCTTAAATAATTTTCAAAATGGAAGCTCCACTGTAACAATTTATGCTTAAGAGTACAGAATGCTGAGGGGCACTCTCAAAAAAAAGTATAACAGAAGTGCCTTTCAGGCAAATTTGTGGTTACAAAACAAGTCTAAGGGTCTACGACCCTTAACACAAATTTGTACTCATCCACTATGTTTGCTATGCAGTGTATGGTGACACAATGAAAGCCTATAGGCACAGCAACAAATGACTAAGGAGGAACGGGTTAAGACTACCTGTTGTGGTCAAAACAAAGTGTTCTTGTACTTAATGCTCAGGACTTGTTGCTGTAATAAAGAAATGTCTCTGCGGATATTACTAATTTATCATTGCACAAACGAAAATTATGAACGCTCAATATTTAATGCTGTGTCACGATATTAATAAAATATTAAGAGTTCACCTCACATTATTTTTAAAACAACAATATTGTTATGTTTAATATTTAACCATTAAAATTGAATTTGACTTGTGAACTTGGTATGGGACAGAGGTCCCTAAAGTCTACTTAGGTTCACCCGCATTCACAGGGGATACTTCATGATTCTTTTGTCTTTATAACTTGAAAAGCTGTGTTCCAGGGCTGCAGCTGGGTTCATATTATAGTGAGGTCACATATATGAAAGTCAGGTTGCATTTACATTACTATTACAGGGGCATTTCCAGTCCTGAGCTCTTCATGTGGATGTTCTCCTCCCAAACAACCCTAAGAAACCTAAAGACGAACCCTCAAATCTCCCCCCTTATGAACTTCAACCAAGTGGACTGCCTGTCTTCTCCCATTGTTACTGGAATGAGTTGTCCTGACACCACCTTGTTCTCAGGAATACACTTACCTCTCAGAGGGAAGAAAAAGTTGTGTAAAAGACTGGCTGTGCCCCCTCCCTTAAACCCCCACAGCACATCCTACATGCCCGTGTCAATCCTCCTATGCTATGCTCTTTGATGTAGTGGCACATAGAAACACTGACCAAGCCACAGTGTAGGGCTTTTTGTGAGTATCTGGGGGCCCTACTTAGTGTTGGGTTGGTGAGGCAGGAGGGAAAAACCCAGCTGATAGGCTATTACAGAAACCTATAATTATAATATGCATAAAGTCCTCTTTACTCCTTTGAAAAATTGCCTTTTGCCAGTGAGACGTAACATTCTTTTGGCTTCTTTGAGTTAAATATTTAAACCAAGCATGCAGCCCAAAAAGTCCAACTCAAATCAGAAGAACACTCAATCTGCATACTCATTCTGAGTTAAAGTATTTGTGGAAGTAAATCAGCATAATGGACTGACAAGTAGCATTAAAAAAAAGGAACACAATGGCTGCCTCCACATCCCTCTTACATCAGGCTTCCTTTACAAAGTCATATTTAAATGATTTCCAACCTTTAACTTAAGGTTGGCCTTGTAATGTTGGCACATTGTGTTCTTCCTTTATGGTCAGCAACTTCTTTCATATTAGGGCCCATATGCAATTAATGTTTTCTCCTAGGAGATCATTTTTCATCTAGTTTTAAAAATAACTCTTCAGCACTTTGCAATTCACAATACCGATAAATAGGTGGATAAGTACTATCAAATTTATTTTGAGTCTTTATTGACAAGTTGTAAAAATATCACCTAGTAGAAAACTCAAGAGGAAAAGTGAATTGCATATGGGCCTAGGGTTCATTTGCAATTCGTTTTTTTCTCCTGAGTTTTCTCCTAGGAGATCATTTTTCATCTTCAGTTTAGATTAACTTTATAGCACTTTGCAATGGAAAAAGTACCAAAAAAAGTAGGTGAAAAAGTACTGTCAAAATTATTTTGTATATTTGTTTGTTTGCTGGGGGAGTAAAAGTAATTTTATTTACAAGTTGTGAAAATATCACCTAGGAGAAAACTCAGGTCAAAAACTATATTGCATATGGCCCTAGGTGTGGTGGTGGCTTCGAGTCTTTCTCTCAGATATATTGGTCCGTATCAGGGGCGTAACTAGAAATCACTGGGCCCTCTGTGAAACTTTGGATGCCCCACCTCTGCCCCTCTGCCAACCCCCCCCCCCCCCCTTTAAAAAAAAGAAAGAAATTGGAAAGGAAGGCCAGGTTGGATATTAACAAAAAACCACTTATAGTATAGGTAACCAGGTATAGATTAGGTGTCCCCCAGTATAGTTTAGTCAGCAATAGGTCCTCCTAGTATAGGTAGCCACAGGCATATGTGCCCCCAGTATAAGTAGCCAGGCATAGATGCCCCCAGAATAGGTAGCTAGGCATAGATGCCCCCAGTACAGGTTAGCCATCTATAGGTGCCCCCAGTATAGGTAGCCAGGCAAATGTGCCCCAAGTATAGGTAGCCAGACGTAGGTTCCCCCAGTATATGTAGCCCACTATAGGTGGCCCCAGTATGGGTAGCCACATCAAGGTGCCCCAGTATAGGTAGCCAGGAATGGGTGCCCCCAGTATACAGTGGTGTGAAAAACTATTTGCCCCCTTCCTGATTTCTTATTCTTTTGCATGTTTGTCACACTTAAATGTTTCTGCTCATCAAAAACCATTAACTATTAGTCAAAGATAACATAACTGAACACAAAATGTAGTTTTAAATGATGGATTTTATTATTTAGTGAGAAAAAAAACTCCAAATCTACATGGCCCTGTGTGAAAAAGTTATTGCCCCCCTTGTTAAAAAGCAACTTAACTGTGGTTTATCACACCAGAGTTCAATTTCTGTAGTCACCCCCAGGCCTGATTACTGCCACACCTGTTTCAATCAAGAAATCACTTAAATAGGAGCTATCTGACACGGAGCAGTAGACCAAAAGCGCCTCAAAAGTTAGACATCATGCCAAGATCCAAGGAAATTCAGGAACAAATGAGAACAAAAGTACTGTAATTGAGATCTATCAGTCTGGAAAAGGTTATAAAGCCATTTCTAAAGCTTTGGGACTCCAGCGAACCACAGTGAGAGCCATTATCCACAAATGGCAAAAACATGGAACAGTGATGAACCTTCCCAGGAGTGGCCGGCTGACCAATATTACCCCAAGAGCGCAGAGAAAACTCATCCGAGAGGCCACAAAAGACCCCAGGACAACATCTAAAGAACTGCAGGCCTCACTTGCCTCAATTAAGGTCAGTGTTCACGACTCCACTGTAAAAAAGAGACTGGGCAAAAACGGCCTGCATGGCAGATATCCAAGGCGCAAACCACTTTTAAGCAAAAAGAACATTAAGGCTCGTCTCAATTTTGCTAAAAAACATCTCAATGATTGCCAAGACTTTGGGGAAAATACCTTGTGGACCGACGAGACAAAAGTTGAACTTTTTGGAAGGTGCGTGTTCCGTTACATCTGGCGTAGAAGTAACACAGCATTTCAGCAAAAGAACATTATACCAACAGTAAAATATGGTGGCGGTAGTGTGATGGTCTGGGGTTGTTTTGCTGCTTCAGGACCCGTAAGGCTTCCTGTGATAGATGGAACCATGAATTCTACTGTCTACCAAAAAATCCTGAAGGAGTAGGTCCGGCCATCTGTTCGTCAACTCAAGCTGAAGCGATCTTGGGTGCTGCAGCAGGACAATGACCCAAAACACACCAGCAAATTCACCTCTGAATGGCTGAAGAAAAACAAAATGAAGACTTTGGAGGGGCCTAGTCAAAGTCCTGACCTGAATCCTATTGAGATGTTGTGGCATGACCTTAAAAAGGTGGTTCATGCTAGAAAACCCTCAAACAAAGCTGAATTACAACAATTCTGCAAAGATGAGTGGGCCAAAATTCCTCCAAAACGCTGTAAAAGACTCGTTGCAAGTTATCGCAAACGCTTGATTGCAGTTATTGCTGCTAAGGGTGGCCCAACCAGTTATTAGGTTCAGGGGGCAATTTCTTTTTCACACAGCTCCATGTAGGTTTTGAGTTTTTTTTCTTACTAAATAATAAAAACCATCATTTAAAACTGCATTTTGTGTTCAATTATGTTATCTTTGACTAATAGTTAACAGTTTTTGATGAGCAGAAACATTTAAGTGTGACAAACATGCAAAAGAATAAGAAATCAGGAAGGGGGCAAATAGTTTTTCACACCACTGTAAGTTAGCCAACTATAGGTGCCCCCAGCACAGGTTAGTCAAGTGTAAAAGGGGCCTCAACAAATGTTACATGAATATATCCCTATGTCAGAGGAGAACCAAAACTAGTTATGTTATAAAAATGTTATACTTAAAAAAGTGGTCCAGTCTCAGCCCAGAGGCAAAAGGCCCTTAGAGGCAGTATATTTAATTTTGGCATGGCTGATTTTGGCAAAGACATGGCAGTTCAGCTGTGTGGTGTTGTATTCACCAGTGTATTGCCTTTGTTATTTAGCTGTCCATCACCAATCCCCATAAAGCTGTCCCTTGAAATCCACTATCTCCTGACACCTAATGCTAACCATCAGTTTGTCATTGATGGTCATGATTTAGTTCTTGTTCTTCTTGTGAATTTGCCTGCATCTTCCAGCTGGGCTAAGTGTACAAGTTTATTGAACAGTCTTGCAGCTCTGTAGATATTTCTGGTGGTCAAATCAAGTCTGCCCCTAAAATTGAATACAGACCTTTTTAGCAGCGTTTGGACAGCTAGTGTGCTGTCGTGCTGTGTCACACTATGTAAAACAGGTTCCACAGTTTGACTCTTTGTAAACTATACGTAATGTGCTCCTTCTGTCCCTGAAGACCACATAGATGGTACTTGTTGCACACTCATGAAGAACACAATGGTTACACAGCCTATAGGATGAAAACCACCTCTCATTTTAATTACTGTCTTATTGAAAGGGTAAACTTAAATCGCCCTCAGGGGAGGGATTAATGGAGGAATTTTAAACTCCTTCTCTAATGACAATACTTATCTCAATAACATGTCAGCCATTCAGAGAACAAGCCTCAAATCATGTAGTCTATTTAAAGAAGTATTTTTCTCATTAACTTTGTTGACTGTAATCAGGAAAGAAAGACTGTGGATGGGGCTGTGTTACTACATAGACAGACTAGGCAGTTGCCTAAGAGTGAGGTGGGGGGCAGGGTAATAATAATAATAATTTCCTTTGGTTTTCTCCAGGACTGAATGCAAAGCATAGTGTGCAAAAACTGTGCATTCCCATAGGTTTTGGAAATAAATGCATTTTTACATTTATTTTTTTTTAAGATAGCCATGGATGGAGCGGAGTAGCAGTAAGAGTAAATCCCCAGTTACCTATTCTTAGGTAAATAACAAATAATTTGAAACTACTCCCCAAGTTTTAAAATGTTTATTTTTTTAACTGAGAGCAGTACAACTATGCCTGTCAGGAGAAATGCTCTGCCTCTCTGCTCAGCCACTTTGCTGTGTTCCCCCGCCTCCTCTGCCAAAGTGATGCATCACTGTGGCAACAGCTGATGCATCACTACTGTCTGGACAAAACTGCCCAGCTTTCAGGTGCCCCACCACAGTTTGAACCTTTGTTTTGTCAGTGTTTAGCATCAACCAGCCAGATTTCAGGTTCTTGTAGACGTGTTGATAGGTATGAATGGAGCCTGTAGGTGTGGACACCAGCGAGATGGTCTGAATATGACTCAGGCAGCATCTGCCGAAAGTGATGCCGAACAAATATTAACCACTTTACCCCCGCCCGTACGGATTTCACTGTCCCTTTTTCCATCCTTTAACCCCCAGGGACGGAGAAATCTGTACTTTGCGCACTCCCGCCGCTGCCCGCGCTCCCGCTCGTAAACACGCCGCCCGCCGCTAGTAAACAGGCCGCCGCCCGCTCGCCCAGAGATCAACGAACGGGAAAATCCATTCCCGTTCGTTAATCTAAGCCCCACAATGATCCGCTGCCGCTCGGCTGAGCAGCGCGATCATTGTGAGCAATAACAAAGTCCCAGCCTCTTTCTACTTCCTGCAAGCGTCCGGAAGGACGCTTGCAGGTCGCATGAAACAAAAAGTTACTGTTGCCATCTTGTGGCCAAATAGTAAAACTACACCCTAACCATTTTTTACACACAAATAAACTAGTTTTACACAAAAAATTAACTCCTTACCTCCCACACTCCCCAATTATTTTTTTTTGTAATTAAAAAAAAATAAAAAATTTACAATTTAAAAAAAAATACCTAAATAGTTACCTTAGGGACTGAACTTTTCAAATATTTATGTCAAGAGGGTATAACACTGTTACTTTATAAACTATGGGCTTGTAATTAGGGATGGACGCAAAACTGAAAAAAATGCACCTTTATTTCCAATTAAAATATTGGCGGCAAACATTGTGATAGGGACATAATTTAAACGGTTTTATAACCGGGATAAATAGGCATATACATTTAATGGGTTTTAATTACAGTAGCATGCATTATTTAAAAACTATAAAGGCCGAAAACTGAAAAATAATATTTTTTTCTCACATTTATTCCTATTTTCCCATTAAAACACATTTATAATAAAATTATTCTTGGCATAATGTCCCACCTAAAGAAAGCCTAATTGGTGGCGAAAAAAACAAGATATAGTTCATTTCATTGCGATAAGTAATGATAAAATTATAGACGAATGAATGGAAGGAGCGCTAAAAGGTGAAAATTGCTCTGGTGGTCAGGGGGTAAAACCCCTCAGTTGGGAAGTGGTTAATGTCCAATGCTAGTGTTAATGCTACCACAAAACCCAGTGATCCTCCATCTTTTCAAGCCGACTGCAGCTTCTGTGGGCATTTGTAATTCCCAGCAGGAGTCACACACAAACTGCAATGCATGCCGGGAGATGTAATTTGGCAGGTGCGACTCCTGCACCCACAGGGCCACACCATATTATGAACCTCTCTTATGGGGAGGTTTGTTTTTTAAAAACTACAAAAATGCTGCTCAATACATTTTAAACAGAATCAAAATTGGCACATGGGAAGCAGCTTTAGCAGTTTCCATTATATGCAGTAGAAATGTATGTCATAGCTAAGTAAAATGCAAATGACATGCCCAATTCTGGAACACATGCCTGGAGTAAACGGAGAAATCGCAAGTCGCAAGTTCTCAATGTGTTCTACAAATATGCGTGTAATTCAGATTTTGCACAATTTAAATTCCCACTGCAAACAATGGAAACGGATCTGGTTGTTTTTCACCTTGTAGCAAGGAATTAAGGGCTGGTTCACACAGACGCTTGGCAGCGTTTACCGCCAAGCGTTCAGGACTCGTCAGCTAAACGCTCCCATTCAAGTGAATGGGAGCGTTTAGCAATGCACGTTTACCGTCGATTACCGTCGATTGCGCAGTGATCCAATCCCGATTTAATGCGTCGTTTTGGCCGGCCCTAGAAGCCGCATGCTTCATGTCCCCTTGCAAGGACGAGAAAAGCAGATCGCGACCCAGATCGTGCCCTGCTTTAGTTACAGCATTTACTCTTCATTGGTGTTATAACGGTAATAATCACCATTATCTGTGCACTTCCTAGTGGTTGCAGATTTTGATGGAGAAAGTACTGCAGAATTTGAGGGCCCAAAAATCTGCTAACGGGGGGCCTCATGGCTTTGCAGCTTGAGATAATACGTTTCAGAAGCAGAGGCGCAGCTAAGGTTTTGGTGGCCCCAAGCAGTCCCTAACTTGAGGCCCCCATGCATGAAACAAGGGGCACGGGAAGTGCGCCGTGGTGAAAGAAATGGGCAGCCCCACCACAAAACAAAGCAGCGGAAAATGGGCATGGCCAAAACATGTGGGAGGAGCCAAATACTAGCAGTCTCTAGGCTAAATTGCATCCAGGGAGAGGGCATAAAATGCGCCCCCCCCCCCACATGGAGACAGGTATAGGTGCCCCCAGTATAGGTAGCCCATATAGTTGCCCCCAGTATAGGTTAGATAGGTAGATGCCGGCAGTGTAGGTAAAATAGGTAGGTGCTGGCAGTATAGGTTAGATAGGTAGATGCCCCAAGTATAGGTTAGATAGGTAGGTGCTGGCAGTATAGGCTAGATAGGTAGGTGTCCCCATTATAGGTTAGATAGGTAGGTGCCCGCAGTCTAGGCTAGATAGGCAAGTGCCCACAGTATAGGTTAGATAGGTAGGTGTCCCTCAATATAGGTTAGATAGGTAGATTCCCCCAGTATAGATTAGATAGGTAGGTACCCCTCAGTATAGGTTAGGTAGATGCATGCCCCCAGTATAGGTTAGATAGGGAGGTGTCTCCCGCAGCATAGGGCGGAGAGAGTGAGCAGAGTAAAATTTCAACTCATCTGGCTTCCTCGATCCTGCACACAGCCTATATCTTCTTCCTGTCCCGGCGTGCGGCATCTGTCGCATCGGTAAGAGCTCCCCCTGTGATGACATGCGATTACGTCATCACAGGGGGCACTGTTACCATAGCGACAGATGCCGCACGCCGGGACAGGATGAAGATATAAGCTGTGTGCAGGATCGAGCAGGTGAGTTGAAACTTTGCTCTGCCCACTCCCCCCGCCCCCCACCGCTGCGCCCACCCTTCTGCCGCTCCGTTGCCAGCAGCAGAGTGAGGCCCCCCTTCGTGTGAGGCCCCAAGCAAGGCTCCTCTGTATGCTGGCAGCGCCCCTGTTTAGAAGACAGAGCTCTCTGCGACTTTGAAAGTCGTGGAGCTCAGTAGCTGTTTTACATAGATAACAACTGGAGTTTCTTAACTCTTCCTGTACTGAAAACGTAAAATGAAAAATGTTTTATTTCTCAGCTGTATTACACATACAAATCATTATATCATAATTTTTTTTCACTTCAGTGTCTCTACAGCACACTGTTCTCTCACCATATTACAACCTCTATAACAACAATAACAGAGAACCTGACATAACCATCTTTAACCAGTTCCCAACTGCTGCATTGTGAATCTACACCCTGTGGACTTCAGGCATCAGGGGCCTAAATAAACGCACCATGGTGTTTACAGCGACATGTGCATTACGTTAGGGTATATCACTACAACTTTTGCAAAATAGGACTTGTAATGATTGATCTAGTATAAAGAAACTATTGTTGACGATACTGTACTAGGGACACAATTTAAACATTGTAATAACCGTAAAAAATGGACAAATATAACGTGTCAGTTTTATCTATCTCAGCACATTTTATTTTAAAACTATAATGGCTGAAAACTGAGAAATAATGATTTTTGTTTCATTTTTTTTTATTAGTCTCATTAAAATGCACTTAAAATAAAATAATTCTTAGAAAAAAAGTATCACCAAAGATAGTCTAATTTGTGGCAAAAAAATATGTACAGATCATTTTGGTGTCATGAGGAGCGATAAAGTTATTGGCGAATGAATGGGAGGAGCGTGAAATGTGAAAACGCTCTGGTTATTATGGGGAAATAACCTGTGATGGGGAAGTGGTTAACTCTTCCTCCGGATGCCACCATTGATCCATTGAACTAGATTAATGAGCATCCTTCCTGAGGTGGTCAGATCACTGGCCAAATGACATGCTCTGGCAGAAAATTCAAAGATGCTTTTTGCCAGGGTCCTCCATCCTCTGCTGCTAATGATAATATTAAGGAAATCTTTACAAAAGTCGAAACACTGTGCCATTTCTCTCCCCTATACCTCCTCTATGACCTCCTGTGCCCCCAGTGTCCCCCTATGTGTCATCTTGGTTTTCTTGGTCCTTCATTGCTACCTCTGCCCCCTTCACTGTTACCTCTGTCCCCCTATTCCCTCAGTGTCCCCACTCTGTCCCCACTGTGTCCTTCTGCCTCCACTGTGTCCCTCTGTACTACCTCTGCCCGCCCCCCTTTGTACCTCCTTCTGCCCCCCTTTGTGCCTCCTTCTGTGCTAGTGGTGATTGTAATGTGCTAAGTTTGCTTGAGCAGTGTGGCCGTGCTCATTCACGGATGGAAGCATGAACTGAAAATTCTAGAGAGTCCCAGCGCTGGATCAGGCCTGCTTCAAAATGCATAAAATGTGTATGCAGAATTCTCTATATAGCATACCTCCCACCTTTTTGAAATAAGAAAGAGGGACACCTTAAGACACACCCCTGCCACTCCTCAAATTACATTATCCTCAAAGTCCCCAATGATGATGGAAGGAATGTCAGTGGATAGAAAGTGGAGAAGCCATGTTGAAAAGTGGTCAATGAAGGTGGAGGCTGGTCCAGGAGGCCGGTAGATGACAGCAACCTGGAAGTGGTGAGGGGAGTAGATGCGGACAGCACGAGCCTCAAAAGAAGAGAAAGCCAGAGAAGGTGCAGGTGCAAGCGGTGTAAAGGAGCAGTGTTCGGAAAGAAGAATTCCCACCCCACCCCCATGTTTGTCACCCGATCTAGGTGTGTGGCTAAACTTGAGGCCACCGTATGAAAGGGCAGCTGGAGACAGTAATTCAGGTGTTCCTAAGTCGGGGACTCCCTGTAATTGAATCAGGGGAAATTTTTATTCACAGGAGTAAAACAATCCCTTAACGCTGGCGATAATTGTAATTGTTTCAAACCTAAGGAATTCTTGCCTTGTGTGTTATTCATTCTCTCCACATTTTTGCATCCTATATTATCTTTAAGGTTCCTACTATTTTAAACATCTCAAGTAACTCAAACAAAATGACCGATCTGATATATTGGCCCTCATTCGATTCTCCTAAGTGGTATTTTCACATCTAGGAGTTGAATAATCAAATGGCAGTGATACCGTGGTACCCACATAGCGCACGGCAGTATTACCCTCACTTCCGCATGCAGCACCGTGATTTACGGCAGTAGTGCGACTCCTGATACTAGAGTAGTGTGACCTTTGCTAACTAACGAGCATTATCAATAGTAACAAAAGATACCGTATCAACAGTCTCGCTACTCTATTACCGCAAGTCGCACTACTGGCGTAACTCATGCTGCTGCATTCAACAGTGAAGGTAACACTGCCATGCACTGTGTGTCCAACCGCAGTATTACCGCCATTTGATGAATTAACCTCCTCATCAGTAAAATGCCTTTGAGGCCACTAGCAAGCATGAAAACATGATTTGGAGGGTACTTTTTTACATACTTGTTTGGCACTTTTTAACCACTTACCGACCGCCCACTGCACAGGGGTGGCCGGAAAGTGGATCCCGCGAGGACCGCCGCATGTACAGTTGGCGGCGGTCCTTGTACGGGCATGGGCGGAGAGATCGCGTCATCCGTGACGCGATCCTCCGCCAGGGATCGATGGCCGGGGATTTAGCCTCCAGCTCCCCGGCCACTTAGCAGCGCCGGCGGGTGGAGGAATACAAATCTCCGCCGATCCATGCATATAATAGGCTTTGTAATGTATACAAAGCCTATTATACAGGCTGCCTCCTGCCCTGGTGGTCCCAGTGTCCGAGGGACCACCAGGGCAGGCTGCAGCCACCCTAGTCTGCACCCAAGCACACTGATTCCCCCCCCCCCCCCGACCCCTGATCGCCCACAGCACCCCTCAAACCCCCCCTACCCACCCCCCAGACCCCTGTTTGCACCCAATCACCCCCCTAATCACCCATCAATCACTCCCTGTCACTATCTGTCGACACTATTTTTTTTTATTCCTTAAACTGCCCCTGCTCCCTCCTGATCACCCCCACCCCTCAGATTCTCCCCAGACCCCCCCCCCCCTCTGTGTACTGTATGCCTCTATCCCCCCTGTAATAACCCACTGATCACCTGTCAATCACCTGTCAATCACCCCCTGTCACTGCCACCCATCAATCACCCCCTGTCACTGCCACCCATCAATCAGCCCCTAACCTGCCCCTTGCGGTCAATCTGATCACCCACCCCACACCAATAGATCGCCCGCAGATCAGACGTCAGATCACCTCCCAAGTGCATTGTTTACATCTGTTTTCTACCCTAAACACCCACTAATTACCCATCAATCACCCTCTATCACCACCTGTCACTGTTACCCATCAGATCAGACCCTAATCTGCCCCATGCGGGCACCCAATCACCCGCCTACACGCTCAGATTGCCCTCAGACTCCCCCTTATCAATTCGCCAGTGCATTATTTACATCTGTTCTTCCCTGTAATAACCCACTGATCACCTGTCAATCACCCATCAATCACCCCCTGTCACTGCCACCCATCAATCACCCCCTGTCACTGCCACCCATCAATCAGCCCCTAACCTGCCCCTTGCGGGCAATCTGAACACCCACCCACACCAATAGATCGCCCGCAGATCCGACGTCAGATCACCTCCCAAGTGCATTGTTTACATCTGTTCTCTACCCTAAACACCCACTAATTACCCATCAATCACCCATCAATCACCCCCTATCACCACCTGTCACTGTTACCCATCAGATCAGACCCTAATCTGCCCCTTGCGGGCACCCAATCACCCGCCTACACACTCAGATTGCCCTCAGACCCCCCCCTTATCAATTTGCCAGTGCATTATTTACATCTGTTCTTCCCTGTAATAACCCACTGATCACCTGTCAATTACCTGTCAATCACCCATCAATCACCCCCTGTCACTGCCACCCATCAATCACCCCCTGTCACTGCCACACATCAATCAGACCCTAACCTGCCCCTTGTGGGCAATCTGATCACCCACCCACACCAATAGATCGCCCGCAGAGCCGACATCAGATCACCTCCCAAGTGCATTGTTTACATCTGTTCTCTACCCTAAACACCCACTAATTACCCATCAATCACCCCGTCACTGCTACCCATCAGATTAGACCCCTATCTGCCCCTAGGGCACTCAATCACCCGCCCACACCCTCAGAACTAGTGTTGGGCGAACATCTAGATGTTCGGGTTCGGGCCGAACAGGCCGAACATGGCCGCGATGTTCGGGTGTTCGACCCGAACTCCGAACATAATGGAAGTCAATGGGGACCCGAACTTTTGTGGTTTGTAAAGCCTCCTTACATGCTACATACCCCAAATTTACAGGGTATGTGCACCTTGGGAGTGGGTACAAGAGGAAAAATTTTTTTAGCAAAAAGAGCTTATAGTTTTTGAGAAAATCGATTTTAAAGTTTCAAAGGGAAAACTGTCTTTTAAATGCGGGAAATGTCTGTTTTCTTTGCACAGGTAACATGCTTTTTGTCGGCATGCAGTCATAAATGTAATACATATAAGAGGTTCCAGGAAAAGGGACCGGTAATGCTAACCCAGCAGCAGCACACGTGATGGAACAGGAGGAGGGTGGCGCAGGAGGAGAAGGCCACGCTTTGAGACACAACAACCCAGGCCTTGCATGAGGACAAGAAGCGTGCGGATAGCATGCTTTGTACCACCATGCAGTCATAAATGTAATAAAGATAAGTGGTTCAATAAACAGGGACCACGCGGCAACGCTAACCCAGCAGCAGCACACGTGATGGAACAGGAGGAGGCGCAGGAGGAGAAGGCCACGCTTTGTGAGACACAACAACCCAGGCCTTGCATGAGGACAAAAAGCGTGCGGATAGCATGCTTTGTACCGCCATGTAGTCATAAATGTAATAAAGATAAGAGGTTCAATAAACAGGGACCACGCGGCAACGCTAACCCAGCAGCAGCAGCAGCAGCAGCACACGTGATGGAACAGGAGGAGGCGCAGGAGGAGAAGGCCACGCTTTGTGAGACACAACAACCCAGGCCTTGCATGAGGACAAAAAGCGTGCGGATAGCATGCTTTGTACCGCCATGTAGTCATAAATGTAATAAAGATAAGAGGTTCCATAAACAGGGACCGGCAACGGTAACCCAGCAGCAGCAGCAGCAGCAGCAGCACACGTGATGGAACAGGAGGAGGCGCAGGAGGAGAAGGCCACGCTTTGTGAGACACAACAACCCAGGCCTTGCATGAGGACAAAAAGCGTGCGGATAGCATGCTTTGTACCGCCATGTAGTCATAAATGTAATAAAGATAAGAGGTTCCATAAACAGGGACCGGCAACGGTAACCCAGCAGCAGCAGCAGCAGCAGCAGCAGCAGCACACGTGATGGAACAGGAGGAGGCGCAGGAGGAGAAGGCCACGCTTTGTGAGACACAACAACCCAGGCCTTGCATGAGGACAAAAAGCGTGCGGATATAGCAGCAATGCTTTTTGCCGCCATGCAGTCATAAATGTAATACAGATGAGAGGTTCAATAAACAGGGACCGGAAACGCTAAACCATCCCAGATGTTCATCGGTCATGTTACTTGGTTGGGGTCCAGGAGTGTTGCGTAGTCGTTTCCAATCCAGGATTGATTCATTTTAATTTGAGTCAGACGGTCTGCATTTTCTGTGGAGAGGCGGATACGCCGATCTGTGATGATGCCTCCGGCAGCACTGAAACAGCGTTCCGACATAACGCTGGCTGCCGGGCAAGCCAGCACCTCTATTGCGTACATTGCCAGTTCGTGCCAGGTGTCTAGCTTCATGCCCGGTTTCAGGTCCAGCGGTGCCAGCCACAAATCCGTCTGTTCCTTTATTCCCCTCCAAATTTCCTCCCCTGTGTGCTGCTTATCCCCAAGGCAGATCAGCTTCAGCAACGCTTGCTGACGCATGCCAACAGCTGTGCTGCACTGCTTCCACGATCCTACTGCTGCTGGTGCTGGGTTAGCATTTCCGGATGAGGTACAGCTTTGAGATGCGTTGGAGGAGAAGGAGTCAGAGAGGTAGGTGCTGCTGTTGTTATCCAGCTGTTTGCGGCGTGGGCAACACCCGCGCCGTAGCAGGTGAGGAATCGCTGCCAGGCTCCACAAGGTTCACCCAGTGCGCGGTAAGGGAGATGTATCGACCCTGGCCGAACGCACTCGTCCAGGTGTCAGTGGTGAGGTGAACCTTGCAGGCAACGGCATTCTTCAAGCTTCGGGTTATTTAGCTGACCACGTGCTCATGCAACTCAGGCACTGCAGAGCGCGCAAAGTGGTAGCGGCTGGGAACAACGTAACGTGGGATGGCCACTGACATCATGCCCTTGAAGCTGTTTGTCTCCACCACTCGATATGGCAGCATTTCGCAGGCCAGAAGCTTGGCTATGCTGGCTGGCTGTTACTGCCACGGCCCGGGGGTCATTTGCTGGCAATTTCCTCTTGTGCTCAAACATCTCAGAGACAGACAACTCAACCGTAGCGCTGCACACCGAAGGGCTGTTGGTTGTTGTGTTTGATGAACACTGGGAGACCTCAAGAGCACTAGTCCGGAAAGTGACAGTGTCAGCATCGTCTGATGTTTGTGAATGTTGTGAACCACGCAATGGCTGGGCTACTGCTGCTGCTGAGGCGGGTCTGGTGGTGAGTCTGGTGAACCCAAGGGAGGCAGTGTTGCTGGTGGTACCCTGTCCTGCCGCGTTTGCCCACAGAGTGGGATGTTTGGATAGAATGTGGCGGCTCATGCTGGTGGTGGAGAGGTTGTTAATACTTTTCCCCCTGCTCAGGCGGGTCTTGCACACCTTGCAAATCGCCATGGTAACATCCTCAGTGCAGTCTTCAAAGAAAGCCCAGACTTTAACTGGCTGAGGACTCGGACCTCGTGCGTGATGTGCTGGTGCTGCTTAACCCACTGCTGGACGCTTGAGAGGTCATCCAAGTAATTATCTGGTCCTGTTCTTTTGGATCTGTGAGGGTTGTTGTCCTGGACAACATGGGCAGTATTGAGTGGGTTTTCTTGGGTGCTCCCCTGTGGCCTGTACGTGAACCGTCAGGGGAAACACCTCTTCCCTTGCCCCTCCCTCTTTCACCGGATTTCTTCCTCATTTCACTTATCCTTAAAGTACACGCTGACTGGCAGCAGTACAGTGGCAGTACAGAAATGCTATACAGTGGTGGGTGAGCGGTGTACCACTATTGTCAGCAGTGACACAGAGCACAATGCTATACAGTGGCGGGTGAGCGGTGTACTACTGTTCCCAGCAGACACAGAGTGGAAGTAAACACAATGCTATATAGTGTGGCTGAGCCGTGTACACAGAGTGGCATTAAACACAATGCTATATAGTCTGCTATATAGTCACCCCGAACAGGGTGATGTTCTGCAGAACCCGAACAGTGGCAAACACTGTTCGCCCAACACTACTGGGAGGGAACGCAGATTTTAGTACCTAAACACACGATACAACATGTTTTCCGGGGTCGGACTCTGAGGCACATACAGATGGTCCCGATCATCATCCTCATCATACAACTCTTCTCCTGAGTCTGACCCACCCACCACCTCTGCCACCCCAACATCCCCAGACACAGACCCCTCATCGTCCTCAACATTAACTTGGGATGCTGGCCTGAGCCAGACCTCCTCCTCCACATCAGGCCCCATCATCTCCTCAATGGCAGCCCTCATTAATCGCTCTGGCGACGGACTGATGGACACAACGTTCTCCTCCGGGGAGGGCTGCTGCTGACCACTGGCTGCTGGGGTGGATGTTATAGCTTGCGTGGGGCGTTGGCTGTTGCTGTTGTTGGGAGTGCTGCTCACAGCGGAGGTCTCTGGGGAACTCATGTTGAGCTCATATAGTGGTTGACGGTGAGTGGAGTATTACTGATCCCAGCAATATACACACTGACTGGCAGAGTACGCAATGCTATATAGTGTGGCTGAGCGGTGTACACAGAGTGGCAGTAAACACAATGCTATATAGTCTGGCTGAGCGAGCGGTGTACTACTGTTCCCAGCAGAATCAGAGTGGCAGTAAACAATGGTATATAGTCTGGCTGAGCGGTGTACACAGAGTGTCAGTAAACAATGGTATATAGTCTGGCTGAGCGAGCGGTGTACTACTGTTCCCAGCAGAATCAGAGTGGCAGTAAACAATGGTATATAGTCTGGCTGAGCGGTGTACACAGAGTGTCAGTAAACAATGGTATATAGTCTGGCTGAGCGGTGTACACACAATGCTATATAGTCTGCTATATAGTGTCAGTAAACAATGGTATATAGTCTGGCTGAGCGAGCGGTGTACTACTGTTCCCAGCAGAATCAGAGTGGCAGTAAACAATGGTATATAGTCTGGCTGAGCGGTGTACACAGAGTGTCAGTAAACAATGGTATATAGTCTGGCTGAGCGAGCGGTGTACTACTGTTCCCAGCAGAATCAGAGTGGCAGTAAACAATGGTATATAGTCTGGCTGAGCGGTGTACACAGAGTGTCAGTAAACAATGGTATATAGTCTGGCTGAGCGGTGTACACACAATGCTATATAGTCTGCTATATAGTGTCAGTAAACAATGGTATATAGTCTGGCTGAGCGAGCGGTGTACTACTGTTCCCAGCAGAATCAGAGTGGCAGTAAACAATGGTATATAGTCTGGCTGAGCGGTGTACACAGAGTTTCAGTAAACAATGGTATATAGTCTGGCTGAGCGGTGTACACAGAGTGTCAGTAAACAATGGTATATAGTCTGGCTGAGCGGTGTACACAGAGTGGCAGTAAACACAATGCTATATAGTCTGGCTGAGCGAGCGGTGTACTACTGTTCCCAGCAGAATCAGAGTGGCAGTAAACAATGGTATATAGTCTGGCTGAGCGGTGTACACAGAGTGTCAGTAAACAATGGTATATAGTCTGGCTGAGCGGTGTACACAGAGTGTCAGTAAACAATGGTATATAGTCTGGCTGAGCGGTGTACACAGAGTGGCAGTAAACACAATGCTATATACTCTGGCTGAGCGAGCGGTGTACTACTGTTCCCAGCAGACACAGAACAGTGAACAGAATGCTATATAGTGTGGCTGAGCGAGCGGTGTACCACTATTCCCAGCAGACACAGAACAGTGAACAGAATGCTATATAGTGTGGCTGAGCGGGCGGTGTACCACTATTCCCAGCAGACACAGAACAGTGAACAGAATGCTATATAGTGTGGATGAGCGAGCGGTGTACCACTATTCCCAGCAGACACAGAACAGTAAACAGAATGCTATATAGTGTGGCTGAGCGAGCGGTGTACCACTATTCCCAGCAGACACAGAACAGTGAACAGAATGCTATATAGTGTGGCTGAGCGAGCGGTGTACCACTATTCCCAGCAGACACAGAACAGTGCACAGAATGCTATATAGTGTGGCTGAGCGAGCGGTGTACCACTATTCCCAGCAGACACAGAACAGTAAACAGAATGCTATATAGTGTGGCTGAGCGAGCGGTGTACCACTATTCCCAGCAGACACAGAACAGTAAACAGAATGCTATATAGTGTGGCTGAGCGAGCGGTGTACCACTATTCCAAGCAGACACAGAACAGTGAACAGAATGCTATATAGTGTGGCTGAGCGAGCGGTGTACCACTATTCCCAGCAGACACAGAGTGGCAGTAAACAGAATGCTATATAGTGTGGCTGAGCGAGGTACACAGAGTGGCAGTAAACAGAATGCTATATAGTGTGGCTGAGCAAGCGGTGTACTACTATTCCCAGCAGACACAGAGTGGCAGTAAACAGAATGCTATATAGTGTGGCTGAGCGAGGTACACAGAGTGGCAGTAAACAGAATGCTATATAGTGTGGCTGAGCAAGCGGTGTACTACTGTTCCCAGCAGTGACACAATGACAGGGGGGACCCTGGCTAGCGTGGCTGGAGCGCGAACTACCCTGCCTGCCTACCCAAAGCTAAACCCACAGACAAATGGCAGAGATATGACGTGGTTCGGGTATTTATTTACCCGAACCACGTGACCGTTCGGCCAATCAGAGCGCGTTCGGGTCCGAACCACGTGACCCGTTCGGCCAATCACAGCGCTAGCCGAACGTTCGGGGAACGTTCGGCCATGCGCTCTTAGTTCGGCCATATGGCCGAACGGTTTGGCCGAGCACCGTCAGGTGTTCGGCCGAACTCGAACATCACCCGAACAGGGTGATGTTCTGCAGAACCCGAACAGTGGCGAACACTGTTCGCCCAACACTACTCAGAACGCCCTCAGACCCCAGCCCTGATCACCTCGCGAATGCATTGCTTGCATCTATTCCCCCCTCTAATCACACCTTGAGACACCCATCAATCACCTCCTGTCACCCCCTAGCACACCTACCCATCAGATCAGGCCCTAATTTGCCCCGTGTGGGCTCCTGATCACTCGGCCAAACCCTCAGATCCCCCTCAGACCCACTTCCGATCACCTCCCCAGTGCATTGATTGCATCTATTTTCCCATCTAACCACCCCCTGAGACACCCATCAATCACCTCCTGTCACCCCCCTAGCACTCCTATCCATCAGATCAGGCCCAATACAACCTGTCATCTAAAAGGCCACCCTGCTGTTGACCGGTTCCACAAAATTCGCCCCCTCATAGACCACCTGTCATCAAAATTTGCAGGTGCTTATACCCCTGAACAGTCATTTTGAGACATTTGGTTTCCAGACTACTCACGGTTTTGGGCCCGTAAAATGCCAGGGTGGTAAAGGAAGTACCACCGTACTCAGGAGAAGTAGTATAATATGTTTTGGGGTGTATTTTTACACATACCCATGCTGGGTGGGAGAAATATCTCTGTAAATGACAATTGTTTGATTATTTTTACACACAATTGTCCATTTACAGAGAGATTTCTCCCACCCAGCATGGGTAGGTGTAAAAATACACCCCAAAACACATTAAACTACTTCTCCTGAGTACGGCGATACCACATGTGTGACACTTTTTTGCAGCCTAGGTGCGCTAAGGGGCCCAACGTCCTATTCACAGGTCATGTTGAGGCATTTGTTTTCTAGACTACTCCTCACAGTTTAGGGCCCCTAAAATGCCAGGGCAGTATAGGAACCCCACAAGTGACCCCATTTTAGAAAAAAGACACCCCAAGGTATTCTGTTAGGTGTATGACGAGTTCATAGAAGATTTTATTTTTTGTCCAAAGTTAGCAGAATTTGATTTTTATTGGTTTTTTTTCACAAAGTGCCATTTTTCACTAACTTGTGACAAAAAATAAAATCTTCTATGAACTCGCCATACACCTAATGGAATACCTTGGGGTGTCTTCTTTCTAAAATGGGGTCACTTGTGGGGTTCCTATACTGCCCTGGCATTTTAGGGGCCCTAAACCGTGAGGAGTAGTCTAGAAAACAAATGCCTCAAAATGACCTGTGAATAGGACGTTGGGCCCCTTAGCGCACCTAGGCTGCAAAAAAGTGTCACACATGTCGTATCGCCGTACTCAGGAGAAGTAGTTTAATGTGTTTTGGGGTGTATTTTTACACCTACCCATGCTGGGTGGGAGAAATCTCTCTGTAAATGGACAATTGTGTGTAAAAATAATCAAACAATTGTCATTTACAGAGATATTTCTCCCACCCAGCATGGGTATGTGTAAAAATACACCCCAAAACACATTATACTACTTCTCCTGAGTACGGTGGTACCACATGTGTGGTAATTTTTTAAACCCTAAGTATGCTAAGGGGCCCAAAGTCCATTAAGTACCTTTAGGATTTCACAGGTCATTTTGCGACATTTGGTTTTAAGACTACTCCTCACGGTTTAGGGCCCCTAAAATGCCAGGGCAGTATAGGAACCCCACAGATGACCCCATTCTAGAATGAAGACACCCAAAGGTATTCCGTTAGGAGTATGGTGAGTTCATAGAAGATTTTATTTTTTGTCACAAATTAGCGGAAAATGACACTTTGTGAAAAAAAACAATTAAAATCAATTTCCGCTAACTTGTGACAAAAAATAAAATCTTCTATGAACTCACCATACTCCTAACGGAATACCTTGGGGTGTCTTCTTTCTAAAATGGGGTCATTAGTGGGGTTCCTATACTGCCCTGGCATTTTAGGGGCCCTAAACCGTGAAGAGTAGTCTTGAAACAAAAATGACCTGTGAAATCCTAAAGGTACTCATTGGACTTTGAGCCCCTTAGCGCAGTTAGGGTGCAAAAAAGTGCCACACATGTGGTATTGCCGTACTCAGGAGAAGTAGTTTAATGTGTTTTGGGGTGTATTTTTACACATACCCATGCTGAGTGGGAGAAATATCTCTGTAAATGGACAATTGTGTGTAAAAAAAATCAAACAATTGTCATTTACAGAGATATTTCTCCCACCCAGCATGGGCATGTGTAAAAATACACCCCAAAACACATTATACTACTTCTCCTGAGTACGGAAATACCACATGTGTGGCACTTTTTTGCAGCCTAACTGCGCTAAGGGGCCAAAAGTCCAATAAGCACCTTTAGGCTTTACAGGGGTGCTAACAAATTAGCACCCCCCAAAATGCGAGGACAGTAAACACACCCCACAAATGACCCCATTTTGGAAAGTAGACACTTCAAGGTATTCAGAGAGGGGCATGGTGAGTCCGTGGCAGATTTCATTTTTTTTGTCACAAGTTAGCAGAAATGGAAACTTTTTTTTTGTTTTTTTGTCACAAACTGTCATTTTCCGCTAACTTGTGACAAAAAATAATATCTTCTATGAACTCACTATGCCTCTGAGTGAATAATTTGGGATGTCTTCTTTCCAAAATGGGGTCATTTGGGGGGTATTTATACTATCCTGGAATTCTAGCCCCTCATGAAACATGTCAGGTGGTCAGAAAAATCAGAGATGCTTCAAAATGGGAAAATTCACTTTTTGCACTTCTACCCAAACCAATAAATATAGGTTGAATGGGGTTTTTTTTAATCAAAAACATGTTTGTCCACATTTTTTGGGCTGCATGTATACAGAAATTTCACTTTATTTGAAAAATGTCAGCACAGAAAGTTAAAAAAATCATTTTTTTGACAAAATTCATGTCTTTTTTGATGAATATAATAAAAAGTAAAAACCGCAGCAGCAATCAAATAGCACCAAAAGAAAGCTTTATTAGTGACAAGAAAAGGAGCCAAAATTCATTTAGGTGGTAGGTTGTATGAGCGAGCAATAAACCGTGAAAGCTGCAGTGGTGTGAATGGAAAAAAAGGGTCTGGTCCTTAATGGGGGGTAAAGCCTACGGTCCTCAAGTGGTTAAACTGCAGAGTGCTGAAAACTTATTGTGAACAGAAGAATAAAAACTAACTCCTGTGAGAAAACTTAGGAGAAAAAGTGAATTAAATAAAGTCAATTGTGTTACTTTAAATCAGTGAGAATTATACAAGTGTAAAATAAGTATCTGCAGTACACTTAACACAGTAATGACAAGTCCTCTTGCAGGCTGGTTAAAGTGTGAGCCCGGGAACCCATTTTATGCTCTGTAAAGTCTTAAATTGATGCATGTTTAGTATTTACAGTACAGTAAGCTATATTGCATGCCGGTAAGATATTTTGCATGCCAGTAAGCTATATTGCATGCCAGTAAGTAATATTGCATGCCAGGAAATTATATTGCATTACAGGAAGTTATATTGCCTGTCAGGAAATTATATTGCATGCCAGTAAGTTATACTGCATCCCAGGAAGTTATATTGCATGCCGGTTAGTTATATTACATGCCAGCAAGTTATATCACATGCCAGGAAGTTTTAGTGCATACCAGGAAGTTATATGGCATGTCAGTATGTTATATTGCATGCCAATAAACTGTATTTCCTGCCAGGAAGTTATACTATATGCTAGTAAGTTAAATTGCATTCAAGTAAATTATATTGCATGCCAGGAAGTTATACTGCATGCCAGGAAGTTATATTGCATGCATCGCATCCAGAGGTTATATTAATTTAAGGTGTGTCAGTGTCTGTTTCTCCCCAAGCAAGTTACACATTTCTGACCCAGCTCTCGGGAAAGTTATTTATTTTCCAATCCATTGCATTCAGCCAGACTTTGGGGGGTAGACTGGTTGCTTCAAAGCATCCCAAGTGTTGGGTTTTGTCTGCCAAAGATTTACTAGTGGTCAATTTTCATTTGACTGGTTTATGGAACTTCTTTTACATATGTATAGAGAAGAGAGAGTGGGAGAAAACTATTGCTGGCCAGGCATGTAGTCCATCCTAGCAGCATCCCTGACAATAGCCATTGACCAAGATCCACCCTCAGATTCTGACAGCTTTTAGAAATGCTTTAGCCCGCCCCCGTCCTTATTGTTGGCTGAAGCTGAGCAACTCATTCTAGGCAAAGAAAAGAGGACCTGACACTGCCATTATTTTATTGCTCCCAAAATAAATCGACACAATTTTAAGAAATCAGGGTAGGTCTCTATAGGACAATACAGTGGTCTGGATTAATAACCCCTTCTGGACCAGAAGGGGCTTCCAACAGATTGATTTCCAAGGCATTGCTAGGCTTAGAAAACCTCTGTCTTCTTTTACATGCTCTTTAGAGTTGTCTGGTAGAGTAAAAGACATCAAGGATGACATTAGCAGTATCCCAGCCCTACACTGGTCACCACAGATGTTTGGACCCCTTTATAGGAATTGCTGCATTGTGCAGGGATCTAGCGCAGAGAGCCTGCACTGGCTGCTCCTAATGTGCTCATCGCCCACGAGTTGATTAATTAGGTCTGAGATAAATGCAATAAAAAATCAATAATGCAGAAACATGAGAGTCTATTTCATGGCATGGCTCTGGATGCTGTCCATTGATTTGCAGACAGAAATATGTTGAATGCTGTTCAGTAATGCTGTAGCCATCTGTTGCTCCACTGGGTGGTTCTTCCTTTCCTTCTTTTAGAGAAAACATTGCATAGTCAAAAGTGGATGCAAGACCACCACCCCCATGCGTATTTGGTGAACATAAAAAAAAATTGCAGCCTTCATTTAACATTGATAAAGGTATATATTAGTGCTATAAAAGCTATTTTGTAATTTCATTTATCTTTGCTTTACACTCTGCAGCAGGCTATGTTTCTTCAAACATGGCAAATCACTAAATCATGTTTATTTGCAATAAAAACAGCGTGCATTGCGTGGTGAACATCAAACCCCAAACCTCCCTTTGCAGTGTCTGTGTAGTTCATTTGTAGCAGTACCAGTAAGCATCAATTATCTCCTAATCCAGTTAATGTTTCAACTTGATTAAGTAATTTGTAAACTCTAACCAATATACCATACACATATTTTTTCCAAAATGATAAAAAATGGATTAATTTGTTTTTAATAAAAAATTATATATATATATATATATATATATATATATATATATATATATATATATTTGGAAAAAAAATTACATTTTCTGGATGATTATTTTTATCAAATAAACGTTATTGATTCGGTTGAATTGTGTATGGCCACTATTAGGCTGTACATAGTGCACCATCTTATGGCCCATCTCTTCCTAAGGTACACTTAAGGGGCCCATACACTCATTGAACTGGCAGGGTGGAAAATTTAGGTCGATCTGATGAGATTGCTTATCAGTTTGCATTGGCCTTAATGGAAATCTGATGGCAAAAAAATGCCATCAGATCGAATTTCAATAGATTTCAAACTGAAATCTATTGGAATTCTATCCTGGTAAAAAATGTTCTAAAAACGCATAAGATAGATCATCAGATGCATTTCTTATCTATCTGCTGCCAATCTGATGAGTGTATGGGCACCTTTAATCTCGGTGCACAGGCTGCTATTCCCCCTCTCAGATGGAGGGGGAGTGGCTAAAGCTACCATTTATTTCTTTCCCTCATTCTCCATGGCAGAAGGCATGGCTTAGGCTATTACTAACTCTTCCTTCTGCTTTACTCAGTGGGTCAGTGATTAGATTAGATTAGATTAGTGATTAGATCAGTGTATTAAAGGAGCAGCGTGGCCAGCCTGCCAATCACCCTCCCAGTTTTTTCCCCTTCAAAACCAGAGCAATTT
The DNA here is from genome assembly GCF_040937935.1 of Hyperolius riggenbachi. Classification (NCBI taxonomy): domain Eukaryota; kingdom Metazoa; phylum Chordata; class Amphibia; order Anura; family Hyperoliidae; genus Hyperolius; species Hyperolius riggenbachi. The sequence goes on from NC_090656.1 coordinate 91,570,040, forward strand.
TCACATCACGCTCCTCCCATTCATTTGCCAATAACTTTACTCGCTACTTATCACACTGAAATCATCTATATATTATTTTTTGTTGAACAAACTAGGCTTTCTTTGGGTAGTACTTTTTGCTAAGAATTATTTAGTTTTATATGCATTTTGCAGGTAAGAATAAAAAAAATTCACCATTTCTCAGCTTTCAGCCAATTAAAAATAAAATGTGATATTGATGATGTAACAGACACATTTTATTTGCCGGTTTGTCCCGGTTATTACAACATTTAAATTGTGTCCCTAGTACAATGTATGGTGATAATATTTTATTTGGGAATAAAGGTGCATTTTTTCCGTTTCGTGTTTTTTTTTATACTAGAACAATAGTTACAAGCCTTTATTTACAAAAGCAACAGTAATATACCTTCATGGCTTCATACTGTACATATTAAAAAAAAAGTCTCTAAGGTAACTTTTTATGTGTTTTTTTTTTTTAAATAATGTAAAAAAAAAAAAATTTAAACTAGTGTTTTATTTTTTTTAATCAGGGTGTAGTTTTACCTTTTGGCTACAAGATGATGGTACACTAACTCTATGTTCTATAAATAGAAGAGTGAACAAAGTGTTTACATCTGCCGATTACATTAGGTTGTTTTTTGTTTTTTTGCACTGCTGCCAGAAGCTAGTAGTAAGTCTACCCACACATGTGGTGGTTGGCTCAGCAGAGGCTTATGATAGAATCTGGAATACCCCTTGCAATATTAACCACTTGCCGACCGCACGCTTATACCGTGCGTCGGCAAAGTGGCAGCTGCAGGACCAGCGACGCAGTACTGCGTCGCCAGCTGCAGGCTGATTAATTAGGAAGCAGCCGCTCGCGCGAGCGGCTGCTTCCTGTCAAATCACGGCAGGGGGCTCCGTGAATAGCCTGCGGGCCGCCGATGGCGGCTCGCAGGCTAAATGTAAACACAAGCGGAAATAATCCGCTTTGTTTACATTGTACGGCGCTGCTGCGCGGCAGCGCCGTAAGGCAGATCGGCGATCCCCGGCCAATCAGCGGCCGGGGATCGCCTCCATGTGACAGGGGACGTCCTGTCACCGGCTGCACAGGACGGATAGCGTCCTGTGCAGCCCGGATCACCGGGAGGGAGAGGTAGGAGAGGGAGGGGGGTGAATGTCGCCGCGGAGGGGGGCTTTGAGGTGCCCCCCCCGCAACTAGCCTGCACGCAGGAGCGATCAGACCCCCCCTGCACATCATCCCCATAGGGGGGAAAAAAGGGGGGCGATCTGATCGCTCTGCGTGCCCTCTGATCTGTGCTGGGGGCTGCAGAGCCCACCCAGCACAGATAACTTCAAACAGCGCTGGTCCTTAAGGGGGGGTAAAGGGTGGGTCCTCAAGTGGTTAAGGGGGCCTCAGATCTAGAGATGGCCCGAACGGTTTGCCGGCGAACGGTTCCCGGCGATCTTCTGGTGTTCGCGATCGCGGAGAACAGCGAACTTTTCCGGAAGTTCGATTCGCCCCATAGTACATCATTAGGGTCACCTGTGACCCTCTACATCACAGTCAGCAGGCACATTGTAGCCAATCAGGCTACACTCCCTCCTGGATGCCCTCCCCCCTTATAAAATGCTGGCAGCATTAGGCATTGGACTCACTCGTGTGCCTGCAGTAATTCGAGAAGGGAGAGCTGCTGCAGACTCTCATAGGGAAAGCTTAGTTAGGCTCTTGTAGGCTTGTTAGCTTGCTCCTTGCTGATTCTTATTGCTCAAAAAGAACCCCTCAACAGCTCTTTTGAGAGATAATCTTGTTCTTGTGATCGATTTTTGTGTGTGTGTGTGTGTGTGTGTGTGTGTGTGCGTGCGTGCGTGCGTGCGTGCGTGCGTGCGTGCGTGCGTGCGTGTGTGTGTGTGTGTGGCCCACTTGTATTATATTTATATACAGCCCTGTCAGACAGTCGCAGCTGGCCTTTGGCCCCTTAATTCCTACTGTGCCACTGCCAGGCCCAGCACATTCAGTGACTACCTGTGTGTGTGACAGGCAGCTGCACATTTGTTATCCCAATCACTGCACCTGTTCACTGTTTAGTCCACCTACCTACCTACATGAGTGCACGCATTGTTAATACCACCAGTCATTGCACCTGTTTACGGTACATGTGTGTGTGACAGGTGCACATTTGTAATACCCAGCAGTACTGTATATACCTACCTGTTGTGCAGTGCACCCACCTACCTATGTGAGCACGCGCAGTGTGCTATTTAATACCACCAGTCACTGTACCTGTTCACGGTACGTGTGTGTGACAGGTGCACATTTGTAATACCGATCACTGCATATACCTACCTGTTGTTCAGTGCACCCACCTACCTACATGAGCACACGCAGTGTGACATACCACTCCGTGCATACCTGTTAACTGCACCTGTGTGACTGCACATTGTATTAGTCAAGTCAGTGCATACCTTTCACTTCATCCCCCCCCCCCGATATGGATAAAACAGGTAGAGGCAGAGGAAGACCCAGAGGAAGGCCACCCGGCAGGTCTGTTCGAGGTCATGCTGATGTGATTTCGTGTGGACCTGGACCAAAGTACAGTGCTCAGAAGAAGGCATGTCCCATCAACTCCCAAGATTATCAGAACGTGGTTGACTATTTAACACAGAACACCTCATCTTCCGCAGCCACCAGCGCTACTACTAGCACCACATCCGTTTCATTTGACACTTCGCAGGAGTGGGGAATTAACTGATTACAGCAACAAGATGAAGGCGCTAAGCAAGTTACACCACCTCATATGTCTGAGTTAGGCGACACTATGGACATAAGGTGTGAGGAGGAGGATGATGAAGTACCTGCTGTTGGTGCAGTTTATGAGGTGTCTGAGGCAAGTGAAGCTGGGCAGGATGATTATGATGATGACGATGATACGGATGTCACTTGGGATCCTAAGAGACAAGATGACCAAGGGGATAGTTCAGAGGGGGAGTCAGAGAGGAGTAGGAGGAGACGAGTTCCTGAAAGAAGCAGGGGAGCTCGTCGTCAGGAACAGCTGGTGGCAGTGTCCGGTGCCATGTATCGTCACCTATGGACAGCCAGCCAACATGTCCTTCAATGTCAGCTGCTGATGCCACCATAGTGCCATCACCCCAGGGGGGCTCAGCAGTTTGGACATTTTTTAGTGTGTCTGCCTTAGATCAGAGCAGTGCCATCTGTTCTCTCTGCCTCCAAAAATTGAGCAGTGGAAAGGCCAACACCCACGTAGGGACAACTGCCTTACGAAGGTACATGCAGAAAAGGCACAAACTGCAATGGGAAGAGCACCAGAGAAAAAGCAGCACACAAAAGAATAGCCACCCTCCTTCTCCTTTTCCTCTTTCAGGTGCAGCATCTTCAGCCGCTTTCTCCCTTGCACTTTCACAATCACAGCCACCCTCCTCCACTCCGCCTCTCACCTTGAGCGGTTCCTGCTCCTCTGCCCACATCAGCAGTCAGGTGTCCGTGAGGGAAATCTTTAAACAGAAGAAACCAATTTCTGTCAGTCACTTCCTTGCCCGGCGTCTGACAGCTGGCTTTGTGGAACTGTTAGTTCGCCAGCTGTTACCATACCAGCTGGTGGACTCTGAGGCCTTCTGAAAATGTGTGACCATTGGGACACCGCAGTGGAAGATACCAGGCCACAATTATTTCTCTAAAAAGGCAATACCCAAACTGTACCATGAAGTTGAGAGGCAAGTGGTGTCATCTCTGGCACATAGCGTTGGGTCAAGGGTCCATCTGACCACGGATGCCTGGTCTGCCAAGCACGGCCAGGGCAGGTACATTACTTACACAGCCCATTGGGTCAACCTGGTGACCGCTGACAAGCAGGGAGTATGTGGCTGTGCAGCGGACCTACTTGTGACACCTCCACGGCTTGCAGGCAGGCCTGCTGCCACCTCCTCTCCTCCTGCTACATCCTCTTCGCTGTCGTCGTCCTCCTCCTCCTTGGCTGAGTGGCAGCGCAACTCTACTGGTGCTGCGATCTCCTCTCCAGCTACACAGCCCCAGCTGCCCAGGGCCTATGCTGCATGCCAGGTACGACGGTGTCACGCCATCTTAGACATGTCTTGCCTCAAAGCAGAGAGTCACACTGGAGCAGCTCTCCTGGCTGCTCTGAACAAAGAGGTGGATCAGTGATCCCGCACCAACTAGAGATCGGCAGTGTGGTGTGTGACAATGGCAGCAATCTCATTTCGGCTTTGAATTTGGGAAAGTTGACACATGTACCCTGCATGGCACATGTGCTTAATCTCGTAATTCAGAGATTTGTGTCTAAGTACCCAGGCTTACAAGACATCCTAAAGCAGTCCAGGAAGGTGTGTGGGCATTTCAGGCGGTCTTACACGGCCATGGCACACTTGGCCTATATTCAGCGGAGAAACAACTTCCCGGTGAGACGCTTGATTTGCGATAGCCCGACTTGCTGGAATTCGACCCTCCTGATGTTCGACCGCCTGCTACAACAGGAGAAAGCCATCAAACAGTATCTCCACAACTACAGTCAAAGGACACAGTCTGGGGAGATGGGGATATCCTGGCCGAAATACTGGACACTGATCCGAAATGCCTGCAGGCTCATGCGGCCGTTTGAGGAGGTGACAAACCTGGCGAGTCGCAGTGAAGGCGCCATCAGCGACTTGATCCCATATGCCTTCCTCCTGGAGCGTGCCGTGCGTAGAGTGGTCGGATCAAGCTGTGGAGGAGGGTGAACAGGAATGGCAGGAAGAGTTGTGGGATCAATTCTCAGCAGAAGCAGATGATTCCTCAACACTTGTGGCAGCACAGAGGGGGGGAGGAGGAGGAGGAGGAAGAGACGTTTGGGGAAGATGAGTCAGGTGATGAGGAAGGTGTTGTTTTGGAGGAGGAGGAGGAGGCGGAAGTACAACCGTAGCAGGTGTTGCAGGGGGCTGGTGCTGCTCAACTTTCCTGTGGTATTGTTCGTGGCTGGGGGGAGGAGGAGAACTTAGCTGACATCTCTGAGGAAGAGCAAGAGGAGATGGATAGTATGTCTGCACGCAACTTTGTGCAGATGGCGTCTTTCATGCTTTCCAGCCTGTTGAGGGACCCCATATAAAAAAACTCAAGGGGAATGAGCTGTACTGGATGGCCATGCTACTAGACCCTCGGTATAGGCACAAAGTGGCGGAGATGTTTCCAAATCACCAGAAGGCAGAAACAAGCTGGCAACTATGCTTTACAATGCGTTTAAGGGTGATGTCACAGCACAACGCAATAAAAGGTACCACTGCCAGTAATCCTTCTCCCATGTCCACACAGGCAAGGACAGGACACTCCAGCGATATCATGGTGATGTCAGACATGCAGACATTCTTTAGTCCAATGCCTCGCCTTAGCGCTTCCGGATCCACCCTCCACCAACGCCTCAACTGGCAGGTAGCCGACTACCTGGCCTTAAGTGTGGATGTAGACACTGTGAGCAGCGATGAACCCTTGGACTACTGGGTGCGCAGGCTTGACCTGTGGCCAGAGCTGTCCCAATTTGCCATCCAACTTCTGTCTTGCCCCGCCTCAAGCATCCTGTCAGAAAGGACCTTCAGCCCAGCTGGAGGCATTGTCACTGAGAAGAGAAGTGGTCTAAGTCAAAAAAGTGTTCAGTACCTCACCTTTATCAAAATGAATGAGGCATGGATCTCGGAGGGCTACTGCCCGCCCGAAGACTAAGTCAGTCCCTGCACACAGCATCTCTGCCTGCATGCCGTGTGACTGCCTGCCCCATGACTAAGTCGCTCCCCACACAGCATCTCTGCCTGCAGGCCGCTTGACTGCCTTCTCCGCCACCACCAACAGGGTCCAGGACTCTAGGCAGATTCCTGAATTTTTAAGTCCGCGGCCGCTATAATAATTTTTCTGGTGCGTGTACATGCCTGCCTAATTTTTCTGGCTGCACTGCGGCTGCAACAACAAAACAAAAGGCATGTACATGTGTCAATTCCCCTTCGTGATCGTTACCTTGCCACGGTGAAGGGGCTTGCGTATTACAATGAAGCAATTCCCACAGGCTATATGAGTGTCTCAGGGGGTGGTACACCAAAGATAATAAGGTTGTTGCTTCATTGTGGACAGACCAATTCGATCAGCTGGACAATCACTGTTGTTCTGTCATTGAGCTCCCTCAGCCTGGCGACCATATGGGCTTGAAAACCGCTATCGCCTGCACTCTCGCCATGGTGCGCACCAGTCCAGCATGGCCGTCACAACACAAACAGCTGTTTGCGGTGCGTTACACAGTGAGTTTGGTGTGTCAGTGTGAAGTAGTACTCTAATTACACTCCCTGATTGATGTATACACATGCAAGATGTTTTAAAGCACATTAGTCTTTCCCACTCATCCATGCAAAAACTCAGATGGTAGACCCCTTGAAACATCTTTACCATCACTTTTGTGGCCAGCATAAATGTTTCTAGTTTTCAAAGTTCGCCTCCCCATTGAAGTCTATTGCGGTTCGCAAAAGTTCGCAAGTTCGCGAACGTTTGCGGAGGTACGCAAACCTAAAGTCGGAGGTTCAGGCCATCTCTACTCAGATCTCTGCCCCTCCCAGTTAAATAGGTAAACATGCCCAATTCACTATACTCACCTGTCAAACTCTGTATGCAAGAAGAGGGAGAGTAAGTAGTGAGTAAGACAATGCAATGAACCTGCTGACAATGTTGTACTGAAAGTTGAGCAACTCCGTAGCTGCCCACTTAAAGAGACACTGAAGCAAAAAAAAAAAAAGATGATGATATAATGATTTGTATGTGTAGTACAGCTAAGGAATAAAACATTAGGAGCAGAGACATAAGTCTAATATTGTTTCCAGTACAGGAAGGGTTAAGAAACTCCAGTTGTTATCTATGCAAAAGAGCCATTGAGCTCCACGACTTTCAAAGTCTTCTGAAGCTTGTTATCTCAACTGTCAGTCATTGTATCTTCTTTTTCTCTGCAGAGGAGTTCAATAGTTCACTGGCCTGCTCTGTAAAATCATTTAGCATGCTGAGTAGTGTATGCTGAGTAGTGTGTAAACTGCAAATATTAGAGAATAATGCAATGTTATAAAAAGGAAAACTGTATAACTAAAAATAAAAATATGAGAATATTTTCTTTGCTATTAATGTTCTAGTAATTATCCATACAACCAATTCATTAATTAACCAGTTCATAATCACAATGTGGGCAGCATTTTACCAGAAAATAATTGCAATGTGGGCAGCATTTCACCAGAAAATAATCACAATGTGGGCAGCATTTCACCAGAAAATAATCACAATGTGGGCAGCATTTCAGCAGAAAAGATGGCACCTAAAGCCCTGTACTGGAGACCCAAATAGTCTCCAGTGCAGGGCTTTGGACGCCATCTTCCCGTAGCCCTGCTCTGCTTCCCGGAAGAGTCCCGCAGGCTGAGGTGAGCTGCAGGTAGCTGGGAAAGAACTGTCTAATAGACGCCGAGGCCAGTTCAACACCTTAGGGGTCCCTCAAACGAGCGACAGCGCTCCGCCCACACACAGCGCTTCTGCTCCTGCCCCCACAAAACGGCACTGGGTGGGCCCTGGAGGGGCCCCGGGCCCCCTGCGGCTTAAGGGGTTGTATCCCCTTTAATTACGCCCTTGAATGTACTCTGTACTTTCCAACTGAAAAAAAATCAGAAAAAACAGTTACATTTCAGTTACCTACACCCACATCCCATTATGACCATGCTCATTTTTCACTGTGGTTGGATTAGCACCCCACACTTACTCCTTTTCCTATACCTGGCTGCCTATACTGGGGGCACCTATACCTGACATCCTATACTGGGGTAATCTGTACCTGGCTATCTATACTGGGGCACCAATACTAGGCTACCTATACTGGTGGCACCTATACCAGGCTACCTATACTGGCCACCTATACCAGGTTACCTATACTGGAGGCACCTATGCCTGGCTTCCTATAATTGGGGGCACATATGTCTGGCTACCTATACTGGGGCACCTATACCATGCTACCTATACTGAGGGCACCTATACCAGGCTTCCTAAACTGAGGGCACCTATACCAGGCTATCTATACTGGGGCACCTTTAGCAGGTTACCTTTACATGGGGCACCTACGGTATATCTGCCTTCCTATACTAGGGGCACTTATATCAGGTTATCTATATTGGAGGCATCTATAGCAGGCTACCTATATTGGGGCACCTATACAAGGCTTCCTATACTTGGGGACCTATACAAGGCTACCCTATAATGGGGCACCTATACTAGGGTATCTATACAGGAGCCACCTATACCAGTCTACCTATATTGGGGCACCTATAGCAGGCTACCTATACTGGGAGCACCTATAGCAGGATGCCTATACTGGGGGCACCTATAGCAGGCTACCTATACTAGGGGTACCTATACCAGGCTACCTATACTGGAGGCACCTATATAAGGCTACCTATACTGGGGGCACCTATACCTGGCTACCTACCTACCTAAACTGATGGATTTTTTTGTTGCACTGTGGCTAAACACACGATGCTAATTATTGAGTGCTATGCAATCTTGGCAAATTGGTGGGGGGGGGGGGGGGGGAGAGCCACATCCCAAAAGTTTTCTTTAGGCAGCAAAAAGTCTAGAACCAGCCCTGCTCCAAACGTCCTGTTCTAGAGGTTAATCTCTAGTTCCTATCTTGTTTTTCATTGACTGAGGCAAGTCTAGCAGGGTTGAAATTTGATTAACAGGTGTGATATTCTTTATATGTGCACTAACAGTAGTTTCTTGCAGGTTTAGGTTCATGAGATCCGGAGCATATTGAATTCAACTTATAAAGCTTTTTTTAATGAAAAAGTTTGGAAGTTGAGTCTGTATGGTAAGGATCTCAAGAAAGGAATCACTTCTGAAAGAAAATCTACAAGAAACTACTGTTAACTTAGTGCATGTAAAATTATCACACAAGTACTGTCTTTCCTGAGTCTACAAACTCTCTAATGCGTCAACTGTCTAACCTGTTCTACTGCAAATATTTGTATAGGGAGACTGCGAGACTCTATACTAGATTTAATACACTGGATTGAATGATTTTAATAACTAAGCCTATTCATTAGAAGTACTTGCACATATTGCTGGCCATATACATAGATAATTATTATTCCTTTATTTTCTGGGTAGATTTTTTCTTTCCAGCAAGTTACTGTAAATAAGAGCTTTTCATGGCTAACTAAAATAAAGAATAGCTTTAAAGCTAACATGGTACACAAACAAATTTTTTTTTTGACAAGCCAAACTCACTTTTGTGCCCTAGTGACCTCATGTCATGGGGTCAAGGTAAGGTTGCCAACGATGTAACAGTAACTTCATCATTCGAGTCCTACGGATTATTAGGTAGGAAGGTTGTCCAACAGGAGTAAATTATTGACCAGCACAGCATGGTTTTCCCACCCCCAGCCTTCAACAATGCCCCCCCTATTGGGAGATGCCGGTCTGAAACACCTAAACCAAGAGAAGTACAGTCAGCTGTCAGCGTGAGGTCAACATGGGCTAGATGCTGCATCAGTAAGAGAGACAGGTTGCAGCAGGATCTAATCTGTTGTGATAATTAGGTGGACCAAATTTTAACATTTAGGTATGCTGTGTAATGGGCTAGAGAAGAAGGAGATCTTTAAAAAAAAAGTATTGTTTGTGGTGGAATCACTTGCTGTAATCACTGTGCCCTGACTGCACAGCATTGCTCCACTTCAGGACTTGCTATATTGCTCACTTCACTGGACAACATCTGTATCAAAATGGCATAATATTTAGGAGTGTCTTCAGCTATTCACTCTCACCTGGATACATTACGCACTGCACACGCACTAGTGCCCTATTACATGGCCTTGTAATGTTGGAAAATGTTTATTTTTTTTTTGGGGGGGGGGGGGGGGCAAGAAGGGATTTTCTACTTGATAAATGAACACAAATTCTTAAGTATTTGGAGTGCTGGCTCAAAACTGACTTTCCTAAACCTATGTTCAGACAAAATTTTGTCACTCTTAAGCTTCGTACACAAGCCTGACTTAAGTCAGCTGAGGCGGCTGGCAACACACAACCCACCAGCAATCCCCTGGATGGATCTACTCACCCCTAGAGACACAAATCTCCCACCGATCCCATTGTTTGCACCGCTCCCTTGCCCACGGCATGATGTCACGCATGTGCCGCTCGCCATCCCTCCATCGTCCCCTGCCATTGTTCCCCTACATAGCTACATAGCACGTCATCAGCAACACAGCTGACTCCTGTGTGTGCAGCCCGGCCCAGCGATGTCGCCCAAGGACCTGGTCCCTGATGGGTGACATGCATTGTTACTGTGTATGTGGCCTTAATGACTGTTTGTGATTATTCCAGGTGCTGTTTAAATAGAGAGAAGGAATACGGGATATCAACCGACCTTTCAATAACGATTGTTATGAAAATGCACTATATAGCTCTCTGCTGAGCAGTCTATGCTGTCCTGCTTAGTGGGGAGGGAAGCCAATAGAAGTATGCAACTCAGTGGATCACTGAAGAGAAGGCTGCTGGCATCTGATCATCAAAAAGATTGCCATTTTCTAAAATCAGATTGCCAAATTTATAAAAATGCAGTAAGGCTTAGATCAGTGGTCATTAGTGCTTTTATCGCCATACTATAATTCACCTAATTACGTAATCAGAAGCTTAATTCACTTGGAGCAGAGTGACTGGTCACAAACCACCACTGTTAAGTCTAACCAGAAAAATTAGTAGTATGTGACCCATTGACTTGGATTGTGGCTGCTTCTTAAATGATGTGTGGCAAACTTAATAGGATGATTGAAAAAATCTTAAATGTTTTATTTCACTGTAGTCTGTGGCTTTCTCCATTTTCAAAGTAGTAAATGCTATTTGGCTGCTGCTTTCTCTGCTGACTCATTGGTCTCCATATGTTCACTGCAAAGGCTGTACTTAGCTTGACATTCGCATGCTATTGGCATGGGCATTATCACTCCAATTGCTACGTACCTATCCAGTAGAGGCTCCAGCTTCAATGTTTGCGGGGGCATAAAAGGGGCACAAAGGGCTGGCTAGTGGGGCCCATTTGGGTGATCAAAATTGATGTTTGAATGTGGACTGAGGTACGCAGAGTAGTAATAAAAACGGGATGCAGAGCTTGTGACTGCATTAGGGCCCTTGGACCTGAGGGGCCCACCAGAAGATCTTCCGTCAGCAGCTGTCTTAAAGAGACTCTGTAACAATTTTTTCAGCCTTAGTTCTTCTATCCTATGAGTTCCTATGCCTGTTCTAATGTGCTGGGGCTTACTGCAGCTCTTCCTAATTACACTGTCTCTGTAATAAATCAATGTATCTTTCCTCTGTCCTGTTTGTCGGGCTAAGGCTTTGACTGTGTGGAATGTGCAGGGCTGCTTGTGATTGGTAGAAGCGATACACACCCTCTGCAGGCCCCCTGCATACTCACACACTATGCTTAGCTGAGCCTATTAGAAGCTGGTTAGTTTGTTTGTAAACATTGCCTAAAACTGTTAATTACAAGCCAGGATTGCAGCAGAGAGTGGCAGAAACAGCACAGAGGGGCACAGGAGAAAATAAGGAATAGAATGGTATGCTTTTTATTCAAAGAATATTAGAGTACAGATTCTCTTTAATGCTCATACACACACGTCCAACATAATGTACAACCAAACGCACAACATAACCGACCGCACAACAAGTTCTTTACACAACACGTACGTACACACATACCAACCAACTAAACTACCAACTCACTTAATTACTGTGCGCAATAGCTACTGTAAGTGACGAACTGCACAACATTCAAAAACAACAAAGTAGTTCAAAAGACTTGTACACACCTTCCAACTTGCATGATAGTTGGGCAGGTTGTTCCACTTGATCTGGCAAACGACCTGTTATCAGCTGGTTGTCTTATTGTTTTCCAGCCATACACACCCCCAACTATCTTCCAACAAACCAAGTTTAGAAGATAGTTGGGCAGATTTTTTGGATGTGTGTACGAACTTTTAGATGTTCCTTGATCCTTTGCTTATATTGATCACCTCTATATGTGCTTTGAACAGTGGTAATCATTAACAAACTATTTCTTGTACTTACACCTTAATCTGTGGCTGTCCTTGGAAGGTTTTGGTGCTCCATATCATTTGTTATGTTTAGGAAACCCAATGTTAAATTCCCACTGGGGCCTACAGCTTCTCGGCTACACCAGTGAGACTGATGGAACAGATTTAGCTAAATGGTGCAGATCAAACATTTTGAACAACTGGAGATACATGCTAGAATTTCGATAGACATGTCCACTAATCACCATTAAATAATTCTTTCCTACAGCAAAAAAAAGTCACAGTGGCAGGGGACCTCACACTGTTAGGGATCACAATAGGTAGTGGGTGAAAAATTCCATCTCAGCTAATTGCGACTCTGTTGGCGGTCACAGGGGATGTTTGAAGCTTATACAGACCACTGCTGACCAATCAGGCTGCAAATGATCAAATCTGTCAGCAATCATCTAATGCACGTGTGCAACTATTTTTTGTGCCATTTTAGAATAAAGAATAAAAAAAACTTGGCTACTCCAGATAAAGCACATAGGTTTTGTTCCCAGCCAGTATTAAGCATACGGCTCAAAAAATAATAAACAACAGAATTGAGGCTGGCTCTGTAGACCAAGAGTTGGAAGAACATTTAGGACTTATTGTAGCCTTTGACAGAGCTCCAAAGTGGCACAGCATGACAAGCTATTTCTGAGGCTGATGAGTCTGGCAAGATGGCTCATCAGAGAAGATATTATATGGTGGGTAGCATTGGCTTGGGAATAAGAAATAGGTCCTCATTGAGCTTAAGTAATTGAAGATGTTGCTGCCAAGTACAATAATAATTGCCAACCACATGATGACTCCCGTGTTTGTGAAATCATTTGGCCACACTTATTCCCTTTATAATAGTCATGTGGAGTAAACCTGACCATGGTTTGTGGGTCTGCAGCACTGATATTGATCAGAAGTGCTATACAATCAAAGTCAGATCCCCTCACTGGATGTGTCATGTCTTTTTAGCAAGGAAAATAAAATGAAAATTGATGCATCAAACGGGCCTGTGTACCTAATAGAGGCATTCTGTTTATTCTACAGAAATTCTCATTAAGGAGAATTTACAGAGAAGCATGTGATATATTCACCTGACAGGAAACAAAAATGAGACATGATCACAATCAACCTGTCAGAGACTTGGGACCCATTCACACTCTGTATATTGTGTTGCATGTTAACCTCCTTAATGGTAATCTTGGGTCACGCTGAGCCGGAAATCCGCAGCTCAGATCGGAACCCCGAGCCCGACTTGGTAGCTGCCGGGAGGTATGGAGAGACAGTGCAGCATGGCGGCATTTCAATTAAGCTCCCCCGGGATTCAGACGCTGGCAGTCATTCTTCTTCCGGTCCATGGAGGCTCTCAATCTCTCTAGTGAGATCACTGTCTGTCGTCATGATGACAGACTGAGATCGCACTATAAGGGTAAAAGCGACATCCGGTGGACGGAAGGAGAATTGCAGGGAGGTCAGTTGTAGGTCAGGGTCAGGGAGCTTGTAGTGTGTAAAAACTTGTGAAAAACAATTGTACCGCTTTTAGACCCTAAAATCCAAAAGTAATCATACCACCAGGGAGGTTAATGCATCAAACAGCAGATGTGTGGAGTGCTCAAATTTTTTTATGTTTAAATGTGTTTTTATATTACCATTATCGTTTTTCACCCCTTCCTGACTGCCTAACGCCAATAGGCGTTGGGAAGGTGGCAGCCCCAGGAGCGACTAACACCGAAAGGCGTCAAGAGCGGTGGGCGGGGATTTGCAGAGAATGTGCACGCAAATGCGCAATTGTTCCCAGCCGTGAAGCAGAGCCAGTGATGCTCATCCGAGCTAGGATATTCGAGATACTCGGATATCCTAGCTCTTTTTTCACTATTCGAGCTCGAATACTGAGCTCGATTAGTATTAGCTATCCGGGCTGTGCTATCCGAGCGCACTCGGATAGCAATCAGCTATCCGGAGATATCCTAGCTATCCGAGCTCGGATAGCGTCATTCGCTCGGATAGCGTCACGTCAGACGTCACCTCGAGTCCTCACAAGCGAATCAGAGGGCTCCCAGCCCTCTGACCGCAGCGAATCACAGAGAGGGAGCCTGGCCAAGCCCCCCTCTATAAATAGCGGGCACCATGTTGCCTCACTCGTCCTGCTTGCGACTTACTGACTGACTGTACTGAGAGACTGCTCCAGTGCTTTTTGTCTGTGCAAGTGCATTTATTGTTCAATACACCTAGCGTTTTTACACTCCAACACTTGATATTCACCTGTATTGCTTTGTATTGCAGATAGATTGTATTTTAGGCAGTTTAGTTTGTGTGATTAGGGACTAGGGAGGGAGACTGTCACTGGTGCTGCTTGCAGCTGCAGCCAGTAGCTAGGCCCTGTGCCTAGGCAAGGCAGCCTGCCCTGCTCTGTGCTCTAGTCTCTACTAATTACCTTACCTGTGCTCTCACCTGTCCTATTCTACTGTACTTCTTCTGTGTTAGATAGGTTATTGTACTATTTTGTAGTTAGCAAGGCCCAGCTTTACTGCTATACCTGTCCTGTATCTACTCTCTGTAATCTAGTCACACCTGTTCTATTCATTGTTTAGCTAGATTCTTCTATTGTTTAGTTAGTACTGTAGTGTACTCTAGTCTGTGTATAGGGACCGTCCGTCACCGCGTTACCTAGAGTCTTTGTGTGCGCAGTGCACATCTGCGCTGTCCGCACCCTCTCGTTAGTGCTACACCCGTCCTATTGTTTATATTACTTGTATTGTGTATTCGCTGAATTGTACTGTACTGTAGTCTGTGTATAGGGACACCGTCAGTCAGCGTCAGCTAGGGTCTTTATGTGCGCACTGCGCACTCTCTCGTTAGCGCTACACAGATCTCTGCTGTAGAGTACACCTGTCCGTCACCTCACACACCCACCACCACCACCAATCCCACCCCATTAAAGTACCCCACTTGTCCCACCCACCTATACATAACTTTTTTTTTTCATTTGTATAATATTGAAAATATACGATGTCTGGCACTGGCAGCCGCGGTTTGGGCAGGGGCAGCAAGGGCAGCAAGGGCATCGGCAAGAGAGGAGGTCATGAGCGTGGCAGCCACGCCACCACTACCATGCGCAGTTCTGCGTCTGCACCAGTGGCTATTCCGCCATAAGCCACTGGCCGTGGACGCCTTGGACGCCAAACAGCTGGGAGTCACGCTGCAGACAGTGGCGTAGGGCCCACGGTCGCAACAGTCGCACCCGCGACTGGGCCCTTGTGCTGGAGGAGGCCCGTGTGTCACATCACTGCCAAAGACTTTAATGACTGTAGAGAGTCCCCCTCCCGACTCCACAACATACCGTGTTCCGTCACTAAGTTTTTTCGCAACTCAGCGGCAGGAATCACTTGTACTCTATGCCCGACACTCAGGCTCAGTCAGCTACTCCCCCTCCAGTCAGCCCTGCAGCTAGTAACAGTCTTTAGCTGGCTGGGGCTCGGCTCCTCCTCCCCGCTTCCTCGTGTGCACTGCAGATGGAAATGCATGCAGCGTGAGCATCTACAGGTTCCGTGTGTGTGGTGAGTGAGGCAATTCTTCCTCTCCCACTCCTCTGTCTGTTCCCAAATACTTGTCATTCCTCGCCTGTGCTTTCTTACAGCCCATGTCTGCTCAGACGAGGGGGAGATGCTAAGCAGACGCAGGCATTACACGCAGGAAAAGAGCACCCTGGGGACAACAAGTACACAGCACACCACAGGTGCTACACTGTCAGATGTCACTGCTGGGACCCGGGCACATATCAATCATGAAGGACTGTGCTTTGCCCTATGTGTGATGCTTAAAGTAGTCATCAGGGGAAAACGTGTAAAATAGGTGGTACTTACTGGGGCTTCCTCCAGCTCCAAGCTCCCAGGAAGTCACTCACTGTAGCTCTGCCCGCAGCCGTTTGCCGCAGGTCCATCCCGGTCCCCGGCGATGACGTCAGGGCGACCTCTAGGTCGCTCTGTACTGCACCTGTGCGAGTGGCGCTGTCAATCACCATCACGTGGGCCGGGGCAGACTGCGCAGGCGCAGTAATACTGCGCCTGCGTAGTCCGCTCCGGCCCACGTGGCAGTGATTGACAGTGCCGCTGGCACAGTACAGTGGAGGTCGCTCTGACGTCATTGCCGGGGGCCTGGACAGACCTGCGGCGAACAGCTGCGGGCAGAGCTGCGGTGAGGGACGTCCTGGGAGCTTGGAGCTGGAGGAAGCCCCCGATAAGTACCACCTATTTTACACGTTTTCCCCTGATGACTCCTTTAAGGGTAGAAAAGAAAGTGGCTGTGTAGTCATAGCTTACCATATTATTATTAATATATTTATATAGCACTGACATCTTCTGCAGCACATTACAGAGTCATGTCACTGATTGTCCTCAGAGGAGCTCACAATCTAATCCCTACGCAGTTATAGTCTAATGCCCTATCATATTATTATTATGTATTTACGTACCCTGGCCCTGACACCTTCTGCAGAACTTTACAGAGTACATAGCCATGTCACTGACTGTCCTCAGAGGAGCTCACAATCTAATCCTACCATAGTCATAGTGTAATGTCCTACCATATTATTATGTATTTATAGAGCACTGACATATTTTGCAGCACTGTGCAGAGTATATAGTCATGTCACTGACTGAATTATTGGGTTTTATTACCTTGTATGTCTTTGACAATTATGTTCGCTTGTCGGGGGTGAGTTCGGCAAAATAAGTTGAAAGCAAATTGGCCTCAATGGGGGTTGGGTGGGGGGGGGCCCAGGTTCAAATTGTGCATCAGGGCCCAGAAGACTGTAGCTACGCCTGTGGCTGCAGAGACACAGCAGCAGCGTGTGGCGCAGATGTTCCTCCCACCGCCAGGTCGTAGCCGTCCTATTGAGGAGAAGGACGCAGACTCTGTAGTGGAACTGATGGTGGATGAGCAGGCCACCATTAGCTCTGGAACAGAGTCCTCCACCCCCGCCACCACTTCTGTTCGCAAGAGCAGCAGCAGCCGCCCAGCACTGCATGGGGAGGAGGAGGAGGATGAGTGCAGTTCTCCAGCCCCAGCGGGCAACACCAGCACCCTGTCACTCAGCACCTTCTTATCCCCTTATCCCCAAGCTCAGCGGGGCAATGGAGTGCTGTTGCGGCAGAATTGGCAATGGAGGAGGAAGAAATGCTGATGGGCACTTTGGGGGATGATGCTTTGGACAGTCAGACAGTGGTGACTGTCCCTCAGCCCATGCATGCAGAAGAGGAGTTTGTGGGGTCATCCCAGCAGGAGGGGGAGGATGATGATGACAGGGTGAAGGACAGAGACTGGGTGGCAGATCCTAGGGATGTCATCAGCTCTGAGGAGGAGGATGTGTCTGCAGGCCTTGCTAGAAGGATCAGCATCGCAGGCATAGGCAGGATCAGAAGTGGGCGTGGTATGCAGGCCACACAGGGTGCTGATCCGGAGGCGGAGAGTTCTGCCAGTGCCACCAGCCGCACCAAGAACCCCACCACCACCACCACCACCACCACCACAGGGAGACCGGCGGCAGCAGCACCTTCCAGCCGAAGGGGCAACTTCACCTCCCCAATTTGGAGTTTTTTCACCCTGCCATATGTGGAGTGCAAGTATGCCACCTGCAACCAGTGCCGCAAGCAGCTCAGCAGAGGGAAGGAGTCCTCTGCATACGGCACCACCTCTCTGGTGAACCATCTGGCAGGGAAACACTTCCATGAGCATGAGGAGTTCATAAAGTTGAAAGAAGCTGGCGGTGGCAGACCCGCCACCACTGCGAAGCCGTCGGCAGCCCTCCTCCACCTCCTCCAGCAGCACCAGCAGGAGTGCGTCAGAAATGCACTGCTCCTCCTCCCTCTGCAACTCCTGCCGCCGACACTGAGGCCTGTTCTGGCAGCCAGTCCTCAGTGGCCTCCTCTGCTCCCTCCAGTGATTCCCATGCCAGCAAAATGCGTCGCCAGACCCTGCTCAGCGACACCTTCCAGGGGGTGGTCAGGGTTCTGCCTCCCAGCAGCCATCGCGTGCGTCAGCTGAACGGCTTGCTGGCATGGGCCATGTGCTCCCAACTCCTGCCTTATTCCCTTGTGCAGGAGGGGAGCGACATGCGTGCGCTCCTGATGTGTGCAGCCCCCGATTGGCCAATGCCCAGCTGACATTATTTTGCACGCACGGCCATCCCTGCACTTCACCGCTCTGTGATGGCCAATGTCGGGAGAGGGCTGGATCATGCGGTGGGTCAACGGGTCCACGTCACCATGGACTCGTGGAGCAGCCGGTTTGGGACAGGCCGCTATCTGTCCTTCACCGCGCATTGGGTCAGCTTGGTGGTGGGGGGTGAGGAGGGGGAGCAGCATCGGGCACTGTCAGAGCAGCAGCAGTAACAACGCAGTGGGTGGTGCCACCATGCAGGGTCTGCGGAATTGCAGCAGGTTCCTCTGATCCGCTTCCATCCTCTGGCACACCAGCCCAAACCCCCCGCCTCAGCAGCAGCGTGAAGCCCCGCCACTGCCAAGCGCTGCTGGAATTGGTCAGCCTGGGGAAGACCAAACTGACGGCAAACCATGTCCTGGCCAAACTCCGAGAGCAGGAGAGGAATTGGCTGACCCCCAGAGGCCTCAGAGTCGGAGAGGTAGTGTCCGACAATGGGGCAAACCTGGTTGCTGCAATCAGCAGGGGAGACCTGACCCACATCCCCTGCCTGGCGCACGTCCTGAACCTGGTAGTCCTGGTAGTCCAAAAGTTCCTGCGGACCTACCAGGGGATGGACCAACTCCTTGAGGCGGCAAGGAAGGTTGTGCGTCATTTCCGGCACTCGCCTGCAGCCGTAGCGAGCCTGGAAGAGGTGCAGAAGGAGCTGCACCTGCCACAGCACCGGCTCATGAACGATGTTCCAACTCGCTGGAACTCCACCCTGGCGATGTTGGAGCATCTGGTTGAACAGAGGCAGGCTGTCAGCCAGTAAGTTGCACGAGCAACAGTTGCCGCCATCACTGCAACTGGGCGTGCCGCCACCAACCTCCCGTCCATCATCTCCACGGAGGACTGGGGGCACATGCAGCAGGTGTGCTCAGTGCTGGCACCCTTCCTGCAGGCTACCAACATGGTAAGCAGGGACCATGCAATGGTGTGCGAGTGGGTCCCCTTGGTGTGTGTGCTGGACAGGGCCCTGTATGCACTGCTGGAAGAGGGAGCTGCAGCCTTGGAACAGCAGGAGCTGCAGGCAGCTTCACAGGCCACCTCTGAGGAGGAGGGCTTGGAGTTAGTGGAGGTCCCTGATCTTGCTGCTGATGAAGGGGAGCAGCAGAGCACAGCTGGACTGGTGCAGGGGTGGAGAGAGGATGAGGTGGAGGAGGCAGAGGATGAGGAGGACAGCACTGTCAGCTCTGGGGCTGCCGATGATGTGCCAGCAGACGTGGCCAGACACTTCCCAATGGCAGCACACATGCTGAGGTGCCTGTTCAAGGACCCAAGGGTCATCCAGATGAAGCAGAGGGAGGACATCTGGATCTGCATGATGCTGGACCCACGTCTGAAGGGGAAGCTCAGCCAGTTCCTGCCTGCAGAAGGAGACCGTGCGCAACAAATGAGGGATTTGCAGCTGTCCCTTGTTGAGCACTTGGAGGAAGCCTTCCTTCAGCCATCCACCCCCACTGTCCAGCCAGCACAGAGGCAGCAGCAGGTGCCTGCATCCCCCAGCAGCAAGCGCACGCACATCACAGACCTGCTGTCTCTGACCAACGAGCTCTACATGAGTGTAGAGCTGCCAGGGACTAGAGAGGAGGTGCCTGCAGCAGCATCCTTCTCCGGTCACAGACAGCGCTTGACCCGCATGGTGGCTGACTACATGGGGTCCTTCAGCGGGCTTGACAGCGTTGCCCCTGTTGATCCCATGGAGTATTGGGTAAAGCACCTGCCGATCTGGAGCGAGCTTGCGCAGTACGCCCTGGAAGTGCTCTCCTGTCCCCCTTCCAGCGTACTGTCAGAGCGTTGCTTCAGTGCAGCCGGTGGAGTCGACACTGTGAATCGATCTCGACTCTTCTCACAAGTCTGTGGACAGACTGATGTTTCTCAAAATGAACCAGGCTTGGGTGGAAGGCGAATTCCTGGCCCCTGTTGTCGGCGAGAGGGGGACATGAAGTGGCACACACATATTACACCTGCTGCTGCTGTATTTCTTCCTGCTGTCTGAGTTTCCACTGCCAGGGAACACATGAAAAGGTGCTGCTGCCCATGCGCCATCAGCTATTTACGCTCACAAATAGCTGCATTTCCGAAAAAAAATGTAATAATTTTTTGTGTTATTATTTTAGAGGTGTCTGGGTTGAACGGTGCTGTCCCAATTGTGGATTGGACACAATGTGGGCTTCACGACCGCTGTCTGGAACCTCATGGTGTTTATTTACGGCCCTGGTACCACCACTAGGAACCAAGGCCTATTATGTCTCGCTGCCTGCCCTCCTGCTGCCAGTCTGCCACACACTCATCCTCCTCACGCTGCCTGCTGCTGTATTTCCTTTTGCTGTCTGTGTCTCCACTGCCAGGTAACACATTACAAGGTGCTGCTGCCCATGCGCCACCAGCTATTTACGATCAAAAATAGCTGCATTATTTTGAATTTTTTTTAAAATTATTTTAGAGGTGTCCGGGTTAAAAACTGTGCTGTCCCAATTGTGCATTGGACACAATGTGGGCTTCACGACCGCTGTCTGGAACCTCATGGTGTTTATTTACGGCTCTGGTACCACCGCTAGGACCCAGGGCATATTATGTCTCGCTGCCTGCCCTCCTGCTGCCTGCTGCCAGTCTACCACACACTCATCCTCCTCACGCTGCCTGCTGCTGTATTTCTTCCTGCTGTCTGTGTTTCCACTGCCAGGAAACACATGAAAAGGTGCTGCTGCCCATGCGCCACCAGCTATTTACGCTCACAAATAGCTGCATTTCCGAAAAAAAATTTAATAATTTTTTGTGTTATTATTTTAGAGGTGTCCGGGTTGAAAATAGTGCTGTCCCAATTGTGTATTGGACACAATGTGGGCTTCACGACCGCTGTCTGGAACCTCAGGGTGTTTATTTACGGCCCTGGAACCACCGCTAGGACCCAGGGCCTATTATGTCTTGCTGCCTGCCCTCCTGCTGCCTGCTGCCAGTCTACCACACACTCATCCTCCTTACGCTGCCTGCTGCTGTATTTCTTCCTGCTGTCTGTGTTTCCACTGCCAGGGAACACATGAAAAGGTGCTGCTGCCCATGCGCCACCAGCTATTTACACTCACAAATAGCTGCATTATTTAAAAAAAAAAAATTATTTTAGAGGTGTCCGGGTTGAAAACTGTGCTGTCCCAATTGTGTATTGGGCACAATGTGGGCTTCACGACCACTGTCTGGAACCTCATGGTGTTTATTTACGGCCCTGGTACCACCGCTAGGAACCAAGGCCTATTATGTCTCGCTGCCTGCCCTCCTGCTGCCTGCTGCCAGTCTGCCACACACTCATCCTCCTCACGCTGCCTGCTGCTGTATTTCCTCCTGCTGTCTGTGTCTCCACTGCCAGGAAACACATTACAAGGTGCTGCTGCCCATGCACCACCAGCTATTTACGATAAAAAATAGCTGCATTATTTTGAAAAAAAAATTAATTATTTTAGAGGTGTCCGGGTTGAAAACTGTGCCGTCCCAATTTTGTATTGGACACAATGTGGGCTTCACGACCGCTGTCTGGAACCTCATGATGTTCATTTACGGCCCTGGTACCACCGCTAGGAACCAGGGCCTATTATGTCAGCAGTCACATCACACTGCCTGACACACACTACTCCTCCTCCTGTAGCTGCATTGAACTTCTGCTGTCTTTGTGCTGCTACCACTGCCAGGGAGAACAGAAGAAGAACTATTTTCTGCTGCCACCCACTCTCCTACCAGCTATTACCACACTACAATAGCTGCAACTTCTTCCTCCTCCTGCTGATGTCTGTGTTTTACCACCGCCAGGGTACACAGAAAAAGGCGCTGTGGCTTGCAATGTGCCACTACCTATTATGCCATCAACACAAATATAACTATGGTGTTGTTATTAAAATAAAATATTTCCACAAATGAAGTAAAAAAAAATATTACAAAAGAAAGGAAAACCAAGACACATAATATAATGATAGAGAAGAAGAGGAAGAAGAAGAAAGAAGATGAAGAAGATATAGAAGAAGAAGATATAGAAGAAGAAGATATAGAAGAAGAAGATATAGAAGAAGAAGAAGAAGATATAGAAGAAGATGAAGAAGAAGAAGAAGAAGAAGAAGAAGAAGAAGAAGAAGAAGAAGAAGAAGAAGAAGAAGAAGAAGAAGAAGAAGAAGAAGAAGAAGAAGAAGAAGAAGAAGAAGAAGATGATGATGATATAGAAGAAGATATAGAAGAAGAAGAAGAAGATATAGAAGAAGACTAAGAAGAAGAAGATATAGAAGAAGACGAAGAAGAAGAAGATATAGAAGAAGAAGAAGATATAGAAGAAGAAAAAGAAGATATAGAAGAAGAAAAAGATAATTGAAGAAGATACAAGAAGTAGAAGATGAAGAAGATTCGAGTAGAAGAAGATATAGAAGAAGAAGAAAAAGAAGAAGATATAGAAGAAGAAGAAAAAGAAGAAGATATAGAAGAAGAAGAAAAAGAAGAAGATATAGAAGAAGAAGAAGAAGAAGATATAGAAGAAGAAGATGAAGACGACGTAAATGAAGACTTCCAACTTACAACCATTTTCGACACACCTTCTCATGCAAACACTTTTCATGAAGTTAATTTACTATTTTTGATACCTTTTTTATAACTACTACATCACCACATAATCACTTCATGTTTTTTTTCATAAAAAAGGTGGTTTCATGCATCATTGACCTCCAATACACGTTTTAAAAGCTATTTAAGGCCAGCTCGAATATTTTACTCGAATACAGACTCGGATAGTGACGTCGGATATCCGAGGTCGAATCGGATATTCGATTAACTCGAATATCGAACTTCGAGGGAATTCGACCAAACTCGAATAGGATAATGAGGTATCCGATCAACACTACGCGGAGCTCCGTGTTCAGCCTGCGGCTGATAGGCTGTGTAACGGCTGAAAACAGCTGTTATGTACATGTACAGCGCTGAAATCTCTTGCAGCGCTGTACGGGGACTGCTCTGTTACTGAGCTGTCACCTCGAGTGGCTCTGATCGCCTCCCATAAGCTGATGCCTATGAGAACACGCTGATTGGCTCTTTGGGGGGGGCGAGAAATAAATAGAAAATTAGTAAATTTTAATTAAAAAAATAATACGAATAAAATGTATTTAAAAAAAAGTTTACATTAGAGGGATCAGCTTTAGTCAAACAAAATGAGACAAGCACCTAATTCACCAGTGGAAAGAGCATTGTAAGCCATAAAACATCAGTAACTCCATTTTAACGATACTCTTACTCTTCAATCACCAAGCCTAACACATGACAGAAATATACACACCATACAGTATCTCTCCTACCTATGCATATAACAGTAAAATGCTGAAATAAGTTTCATACTTTCTTAAAAATACAGCAGTCAACGCTCCAGTACTATGCAGGGCCGGTTCTAGACTTTTTGCCACATGAGGCAAACTTGTGAGAAACCGCCGCCCCCACCCCCAGCCGTGGGGGGTGGGGGGCGCCGGGCTGGAGGGGGTAGCGGGCAGGAAGGGAATATTGGGCACAGTGGCAAGGAGGGGGGTCGGACCCCCCTCCCTCAACGGGGTCCCACGATCTGCGCTCCCCCTCTTGCTTTTAAGTGCAACAGCAGCATATTAATACCAGGCAGCGGGCGGAGATGATTAACCTCTTCCGTGTTCCAGCGTGCGTTCCACTCTCGTCACTTCCAGCAATGCCATCCACTTACAATTCAGTGGGCGGCATTACAGGAAGTAACGAGAGTGGAACGCATGCTGGAACGTGGAAGAGGTGAGTTATCCCTGCCTGCTGTCTGGTATTAATACGCTGCTGCTGCACTTAAAAGCGCAGATCGGGGAACCCAGGAGAGGGAAGGGAAGGTCCGACCCCCTTCCCCGCCGCTGTGCCCAATACCCCCTTCCTGCCCCCTACCCCGTCCAGCTCGGCGGCCCCCCACACCCACAGCCAGGTGGCTCAACATGCCTCATGGGCGAACCGGCCCTGGTGCTACGTTAAGATGCCCTGACAGCACCAATAGCAACAGCAGCAAAATTGTTAATTTGCATAATTTTTTGATTGAGGATTGAATGAGAATTTTATAACAATAAAAAATAACCAGGGACAGTGTTTCCACAGAGGCAAAGGGGACAATTGCCTCAGATCCTGTGAGGGCCCCCAACGTTCTCCCCCTTCTCTCCAGCTATGGTGACCCATGACAGTGGGGATGCTGTGTGTACACTCCATATAGGAAAGGGAAGAGGTGAATAATGGGAACCTCAAAAATGCTTTATAGAAGACATGTAATGGACACCTAATGATATTGTGTGACAAGGGTAGATTGGATTGAGCTTGGTAGACGGTTCAGGGTGATTTGGTTCCAAGGGGGTTGTCAGGGGGCCCCCCGAGTTACTCTTGCCCCAGGGCCCTGTTGTAGTTAGAACCAGTCCTGAAAAGAACACTCTACTGTCTTTGTTTTCTTTCTCTCCGTGTACACCTCATCGCTCTTGTGTAAGTCACAGACATATTTCCTGCACCTTATTTTACATCCTGACATCTTAGAGCTCAACTTCATAGGGAAGAAAAATAGTTTTGGATAGCGTGATAAGGTGTGAGAGCTTTTACTTGGGAGAAGGGTTATTGCTGTACTGTGTGCCCAATCCGTGAGAATCTCCCTCACTTCCTGTCTAGAGGGGGGGAAATCTCACCAAGAGAGATGCAGTGATGCAGTCACCAACAATGTACTGACATAGCAGTGAAAGAGGCTTCTTTGTTCAGTGTCAAGTAATTTGCTGTAGTTATGTGACTCTTGGCAAAGGATCTATCCAAACAGATAGAATTTCTGATAGCAAAGATCTTTCTTGCAGATGACTTACCAAAGTATCTGATAAAGGCAATTTTAGCCAAGAAAAGTATATTAGTAGATACGTTTTAAGTCCAATTGCTGGGAAAATAATATTTTAAATTTGGATACCATGGTATGGGTTGAAGGTGGCCATCCACTGGTCGATTTGTTTTGTTCGATCGATTATTAAAACCGATTAAATAATCAAATTTGATAAAGACTACACAACTTTATGTCCGATCAATTAATATTGGCTGATATTTGATCAGATTTTTTAAATAAATCGATCAAGTAAGTTGGGTTATTTCAATTGATGGAACAAAAATCAATTGTTTTTAATTATGTGTTTGATCGACTTCTAATAAAAAAAAATTTCACCGCATGCACTTTCAGCAAAATAGGGGTTCCACACAACAGGGTTGTTGTATGAATCGTTTTGGACATACCTGGTCATACACAGAAACCAGTCAAATAAAGGGAAGAAATTGAACAAAAATTTACCCTAATGTATGGCCAAAAAAATAGGTTATTGTTCGAGTGATTCATTTATTTTGAATCAATTCCCATTATCATTTGGTTTATCGATCAAATTGTAATCAACCTGTCTATGGCCAGCATTAGAGCATCAAGGAGTACAAAAATAAAAAATTCACTTACCTGGGGCTTCCTCCAGCCCCTGGCAGCTGTCCTTCGCCCTTGTTGCAGCCCCGGTGGCTCCCGGTCCCCTCCGGTGGAGAAGCCGACCTTTCCAGGTCGGCTTTCATGCGCTCCAGGATGCGATTTACTGAATCCCACTGACGTCATCCGGTCAGGATGACGTCAGCGCGCCTACATGAGACACGCGCTGGAAGGCAAGTAGGCCACCGGCGGGGTGCGGAGCTGCGGCGAGGGCACAGGATGGCTGCCAGGGGCTGGAGAAAGCCCCAGATAAGTGGATTTTTTTTAGTCTTAGACTCCTCGGATGTATCCCTTAAGCTTGGTACACACTTTTTAATTATTATTGGCCAATCAATAACCTATTTTACCACTTCCATGTAGTATGAGGGTCAGCAGATATTGAATACTATCTATAGATTGTGTAGGTAAACCCTCATTCTACATGGAGGTGGTAAAATTTGTTAGTGATTGGTCAATTATAATTGGATGTGTGTACTAGTCTTAAATCCCTGAGAATAGCCATAAATTCCTATTCAGACAGACTGGGAGACAGCAGACAGTGCCTACAGATCTTTAATCAATTTCATGCTGAAATCTATAAAAAAATCTGTGTGTAGTGTGTGGAGGGGTCCAATCAGATAGATCCATTTCTGTTCAGATATGATCTGAGAAGGATCTATGTGGTGGCCACATCAACCACTGTATAGCCTTTGGGGCCATTTTCCACTGTTTGTGCATATTTTGCAAGCTGTTTGGGATCTGCAAAACGCAAGGACACAACATTATGTAAATCACTGCGGCACATCTCTATTGCAATACAGTTTAATTCCAAGTGCAAACATCCGGCCTGCTGCAACTTTTGAGGTAAAACCAGACAAAATTCATCATAATCAAGATCTTATGGCAGACTTTCTCAGCCAGGGTTTCCTGAAGCCCCGGGGTTTCCTGGCATTCTTCCTTCCAGCGAGAGAGGACATAGGAAGGGCTAGTGCATTACTGGAGAATGCTTGCGTTAACAGTGACGGTGAAGCATGCTTTTCACTGACTGCATGCAACGCAACCCGTGGATAACGCGTGGAGCCGCTTTCCCATTCTGTTCCATACCTGTTGTTACAGAAAGCGCAACGCTCACTTTGAACATACCCTATTACTATGTTAAAGGAATACTGTAGGGGGGTTGGGGAAAATGAGTTAAACTTACCAGGGGCTTCTAATGGTCCCCCGCAGACATCCTGTGCCCGCGCAGCCACACTCACTGATGCTCCGGGCCGCCTCCAGTTAAAGTCTGAAATTCCAGAAGTGAAAGTCTGAAAACCACTGCACCTGCATTGCCATGTCCTCGCTCCCGCTGATGTCACCAGGAGCGTACTGCACAGGCCCAGTATGGTCTGTGCCTGCGCCGTGCACTCCTGGTGACATCAGGGGAAGCGAGGACACGGCAACGCAGGCGCAGTGATTTTCAGACATTAAAGTCTGAAATTCCAGAAGTGAACCAGAGGCGGGGCTGGAGCATCGGTGCGTGGCTGCGCGGGTACAGGATGTCTGCGGGGGACCATTAGAAGCCCTTGGTAAGTTCAACTCATTTTCCCCGACCCCCTACAGTATACCTTTAATAAAAACGAACAGCAAGTTATCAGATGACTAATTGTGACAACTGGGCTGATTAGCAATAGCAGAATCCTTTCCTGACATAACCAGGTTCATTTGAACTTGGAGCTGCCACCTAGGAGGGGGAAAGGGCTATTACCTTCATTATCTCCCCTGTGACCTGAGGAAATAGTCTTTTTGAGGTACCCATTTGAGGTACCCATTAACAGTAGAATTTTTTCACCAAATACGATCTTTCGATGTGATATGAACGATCGTAGCTAATCGGAAGGCAAATATCGATTGTTCACATTTACTGAACGATTCTTTCTTCAAATTCGATCATAAAATCCAACTTTCAGATCGATTTTATCCTGATTAGCAATCGACCAAAGAATCGTTCCTTATCGATTGCCTTCATAAATGGCAAATTTTCTCGACAATTCGTTCATTAAAATCGCATCGAAAGATCACATTTGGTGAAAAAAGTGTACCGTTAATGGGCACCTTTACTCAGACAATAACTGCCTCAGCAGGGCAGAATAACTATATGTACAGTAAGGTGGTGAGAAACAGGTTTTTATTGTATGTTATGGTAGACTATAGTTCCACATTAAAGGACACTTGAATTGAAAGCGATATGAAGGCTGCCACATTTATTTCCATTTAAACAATGCAAATTACCTGGCTAATGGCTGTCCTGCTGAGTATTATTATTATTTTGTATTATTATTATTTTGTATTTATATAGCGCCGACATCTTCTACAGCACTGTACAGAGTATATAATGGGCTTGATTCACAAAAGAGTGCTAACTGTTAGCACGGCCGATTTTGCGTGAATTTTCGCGTTCGCGCGCAATTAAACATTTCTGCGCGAAATCATTATCATTTTCGCACGCAAACGTGAATTTTCACGCGAAAACGATTTCATGCGAAAATTTGCGTTTGCGGCGAAAACAGTATCGATTTCGCGCAAAAAACGTTTAATTGCGCGTGAACGCGAAAATTCACGCGAAAACGGCCGTGCTAACAGCACTCTTTTGTGAATCAAGCCCATCGTCTTGTCAACTAACTGTCCCTCTCACAGGCTCACAATCTAATCCCTACCATAGTCGTATGTCTATGTATGTATCGTGTAATGCACGTATCGTAGTCTAGGGCCAATTTGGGGTGAGGCCGATTAACTTATCTGTATGTTTTTGGGATGTGGGAGGAAACCAGAGTACCCGGAGGAAACCCACACAGACACATGGAGAACATACAAACTCCTTGCAGATGTTGACCTGGCTGGGATACAAACCGGGGACCCAGCGTTGCAAGGCGAGTGCGCTAACCACTACTCCACCGTGCTGCCCACAATACTTTTAGCCATAGACCCTGAACAAGCATGCAGATATGATCTTTCTGACTGAAGTCTGACTGGATTACTTGTTTGAGGTGTGTGATTCTGATACTGCTGTTGTCAGAAAGATCAGTAGGACTGTCAGGCAACTGGTATTGTTTAAAAGGAAATGAATATGGCAGCCTCCACATGTCTCTCACTTTAGGTGTCAAGAAGCAGTCCAAATGTCAATGAAGCTACTGTGACCATTTTCATTAAAAAAGAAACAAAAGTAATTTACCTGTAATGTGTTTTGAAACCTCTGCTCAACCTGGCTGCAGTGGGCGGCACTTCTGGAGGAAGTGACAGCTCATAAGAAGAGTGGAGGATTTGTCTGGCCAGAGCAACTACTGCTTAGTTATTAGATGCTGTCCTCCTCACAGCTCCCCCTTGCTTTCTGGAAGGGGTAATGCACTGACAGGAGAGGCTGAATGCAGTCAGTAGTTCATGTTCCTTTTGCATGGACAATAGTCACAGCTTTAAGCTGGTCAGTCCAAAAGTGTCAAAAAAAATTACTGTTATACCGTAATAGAGACAGCCATCTTTGTGTTTAAATTCTTAAGCGGTCTAATCATGTGGTGTATTCATAGCTTAAAGAGACACTGTAACGTAAAAAGTGCCCCTAGTTACTTCAGGAGGGGGAAGCCTCTGAATCCTATCGAGGGTTTCCCCGTCCTCCTCCATCCCACGGTGGTCTCGCTTGGCCCCTCTGAAACCACAGCCGACAATTTGTCATGCTGTGGCACAGACGTGGTAGTGCCTACAATATTTACCTTCCCCAGCTCCAGCACAGTCATAGTAGCGGCTCCCCAATGGGCTAAGGCAGAAATAGCTGATCATAACCGGACCTGACTAGGATCGGACCGGACCCGAGCTGAGAGCCGCTACTGCGCCTGCGCTACGGAGATAAATATTTACATGCCCGCTGTTCAGAGGGGCCCAGTGAGACCACCATGGGACGGAGGAGGATGGGGAAGCCTTGATAGGATCCAGAGGCTTCCCCTCCCGAGGTAAGTTACAGGTTTTCTTTTAAGTGTAACTTTAGCATACCTACCGACTTTTTGAGATAAGAAAGAGGGACTCTTTAAGGCACACCCCTGCCACACCCCTAATCACGCTCCTGCTGCAGCCCTAGTCACTGATACCAGATAGAATTCAGAAGCAAAAGACGTTTTAAAATTTAGACCACACTGGTCTTCTCTATCATCATTAGTTCTCCATCATTTTAACATATAAAAATGAGAAATACGTCAATTTAAATGAAAGAAATAACATTTAGACTATATTAAAGGAAACCTGAGACAAGTAAATGGAAAACATTTATATTTACCTGGGGTTTCTTCCAGCCCCCCTTTAGACCACGGGCTCCCTTGCTGTCTCTCCAGGCCGCTTCGGTCCCCTGCTGGAACGCCCCGTACTTGCGTTATGTTGTGCATGCACAGCCTGGCCGCATGTGTGCCCCCGTTGCTGCACCTGCACAGTACTTCTGCACAGGCACAGAATGCTCTCGACCATGGGAGCACAACAGAAGTGCGAGTGTGGCCGGGTGTGGGTGCTGAGTGGCCAGTGTAGGTGTTGGTAGTAGTCAGTGTGGGTGCTTCGAGTGTTCATTGTGGGTGCTGGGAGGTCAGTGTGGGTGCTGGATGAGGTCAATGTGGGTGCTGGAAGTGGTCAATGTGGGTGCTGAGAGTGGTCAGTGTGGGTGTTAGGAGTGGTCAGTGTGGGTCCTGGGAGTGGTGGGTGGTGCTAAAAGAGGTCAAAGTGGGTGCTGGCAGTGGTCAGAGTGGGTGCTGGGAGAGGCCAGAGTTGGTGCTGTGGGACGGAGAGACACTAGGATTCAGTCCAATGTGTCTTGGGTGGGGGCAGAGCTTCCTGTAAGTGGTGGGCTGGGCTTCCCATGAGTGGTGGGCGGGGCTTCTTTAGGCTGCTGTAGGGCATTTTGAAAATAATAAGGGGTTGACTTAGACCCATGTCCCCCTCCTTCATACTTACTAGGGAGGAGGGCCAGCTAGCAGGAACTGGAATCCTGACAGAAGTACTTCTTTTCTTCTTATCGGAGGTCAGACTGGGTGGTCGGGGCTCCATCACACCTGTCACGCTCTGTCCTCCATCCTCCTGCAGCATGCCATCTGCAGCTCCTCCTCCCAGGCCCTCCCTGACCAAAACTAGAGATTAATTGTCGGCCCAGTCAGGGAGGTATTAATGCGCCGGAAATAGGCAGAAAATAATTCCCCCCTCACCTGCCTGCTGCTGCTTTATGATTTATGAGGTGGACAGTTGCTTAGTGTAGTTTTTATTCTAGATTTAATATTTTATACTTTCATAAAAAAAGGTTGCCTGCTGACGGACCGGGCCTCCTTGTGGCATCTGGCCCCATAGCAGCTGCTGTTCTTGCTATGGTGATCCCTTTGCTACTGCACCCAAAACCCTATCTATCCAACTAAATATATACAGAAAATATACACAGTATAAATATATACAACCAATTGCAGTACAAGTGAGCAGGCAAAAATCAAGGTCAGGAGTAAGACATAATACAAATTCAGCAACAAACTAATCGCAGTACAAAGGAGCAGGCAGGAATCAAGATCAGGACAGAATATAGATTTGAAAATAGAGTAGCAGACACAGGAAATCAGGAACACGAGAGAACCAGGATTGTCCAGACACTCAGGCCTGTAAGCACGAAGTTCTGGCACAGGTTACTTCTGGCAGGGCCATCATATAAAGAAGACACACCTGCTGCATGATTGAATACAAAGTCAGTACAGGGCAACCTTTGCAGAGGCAGAGCTGTCTCCATACAGCATAATGGAAGTGGAAGTTGAACAGTGGAAGTCCAAGACATTCAAAATTCCTAGTGCCACCTGCTGGAATAATGGAAGTCCATGATAGTTCTACTCCATGCTGCCACCAGCAGGCAGAAAGCGGCAGAATGTGGTTCCTAACAGGTAGTTTCAGAGTCACAACCCTAAAGGAAGAAGCATGGCTGATCCAGTCCGATTTGAGTCAGAGCATCTGGTCTGCATGCTTGTTCAGGGTCTATAGCTAAAAGTATTGGAGACACAGGATCAAGGGGACAGCCAGGCAACTGGCATTGTTTAAATGGAAATAGATATGACATCCTCCATATCAATCTCACCTCCAGTTCCCTTTAAGCTTACAGGTTTGGGAATTCACGGCTGGCTGCAAATGAAGATGGAAAGATATTTTTAGCAGCATTAAATTACAAGAAAGATTTCTGCAGTTCTGATGCATGTTTATAGCAATTTGTTTAGGCAAAATGAAATTTTACTTTAAAGTGATTCTGAAATAAACTTGAGCAATATAAATGGAGAATATGATAAGGTACACGATGAGGGGTTACCTGCAGTGACAACAGCATGACAGACTCATTTTCATGCCAGTGATATTCCCGGAGCCTGGAAAAATATCAGCAAATAAGAGATGTGCTGAGAGTGTCGGGAGGGAGTCCGCCAGTAACAGGAGGAAGTAATTATTATTATTGATAAAGCACCAACATATTACACAGCACTGTACAACGATAGAGGGGGTGTAGATTCATGAGAAGTATACAAGCTATGATGCAGACGCAGGAGAGGACCCTTCCAAGTCCACTTTCCTTTGATTGATCATTAGGGCCTTTCCACACCGAGTCTGTTGTATTGAATCACAAGAGACAATATCAATGCAATGATATTCCTATGAGGCATTCCACATCAAGTGTGTTGAGTCACTCATGTGTTTACAGTGGCAGTGAGGCATAGTTTCATTGTACTCTCAGCCTCACTGTATGGTTGTACCGCAGCGGCAACGCTCGGTGTGTCTTTTCAGGGGTCGCCGCTGCTTACCGGAGGGAGCTGGAGTGACAATGTTGGGGTACAGGATCACTCCAAGGGGCTACAGGAAGCCCCAGGTAAGCTAAACTCATTTTTTTATTTGACTTCAGCCTACCTTTAATGAATAAAATTGCTTATTTTTCCAATACAGTGTTACTTTAGAAATTAAAGGAATACTGTTGGGGGGTCGGGGGAAAATGAGTTGAACTTTCCCGGGCTTCTAATGGTCGCCCGCAAACATCCTGTACCCGCGCAGCCACTCACCGATGCTCCGGCCCAGCCTCCGGTTCACTTCTGAAATTTCAGACTTTAAAGTCTGAAAACCACCGCACCTGTGTTGCCGTGTCCTCGATCCCACTGATGTCACCAGGAGCATACTGCGCAGGCACAGTCCATACTGGGCCTGCACAGGGGTCCCTGTCACCCGCTGCCTAAAGGGGCTTCCCGTCACCCGCTGCCTAAAGGGGCTCCCTGTCACCCGCTGCCTAAAGGGGCTAAAGGGGCTCCCTGCCACCCGCTGCCTAAAGGGGCTCCCTGTCACCCGCTGCCTAAATGGGCTCCCTGTCACCCACTGCCTAAAGGGGTCCCTGTCACCCGCTGCCTAAAGGGGCTCCCTGTCACTCACTGCCTAAAGGGGCTCCCTGTCACTCACTGCTCAAATGGACTCCCTGTCACCCGCTGCCTAAAGGGGCTCCCTGTCACCCGCTGCCTAAAGGGGTCCCTGTCACTCGCTGCCTAATGGGGTCCCTGTCACTGCCTAACCTGGGGGTCCCCTGTCACTTCCTAACCTGGGGGTTCCCTGTCACTACCTTACTGGGGGTCCCTGTCACTACTTTACTGGGGGGGGTCCTTGTCACTTCCTAACCTGGGGGTTCCTGGCGCTACCTAAACTAGGGGGCAGCATTTACTTCAACCAGCCAAGCACAGCCACAGCATCACCGCCAGCCAACCCAGCCACAGTATCACCGCCAGCCAACCCAGCCACAGCATCACCGCCAGCCAGCCTGGCCACAGCATCACGCAAGGCCTTTCAGCCCGCACGTCATCCCCAATCCAGCCAAAACCAGTATTGCCAGGCACAGCAGCCAGTAGAGAAGAATTGAGAAGCCAGGTGAGAGGTGTCTACCATATTAAGGGGGCATTCTGCCTATTTATGTGAAATGCTGTCTATTTATGTGCCTCATGACTGCTGAATCTGTCTTGTTGGGGGCCTCATGATTGCTGAATTCGTCTTGTTGAAGGCCTCATGATTTGTTGGGGGCCTCATGATTGCTGAATTTGTCTTGTTGGGGGCATCATGATTGCTGAATTTGTCTTGTCGGGGGCCTCAAGATTGCTGAATGTGTCTTGTTGGGAGCCTGATGATTTGTTGGGGACCTCATGATTGCTAAATTTGACTTGTTGGGGGCCTCTGGGAAAAGCTGAATCATCATCCTATGAGACAATAGCATTAAACCTACTTTTTAGCCTTTTAAAACGGAAAATAAAACTGGGAGGTTCTAAAAAAAAGCAGAGCAGGGACAAGGTCCTCCAGCACCCAAGGCTGAGACACCAAAGTGCGCCCCTCCATCCCTCCCCCCCAGCCGTCACACATTGATTGCTATTAGACTAAGAGGCGCCACAGGGCCCACAACCTCCCCAACACCTTAATCTCTAGTTATCTGGCTTGCAGTCACTGCCATGTATCCCCTTTTCTTATTTCTTTCTGCTTCAAACACAATTAGGAATGACAGGTGAATGAATTGTGCGCCCCCTCCTACACTGCGCCCTGAGGCTGGAGCCTCTCCAGCCTATGCCTTGGCCCGGCCCTGAAAAAAAGAATACATTTTTCAGGAGTAGGATGAATGAAACTGTTTATCTTCACAGTTAATTTTCAACTTGGATTTTCCATAATGTTCATGTATGAGTTAAAACGTTTGTATGAAGTTTAAATTGCTGTTGCCACTTTGCGATAGATAAAGGGCTCTATTCATAAAACGTTACCGCAAGTTTTCCGCTCAAAACAGCGGACTTTCCCGACCATTTAGCAAAGTGGGCATTCATAAAAGCTGTTCCCGCATGAAAATCTACAATCCCCCAGCAGAGCGAGAAATTTCCGCCTTCTGCAGTGTTTTTCTAGATTTATCTAGAAAAAAAGAAACAAAATGGCCATTCATAAAGATTAGAGGAAGCGGTATGTGGACGGGAAATACCGCTTCCTCCTCACATACAAGTGAATGGGACAGACCTCCCAGAGAGAGCAGTGCACGGAGGGACTCTGCCGGCGTAAGTGTTTCCATATGCCTTCCGACAGCTTACCGCCAGCCTTCAGCGGGAGATCTCCGCACTTGCATCGCAGCTGCCAACATTTTTATGAATGACCACCCAGAAGTCTAAAATACCGCTGCGGTATTTTCCCTCCAGGAGTTTTTTCGACACAATTTTTTTATGAATAGAGCCCAAAGTGACTTTTGGGTTGCAGTTTGGGCACTCGGCCTCCAAAAGTTTCGCCACCACTGTCCTAATCTAATGTCCCACATTGCTAAGTTAATGAAAATTTGTCACCACCCATGGCCACACCCACATTCTGGTCCATGGCCACACCCATATTTCGGCGCGCACAACATAACCCTCAGGTTTTTTTGGCGCACACATTTTCTCAAAAATTTGCGCCGCGCTACGCGCGCCGCACCACTTCTTCCCTGCCTTTTTGCCCCCCACTGGAAAATTTTCTGTGGACGCCCATGAGCATCGGTGAGCTGCTGCGTGGGTACAGGATGTCTGCGGGGGGCCATTAGAAGCCCCGGGTAAGTTCAACTAATTTTCTTCCGACTCCCCTACAGTATTCCTTAAATTAGTGTTTTCCCACTGTAAAACCTTTCCTCACCCTTATTTTTAGTCAATGAAATTTTTCATAGGTGGCGACATCTGTACTACTGGCAAGGTGCATCACTGTGGAATTTATATTTGCTGTGTGCTCTGTAGTGAGCAGAAACAACGCTTGGTCTCCCAGAGTTCTCTGGGGCAAAGAGAAGGCTGCATGACTAAATACAGATAGGAAGCGCTCTATGGTGCAGTAAACCATTCATTATACCCCGCGTTAAAAGAATCAGCCTTACAAGAAACTGTAAAAAAGATAAGAAGGAAGTGCTCCTTAGTATAAAACAGATCCTCGACTCTCAGTGCAGAGAGAATAGCTCACCTTATTAGATGGCTGAAAATGCCAACATTGACAGTTCAGCATCCAAGGGCATTAGTGGATCATGCAGGGCTCTAATATGGAAGCCGTTGAAGCTCTCCAGATGAGTCCTCGGCTAGATCAGGATATTAGTAAATCACAGGCTGTTTTCACCAATAGGTAAGGAACAAACATTTATTGCAAAGAAAAAATAAATAAAATGCATGCAGCGGCCTGACATGTTTTGCAAGGATCACCCTTGTTTCATCAGAGGCAGTTTGGCATTGGCAATGATTCAAGTGAGTGGAAGTAACAAGTGTATCGCTCATCAGTGCTCTCGGGATCCCCCCTCAGTCCAATGCGCCAGCTTCACTCTATCTCCGCTGTGGCCAGCAGCGTGGGAGTCCAATGGATCGGTAATGGAGTGGTGATGGTGGGCGGGACCAGCAGGCAGCGGGTCAGAAGCATCATTACACGATTCTGCATCACTTCGCCTTCATCAGATAATGCTGCAGCAATAGGGAGTGGTTTTGTAAGCACGCCGTCGCCTAGCAACTAGCTACGAGGTGAGAACTTTCCAGCGAGCTTTGTAATAAAGCCATCCCTGTCAACAAGAGTCTGGGAGGAGCTCCACACTGCATTCCACAAGCTTTTACAATCTTATATATTATAGCTCCATTTTTTATAGTCTCAAGGACACATTATCTGTATTCCACTTGAAAACCTTAAAGTTCATTTCTCCCAGAGTAAAATGAGCCATAAATTACTTCTCTCCTATGTTGCTGTCACTCACAGTAGGTAGTAGAAATCTGACATTACCGACAGATTTTGGGCTAGTCCATCTCTCCATAGGGGATCCTTAGCATGGCCTTTATTCTTTATAAAGACATTCCCTGAAAAAGATTTATACAAAGATGCTGGCCAGCCTCCCTGCTTGCTGTACGCTATTCTGGCAGTTGGACGGAGCAGCTGCCATTTACTAAGTGCTTTTAAAAATAAAGAAAACCCTGAGAACCCCCTATGAGAAGATGGGCTAGTCCAAAATCTGTCGGTAATGACAGATTTCTACTTCTTATTGTAAGTGACAGGAACTTAGGAGAAAAATAATTTATGGCTCATTTTACTCTGGGAGAAATGTACTTCTTATTTGTATGTGTTTTAAATTTTAAGATTTTTGCAACAGTTCATCTTTAAGTCTGATTTAAAAAAAAAATGAGTTTAACTTACCTGGGGCTTCTTGCAGCTCCCTGGTGCTATCCTGTTCCCATGACATCCGTCCGAATCCCTCCGGCAAGCAGTGGCACAGGCAACCCCTGCAAAGCTGGCCAGTCGCCTCCAGGTGGCGG
The DNA here is from genome assembly GCF_040937935.1 of Hyperolius riggenbachi. Classification (NCBI taxonomy): domain Eukaryota; kingdom Metazoa; phylum Chordata; class Amphibia; order Anura; family Hyperoliidae; genus Hyperolius; species Hyperolius riggenbachi. Next base: position 91,607,129 of record NC_090656.1, read on the forward strand.
CTACTGCACATGCACAGCCCTGAGGCGCGCACCCTGATCCCATTCTAGTGGCTGGGAGGGCTCTGCGCATGCACAATAGTGATTTTCGTGTACTGCGCATGCGCAGAATGCTCCCCCAGCCACGGGAGCGCTGTGAGGAGGCACGTGACATTGCGGGAGTTGCTGCTGCTGGCCTGAGGGACTCAGATGGACAAAATGGGAACAGGATGACACAAGGGAGCTGCAAGAGGCCCCAGGTAAATTAAACTCATTTTTTTTATTACACTTAAAGTGGCTCCGAGATAAACTTTTACTAATTGCATAATTGTGTTCCTTTCATATAGTTTATAGGGCATTCCTCAAGTCAAATACTTTTTTGTTTTGTTTTAATACTCTAATTCCCTATAAACGAAACAAGCCTCACCCACAGCTTTTTAGAGTGCCTTGGCACTGTAGCAAGGGCTTATGGGAGCTCAGTCTGGGCAGGAGGAGGATGAGGTTACTAGCCAGAGATTTCAGAGGCAGAGGGGAGGAGGGAGGGGGAGAGGGGACTGAATTTTTCACATTACACACAAGCAAGCTGATAGAGTCTCCAGCCCTCAGCCTGTCAGGGATGGATCTAGGGGGGGGGCAAGTGGGTATCTTGCCCCAGGCGCAGTTTGTTGAATTCTTAAAAAGGCGGCAAAATGAATGGCAGTTTAGGCGCCAAAACCTGACCTTAAAGCGCCAAAACCTGACCTTGCCCCAGGCGCAACTTGGTTGTATCACAGGAATAAATCATCATAAACTATTATAGCTGTTTGCATCTAGACTTGCTGTGTAAACTATCTAAACTCTACATATATAGACAAGTTACTTGTTATAGTTAGTTTTTCATCTTGGATCCGCTTTAAGATTTCTTTTAAATAACTTAAGAATAGCTTTGATCGTAATCAGCTAATTATGATTACGCAAATAATCATATACAGTTTTGCAATTTCGCCTATACGATTTGTACATTTAATTGATTTCATACAGTTATTTGTAATTTTGCGTAATTTCGTGCCGACTTTGGCAGTGAATACTAAGGCCCAATACATGCTATTGACACTAAAATTGCTACAAGTCAAAAAAATAATTTTCAAAAAGATTGTGAGAAAACGCGGAAAAGCCGCTGCGCGTTCTGACAGCAAGGCGGCTGATTCCGCGTCCAACGCGGCGGTTTGCACACGGAGGCGTGCCTCTGGTAACATGGCAGAACGCGGAAAAGCCGCCGCATGTACTGACAGCGAGGCGGCTGGTTCCGCGTCCAGCGCGGCGGTTTGCACGCAGTAGCATGTCTCTGGTGTGGCTGAGTCTGTTAGTTCACACAGGTTTAGGAATACGCGCGGCTGAGAGGCAGAACTTTTATGACGGCCAAGAGGGGACCAGCTGACCAGGCTGGTCAGCTGATGCCAGAGCAAGTTTCTATTGGTCCATCACTTAGAGGTGGCGCCAGAGAGCGCTACACTATATATAGTTGCTGCTGGCCAGTCACAAGTTGTCTGCCGTTGCGAACACTACGTGGAAGCACTCAGACCTTAGTCAGATCCTGCAGTGTGTTTGAACCAGGTGGACCTGGGAATTCACACTGAGCCAGATTACTTGTATTGTATTCTGTTTATGCTTAGACCAGTTCCAGGGTGTAGAGACCACGGACCTCACACCCAGACTAGGGAACCTGTGTTATCAATCTGTTTATGCTTAGACCAGTTCCAGGGTGTAGAGACCACGGACCTCACACCCAGACTAGGGAACCTGTGTTATCAATCTGTTATACATCAGACTAGTTCCAGGGTGTAGAGACCATGGACCTCACACCCAGACTAGGGAACTTGTGTCACCATTCTGTTATACATCGGACTAGTTCTAGGGTGTAGAGACCACGGACCTCACACCCAGACTAGGGAACTTGTGTTACCATTTTTCAGACTAGTTCCAGGGTGTAGAGACCAAGGACCTCACACCCAGACTAGGCAGACTAGACTTGTTTGATATCTGTTATGACTTATTGCTTTCCTGACTACTCCTCTGATCTCTGATTCGGTACCTCGCACATCTGATACTCTGTTGCCAAACCCTGCTTGCCTTGGATACCGAATCAGCCTTCTGTCTATGTACCTTATCTGAACGTGTGTTGCCGACCTGGCTTGCCCGACCTCGAGAGCTATCTCTACTATTAAGAGATAGTTTCCAGATCACCCAGTGACATTTGTCTTTATTGTCACTCACTCTCTGGACCTTCCTTCTTCCAGCCTGACTCCGCCCCTTGGGGAGTCTCAGGCTACTGGAAGGTTTCCTTATCTTTAGAGCAGTATTGCCCATACTGTCTCTAATTTCCTGTGCTATACTCAAAGTACTACGGTTACATCAAACACTCACATACCTTAGGTGTCCAGAGGTTAGCAATATATCTGAATTATCGGTGATTCTGCAGATCATCAATGATCAGGTATATATCTGTATTCTTGGTGATACTGCAGATCACCTATAATCAGATTCTCTCTGCGTGCTCTACCAATCGTTACAAAGATCTTGTAGTTTTTGAGTAAATAGATTTTAAAAATGCAAAGAAAAAATGTTTTTTAAACTCAGAAAAATTACAATTTAAAAAACATTTTTCTTTGCATTTTTCAAATCGATTTTCTCTTTTTGAAAGAGTTTTTTGACTTGTACCCACTATTCTCCTTAACGTGTAGCAATTTTGGTAGCAATAGCATGTATGGGGGCTTTGCTATTAACCACTGAAGTCAGCTAATAAATTATGTGAAATTTCGCGAAAATTATGCGAAAAAATACGCAAAATTATGTAATATTACTTTTACATTTAAAATTAATTATGATTTTCCCTGAAATTTTGCATTACGATTACGATGCGTAATTGCAAATTTCGATGCAAAATTTCGCCCACCACTGCTTAAAAACATAAAACAGCATTATGTACACATTAAATAAGTAAAATTGACTTGATCAGCTAAAACCAAATTAATGCTTTCACGTCCATATAATCATAAAAGCATAAATATATATATGGACACTACATTTCTGGAGCTGCACTATTGGAGGCATAGGAATGACTCCAAAGACATAACAACAACAGTTGTTTAGGTGATACCTATAAGGACTAACTGTACAAGATTTCTTTACAAGCTTTTCAATACTTTAAGTTTTTTCTTCTTCAGGTATGTTAAGTGCTGGATCAGAACCGTATGGTTCTGATCCAGCTCTGAACATGCCTGAAGAAGAAACGTAAAGTTTCAAAAAGCTTGCAAAAGAATCTTGTACAGTTAGTCATTAAAGGTATCACCTAAACAACTGTTGTTATGTCTTCGGATTCTCTCCATGACTAATATCGGACCACACGCAATAGCAATGACACTATCTGTATTGTGCAGTGTACTTTTGAAGTTTGCATAGCTAAATAGCCTAGGCTTAACATTACTGGGAAGGTGGAGTTACATATCTTTATACAGCAATACATAGTAGGTACAGAAAGTGTTTGTGATGATGAAACCAGGTTTAGCCATATCTATCTTATCTACAGGCCCGGATTTATATCACACACAGGAGCCTATAGGCACCCATGTCCCGGCACCCTAGACTTCTCCCTCCAAGTCGCACCACTGGCTGGCCCCGCTGTCGTTTCTCCCTTACTTCCCTTGCCTGTCATAGCTACAGGTGTCCCTTTGCATTAGGTAGCCAGAGGTGCCCTCAGTATTAAGTAGCTAGAGGTGCCCCTGACTGAAGGGAGATCTCATCAGTGGAATGCCAAGAGCTGAGTAAGTTACCTCTCATATACACTCTGCTCCGGACTGCACATAGGGAAGGAGGGAGGGAGGTGCTCAGGGAGGGGAGTGAGATGCATTTCCATAATCAGGCGCCTGTAGGCATGTGCCTACAGTGCCTTATGGTAAATCCGGTCCTGCTTATCTACCTTTCATATCTATCTATCTAATCTATCTATCTATCTATCTATCTATCTATCTATCTATCTATCTGCTTTATCTATCTACCATATTGTCATGATCGCTGCTGCAGCAGGTATTGCTGGAAGTAGTAGTGCTGCAGCTCAGGTAGTTCTGATCACTTTCCATGCAAGCTGCATAGCTTTGTCTGCCTTTCCCTGCTGTCAGCTTGTGACTGATTATCATTCACCTGTGTGGGAATCTGCATGTCTGCTCCCATTGGATGACCTCAGTATAAAGATCTGCTTCCTGCAGGACTCCTCGGGTTTTCATAGCTTCAGTTTAAGCCTGTCTTGCTGTCGCTTCAGCCCCCGATCGTGTTTCTTGTTCTAAAGATACTTTGCTGGTCTTTGCATCATATATTGGTTCATTGCCAATATATATGCATACCAGCACGTTTATTATTTTCCTTGTATTCGTGTTACGTTGATACATCAGTGTTGCTGATGTATACGTACACGAACTGTTTATATCCTGTGTGCAGTTAGTCAGCTTTCCAGCGCGTTTTGGTAGGTTGCGCGTACCGTGATCACCCGTGCTGAGGTAGTTACCCTGCTCCTGGTTCTGTTTGTGGATTACGTTCATCTCTGCGAAGAGATAACGAATCCTTCTGAATCCTGTTCTGTTACCATTTGTGGATTGCGTTCATCTCTGCAAAGAGATAACGAATCCTTCTGAATCCTGTTCTGTTACCATTTGTGGATTGCGTTCATCTCTGCGAAGAGATAGCGAATCCTTCTGAGTCCTGTTCCCTGTATTGCTCCAGTCTAAGTCAGTGTTCCTGCTTATGTCATATATCGGTTCATTGCCGATATATACATATGTTAGTCAGACGTTACAAATAGTTTCATTGATAGCTGTAATTGTAATACGCTAGGAAAACATACTTATTGTATTTTTGTCTGTGTTACGTTCATCTATCTTGATCCTGCTATTTCCTGACTATCCTGTCCTGTCTTTGTGAGGCACGCCATCGCTGCAAACGCATTGGCTGCCTCATTCCAGTCTGTCTTGTTGTGGACGCTTGCTGTCACTAAGTAGCGGCTAGCTAGCAAGCCTTCATTCTGTCTACCTGTCCTGATCTCCTCAGTTCTGGTTTATGCGCTCAGCGCTACTTTGCGCTGAGACGTTATAGCGAAAGCATTGTTTGTGGCTGTCGGATCTGCACCGGCTCTGTGCGCCACAATCTCCTTTTGGAGTCAGTCCTCCCCTCCACTAAACTAGGGATAGCCTGTTTCCTTGTGCTAGTGTGTGTACCTCCTCCACGTCAGCTCATGCGTTGCATGCTGACTGTGGAGAATACACCACCAAGCCTTACACATATCTATCTATCTATAATCATTCTATCCATCCTATTTATCTATCTATTTATCTATCTATCATTATGTGTCACCTATTTAAAGATTACTATAACTTTTTTTTAGGTTATAAAATATTAACCCATGTGAACTAATCATTTGGGTACTGAAACAATGTACAGTATCGTCCTGAACACTGTCACATATTCACTCATGTCATGTGCTGCAAGAATTTCCTAGGAGTAGATAATCTGCAGAAAACACTATTCGCACAAGCACAAATACTTGAGTAAGCCAAACCACAGCAGAGCCATGGGGTTCTGAATAGCCTCGCTTGCTTTTTTTTCAAGCCAGTTAATAATATGATATAGAATGGAGACTGAGCTCCTTACAATGGGCTCAGATCAATTTGGTTATTTATGAACCGCTTGTAAGAAGTGCAAGCTCCAGGGGCAAGTCGTGCCTCATTGATTCTGATGTGCAGCTGGGCAGAAAAAAATAAGATGTTTATTTCTACCAAGCAAACTGTTAAAAATAGCCTTAAATAAATCAGTGGCAACTGTTACTTGTTAAACTCACTGTTACATTATTGGGTCCATATATCCGAGATGTTTATGACGTACGAACGCAGCCGAACTGCCAGCAAAGTTATGAGTACGTAAGCAAAATACACTGAAAATAATAATAATGGTTAGCTTGATCATAATAATACCTGTAATTGTTTTATATAATTTTATGATTATTTATTGTTATAGTTGTGTTCATGACAACAATAATTCTTGTTTTGGTTTTCCTAATAATACAATTTTATTCTACTTTTATTTTTATTTTTTTGGTTCAGAATCACACCAGTAAATTAAGTATTTTTATTTGAGTTGTTTTCCTACTGATCATCAAATCATTAAAGCTAAAATGAAACAGGGCAGCGGAGTGAGAATGTATTTCATGTCATATCTGCAGTATGTATACAGGCTGGAAATCAGTAGATGTGATTTGCTACGATCATCGTCATATCTGCAGTATGTATACAGGCTGGAGATCAGTAGATGTGATTTGCTTCGATCATCGTCATATCTGCAGCATATGTACAGGCTGGAGATCAGTAGATGTGATTTGCTACGATCATCGTCATATCTGCAGCATATGTACAGGCTGGAGATCAGTAGATGTAATTTGCTATGATCATCGTTATATCTGCAGTATGTATACAGGCTGGAGATCAGTAGATGTGATTTGCTTCGATCATCGTCATATCTGCAGCATATGTACAGGCTGGAGATCAGTAGATGTGATTTGCTATGATCATAGTTATATCTGCAGTATGTATACAGGCTGGAGATCAGTAGATGTGATTTGCTTCGATCATCGTCATATCTGCAGCATATGCACAGGCTGGAGATCAGTAGATATGATTTGCTATGATCATCGTCATATCTGCAGTATGTATACAGGCTGGAGATCAGTAGATGTGATTTGCTACGATCACCGTCATATTTGCAGTATAAGTACAGGCTGGAGATCAGTAGATGTGATTTGCTATGATCATCGTCATTTCTGCAGCATATGTACAGGCTGGAGATCAGTAGATATGATTTGAATGATCACTGTCATATCTGCAGCAAATGTACAGGCTGTAGATCAGTAGATATGATTTGCTATGATCACCCTCATATCTGCAGCATATGTACAGACTGGAGATCAGTAGATATGATTTGCTATGATCACCGTCATATTTGCAGCATATGAACAGGCTGGAGATCAGTAGATGTGATTTTCTATGCCCCTCATGTAATAACATTGGAGTGGAGCAGCATGTCATGTGTGTGGGTTAGCAGGGCAGGCAGCTATTGATCAGTGCAGGGCTCTCTCTCAGCCTCTCTGCACAGGGCTACAGGCCGCAATCATGAATGTAGATATGTAGAGCACGCAGAATGTAGGTCGCTATACGATAATGTGCCGAGCCTGCAGTCCCATCTGCAGCTCCTCTCCCACCTCTCCGCGCCCAACACAAGCAGAGGAGAGCGCTAAACTAATCGTATTCTGTGATTATCGCTTCAGCAGTAGTAGATATGTGCTGATCAATCTACAGTGAAATATTAAGCTGTGAACTATTTCAAGGGTATAAGCGATTTTCAGCACTTCTAGAATTATCGCAAATTATTTCTGTTTTAAGAAAGCACACTTTTGTTTTCCATTGAAAGATAATAGTGAGACATGGATAGATGGAGAGATACAGACAGATTAGAATAACAGAATAGATGGATGGATGAATAATGATGGTAAATAGATATATAGAGATAGATAGAGGCAGATGGAAAGATAGATAGATAGATAGATAGATAGATAGATAGATAGATAGATAGATAGATAGATAGATAGATGGGTAGATAGATAGATAGATAGCTATCATATATAAATAATATAGTATAGTATGATATATATATTCACCAATTTCTTTTCATCTCAGTGAAAATGCAGTAATGATCATAAAATTTCCATAAATATTTATATAGCGGAGCCATGTGTGTGTATACACTGTATAGTATGTGTGTATGTATATATATATATATATATATATATATATATATATATATATATATATATGTGTGTATATATATATATATATATATATATATATATTTATATATATATATATATATATATATATATATATATATATATATATAAATATATATATATATATAATGAGATATATATTGTGCCTGGTGCATGTGACATCCGTGTCCCCCTTCTCCAGCCTATGCCCATGTGTCTTGGCTCCCATGGTGTTATTAGAGCCCTGTGATTATATCCTATATGTTTATGAATGTGTAATCCCCTGGTCACGTGGTGCAGCTGCCTCCCCCTCCGCTCTGCTATATTGCAGTTAGGCCATCACACTAATGCCTTGTGACTGGCTCCTCTCTAGTGACAATGGCACGCAGCTGCCTCGGAATCAATAGTTGTCAGAAATATGAAAACAGTGGTGACACACAACTTCCATCCTGGCTGGGCCGCCTCATAAGAAAAGGGATGGGAAGTGTGCAGCCCTTCCCAGGCTGAAGAAGTGCAGCAGTCCCCTCTCCCCGGCACTAGAGCTTGTTCCCAGCAGATAGAGCTACATCTGTTGGGTTTGTAATGTAATTTGTAATTACTACCCTTCATGTGGTCCGATGCCTTGAACCATCTTTAATTAAAAGCATAATTAAGGAAGATCTGAGGAAGGACAATTAGCAGATGGCCTGCCTCTCCACACTGTGGATGTACAGGCTCCAATCTGACCATGTAGAATAATACACACCTTCCACAATTCAATCACACTGCTCACAAGAAGGCTGCCGCCTCATTGGAGGAAGGTGGGAGCTGCATAATGGGACCAGTGTGGGTGTCTCAAACCAATATAGAAAATCCAACGCCGAATGATAACCTTCGAGTCGCTGATTGCAAGTTATTACACGTCAGGATTGTGAGTCAGTCATCCATGATTGTGTATGGAGAGATGTGGGTGTCTGCATGTCAGAGGCTGGGGGAATGGAATAATGTGTGCGCATAATGTCAGCCAGGTGGGTGCAGATAAAGGCAAACAGAGGGGTCTGGGTGACCATAGTCTACAAAATCACCAGAGAGAGAGACAGCACACCGTAGCATACACCACAAGTCCTAGATGTACTGGTTGACCATAAGGGTGTCCAATTGTCCATACAGTTTATTGTTATCGTTATGCATTATAAAGCACTAACATTTTCCACACTGCTTTACAGAGTACATTGTACAATTCATATCACATAGGGTAGTGCAGGTTGACTGCAATGCAGGGGTGTACCTAGGGTGGAGCAGCCTCTGCAATCTCAGGGGGGGCCAGAGATGCGGGGGGGGGGGCAACTAATAAGCTTCCCTTCCTCTGATACAGGGCACTACACTTCAGATCAGGTGTTTGTGTGGCTACACTTCTTATGAGTGGGAAGATCATGATGGCCACACTTGTTTTATGACCCTAGTGAGATGGGCCCCAAGGCCATGAAAGGCACAAAGGAGAGGCAAGGGAAGGGGTGTGAACATTGGAGGGCCCCTTCACAATTTCTCGGGGGTGGGGGGCCACGAATTGTAGTTACACCACTGTTGCAAAGGGTTTCCAGAGTGGTAAGTTTTGTGGTGTGCAGTAAAGTTAGCCTTCAGAACTTAAGTAGTCCGGTTAGGGTTAAGCTACATACAGACACTCAGTTACCATTGCACAAGATGATTGTTAGTAGTTTAGGCTCAGTCACTGTATAGGTGCACCGCTCGGATATCTATAGAAGTGAGTGCATTGACCAGCCTAGTTCCATGCATGTATCATACATCGCTGGATGGGCAATTGAGAGGTTGGAGAAGTGGCAGTCAGGCCAGCCAGAGAACGTGGGCAGCCAGCACACTTGCAGTGCAGTTCGGTAGGTAAACCCGCATTCATATCTGGATTTGCGGATTCAGCAGAAGCCGGAGTTTAAGGTGCCAGGACTTCTGTGCCTTCTGTGTGGATGGAATGTAAAGTAGTACCTGCCGGCCACAGAGATGGTTCAGTTTTTTCGGGGAGTCCAGTGTGGTGAGAGGTCCATCAAGCCCCTCTAAATAGTCACAGTCAATCACACCATCCACATAGGACTCGACCCTCCTGTGATGAATCAACGGGTTTTTATTGCGTACATGAGCGGTGATATAGCACACAGAAAGCACAACATTTCGGGCAAAGGCCCTTTCTCAAGTGTTTGAAAAGAAGCACTTGAGAAAGGGCCTTTGCCCGAAACGTTGTGCTTTCTGTGTGCTATATCACCACTCATGTACGCAATAAAAACCTGTTGATTCATCACAGGAGGGTCGAGTCCTATGTGGATGGTGTGATTGACCTTCTGTGTGGATGGAGCCAATGATGTCATTGGACTTTGGTGCTCACATACCTGAGACAATCACAAATAACTGTCCGAGATAAGGAAAATCTACCATTATTATACAGCTTTAGGCTATGCTGAGGAAGTTAGAGTTAGGTGTCCTTTGTGGGAAGGTTTTGGCAGCAGTGTCTATGTGAAAAATTAGTTTTTATTAATTTAAATTGCACCGACATATTCTACAGCACTTTCATTAAACACATCATGATACTAGCTGTCCCTCCAGTCTGACAACCCAGGGGGGCTTTTGGGGGAAAGCCAATTAACCTACCAATATGTTTTTAGGCGAAAGCCAGAGTGCCTGAAAGAAATGCTCACAAACACAAGGAGAGCGAACACACTCGATGGAAATAGTGTCCTGGATCTGCACATAGGACTCCAGTGCTAACCACTTAGCTACTGTCAAACCATGACAAAGGGATCACTATGTATGATAGTATAGGGAAGCAGATCTGGAATTACAATCTGGCCTAACATACAATTAAAAACTTGTCTCTCAAACCCACAAGATACATAAATAACATAACTAAGTGTCAGTGGAAGGAAGAATAACAGCATAGTCAATAAGAAGTTGGAAAATGTTTTTAATAGTATGTGTTTTCCTGTGGGACCTAAAGTTTCCTCCAAAGCTCTAAAATATGCTGGTAGATAAATAGCCATATAAATATACTATGGACCTAGTTATATTGGGTGACCAAGAGACAGCCTGGAGAAAAAATACAGAGACAACGGGGAGCCCCAATAATGTAATAAGTAATGGCAAGGATTGTTAAAATTGTGGTGAAGAGTGGTACTCACAAAAGGAGGTTGCAGACGGGCAACCAACCACTGGAGGCAGGTGGAGATCAACAACCCTGACTCCACTCAGGTGTCCAGATACACTGGACGCTGGTCGCACTCTTGGCAAAGAACTCCAAATTAGTTGTGATGGTGAGGGTACACCTAACCAAAATGAAACACCCCTCCCAAAGGAGGGTGGGTAGCACAAGGAGGAAGAAGAGCCCAAATATTGATAAAACTGTTTTAAAAACAGCTAAAATAGAAAAAGGTTGAGGTGGCTTACCTCAAATGATGACAAATTTGTATATGGAATAAACAAATTTTATGAAGCACTTGGCAACGCGTTTCATGGGGGAAACAGGAAAAAAGGGTGCATATGGCTAATGGACAAAAAGCGCGCACCATAGACTGCAATGCAAAATATCGGCTATTGGGCACCAGAGCAGAAATTAGGGCACTCGATAAATAGCAGTTACCGGGACCTTGAATAATAAAGATGTTCCTTTACAGAATAAGGTTTGCTGCAAATATCGTTTCCAAATTCGTTTTGACTTTCGGTTAAACTTATTTTATCATTTTACAAATCGTTTTCAGAAGTATAATGCGTTCATTTTCATTTTCAAGCTTATTGTATTACAAATATATTGCCTTTTGTATTAACCTTGTTTACAGAATTATAATACGTAAATTATAGTTTTCGGATTTATTATCTTACTAATATATCACTTTTAATATTAACGTTATTTTAAGATTTTTAATGCATATGTGATTGTAAGGCTATTTATTCTATTACAAATATGTAACTTTTTCTATTCAGAACATTTTTAATGCATACGTGATTTTAAGGCTATTTATTCTATTACAAATATATAACTTTTTCTATTCATCATGTTATTTGTAGTGAAGTATTTTACGTTCTCAAATATATTATTGTTCCTATTTGTGTAAGGGTGTTTATGCAGTGGGGGTGGTTAGGGTTAGGCACCACCAGAGAGGGTGGGTTAGGGTTAGGCACCACCAGGGGGATGGTTATGCACCACAGGAGGAGGTGATTAGGGTTAGGCACCAACAGGAGGGTGGTTAGGGTTAGGCACCACCAGGGAGAGTGGTTAGGGTTAGGCACCACCAGGGGGTGTGTCTAGGGTTAGGCACCACCAGGAAGGGAGGTTAGGGTTAGGCACAACCAGGGGGGGTTTAGGGTTATGCACTACCTGGGGGGGGTCTTAGGGTAAGGCTTAACCAGGGTTTTTTTAAGGTTAGGCACCACCTGGGGGGTCTAGGGGTTAGAGATAGGTACAGGGAGGGTTCTGTGTGAGAGTGCGGTTAGGTATAGTTGCAACAAAATATTGTAATATCTACACTTTTATTACTATGCTTAATACCACCGAGGGGGGGGGGAGTTAAGGGTTAGACACCACCGTGGGGTTTTTAGGGTTAAGCATCATCAGGGGGGTCTAGGGGTAGCAGGAAAAAAGGGCGCAGGATGAGGGTGGACGAAAAGGGCGCCATCATAGACTTTAATGCAGTTACCGTTAATACGGCAAAAAAGCAGAAAAAAGGGCGCCGCAAAAAATATCGTTCACCACATTAGAACATTATAGTTTTTGAAGTAGTTATCATTTTAGAAGTTTGCAACGTTATAGTTTTTGTCATATTATTTTGTTTATATGTACAAATTTTACGTTATCAAAGATATTATCATTTCTATGTGTAAAAGGGTGTTTCTGCAGAGGGAGTAGTTAGGGTTAGGCAACAACAGGGGGAGTAGTTAGGGTTAGGCACTACGCGGGCGAGGGTTAGTTTTAGGCAACACCAGGGGGGTGGTTAGGGTTAGGCACCAACTGGGGGTAGGGTTAGGCACCACCGGGGGGGGGGGTAATTAGGGTTAGGCGCCACCAGTGGAGAGGTTAGTTTTAGGCACCACCAGGGTATGGTTCTGTTTGAGAGTACTGTAGGGTTGGATTACACTGTATTGTTGAATTACGTAACGATTTTTAGTGTTATCTTTTCATTATTATTTCCTGTCTGTAATAACAATGGTATTTATTGCTAACCAAGTTTGACAACGATGTTTATCGTTATCAGATTACGTTATCCACCTGTGCCATTTCGTTATCAGTGTGAGAGTAGGGTTATATATAGTTGCAGTAAAATATCTGTAATACCTACAATTTTATTAGTATGCTTAATACAAGAGTAAATATCGTTTTTTGTTATAGAAGGTATTTTGCGTTTTGATTACCGTTAATTCAACAGAACTTGATCTTAGGTTATAATATTAGAAACGAAAAATATTGTTTTACATAAAAACTTATCATTTTGTCTATATCCCGCGCCCTTTTTTCCAGGCGCCCTTTTTGCATGTACGCTTCGTGGGTCCCTGCCCACTTCCTCAGGCCTAATACAGTGCCAGAAATAAATCATGCCTGCATGAGGAACGCGTTTTATCAATATTTGGGCACCTCTTCCCCCCTTATTCTATGGACCTGCAAGTAGAATTATAACATTGAGACATTGACTTGGAGCACCAAATCCTTCCAAGGACATCTACAGTGTTAGAGGTGCAAGAAGAGGATGGGGAACAGTTTGTTAATGATTACTATTATTCAAAGCATCTATAGAAGTGATCACTACCAGCACAGAACCAATAGAATACTAATACTATAGCTGAATGAGGGCCCCTCTAGCCCAAGGGCCCCTGGTGTGGTCGCAACCACTGCATCTCCTATTACTATGCCACTAGCTGGAACTGATGTTAATAGTTCAGAGTTCTCTGTAAAGTGCTGTACAATATATTAGAGCTAAATCAGTATAACAAATTCTATCTATAGACTGTAACTACACTACATATTTCATATACTTTACTTATAATGGCCTAATAAGTTCCACATACTGAATAGAGTGTGACGTTTTTTCTTGTAATCTCCTTTTGTAGACTTAATTTATCTGGATGACTATCTTTTAATATATTCACAGACAGCATACAAATGTGTGGGAGAAGGAGGGGGAATCTCGACAATTGGCTAATCATATTTCAATCAGCCATACAGCTGCAACGACGAGAATGTAGAGACCCCATTAAGTCAGGAATGAGATGTTTGCTCAGTATAATCTATACTGATCTGGAACAGCCAAATCTCATTTACATCTACACCTTGAAGTTGCAGAGACCATTACTGGGGAACAATCCAACGGATGAATTATTCAGCAAGGTACAGAATTATGTATTAGCGCCGAATTTCCAGGAACACAGACACACAATCAGCAGCGAAATAAAATTATTTTGGTTCCATTCTCAGTGTTGTGTTATTGGCGTTGATTTTATTCAAAGTGAGGCAGAGATGAATTATAATCATTCCAATTATCTTCAAGATAGTTTCTATAGGACACAGGTTGTCAAAGGGGAAAAAGTATTTTCTTGCTGCTGTGTGGCTCCATTTTCCAGTCGGTTTGTCCTTCCTGCTGCTTGAGTAACTTTCTTTCTTTTCCCCCTTTTGCATACTCGGATTGTTTTATGTTCCCATGATGCACATAGACAGCAGTGATGTGGAGATCACAGTCGAGTATGGCGCAACAGTCACCATAGCCCAATAGAATATCATGTAACATATATATATATATATATATATATATATATATATATATATATATATATATATATATATATATATATATATATACAGTATATATATATATATATATATATATATATACTTACATAACATTACATCTTTCTTTAAATAAACCTGTAAGGGGTACGTGAACTCAGAACCTCTTTGCCAAACTAAAGCTATGAGAGAGTTCTCCTCACAAAGACAATTCCACACATGCATTTTGTCCACAGCTTGTTTCAGGGGATAATTATTTCATTTCCTGTCAGCATCCACTGCGAGTCTCTGTGAGCTGACCTTTATATGAATACAAATTTAAGAGGCACCCAGAATTACAAATAGATCATTAAAAGGTTAAAGTGGGATAATACTCTGACATAACATATAATAAATATGTGTTTTACTACTTTTTATTCGCCATACTGTTACAATATTTGCTTTCTTGGAAAAGTAATATTGTCTGTTTACAAATTACAAAGTACCAAAGAACAGTTTATCTGCTGTGAAAGCTGCCATTGCATTTTCTTACATAGGTGCTGTATTTATATATTAAAATCTAGTGATCACTTCTCAGCTGCACACATACTAGCAGAGAGAGCTCAATTTAAGCACTTTGCTAATTTTTACTAACTGTAGCAGACAAGGGAATTTAACCAAAAGATGTTATCACCATTTTGGATGCAGCAACAAGCTTTTCACTGAAGAAGTCAATGCTGTGTTTAACTGTTTGAATGCTATTCTGATGTTACTTACCTCGTTATCAAATCATTGGTCAATATCATATGCAAATTATATAAATGTTCAATATATATGCATGTGGCTAATCTTATGTAAAAGGTCTAGCTCTTTGCTTTACATGTATGAAACACATTTGTTAACATTCTTCTAATAATCTTTTAATCAACTTATAGTAATTCTAGCATGTTTAAATAGTTTTAAGTTAATTTTACCTAGTGACCCTCTTTTAAGAGATCCTACTAAGGTATGGTGAGACTTCTAAGGTACATTTCTTGTGAAGAGATGGACTGTGCTTTCTAGATCTGAGAGAAGGTGGTCCAGAAGGCCCAGAATATTCTAGTCTGGTGTCATTGTATGCTAGCCAGTGGCAATCAAGGACACGAGTAGTGTTGGTTTTAGAACTCGGCAGAATGAATTCCAAATTCTCTCACACAGCACACTTCAGCACCTGAAGCAGTGGACAGGGTCACGGGGAGTTCACTTACTTAGGTTCACGCTGCAATTCACATGACTCCAATACTTCCTCTAACCGGAAGTGAACTCCCAGTGACCCTGTCCACTGGTTTGGGGCGGGGGCTGAAGTGTGGTGTGTGGGAGAATTCTGGTTTCAAACACCAACACTACCCATGAGTAATTTTCCTTAAAGGAAACCTAAACTGAGAAGGTTTAGCCACAGCCCCTGAACAAGCATGCAGATCAGGTGCTCTGACTGAAGTCAGACTGGATTGCTGCATGCTTGTTTCAGGTGTGTGATGCAAACACTACTGAGGCCACATAGATAAGCAGGACTGCCAGGCAACTGGTATTTTTTAAAAGGAAACATCCATATCCCTCTCAGTCTAGGTTCCCTTTTAAGAACAAGCGACACCCATGCTAACCTAGAAATAAAAAACACATATATAAGTAGATAAATACTACTTCTACTTGCATAACAGATATATTGCACTGTCCACGTAATGATTCCTGTGAATTTTATAAAAGAAAAGCAGAAAATCCTATTCTAGGCAGTGGCCATCTTGCCAAGCTAATGCTGACATCCAGGGCAGTTTCTAGGCTAAAATGCACCCGGGGCGAGGGTGTAAAAATTGTGCCCCCTCACAGAGCCAGGTATACGTGCCCGCAGTATAGGTTAGCCAGGTCTAGTTGCACTCAGTATAGGTAGCCAGCTATAGGTGCCCCCAGTATAGGTAGCCAGACATAGGTGCCCCAGTATAGGTGCACAGCTATTGGTCCCCCCAGTATAGGTAGCCAGGCATAGGTGCCCCAGTATCATTGCCCCCAGTATAGGTAAGCCAGGTTGGTGCCCCCAGTATAGGTTAGATAGGCAGGTGCCCCTGGTAAAGGTTAGATAGGTAGGTGCCCCCAGTATAGGTTAGCTAGGTGGGTGCCTCTAATATAGGGAGTCAGAATAGTTGCCCCCGGCATAGGTTAGATAGGTATGTGCCCCCAGTATAGGTTAGTTAGGTAGGTGCCTCCAATATAGGTAGCCAGTATAGTTGCCCCCAGTATAGGTTAGATAGGTAGGTGCCCCCAGTATAGATTAGAGAGGTAGCTGCCCCCCAGTATAGGTAGATAGGTAACTGCCCCCCAGTATAGGTTACATAGGTAGCTGCCCCCTTTATAGGTTAGATTAGGTAGGTGCCCCCCAGTATAGAGCTCTGACTTGGGCTGTATTGCTAGGGAAATTTTTGCTGCTTGGTGGGGGGATTTATTTGTTGTAAATGCTGTAAATAACTGTGCACTATATACTCCTGACGACGCCCCGGATTGAGGTGAAACGATCGTTGAGTGGCACCCTATTGTTACACTAACTATGTCTCACCATATGCACGTTCCTTTGAATCATATACTATTACCCAGCTATCTTCTGTGAAGGCAAATGCACACCTATATCTCCTATGGGAATAATACACCTTAAGGCCTCTTGCACACTGCAAGTGATTCCAATTCAGATTCCGCTTTTTAATCAGTTTTTACATCCGATTCAGATTCCGATTTGCAGTTTGCTCCCTGCACACTGCAAAGCGGAATCTGAATCGGATGTAAAAACTGATTAAAAAGTGGAATCTGAATCGGAATCACTTGCAGTGTGCAAGAGGCCTAAGAGACATCAATGAATGGCTGAAACACGAGTTTCTTTACAAGCCATCTCGAGTGTCTAGGTGTACCAATGATTATCTGATGTGCATTAGTCGGTTACACTTCTGGTAAAGCAACTAGGGGCATTCAATTGTCTATAGTAAGTGTACTTGCAAGATAGCTACACCTCATGATATACGTATGGGGGGGATCAGCAAAGACCCTTGTAATGTGTATACAATAGACTCCCAATGTAATTGCTGGATGCTACAAAAAATTGATGACTATAGCACAAGTTTTATCGTTTGTAAATAAGCAAATCCCTGCTTGTGAAACAAGAGGCCCCCACTGAGGCCTACAAACAGGGATAGGATTCACATAATTTCCTTTGTGTACATGAATGTGGGAGGTAAACAGTTAATTGAAATGTAAGTGTATGTCTGTTTATTAAAAAAATGTATGTAGATGTAGTTTTCCTATTTAGCCACAAGATGTCCTCAGTCATTTATTTTTTTTTATGCGTCCTGTAAGTGTAACATATACGCTTACAGGAAGTGAAGAGGGGAGGTAGGACTTAGAATGAAGCTGTTGGTCTTTCTAACGGGGACTTAGATCAATGAATGCATTCCCATTCATTGATGTCCAGGCTATTGGGTGGTGGCGCTGGAACGCGCAGCAGCATGGTGGCACCCTTTTGGACGTAGGAGCTACGTCCAAAAGGCTTAAATGGCACAATCATTCGTCCTACCACACAAGCCCGCTGCCTGGGTGTCACCCTGGACTCAGCCCTCTCCTTCACCTCCCACATCCAAACCGTAGCTAGAGCCTGCTATCTCCACTTGCGCAACATCTCCAAGATCCGGCCTTTCCTGACCCCAGACACTGCCAAACTCTTTGTCCATGCCCTCATCATCTCCCGCCTGGACTACTGCAACTCCCTCTTGTCAGGCCTTCCTCAAAACCGCATCGCCCCCCTAAAATCCATCATGAACGCAGCAGCCAGACTCATTTACTCCTCCCACCGCTCTGTCTCCACGACTCCACTACGCAAATCCCTTCATTGGCTCCCAATTCACTTCAGAATCAGCTTCAAGATCCTATGTTTGGCATACAAATCCATACACAAGTCCTGCCCAACCTACATCTCTGATCTGGTCAGCAGATATACACCTGGCCGTCCACTTCGCTTCTCCAACGACCTCCTCTTAACCACCCCACGCATCTCGCACTCCCATGCACGACTGCAGGACTTCACTAGAGCTGCCCCCATCCTGTGGAACTCTCTCCCACTGCCTGTCAGGCTCTCTCCCACCTTCAACACCTTTAAAAAAGCACTAAAAACTCACTTCTTCAAGGAGGCCTACATCAACTCAACACTGCCCTAATCCTTTCTGCCAATAACTTCTTGATGCACCCCCTCCTTCGTGAAACCAACCACTCTCTCTAGATTGTAAGCCTTTGGCAGGGCCCTCTCCCCTTGTGTATCTTACTTGATTGTGTGCACTTTACCCAGAATTTGGAACTGGTAATTTTTACCACTACCACTCCAGTTTATGATCTGGTATGTACTACTATCTGCATTGTGTTGTGTATCTTATTGCTATTACCTGTATTGTTGTATCTATGATTTGTTACCTGTATTGCTCCGTCACCCCAGTTATCATTGTCTGTAATCCTATTTATTGTACAGTGCTGCGTAATATGTTGGCGCTATATAAATCTAATAAATAATAATAATAATAATAATGGTTAAACTTACATAATTACAATTGGTATTAAAGGTAATAGGTAAAGGACAAGGTAAAGGACAAGGTATTACACCACCTGGTTCCTGCCTTATCTCTCCTTTCCCACTTTCAGTTTTCACAGTGATGCGCGAATGCATCAGAACCACTCTGGCTGTGCCAAGTAGGGATACAGAGATTCTGATGCGTGATGTGTATTTTTGCTGTATGCCATCCACTTTTTCCTCTGCATGCAAATCGGACGGCAGCCTATTGATTTCAATAGGGGAAAATGCTGCAAATCGGACATAGTAGAAATAGGCCATTATACCAAGGAACAAATAAATAAAAATAACAATAATAATAATAAATAAACAAATAGGTGACAAATTCCCCTATGACCAGTTGCCTATTACTTGTGTTTAAGCGAGTTCAAAAGATGGGAAATGCTTAACAAATATCAACATTATGGCAGAAAATACCATTATCAATCATTACAGCTGTTTCAGGTTTTGTTGTTTTTGTCTCTACATACCTCTTAAGGACCAAGCAAATTTTCAAACTTCTGCAATGCCTTTGCTTAAAGGACTTACGAGGCCAGTTTAATAAAAAAAAAAAAGTTAGATACCTGCATCCATTTGTAAGGCACGGAGGACGCCGTCCGCACCCTCCGTGCCGTTTCGCCGGGTCCCCGCCACTCAGTAGCCCCCCGATCCGCCCCCGACCGCACTGCCCGGGGCGATCTCTCCAGCCTGCAGAAAGATGGCCACCGGAGCTGGCCACCGGAGCTGGCCACGGCTGCGCAGTCCGCATAGCCGCGAGTGCGGCTGCGCAGCTCTAGGGCCAACCCCCCGATCCACGTAACAGGCTGTTTCCTGTAGCGTGGATCGGGGGGTTGGCCTTAGAGCTGCGCAGCCGCACTCACGGCTATGCGGACTGCGCAGCCGCGGCCAGCTCCGGCAGCCATCTTTCTGCAGGCTGGAGAGCCCGACCCGGGCAGTGCGGTCGGGGGCGGTTCGGGGGGCTACTGAGCTGCAGGGACCCGGCAAAACGGCAAAAGGACAGCGTCCTCCGTGCCTTACAAACGAATGCAGGTATCTAACGTTTTTTTTTTTTTTTTAAACTAGCCTCGTAAGTCCTTTAAGTTAAAAGAACAAATGGGGCTTTCTTTTGATATCATTTAGTTATAAGAAATCTGTAATTTGCTTGTGCATAAAAAATAACAAAAAAATAGAATTTACTGAATTTTTCAAACAAAAATATTTAAATATCTCAAATTACAGTGGTAAAACTTTCAGAAACTGATTAATGCATATGTTTTCTATGCAGAAATGTCAAAATTAGATGATTTATTTTTAGGTACTTTGCAAGATCAGTAAATAGAGGTGAAAATTAAGATTTTAAGAGAGAGAAAACGATAATTACAGTATGTGTTCCTAGTGATCAGATGATCAGGGGCCAATTAAAATCACTCTTCATTTATTCCAGAAGGTCAACCTATTATGTCAGTAGTAACAGCAACAGGTACTATAGTTTCTAGTGCACTGAGGGGAAAAAATGTTCATTCATAGATGTTTCCAGAAGACCAAATCGGGTAGTGTATCACATGCAAAACTATTTAGAAAACACACTTCAATAGATAGTTATAAGAGAGAAGACAGTTTGGCACTTGCAGCTCACGTGTTGTTAAAACAGCTTTAATGAATCTGGCTTATGCAAAATGACATTCAACTTGCATCTCCATAAAAGTACAGTCGTACCCGAACCTATGTTGCTGTGGAATGAAGTTTGGAGCAGTGGTGTGCCTGACGATCGTTTCGCTCTACTGAGTGTCTTTCGAGGCTCTGGAAATTATGTGGAAATAATCATAAGGAAACCAGAGACAAACTAATTTAAAAGAATTATATATACCTGGGGTTTCCTCCAGCTCCATCCTCAGTCTTCTCCCTTTTCGGTACCGGGTCCCATAACTTCAGCCAGTTGCGGCCAATCTGAGCATACGCAGTGCGCTCCCTCCGCCTCTCTCCGACGGAGAATAGTACTGCACCTGTGGCTTACGCTTGTTATGGGTGTGAAGATTATGATGTCTACGCTTGTTTTATGACCCTTGCAAGATGGACCCCGACACTGCCAGGGTCACCAGGGATAGGCAAGGGAAATTGGGAGACTATTGGCGGGTATCCATCAAAGTTTTTTTTTTTGGGGGGGGCAATGATTTGTAGTTACACTCCTGTCCTCAGACACTCCCTGGTTAAGTGGGCTGCCTGGCAAGCATAGGAGTGGGTCTATAGAGCTATATCCCAATAATGAAGCATTCTAATAAGCATCCCACCCTATCCAATGTATACAGGAGTCTTCCTAAGACTCTTTACATATTTTTCAGTAGAGTAAATTAGATTAATTAAAATAACTCGGGGGTGGTAAATGTTAATTTTATCTTTAGGGTGATGGAAGCTCAAAGAGGAAGGATGCTTCCCCATCTCTGCTGTCAAGACTTAAATCAACACGGAGATGGCACAGCAAGTGAGGTAACAAAACTTTCTTCAACCGAGATGGGAGAGGCAGCAAATCAGGATGGGCATCCTAGAAAAGAGCACAGTAAATGTCTATTAACTTAAAGAATACCTAAACACCCATTTACAACCCCCTATGTGATTTATTGATTCCATTTTTACATTGCTGGCAAAGTTATAAAGAGCCTTAGGTAGACTTCTGTTCACATTAGACAAGGTGAGAGTGCCTATCTGATTGTCAAAGAGTGTAGTTACAGATCAATGAGGGCTCATAGCGGTGCAAGTCTGGATTCAACAATCAGTAGACAAAAGTTAAATTAAGCTCAGTCCTCAGTAGAGGAAATGATGCATGAGGTTTAATCCACCATGGTGATGCATCAACCTCATGTGTCATGTCCTCCACTGAGGGTTGGCTTAAATTCAGCTCTTGATTGTTCTGTTACCAAGGTGAATAGCGGGCACCATTTACTCTCACCCCTTCATTACTAAGTAATGCACCATACAAGGGGATGCCCAAAAAGCCCCCAGGCATTGTGCTGGGGAGGCTTTGCTGCCCACTTGCAAGGCATTCCTCCCCTTCTACTGACAGGTATATTGAGCTATCTTAGTAAGAGAGGATGTCTACATTTGCAAAATCTCAGTTACATATATGCTGTAGCATGGCAGTAGCACTTTGCAAGACAAGCAAACATTTTTAATACGCTTTGACTTGATAATCAAGCCATGTCTTGATATACAAAAAGTTGTGATGACATTATGGATGTATTTGTTCTGTATAAGCATGGCACCTTATCACTAGAGATGATCCGAACGGTTCGCCCAGCGGGTAGTTCACGCGGATTTCAGCTGTCTGCATCCTCAGCGGGTAGCGAACACATATCGCATTTCACCGGTCCCCTATACCTTGTCATTGGGCTAAACTTTGACCCTCTACATCACAGTCAGCAGACACATGGCAGCCAATCAGGCTGCACTCTCTCCTGGACCCCCCCCCCCCCATAAAAACGCAGCAGCATCAGCCATGTTCTTAGTCTTTGTCTGCTGCTGTAGTGAGATGAAGGGAGATACAGCGTTGGAGATAGGGAAAGCGTTAGTTAGGCTCTTGTTAGCTTGCTCCTCGCTGAAATTTGTTGCTGAAAGCACCCCAAAAAAGCTCTTTTGAGGACTAGTATTCTTCTGATGTGGTTTTTTTTGTGTGTGTGTGACACTGATACTGCATAGATGCAGCCCTGTTGCAGCTGGCCATTGCTGTACTATGCCAGGCCCAGCACACTGTATTACCAGTGCATATCTTTCCACTGTATTTGTGTGATTTAACTTACTATACCATAGCTATTTGTGGGTGAGACTGCATATATACAGCCCACAGTTGCTAGCTGGAATTTGTAGTCCACCAGCCAACACACTGTATTATACCAGTGCATATCTTTGCACTGTAATTGTGTGATTTAACTTACTATAACACAGCTATTTGTGGGTGACACTGCATAGATACAGCCCACAGTTGCTAGCTGGAATTTGAAGTCCACCAGCCAGCAC
Source organism: Hyperolius riggenbachi (assembly GCF_040937935.1). NCBI lineage: Eukaryota > Metazoa > Chordata > Amphibia > Anura > Hyperoliidae > Hyperolius > Hyperolius riggenbachi. The sequence goes on from NC_090656.1 coordinate 91,630,292, forward strand.
ACTGTATTATATATACCAGTGAATATCTTTCCACATCCAGATACAGCCCTGTCTGTCGCAGCTAGCCCTTGCTGTACTGTGCCAGGCCCAGCACACTGTATTATACCACTGCATATCTTTCCACTGTATTTGTGTGATTTAACTTACTATACCATATCTCTCTTTGTGGGTGACACACTGCACACAGCCCACAGAGAGACAGGGACAGTTAGCTAGGCTGTTATTTATTGCTGAAACACCCCAAAACAAAAGCCCTTTTAAGGGCTCATATTGTTCTATTCGTGTGTGTGTGTGTGTGTGTGTATATGTGTGTGTGTGTGTGGTGTGTGTGTGGTGTGTGTGTGTGTGTGTGTGTGTGTGTGTGTGTGTGTGTGTGTGTGTGTGTGTGTGTGTGTGTGTGTGTGTGTGTGTGTGAGAGAGAGAGAGAGAGAGAGAGAGAGAGAGAGAGGCTGCATACAGGCCAGGCCACAGTCATTGCTGGGCCTTGCAGATCTATTGTCCTCTTATATCTATTACAAGCCAGCACACTGTCTATCATCATAAGCTGTGCTTAGCTTGCAACTGTACAGTATCTGTTATTGATATCTGTGTGGATTACACACTGCATACAGGCTACAGTCAGTTGCTGTCCCTTGTAGTACTACTATACTCTTCTAACTATTGCAAGCAAGCCAGCACACTGTGTATTATAAGCAGTGCTTAGCTACAGTGGAGGAAATAATTATTTGACCCCTCACTGATTTTGTAAGTTTGTCCAATGACAAAGAAATGAAAAGTCTCAGAACAGTATCATTTCAATGGTAGGTTTATTTTTACAGTGGCAGATAGCACATCAAAAGGAAAATCGAAAAAATAACCTTAAATAAAAGATAGCAACTGATTTGCATTTCATTGAGTGAAATAAGTTTTTGAACCCTCAAACAATAAAAGACTTAATACTTAGTGGAAAAACCCTTGTTTGCAAGCACAGAGGTCAAACGTTTCTTGGAATTGATGACCAAGTTTGCACACATTTTAGGAGGAATGTTGGTCCACTCCTCTTTGCAGATCATCTCTAAATCCCTAAGGTTTCGAGGCTGTCTCTGTGCAACTCTGAGCTTGAGCTCCCTCCATAGGTTTTCTATTGGATTAAGGTCCGGAGACTAACTAGGCCACTCCATGACCTTAATGTGCTTCTTCTTGAGCCACTCCTTTGTTGCCTTTGCTGTATGTTTTGGGTCATTGTCGTGCTGGAACACCCATCCACGACCCATTTTCAGTTTCCTGGCAGAGGGAAGGAGGTTGTCGTTCAGGATTTCACGATGCATGGCTCCGTCCATTTTCCCGTTAATGCGATTAAGTTGTCCTGTGCCCTTAGCAGAAAAACACCCCCAAAGCAAAATGTTTCCACCTCCATGCTTGACGGTGGGGACGGTGTTTTGGGGGTCATAGGCAACATTTTTCTTCCTCCAAACACAGCGAGTTGAGTTAATGCCAAAGATCTCTATTTTGGTCTCATCAGACCACAGCACCTTCTCCCAGTCACTCACAGAATCATTCAGGTGTTCATTGGCAAACTTCAGACGGGCCTGCACATGTGCCTTCTTGAGCAGGGGGACCTTGCGAGCCCTGCAGGATTTTAATCCATTGCGGTGTAATGTGTTTCCAATGGTTTTCTTGGTGACTGTGGTCCCTGCTAATTTGAGGTCATTCACTAACTCCTCCCGTGTAGTTCTAGGATGCTTTTTCACCTTTCTCAGAACCATTGACACCCCACGAGGTGAGATCTTGCGTGGAGCCCCAGAGCGAGGTCGATTGATGGTCATTTTGTGCTCCTTCCATTTTCGAACAATCGCACCAACAGTTGTCACCTTTTCTCCCAGCTTCTTGCTAATGGTTTTGTAGCCCATTCCAGCCTTGTGCAGGTCTACAATTTTGTCTCTGACATCCTTGGACAGCTCTTTGGTCTTTCCCATGTTGAAGAGTTTGAAGTCTGCTTGATTGATTGATTCTGTGGACAGATGTCTTTTATACAGGTGACTAGTTAAGACAGGTGTCCTTAATGAGGGTGACTAATTGAGTAGAAGTGTCTAACCACTCTGTGGGAGCCAGAACTCTTAATGGTTGGTAGGGGTTCAAAAACTTATTTCACTCAATGAAATGCAAATCAGTTGCTATCTTTTATTTAAGGTTATTTTTTCGATTTTCCTTTTGATGTGCTGTCTGCCACTGTTAAAATAAACCTACCATTGAAATGATACTGTTCTGAGACTTTTCATTTCTTTGTCATTGGACAAACTTACAAAATCAGTGAGGGGTCAAATAATTATTTCCTCCACTGTATACTATAGTATATCTTTCTGTGTATGTTAAAGTACACAGCCATGTGATATACACACACACACACACACACAAACAGCTGCTGTGTATTTGTGTGCCCCTTTGTGATTACACACTTGTCTACCACTATTGAATATTGTTAGTACTACTGCGCATACATCCCTCCCCCACCCCACTCCCATATTGAATAAATAACAGGCAGAGGCAGGCCAACCGCAGGTCTGTTCGAGGTCGTGCTGGCATCAGTGGTGCTCAAATACCCCTTTTTAAAATTCGAGTTTGGTCGAATTCGAATAGTAAATTATTCGAGGTCAGTCGAATATTCGAGTCGAATAATTTTTACTATTCGATTCGACCTCGGACTTCGAGCTCACTATTCGAGTCGGTATTCGAGCTCATTATTCGGGCTGACTATTCGAATTGGCCTTAAATAGCTTCCAACACTTGTTTTGAGGGTGAATGATGCAAGAAACATCTTTTTTTCCAAGTAACAACAGCAAGTGATTATGTGGGGATGTTCCTTTAAAAAAAAAAAGGTGAAAAGAGAAGTTGTTTCCAGAATTTTGTTCAGTACTGTATATACTTCTTCTTCTTCTTCTTTTTCTTTATCTTCTATCTTCTTCTTCTTCTATATCTTCTTCTTCTATATCTTCTTCTTCTATATCTTCTTCTATATCTTCTTCTTCTTCTATATTGTCTTCTTCTTCTTCTTCATCTTCTTCTTCTTCATCTTCTTCATCTTCTTCATCATCATCTTCTTCATCTTCTTCTTCATCATCATCTTCTTCTTCTTCTTCTTCTTCTTCATCTTCTTCATCTTCTTCATCTTCTTCATCTTCTTCTTCTTCATCTTCTTCTTCTTCATCTTCTTCTTCATCTTCTTCATCTTCTTCATCTTCTTCTTCATCTTCTTCATCTTCTTCTTCTTCTTCTTCTTCTTCATCTTCTTCTTCTTTTCCTTCTTCTTCTTCTTCTTCTTCTTCTTCTTCTTCTTCTTCTTCTTCTTCTTCTTCTTCATCTTCTTTATCTTCTTCTTCATTTTCTTCTTCTTCATCTTCTTCTTCTTCTTCTTCTCCTTCTCCTTCTTCTTCTTCTTCTTCTTCTTCTTCTTCTTCTTCTTCTTCTTCTTCTTCTTCTTCTTCTTCTTCTTCTTCTTCTTCTTCTTCTTCTTCTTCTTCTTCTTCTTCTTCTTCATCTTCTTCTTCTTCATCTTCTTCATCTTCTTCATCTTCTTCTATATCGTCTTCTTCTTCACTTATTTCTCTTTTCAATTTTTTTTTTTAAAGAAATGCAGCTATTTTTGAGCGTAACAAATAGCTGGTGGCGCACGCATGTTGGAAGCGCCATTGTATGTGCTCCCTGGCAGTGGAAACACACAGACAGCAGGAGGTAAATTCAGCAGCAGGAGGAGGAGGATGAGTGTGTGGCAGCAGGCAGTCAATGAGGCAGGCAGCGTGACATAATAGCCCTGGTACCTAGCGGTGATACCAGGGCTGTAAATAAACACAGCAGGCAGGAGGTCCCAGACAGCGGTCGTGCAGCCCACATCGTGTCCAATACACAACTGGGACAACACAGTTTTCAACCCGGGCACCTCAGAAAAATTAAACCTTTTTTTTTTTTTAATGGTTTTTTGGTTTTGTTTGTACAACCAATTACACAGATATATAGCTATTGTTTGACGTAATAGCTGGTGGCAGAGTGGCAGCAGAATGTAATTCTGTGTACCCTGGCAGTGGGAAACACAGACCGACAGCAGCAGTAGCAGGAGAAATGGAGGAGTAATGTGAGCAGCTATTGTTTGACGTAATAGCTGGTGGCAGTGTGGCAGCAGAAGGTAATTCTGTGTACCCTGGCAGTGGGAAACACAGACAGACAGCAGCAGCAGGAGGAATGGAGGAGTAGTGTGAGTGTGGCAGCAGGCAGGCAGCGTGACATAATAGCCCTGGTACCTAGCTGTGATACCAGGGCTGTAAATAAACACAACAGGAGGTCCCAGACAGCGGTCGTGCAGCCCACATCGTGTCCAATACACAACTGGGACAACACAGTTTTCAACCCGGGCACCTCAGAAAAATTAAACCTTTTTTTTTTTTTAATGGTTTGTTGGTTTTGTTTGTACAACCAATTACACAGATATATAGCTATTGTTTGACGTAATAGCTGGTGGCAGAGTGGCAGCAGAATGTAATTCTGTGTACCCTGGCAGTGGGAAACACAGACCGACAGCAGCAGCAGCAGGAGGAATGGAGGAGTAATGTGAGCAGCTATTGTTTGACGTAATAGCTGGTGGCAGTGTGGCAGCAGAAGGTAATTCTGTGTACCCTGGCAGTGGGAAACACAGACAGACAGCAGCAGCAGCAGGAGGAATGGAGGAGTAGTGTGAGTGTGGCAGCAGGCAGGCAGCGTGACATAATAGCCCTGGTACCTAGCTGTGATACCAGGGCTGTAAATAAACACAACAGGAGGTCCCAGACAGCGGTCGTGCAGCCCACATCGTGTCCAATACACAACTGGGAAAACACAGTTTTCAACCCGGGCACCTCAGAAAAATTAAACCTTTTTTTTTTTTTAATGGTTTGTTGGTTTTGTTTGTACAACCAATTACACAGATATATAGCTATTGTTTGACGTAATAGCTGGTGGCAGAGTGGCAGCAGAATGTAATTCTGTGTACCCTGGCAGTGGGAAACACAGACCGACAGCAGCAGCAGCAGGAGGAATGGAGGAGTAATGTGAGCAGCTATTGTTTGACGTAATAGCTGGTGGCAGTGTGGCAGCAGAAGGTAATTCTGTGTACCCTGGCAGTGGGAAACACAGACAGACAGCAGCAGCAGGAGGAATGGAGGAGTAGTGTGAGTGTGGCAGCAGGCAGGCAGCATGACATAATAGCCCTGGTACCTAGCTGTGATACCAGGGCTGTAAATAAACACAACAGGAGGTCCCAGACAGCGGTCGTGCAGCCCACATCGTGTCCAATACACAACTGGGACAACACCGTTTTCAACCGGGCACCTCAGAAAAATTAAACCTTTTTTTTTTTTTTTAATGGTTTGTTGGTTTTGTTTGTACAACCAATTACACAGATATATAGCTATTGTTTGACGTAATAGCTGGTGGCAGAGTGGCAGCAGAATGTAATTCTGTGTACCCTGGCAGTGGGAAACACAGACCGACAGCAGCAGTAGCAGGAGGAATGGAGGAGTAATGTGAGCAGCTATTGTTTGACGTAATAGCTGGTGGCAGTGTGGCAGCAGAAGGTAATTCTGTGTACCCTGGCAGTGGGAAACACAGACAGACAGCAGCATCAGCAGGAGGAATGGAGGAGTAGTGTGAGTGTGGCAGCAGGCAGGCAGGCAGCGTGACATAATAGCCCTGGTACCTAGCGGTGATAACAGGGCTGTAAATAAACACAACAGGAGGTCCCAGACAGTGGTCGTGCAGCCCACATCGTGTCCAATACACAACTGGGACAACACAGCGCTGCGTAATATGTTGGCGCTTTATAAATACAACAAATAAATAAATAAATAAAATAAAACACAGTTTTCAACCCGGGCACCTCAGAAAAATTAAACCTTTTTTTTTTTAATGGTTTGTTGGTTTTGTTTGTACAACCAATTACACAGATATATAGCTATTGTTTGACGTAATAGCTGGTGGCAGAGTGGCAGCAGAATGTAATTCTGTGTACCCTGGCAGTGGGAAACACAGACAGACAGCAGAAGGGCAGTACACAGCAGCCCACTGTAGGTGTAAAATGTGTGGCTGCAGGCGACGTAATAGTCAAACTGAACCAGGCTGGCTTAGTGAGCAGGAGCCAGGAGGTGGTAAAGGGTGGTAAGGCACATTAACGATGGTTCTTAGCCAGTTCATGTCCCCCTCTCGCCGACAACAGGGGCCAGGAACTTGCCTTCCACCCACGCCTGGTTCATCTTGAGAAACGTCAGTCTGTCCACAGACTTGTGAGACAGACGTGAGCGTTTCTCGGTGACCACGCCACCAGCTGCACTGAAGCAGCGCTCGGACAGCACACTGGAAGGGGGGCAGGACAGCACTTCCAGGGCGTACTGCGCCAGCTCGCTCCAGATCTCCAGGCGCTTGACCCAATACTCCATGGGATCAACAGGGGCATCGCTGTCAAGCCCGCTGTAGGACCCCATGTAGTCAGCCACCATGCGGGTCAGGCGCTGGCTGTGACCGGAGGAGGATGCTGCTGCATCATGCACCTCCTCTCTAGTCACTGCTGCCGGAGCCTCTACAGTCCTGTAGAGCTCGTGGCTGAGAGACAGCAGGTCTGTGGGGCGCTTGCTGCTGGATGCAGGCACCTGCTGCTGCCTCTGTGCTGGCTGCTGGACAGTGGGGGTGGAAGGCTGGGGGAAGGCTTCCTCCAAGCGCTCAACAAGGGCCTGCTGCAAGCTCCTTATTTGTTGCGCTGGGTCTCCTCCTGCGGGCGGCAGGAACTGGCTCAACTTCCCCTTGAGGCGTGGGTCCAACATCATGCTGATCCAGATGTCCTCCCTCTGCTTCATCTGGATCACCCTGGGGTCCTTGCGCAGGCACGCCAGCATGTGCGCTGCCATTGGGAAGAGGCGGGCCACGTGTGCTGGCACATCGACGGCAGTGCTGTCCTCCTCATCCTCCTCCTCTGCCGCCTCATCCTCTCTCCACCCCCGCACCAACTCAGCTGCGCTGTGCTGATCCCCCTCATCAGCAGCAAGGTCAGGGACCTCCACCAAGTCCTCCTCCTCCTCCCCCTCAGAGGTGGACTGTGCAGCTGCTTGCCGCTCCTGCTGGTCCAAGGCTGCTGCTCCCTGTTCCAGCAAAGCATCGAGGGCCCTGTTCAGCAGACAAACCAGGGGCACCCACTCGCAGACCATAGCATGGTCCCTGCTCACCATGTTAGTGGCCTGCAGAAAGGGAGCCAGCACTAAGCACACCTGCTGCATGTGCCTCCAGTCATCATCGGGGACGATGGACGGGATGTTGCTGGTCTTGTCCCTTCTCCGAGCGGCGGAAACAGTGGCCAGGGCAAGGTACTGGTTGACAGCGTGCTTCTGTTCAACCAGACGCTCCAACATCGCCAGGGTGGAGTTCCAGCGAGTCGGAACGTCAAGGATCAGCCGATGGCGTGGCAGCTCCAGCTCCTTTTGCACGTCTTCCAGGCTCGCACAGGCTGCAGCCGAGCGCCGGAAGTGACGCACAACGTTCCTTGCCGTTTCCAGCAGTTCGCCCATCCCCTGGTAGGTGCGCAAGAACTTTTGCACCACCAGGTTCAGCACGTGGGCAAGACAGGGGATGTGGGTCAGGTTTCCCCTGTCTATTGCGGCAACCAGATTGGCCCCATTGTCGGCCACCACCTCTCCGACTCTGAGGCCTCTGGGGGTCAGCCAAATCCTCTCCTGCTCCTGGAGTTTGGCCAACACATGGGTTGCCGTCAGCTTGGTCTTCCCAAGGCTGACCAAGTGCAGCAGCGCTTGGCAGTGGCGGGCCTTCACGCTGCTGCTAAGGCGGGGGGTTTGGCCAGGTGTGCCGGAGGATGGCAGAGGATCGGAGGAACCTGCTGCAGTTCTCCTGACCCTGCGGGGGGCACCACCCACTGTGTTGCTGCTGCTGTGCCCGCTGCTGCTCTCCCATCCTCACCCCCTTCCACCAAGCTGACCCAGTGGACAGTGAAAGACAGGTAGCGGCCTGTCCCGAAGCGGCTGCTCCAGGAGTCCATGGTGACGTGGACCCTTTCACCAACCGCGTGCTCCAGCCCTCGCTCCACATTGGCCATCACAAAGCGGTGCAGTGCAGGAATGGCCTTGCTGGCGAAGAAGTGTCTGCTGGAGAGCTGCCAGTCTGGGGCTGCGCAAGCAAGCAGCGCACGCATGTCGCTCCCCTCCTGCACAAGCGTGTACGGCAGGAGTTGGGAGCACATGGCCCGTGCCAGCAAGCCGTTCAGCTGCCGCACGCGACGGCTGCTGGGAGGCAGAGCCCTAACCACCCCCTGGAAGGACTCGCTCAAAAGGCTCTGGCGTGGCCTTTTGCTGGCACGGGAATCAGCAGACACAGCAGAGGAGGCCACTGAGGACTGGCTGCCAGAACAGGCCTCAGTGTCGGCGGCAGGAGTTGCAGAGGGGGGAGGAGCAGTGCGTTTCCACACTCCTGCTGGTGCTGCTGGAGGAGCAGGAGGGCGGGTGGCTGCTGTTGCTGCTGCTGCTGCTGCTGAAGGCTGTGCAGTGATGGGTGTGGTGCCACTGCCAGCACCAGATGCCTTCAGCCTCTGGAACTCCTCATGCTGGTGGAAATGTTTCGCAGCAAGGTGGTTGATGAGCGAGCTGGTGCTGAACTTTAAGGGGTCTGCACCTCTGCTCAACTTCCGCTGACAGTGGTTGCAAGTGGCGTACTTGCTGTACACTGTGGGCATGGTGAAAAAACGCCAGATTGGTGACAAAAACGACCCCCTACGGCATGGAACCGCTGCTGCCTGTCTCCCTGTGGTGGTTGGGGGGGGGGGCTTGGGTGCGGCTGGTGGTGGTACTGGCAGATGCTGCTGCTGCTGCTGAGCCTGAGACACCAGCAGGCTGTGGGACCTGCCTACTGCTGCCAATGCTTGCAATGATGTGCCTCCTTGCAAGGCCCACAAGCGCATCCTCCTCCTCCTCCTCAGAGCTGCTGAGGACGACATCCCCTGGAGGTGGTGGCACCCAGTCTCTGTCTGTCACCGTGTCATCATCAGCCTCCCCCTCCTGAAACATGTCCTGCTGGGATGATGACCCCCCAAACTCCTCTCCTGATGCATGGATGGGCTGCTTGACTGTCGCCACAGTCTTGCTGTCCAATCCCTCATCCCCCAAAGTGCCCATCAGCATCTCCTCCTCCAAATCGCCAACAACAGCAGACAATTGACGCATCATGCCTGGGGTCAAAAGAGTGCTGAGTGACAGGTCGGCGACTGACGGTGAACTGGCCTCCTCCCCAGGCCCTGCTGGGCGGCTGCTGCGAACAGGGGTGGTGGTGGTGGTGGTGAGGGTGGAGGCCTCGGATGCAGAGCTGATGGCGGGCTGCTCATCCTCCGTCATCAGTTGCACCACAGTGTCTGCATCCTTTTCCTCAATGGGACGTTTCCGACCCGGCTGGAGGAAAATCGGAACAGGTGCTACACGCTGCTGCTGCTGCTGTGTCTCTGCAGCGTGAGTTGCAGATGCTCCTGCTGGGCGGCGCCCAAGGCGTCCACGGCCAGTGGCTATGGGAGGAATGTTAGCCACTGACGCTGCTGCTGTGGAACTGTGCATGGTGGCGCGGCCGCGCCCGCGGCTTGCCACAATGCTGCTCCCTCTCCTCCTGATTCCCTTGCTGCCCTTCCCCTTGCCCAAACCGCGCTGGCTGCCACTTCCAGACATCTTCGATGTTTTGGGCGTAAACACAAAAGTTTTTGAAAAGGGCGGGTGAAAAGTGGGGTACTTTAATGGAGTGGGTTGGTGGGTGAGGTGACTGAGTGAGTGTCCCGACTCCCTAGTACAGTAAGTAAGTAGTAACAGTCAGGAAGTACAACTAGCAGTTACAATAATCAGTAGTAATCACAAGGAAATAGAGTGTGTGTACACTACAGACAGTGAGTGCACGCACGCGCAAACACGCGCAGGAGCTGGCCTATGAACAGAGAGTGAGTGAGTGTCCCTAGTACAGTAAGTAAGTAGTAACAGTCAGGAAGTACAACTAGAAGTTACAATAATCAGTAGTAATCACAAGGAAATAGAGTGTGTGTACACTACAGACAGTGAGTGCACGCACGCGCACACACGTGCAGGAGCTAGCCTATGAACAGTGACTGAGTGAGTGTCCCTACTACAGTAAGTAAGTAGTAACTGTCAGGAAGTAGAATTTACAATAATCAATCAGTAATCAGAAGGAAATAGAGTGTGTGTACACAGACAGTGAGTGCAAGCACACGCAGGAGCTAGCCTATGAACAGTGACAGTCAGTGAGTGTCCTAGTACAGTTACAGTATATAACTATTCAGAAGGAAATAGAGTGTGTGTACAGTACACAGACAGTGAGTGCACACACACACGCAGGAGCTAGTAGCCTATGAACAGTGACAGTGAGTGTCCTAGTACAGTTACAGTATATAACTATTCAGAAGGAAATAGAGTGTGTGTACACAGACAGTGAGTGCAAGCACACGCAGGAGCTAGCCTATGAACAGTGACAGTCAGTGAGTGTCCTAGTACAGTTACAGTATATAACTATTCAGAAGGAAATAGAGTGTGTGTACAGTACACAGACAGTGAGTGCACACACACACGCAGGAGCTAGTAGCCTATGAACAGTGACAGTGAGTGTCCTAGTACAGTTACAGTATATAACTATTCAGAAGGAAATAGAGTGTGTGTACACAGACAGTGAGTGCAAGCACACGCAGGAGCTAGCCTATGAACAGTGACAGTTAGTGAGTGTCCTAGTACAGTTACAGTATATAACTATTCAGAAGGAAATAGAGTGTGTGTACAGTACACAGACAGTGAGTGCACACACACACGCAGGAGCTAGTAGCCTATGAACAGTGACAGTGAGTGTCCTAGTACAGTTACAGTATATAACTATTCAGAAGGAAATAGAGTGTGTGTACACAGACAGTGAGTGCAAGCACACGCAGGAGCTAGCCTATGAACAGTGACAGTCAGTGAGTGTCCTAGTACAGTTACAGTATATAACTATTCAGAAGGAAATAGAGTGTGTGTACAGTACACAGACAGTGAGTGCACACACACACGCAGGAGCTAGTAGCCTATGAACAGTGACAGTGAGTGTCCTAGTACAGTTACAGTATATATCTATTCAGAAGGAAATAGAGTGTGTGTACACAGACAGTGAGTGCAAGCACACGCAGGAGCTAGCCTATGAACAGTGACAGTCAGTGAGTGTCCTAGTACAGTTACAGTATATAACTACAATACAAAATACAATCACTAAGTAGTAAAGGACAGCAGAAATACTGTCTAATACTATCTAATACTGTCTAATACTGTCTAATACTAATGAGAAATAAACTAACAGAGGACAGGAGGACAGCTGCCCACACAGGCAGGCCCTGAGGCCTAAAGCTGTAAGCCTGCAGCAGCAGCTGGCCTGTCTCTATGTAACACAACAGCTACTAACTAAAATACAATGTCTATCTAACTAACAACAATATAGGTGTGTATAGGAGGTGTATGTGAGCAAAAACGCTAGGTAAATGACCACAATAGAGCTCTTGCTAAGCCAAAGCACAAAGGAGCAACTCTCTCTCTATGCAAGTCTCAGGCAAGGACGGAGAAACGGAACATGGCGGCCGCTATTTATAGGGTAGGGGCTGGCCAGGGTCCCCCTCTGTGATTGGCTGCCGTCAGAGGGCCTGGGAGCCCTCTGATTGGCTCTAAGGACATCAATCTGGGCTATGACGCTATTCGAGCTCGGTATTCGAGCTCGAATAGCGCCGTTTGCTCGAATAGCTCGAATAGTGAATGGGCTATTCGCGTTTACTCGAATAGCCCATTTGAATAGCTGCAGCTATTCGGAGCTCGAATACCGAGCTCGAATAGCTGAAAAAGAGCTCGAATATTCGAGCTACTCGAATATTCGAGCTCTGCTGAGCACCACTGGCTGGCATGATTTCGTGTGGCCCCTGAACCAAAGTACAGTGTTCAGAAGACACGTACCCTCAACCCACAAGATTGTCAGGACATAGTTGACTATCTAACACAGAACAGTCTAGTGATGCTCATCCGAGCTAGGATATCCGAGATACTCGGATATCCTAGCTATTTTTTCACTACTCGAGCTCGAATACCGAGCTCGAATAGTATTAGCTATCCGGGCTGTGCTATCCGAGCGCACTCGGATAGCAATCAGCTATCCGGAGATATCCTAGCTATCCAAGCTCAGATAGCGTCATCAGCTCGGATAGCGTCACGTCAGACGTCACCTCGAGTCCTCACAAGCGAATCAGAGGGCTCCCAGCCCTCTGACTGCAGCCAATCACAGAGGGGGAGCCTGGCCAAGCCCCCCTCTATAAATAGCGGGCGCCATGTTGTCTCACTCGTCCTGCTTGCGACTTACTGACTGACTGTACTGAGAGACTGCTCCAGTGCTTTTTGTCTGTGCAAGTGCATTTATTGCTCAAAACACCAAGCGTTTTTACACTCCAACACTTGATATTCACCTGTATTGCTTTGTATTGTAGAAAGATTGTATTTTAGGCAGTTTAGTTTGTGTGATTAGAGACTAGGGAGGGAGACTGTCACTGGTGCTGCTGCAGCTGCAGCAGCTAGGCCCTGTGCCTAGGCAAGGCAGCCTGCCCTGCTCTGTGCTCTAGTCTCTAGTTACCTTACCTGTGCTCTCACCTGTCCTACTCTACTGTACTACTTCTGTGTTAGATAGATTATTGTACTATTTTGTAGCTAGCAAGGCCCAGCTTTACTGCTATACCTGTCCTGTATCTGCTCTCTGTAATCTAGTCACACCTGTTCTATTGTTTAGCTAGATTCTTATATTGTTTAGTTAGTACTGTAGTGTACTCTAGTCTGTATATAGGGACCATCCGTCACCGCGTTACCTAGGGTCTTTGTGTGCGCAGTGCACGTCTGCGCTGTCTGCACCCTCTCGTTAGTGCTACACCCGTCCTATTGTTTATATTACTTGTATTGTGTATTCGCTGAATTGTACTGTACTGTAGTCTGTGTATAGGGACATCATCAGTCAGCGTCAGCTAGGGTCTTTGTGTGCGCACTGCGCACTCTCTCGTTAGCGCTACACCGATCTCTGCTGTAGAGTACACCTGTCCGTCACCTCACACACCCACCACCACCACCAATCCCACCCCATTAAAGTACCCCACTTGTCCCACCCGCCTATACATAACTTTTTTTTTCATTTGTATAATATTAAAAATATACGATGTCTGGCACACGCAGCCGCGTTTTGGGCAGGGGCAGCAAGGGCATCGGCAAGAGAGGAGGTCATGGGCGTGGCAGCCACACCACCACCACCACCATGCGCAGTTCTGCATCTGCACCAGTGGCTATTCCGCCATAAGCCACTGGCCGTGGACGCCTTGGCCGCCCAACAGCTGAGAGTCACACTGCAGAGACACAGCAGCAGCAGCAGCAGCATGTGGCGCAGATGTTCCTCCCACCGCCAGGTCGTAGCCATCCTATTGAGGAAAAGGACGCAGACTCTGTGGTGGAACTGATGGTGGATGAGCTGGCCACCATTAGCTCTGGAACCGAGTCCTCCACCCCCGCCACCACTCCTGTTCTCAAGAGCAGCAGCAGCCGCCCAGCACTGCCTGGGGAGGAGGAGGAGTGCAGTTCTCCAGCCCCAGCGGGCAACACCAGCATCCTGTCACTCAGCATCTTCTTTTCCCCAAGCACAGCGGGGCTATGGAGTGCTGTTGCGGCAGAATTGGAGGAGGAAGAAATGCTGATGGGCACTTTGGGGGATGATGCTTTGGACAGTCAGACAGTGGTGACTGTCCCTCAGCCGATGCATGCAGAAGGGGAGTTTGTGGGGTCATCCCAGCAGGACATGTTTGCGGAGGGGGAGGATGATGATGACAGGGTGAAGGACAGAGACTGGGTGGCAGATTCTGGGGATGTCATCAGCTCTGAGGAGGAGGATGCGTCTGCGGGCCTTGCTAGAAGGATCAGCATCGCAGACATACGCAGGATCAGAAGTGGGCGTGGTATGCAGGCCACACAGCGTGCTGATCCGGAGGTGGAGAGTTCTGCCAGTGCCACCAGCCGCACCAAGAACCTCCCCCCCCCCCCCAACCACCACAGGTAGACCAGCGACAGCAGCACCTTCCAGCCGAAGGGGCAACTTCACCTCCCCGATTTGGAATTTTTTCACCCTGCCATATGTGGAGTGCAAGTATGCCACCTGCAACCTCAGAAATGCACTGCTCCTCCTCCCTCTGCAACTCCTGCCGCCGACACTGAGGCCTGTTCTGGCAGCCAGTCCTCAGTGGCCTCCTCTGCTTCCTCCAGTGATTTCCCTGCCAGCAAAAGGCGTCGCCAGACCCTGCTCAGCGACACCTTCCAGGGGGTGGTCAGGGTTCTGCCTCCCAGCAGCCGTCGCGTGCGTCAGCTGACCGGCTTGCTGACACGGGCCATGTGCTCCCAACTCCTGCCTTATTCCCTTGTGCAGGAGGGGAGCAACATGCGTGCGCTCCTGATGTGTGCAGCCCCCGATTGGCCAATCCCCAGCCGACATTTTTTTGCACGCACAGCCATCCCTGCACTTCCCCGCTCTGTGATGGCCAATGTCGGGAGAGGGCTGGATGCTGGATCACGAGGTGGGTCAACGGGTCCACGTCACCATGGACTCGTGGAGCAGCTGGTTTGGGACAGGCCGCTATCTGTCCTTCACCGCGCATTGGGTCAGCTTGGTGGAAGGGGGTGAGGAGGGAGGAGCAGCATCGGGCACTATCAGAGCAGCAGCAGCAGCAACAATGCAGTCGGTGGTGCCACCATGCAGGGTCAGCGGAATTGCAGCAGGTTCCTCTGATCAGCTTCCATCCTCCGGCACACCAGCCGAAACCCCCCGCCTCAGCAGCAGCGTGAAGCCCCGCCACTGCCAAGCGCTGCTGGAATTGGTCAGCCTGGGGAAGACCAAACTGACGGCGAACCATGTCCTGGCCAAACTCCGAGAGCAGGAGAGGAATTGGCTGACCCCCAGAGGCCTTAGAGTCGGAGAGGTGGTGTCCGAAAATGGGGAAAACCTGGTTGCTGCAATCAGCAGGGGAGACCTGACCCACATCCCCTGCCTGGCGCACGTCCTGAACCTGGTAGTCCAAAAGTTCCTGCTGACCTACCTGGGGATGGACCGACTCCTTGAGGCGGCAAGGAAGGTTGTGCGTCATTTCCGGCACTCGGCTGCAGCCGTAGCGAGCCTGGAAGAGGTGCATAAGGAGCTGCACCTGCCAAAGCACCGGCTCATGATCGATGTTCCAACTCGCTGGAACTCCACCCTGGCGATGTTGGAGCATCTGGTTGAACAGAGGCAGGCTGTCAGCCAGTACGTTGCACGAGCAACAGTTGCCGCCATCACTGCAACTGGGCGTGCCGCCACCAACCTCCCGTCCATCATCTCCACGGAGGACTGGGGGCACATGCAGCAGGTGTGCTCAGTCCTGGCACCCTTCCTGCAGGCCACCAACATGGTAAGCATGGACCATGCAATGGTGTGCAAGTGGGTCCCCTTGGTGTGTGTGCTGGACAGGGCCCTGTATGCACTGCTGGAAGCTTCACAGGCCACCTCTGAGGAGGAGGGCTTTGAGTTGGTGGAGGTCCATGATCTTGCTGCTGATGAGGGGGAGCAGCAGAGCGCAGCTGGACTGGTGCGGGGGTGGAGAGAGGATGAGGTGGAGGAGGAAGAGGATGAGGAGGACAGGACTGTCGGCTCTGGGGCTGCCGATGATGTGCCAGCAGACGTGGCCAGAATCTTCCCAATCGCAGCGCACATGCTGAGGTGCCTGTGCAAGGACCCAAGGTTGATCCAGATGAAGCAGAGGAAGGACATCTGGATCTGCATGATGCTGGACCCATGTCTGAAGGGGAAGCTTAGCCAGTTCCTGCCTGCAGGAGGAAACCGTGCGCAACAAATGAGGGATTTGCAGCTGTCCCTTGTTGAGCGCTTGGAGGAAGCCTTCCCTCAGCCATCCACCCCCACTGTCCAGCCAGCACAGAGGCAGCAGCAGGTGCCTGCATCCACCAGCAGCAAGCGCACGCGCACCACAGACCTGCTGTCTCTGACCAACGAGCTCTACATGAGTGTAGAACTGCAGGGACTAGAGAGGAGGTACCTGCAGCAGCATCCTTCTCCAGTCACAGACAGCGCTTGACCCACATGGTGGCTGACTACATGGGGTCCTTCAGCGGGCTTGACAGCGTTGCCCCTGTTGATCCCATGGAGTATTGGGTCAAGCACCTGCCGATCTGGAGCGAGCTTGCGCAGTACACCCTGGAAGTGCTCGCCTGCCCCCCTTCCAGCGTACTGTCAGAGCGTTGCTTCAGTGCAGCCGGTGGAGTCGTCACTGAGAAGCGATCTGGTCTGTCTCACAAGTCTGTGGACAGACTGACGTTTTTCAAAATGAACCAGGCTTGGGTGGAAGGCGAATTACTGGCCCCTGTTGTCGGCGAGAGGGGGACGTGAAGTGGCACACACATATTACACCTGCTGCTGCTGCTGCTGTATTTCTTCCTGCTGTCTGTGTCTCCACTGCCAGGGAACACATTAAAAGGTGCTGCTGCCCATGCGCCACCAGCTATTTACGCTCAAAAATAGCTGGATTTCTGAAAAAAAAATGTAATAATTTTGTGTTATTATTTTAGAGGTGACCGGGTTGAAAACTGTGCTGTCCCAATTGTTTATTGGACACAATGTGGGCTTCACGACCGCTGTCTGGAACCTCATGGTGTTTATTTACGGTCCTGGTCCACCACTAGGAACCAGGGCCTATTATGTCTCGCTGCCTGCCCTCCTGCCTGCCTGCTGCCAGTCTGCCACACACTCATCCTCCTCACGCTGCCTGCTGCTGTATTTCCTCCTGCTGTCTGTGTCTCCACTGCCAGGGAACACATTACAAGGTGCTGCTGCCCATGCGCCACCAGCTATTTACGCTCAAAATTCAAAAATAGCTGCATTATTTTGGAAAAAAAATGTAATTATTTTAGAGGTGTCCGGGTTGAAAACTGTGCTGTCCCAATTGTGTATTGGACACAATGTGGGCTTCATGACCGCTGTATGGAACCTCATGGTGTTTATTTATGGCCCTGGTCCACTGCTAGGAACCAGGGCCTATTATGTCTCGCTGCCTGCCCTCCTGCCTGCCTGCTGCCAGTCCGCCACACACTTATCCTCCTCACGCTGCCTGCTGCTGTATTTCCTCCTATGTCTGTATGTTTCCACTGCCAGGGAACACATTACAAGGTGCTGCCTGCTGCCCATGCGCCACCAGCTATTTACACTCAAAATTCAAAAATAGCTGCATTATTTTGAAAAAAAGATTTTAAATTATTTTAGAGGTGTCCGGGTTGAAAACTGTGCTGTCCCAATTGTGTATTGGACACAATGTGGGCTTCACGACCGCTGTCTGGAACCTCATGATGTTTATTTACGGCCCTGGTACCACCGCTAGGAACCAGGGCCTATTATGTCTAGCTGCCTGCCTTCCTGCCTGCCTGCTGCCAGTCTGCCACACACTCATCCTCCTCACGCAGCCTGCTGTTTTATTTCCTCCTGCTGTCTGTGTCTCCACTGCCAGGGAACACATTACAAGGTGCTGCTGCCCATGCGCCACCAGCTATGTCTCGCTGCCCGCCTGCCTGCTGCCACTGCCACACACTCATCCTCCTCACGCTGCCTGCTGTTGTACTTCCTACTGCTGTCTGTGTCTCCACTGCAAAGGAACACATTACAAGGTGCTGATGCCCATGCGCCACCAGCTATTTACGCTCAAAAATAGCTGCATTATTTCGAAAAAAAATTTAATTATTTTAGAGGTGTCCGGGTTGAAAACTGTGCTGTCCCAATTGTGTATTGGACACAATGTGGGCTTCACGACCGCTGTCTGGAACCTCATAGTGTTTATTTACGGCCCTGGTTCCACCGCTAGGAACCAGGGCCTATTATGTCTCGCTGCCTGCCCTCCTGCCTGCCTGCTGCCAGTCTGCCACACACTCATTCTCCTCACACTGCCTGCTGTTGTATTTCCTCCTGCTGTCTGTGTCTCCACTGCCAGGGAAAACATTACAAGGTGCTGCTGCCCATGCGCCACCAGCTATTTACGCTCAAAATTCAAAAATAGCTGCATTATTTTGAAAAAAAATGTAATTATTTTAGAGGTGTCCGGGTTGAAAACTGTGCTGTCCCAATTGTGTATTGGACACAATGTGGGCTTCACGACCGCTGTCTGGAACCTCATGGTGTTTATTTACGGCCCTGGTACCACCGCTAGGAACCAGGGCCTATTATGTCCTGCTGCCAGTCTGCCACACACTCATCCTCCTCACGCTGCCTGCTGTTTTACTTCCTCCTGCTGTATGTGTCTCCACTGCCAGGGAACACATTACAAGGTGCTGCTGCCCATGCGCCACCAGCTATGTCTCGCTGCCCGCCTGCCTGCTGCCACTGCCACACACTCATCCTCCTCACGCTGCCTGCTGTTGTATTTCCTACTGCTGTCTGTGTCTCCACTGCCAAGGAACACATTACAAGGTGCTGATGCCCATGCGCCACCAGCTATTTACGCTCAAAAATAGCTGCATTATTTTGAATTTTTTTTTATTATTTTAGAGGTGTCTGGGTTGAAAACTGTGCTGTCCCAATTGTGTATTGGACACAATGTGGGCTTCACGACAGCTGTCTGGAACCTCATGGTGTTTATTTATGGCCCTGGTACCACCGCTAGGAACCAGGGCCTATTATGTCTCGCTGCCTGCCCTCCTGCCTGCCTGCTGCCAGTCTGCCACACACTCATCCTCCTCACGCTGCCTGCTGTTGTATTCCCTCCTGCTGTCTGTGTCTCCACTGCGAGGGAACACATTACAAGGTGCTGCTGCCCATGCGCCACCAGCTATTTACGCTCAAAAATAGCTGCATTATTTTGCAAAAATAAAATTAATTATTTTAGAGGTGTCCGGGTTGAAAATTGTGCTGTCCCAATTGTGTATTGGACACAATGTGGGCTTCAAGACCGCTGTCTGGAACCTCATGATGTTCATTTACGGCCCTGGTACCACCGCTAGGAACCAGGGCCTATTATGTCAGCAGCAGTCACATCACACTGCCTGACACACACTACTCCTCCTCCTGTAGCTGCATTGAGCTTCTGCTGTCTGTGTGCTGCTACCACTGCCAGGGAGAACAGAAGAAGAACTATTTTCTGCTGCCACCCACTCTCCTACCAGCTATTACCACACTACAATAGGTGCAACTACTTCCTCCTCCTGCTGATGTCTGTGTTTTACCACCGCCAGGGTACACAGAAAAAGGCGCTGTGGCTTGCAATGTGCCACTGCCTATTATGCCATCAACACAAATATAACTATGGTGTTGTTATTAACATAAAATATTTCCACAAATGAAGTGAAAAAAAATATTACAAAAGAAAGGAAAACCAAGACACATACTATAATGATAGAGAAGAAGAGGAAGAAGAAGAAGAAGAAAGAAGAAGAAGATATAGAAGAAGAAGATATAGAAGAAGAAGAAGATATAGAAGAAGAAGATATAGAAGAAGAAGATGAAGAAGATATAGAAGAAGAAGATATAGAAGAAGAAGAAGAAGAAGCTATAGTAGAAGAAGAAGAAGAAGAAGAAGCTATAGAAGAAGAAGAAGAAGAAGAAGAAGAAGAAGAAGAAGAAGAAGAAGAAGAAGAAGATAAAGAAGAAGAAGAAGAAGAAGATATGGAAGAAGAAGACGAAGAAGAAGAAGAAGACGATATAGAAGAAGAAGAAGAAGATACAGAAGAAGAAGATATAGAAGAAGAAGAAGAAGATATAGAAGAAGAAAGAGATGATTGAAGAAGATACAAGAAGTAGAAGATGAAGAAGATTTGAGTAGAAGAAGATATAGAAGTAGAAGAAAAAGAAGAAGATATAGAAGAAGAAGAAGAAGATATAGAAGAAGAAGATGAAGACGACGTAAATGAAGACTTCCAACTTACAACCATTTTGGACACACCTACTCATGCAAACATTTTTCATGAAGTTAATTTACTATTTTTGATACGTTTTTTATAACTACTACATCACCACATAATCACTTGATGTTTTTCTTCATAAAAAAAGGTGGTTTCATGCATCATTGACCTCCAATACAAGTTTTAAAAGCTATTTAAGGCCAGCTCGAATAATTTACTGGAATACAGACTCGGATAGTGACGTCGGATATCCGAGGTCGAATCGGATATTCGATTAACTCGAATATCGAACTTCGAGTGAATTCGGATAGTTTACTATCCGAATTCGACCATACTCGAATAGGATAATGAGGTATCCGATCAACACTGCAGAACACCTCATCTTCCTCAGCTTTCGCATGGAACCGTGACATATCTTCCTCCTCCTGCTCTGATTCTGGCACCCCAAGTAGGCAAAAGCAACTGTCATTGGATACATTCTATGTTAAAAGGTTGGGGTGAGCCAACAGGAAGCAATTATTCTGTTAATTCCAGTAAAAGTCTTTTTACATTTTTACATTATACAGTACAGTACTTTGTATTAAATATTTTCTATAAATGTTTTTGGATTGTGGAACAAATCCATTAATCCTTATGGGGAAATCCACTTTGATATAAGAGTGCTTTGGATTACTGACATGTTTCTAGAACCAATTATGTTCACAAACCAAGTTTCGATTGTATGTATATACACATATAGTATCTCACAAAAGTGTACTGATACAATGTACAATGTAACGTAATCATTGTACAGCATGTGCAACAATGTAAATTTGCTGTCCCATCAAAAAAAACTCAACACACAGCCATTAATGTCCTAACTGCTCGCAAAAAATATGAGTACACCCTTAAGTGAAGACCCCCCCCCCCAAAACAACCTCAGTATAGGTAGGTAGCCAGGTATAGGTGCCTTCTATTTAGGAAACTAGGTGTAATATAGGTTGGCCAGATTGGTTCCCCCAGTACGGGTTAGCCAAGTCGTGTTCCCTAGTATAAGTTAGCCAGGTAGGTTCCCCCAGTATAAGGTAGCCAGGTAGGTTCCCCCAGTACAGGTCAGCCAGGAAGGTTCCCCTAGTATAGGAGGTTAGCCAGGTAGGTTCTCTCAGTATAAAGTAGCCAGGTAGGTTCCCCCAGTATAGGTTATCCAGGTAGGTCCCCCCATTATAAGGTAGCCAGGTAGTTTCTCCCAGTATAGGTTAGTCAGGTAGGTTCCTCCAGTACAGGTCAGCCAGGTAGGCTTCCCCAGTATAGATTAGCCAGGTAGGCTCCCCCAGTATAGGTTCACCAGGTAAGTTCCTCCAGTACAGGTCAGCCAGGTAGGTTTCCCCAGTATAGATTAGCCAGGTAGGCTCCCCAGGATAGGTTTGGCAGGTAGGTTCCCCCTGTATAAGGTAACAAGGCAGGTTCCCCCAGTATAGGTTAGCCAGGTAGGTTCCCCCAGTATAAGGTAGCCAGGTAGGTTCCCTCAGTATAGGTTAGCGAGGTAGGTTCCCCCAACAGAGCCAGCCTGCTGGCTGCTGCATTCCCCCACCCTCCCAGAAGTTGCTTGTTTTGGGTGTCAGCCTCCTGCAGCAGGACAGGCTCGCCGGGCCCCCCTCGCCTGCTTGCTTACCTCAGATCAGTGTTACCCGGGCCACAACACCCATCAAAAAAACTCAACACACAGCCATTAATGTCTAAACTGCTGGCAAAAAATATGAGTACACCCTCAAGTGAAGACCCCAAACCCCCCCAAAACAACCTCAGTATAGGTAGGTAGCCAGGTATAGGTGCCTTCTATTTAGGAAACCAGGTGTAATATAGGTTGGCCAGGTTGGTTCCCCCAGTACGGGTTAGCCAAGTCGTGTTCCCTAGTATAAGTTAGCCAGGTAGGTTCCCCCAGTATAAGGTAGCCAGGAAGGTTCCCCCAGTATAGGAGGTTAGCCAGGTAGGTTCTCTCAGTATAAGGTAGCCAGGTAGGTTCCCCCAGTATAGGTTAGCCAGGTAGGCTCCCCATTATAAGGTAGCCAGGTAGTTTCTCCCAGTATAGGTTAGTCAGGTAGGTTCCTCCAGTACAGGTCAGCCAGGTAGGTTTTCCCAGTATAGATTAGCCAGGTAGGCTCCCCCAGGATAGGTTTGGCAGGTAGGTTCCCCCAGTATAAGGTAGCAAGGCA
Organism: Hyperolius riggenbachi; assembly: GCF_040937935.1. Taxonomy (NCBI): domain Eukaryota; kingdom Metazoa; phylum Chordata; class Amphibia; order Anura; family Hyperoliidae; genus Hyperolius; species Hyperolius riggenbachi. The sequence goes on from NC_090656.1 coordinate 91,652,475, forward strand.
GGTTCCCCCAGTATAGGTTAGCCAGGTAGGTTCCCCCAGTATAAGGTAGCCAGGTAGGTTCCCTCAGTATAGGTTAGCGAGGTAGGTTCCCCCAACAGAGCCAGCCTGCTGGCCGCTGCATTCCCCCACCCTCCCAGAAGTTGCTTGTTTTGGGTGTCAGCCTCCTGCAGCAGGACAGGTTCGCCGGGCCCCCCTCGCCTGCTTGCTTACCTCAGATCAGTGTTACCCGGGCCACAACACCCATCAAAAAAACTCAACATACAGCCATTAATGTCTAAACTGCTGGCAAAAAATATGAGTACACCCTCAAGTGAAGACCCCAAACCCCCCCAAAACAACCTCAGTATAGGTAGGTAGCCAGGTATAGGTGCCTTCTATTTAGGAAACCAGGTGTAATATAGGTTGGCCAGGTTGGTTCCCCCAGTACGGATTAGCCAAGTCGTGTTCCCTAGTATAAGTTAGCCAGGTAGGTTCCCCCAGTATAAGGTAGCCAGGTAGGTTCCCCCAGTACAGGTCAGCCAGGAAGGTTCCCCCAGTATAGGAGGTTTGCCAGGTAGGTTCTCTCAGTATAAGGTAGCCAGGTAGGTTCCCCCAGTATAGGTTAGCCAGGTAGGTTCCCCCATTATAAGGTAGCCAGGTAGTTTCTCCCAGTATAGGTTAGTCAGGTAGGTTTCTCCAGTACAGGTCAGCCAGGTAGGTTTCCCCAGTATAGATTAGCCAGGTAGGCTCCCCCAGTATAGGTTCACCAGGTAAGTTCCTCCAGTACAGGTCAGCCAGATAGGTTTCCCCAGTATAGATTAGCCAGGTAGGCTCCCCCAGGATAGGTTTGGCAGGTAGGTTCCCACAGTATAAGGTAGCGAGGCAGGTTCCCCCAGTATAGGTTAGCCAGGTAGGTTCTCCCAGTATAAGGTAGCCAGGTAGGTTCCCTCAGTATAGGTTAGCGAGGTAGGTTCCCCCAACAGAGCCAGCCTGCTGGCTGCTGCATTCCCCCACCCTCCCAGAAGTTGCTTGTTTTGGGTGTCAGCCTCCTGCAGCAGGACAGGCTCGCCGGGCCCCCCTCGCCTGCTTGCTTACCTGAGATCAGTGTTACCCGGGCCACAACACCCATCAAAAAAACTCAACACACAGCCATTAATGTCTAAACTGCTGGCAAAAAATATGAGTACACCCTCAAGTGAAGACCCCAAACCCCCGCCCCAAAACAACCTCAGTATAGGTAGATAGCCAGGTATAGGTGCCTTCTATTTAGGGAACCAGGTGTAATATAGGTTGGCCAGGTTGGTTCCCCCAGTATGGGTTAGCCAAGTCGTGTTCTCTAGTATAAGTTAGCCAGGTAGGTTCCCCCAGTATAAGGTAGCCAGGTAGGTTCCCCCAGTACAGGTCAGCCAGGAAGGTTCCCCCAGTATAGGAGGTTAGCCAGGTAGGTTCTCTCAGTATAAGGTAGCCAGGTAGGTTCCCCCAGTATAGGTTAGCCAGGTAGGTTCCCCCATTATAAGGTAGCCAGGTAGTTTCTCCCAGTATAGGTTAGTCAGGTAGGTTCCTCCAGTACAGGTCAGCCAGGTAGGTTTCCCCAGGATAGATTAGCCAGGTAGGCTCCCCCAGTATAGGTTCACCAGGTAAGTTCCTCCAGTACAGGTCAGCCAGATAGGTTTCCCTAGTATAGATTAGCCAGGTAGGTTTCCCCAGTATAAGGTATCCAGGTAGGTTCCCTCAGTATAGGTTAGCGAGGTAGGTTCCCCCAACAGAGCCAGCCTGCTGGCTGCTGCATTCCCCCACCCTCCCAGAAGTTGCTGGTTTTGGGTGTTGGCCTCTTGCAGCAGGAAAGGCTCGCCGGGTCCCCCTCGCCTGCTTGCTTACCTGAGATCAGTGTTGCAATAGGGGTTGCAGAGGTAGCAACCGCATCGGGGCCCTTGGGCCAGAGGGGCCCTGGAGGGCCCTCCCTCAACTACAGTACTAGCTCTCTATTGGTGCTGTGCTGGTAATAATCACTTCTATAGGTACTTTGAATAGTAGTAATCATTAAGAAACTGTCCCCCATCCCCTTCTTGCACCTCTAATACTGTGGTTGTCCTTGGCAGGTTTTGTTGCGCTGTATCAAGTGTTACATATAGAGTGCTTGGGGGGGGCCTCATGTAAAATTTGCACCGGGGCCCATAGCTTCATAGCTACGCCACTGGAGAAGGCCTAGGGACAAAAGCTTATCCACCAAGCTTTTATATTGCCCTCTGATGTATTTATACATGTTAATTAGATCCCCTCTAAGGCGTCTTTTCTCTAGACTAAATAAACTCAGTTAAGCGTTAGGAATATTGATCTGTATTATTTGTTATGACCTTCTGCATGCCTGACTATCCTCCTGAAATATGATTCTGTACCTTGCTATTTCTGATATCCTGTTGCCAAACTCTGCTCGTTCCTGGACTCTGTATTTGCCTCCTGATTCTGTACCTTGCTATTCTGATTCTCCGTTGCCAACCCTGCCTGTTCATTGGATTCCGTATCTGTCTCCTGAATCTGTACCTTATCTGTTTGTGTGTTAACGACCTGGCTTGCCCGACCTCGAGAACTGGCCTTACTGTTAGAGGCAGTTCCCAGACCTGTTAGTGACACCCTCGCTTTGGTGTCACTCACACTCTGTCCTTCCTACTCTCAGCCTAGCTCCTCTCTCGGGAGAGTTCAGGCTAGTAGAAGGAATTTGTCTCTTGTGCACTACTTGTACTGCCTCGCACCTGCCCTTCAGGTGCAATACTCAAAGAATTACTGTTACACCGAAACACTCTTATCTCTCAGGTGTCCAGAGGTTAGAATATATATCTGATTATCGGTGATACTGCAGATCATCAATAATTGGGTATATTCTGCATTCTCGGTGATACTGCAGCTCACCGGTAATCAGACCCTCTCTGTGTTACACCGATCGTTACAGAACGACAGACCCAAAATGCAAATGGACGCACACACTGACCGTCTGGGCGCACTTGCCACTTCGGTGGAAAACATCAACCAAGTGCTGGGTAGCCACAAGACTTTCTTGGTAAGTGAGACCTTCCATCCCACGTATCAATTTTGTTGCTCGTCTCTGCACCTGCTCTAAAACTGCAGTATCTTTCCTGTAATGTGGTGCCCAGAACTGAATTCCATATTCCAGATGTGGCCTTACTAGAGAGTTAAACAGGGGCAATATTATGGTGGCATCTCGAGTTCTTATTTCCCTTTTAATGCATCCCAAAATTTTGTTAGCTTTAGCTGCAGCGGCTTGGCATTGAATACGATTATTTAACTTGTTGTTGATGAGTACTCCTAAGTCCTTCTCCAAGTTTGATGTCCCCAACTGTATCCCATTTATTTTGTATGGTGCTAGGCCATTGGTACGACCAAAATGCATGACTTTACCTCTTTCAACATTGAATTTCATCTGCCATTTATGTGTCCCTATAGTCATCCTATCCAGATCCTGTTGCAATGTGTCCCTATCTTCCTGAGAGTTGATGAGTCTGCACAATTTTGTATCATCTGCAAAAATAGCAACATTGCTTACTACTGCATCTACTAGGTCATTAATAAATAAATTGAAGAGCACAGGACCCAGTACAGACCCCTGTGGGACCCCACTGCTAACAGTCACCCATTTTGAGTATGATTCATTGACCACAACTCTTTGTTTTCTGTCCATTAGCCAGTTCCCTATTCATGCACACAGACTCTTCTCCAGTCCTTACATCCTCAACTTTTGCATCAGACTTTTATGTGGAACAGTGTCAAAGGCCTTTGCAAAGTCCAAGTATATCACATCTACAGCATTCCCAATATCCACATTAGCGTTCACTACCTCATCAAAGCTGAACAGGACCTGTCTTAGTAAACCCATGTTGATGCTGAGAAATAAGATTATTTTCTACTATGAAGTCATGTATATTATCTCTTAGTAACCCCTCAAATAGTTTGCATACAACTGATGTTAAGCTTACAGGTGTATAATTTCCTGGATCTGATTTTTTTGCCTTCTTAAATAATGGGAAAATGTGGGCTGTATGCCAATCCACTGGGACTCTGCCAGTTGAAAGAGAGTCACAAAAGATAAGATAAAGGGGTTTATCTATAACTGAACTTAATTCCCTTAGGACCCGAGGATGCATGCCATCCGGGCCAGGTGCCTTGTCTATTTTTAATTTATTTAGTCTTGCCTTCACTTCTTCCTGCGTTAAGTATTTAATATTATAGTTGGAAGATTGAGACTTTTCTGCACCTGTTATTTGCAACAGTGATGTTTCCCTTGTGAAGACAAAAGCAAAGAAAGCATTTAATAACTCTGCCTTACTTTGGTCATCCACCATTGAGTTCCCACCCTCATCCTTTAGGAGTCCAATACAGTCAACCTTTATTTTTTAGAGTTGATGTACTTGTAAAACTTCTTTGGGTTAGATTTGATATCCCTAGCGATTTGATTTTCAGCTTCAATCTTTGCCAGCCTAATTTCTTTTTTACAACTTTTATTACACTCCTTATAATTGCTTAATACAGCCTCGGTCCCCTCCTGTTTTAGGACCTTATAGGCATTCTTTTTCCCCTTCATTTTATCTCTAACCATTCTATTCAACCACAGAGGCCTTTTTTTATTCCTAGACATTTTGTTTCCATATGGGATATACCTACTACAATATTAATTGAGAATAAGTTTAAAAGCTTGCCATTTCCCTTCAGTGTCCTCCCCTTGTAGTACATTATCCCAGTTCACCAAACTTAGTGCCTGCCTGAGTTGATTGAACTTTGCTTTTCTAAAATTCATAGTTTTAGTGGTCCCGCTGCCCCGTGGCCTATCAGTCACCAGATCAAACGTTATCATGTTGTGATCACTATTTCCCAAATGTTCTTGAACCTGCACATTTGATACATTATCTGGTCTATTAGAAATGATCAAATCCAGTAATGCATTCCCCCTAGTTGGTTCTGTTACCATTTGAGTCAAGTAATTGTCCTGTAGTGATGCCAGAAATCTGCTGCTTTTACCAGAATGGGTAGCCTCAATACTCCAGTCAATGTCTGGAAAGTTGAAGTCACCCATAACTATGACCTCATTTTTACTTGCAGCTTTTTCAATCTGCTGTAGTAATTGCAGTTCTGCAGCTTCATGAATATGTGGTGGCCTGTAGCATACCCCAATAAGCAATTGGCAACCTTTATTTCCACCATGCATATTTACCCAAACGCAACGTCAAACAGATTGTGGGTGGGCACACCAAGTTCAAAAGTCGGGTGCTTGGTATTATGGCTTAGGCTTACCAATCTGTATATCCAAACATCAAGTATCAAGTATACCAGCACTCCGTGTTCCAAGTAAAGTACGCTCCTTTATTGAGCCATTATATACACAATAGTACCCTACTATAGGTACTATTGTGGATATAATGGCTCAATAATGGAGTGTACTTTACTTGGAACACGGAGTGCTGGTATACTTGATGTTTGTATTTACCCAAACGGACTCCACATCTTCACTATCTTCCTCCATCTCATCGTTCAGGACAGCCGTAAAAGAATTCTTAACAAAGAGACAAACCCCTCCACCTTTTTTCCCTGTTCTATCCTTCCTAAACACATTGTATCCCTCTAAATTCGCTATCTATTAATGGCTTTCATTCATCCATGTCTCGGTTATTCCCACAATGTCATAGCCTTTGTCAATCAGAATGAACTCTAGTTCGTCCATTTTATTTGCAAGGCTCCTAGCATTGGTTACCATGCACTTTATGTTTTTACCACCACATTTTCCAATTTTGTTTACATGAAATGGGCTACTTGAAGTTTTACCAACCTCCTTACTCTTTACACTGTCCCCACCCCCTTCTCCACCCCCCATAGTGTTAGGCTCCCACTGTCTTTTTACCTTAACTTGTCAACATATTGAGACTTTACCCTCCTGCCTCCCCCCAGATCCTAGTTTAAAATCTCCTCCAACCATTTAGCCATGGCTATAATTACTAGGTAATTACCAGCAGTGTTGATGTAGGGATTTTATCTGATTTCCAGGGTCAGGGTCAGGGAAGGATTTTTTCCCCTTTAAGGGGTAATTGATCCAAGCCTTGGTCCAATCCTTCTTTTGGATCAACTGGGATATGCGAGGGTGCAGGCTAGTGTTGTACCATATTTTCTGGATGAGCTCATTTTTTTTCAACCCAAATAACTATGTAACTTCCTGGACGTCCAAGTTTCACATTAACGTGCTTGAGGAGCCAGAAACAAGAAGTGAGGACGGTAAAATTATGGTAGAATTTAAAACTCTTACCCAGTTAACCAAAATAAAAAATGTAACTCTAGTCAGACTTTTTAAAGAGGAGGTGTCAGACATACTATCTCAGAAAAAAAACTCATATATAAGTAGATAAATACTTTCTCTACCTACATAACATATGTATTGCACTGTCCACGTTTTGATTTTAGTGATTATTCTGTAGCAAAAAAAAAGAGAAAATCCTTCTTAGGATTTTCCATTTCAACTGTGTCTATCTTGAAGCCAATCCTGATGTAATTTCCTCACTTACTTTCCTCTGCCTGATTGTTTATGCATTGCCCGCCCTCCTCTCAGTCTTCAGACACTCCCACCCAGTCTGCAGTAGAAAGGACACTGTCTCAGCATGATAAATATTGGCCAATCAGAGAAGAACAGAGGTGTGGGAGGGGAAAACAGGAGGTAAAGAGGCTTCAGCCAATCAGCCTGCATTAGTTATGTCTGAGGGGAAAAGGGGAGGAAAGTAAGGAAGGAAATAAGAAAACCATCATGCCCTGCAATTTCCTTTGTGCGGCAGATGTACCAAGTAAGAGCCAGGGAAACTAGGGAATTATGTTTTGTGGATAAGAAAAATATGAGTGATTTTTAACTTTTGGTTTGCCTGGTTAGCATCCTTATTACTTGTTTACCAGAAAAAAATAAAGAATTGAGTTTTGATTTTATGCCAACAATTACACTTTAAAATTAAATTGTTGATAGTCATCCCTGAAAGGTTGTATATACTGTTGTATTTTTAATCCACAAGAGGTCAGCGCTCACAGCTAAATGATACTCGGCTCCTATGTGTATGATAATAAACTCCAGGTGTAACACAACTTTACAATAGTGAACAACCTGTTCGCCTCCCCTATATATGTAAAACAATCCGTACCAGAGGTAGCGCTCACAATTGAATCACCAAAATTCACAATATTCAAATATATTAAAACCACATCTTCACATATGCAATGACATGCAATAAAATAATAGTCTCTATATTGGGGGGTGTCTCCACCAATTGGACTGTATAGAGGGTGAGATCAAGCCTGTGTCTCTTCACAACTCTAGGGGACCTCCACCAGCACCCTTTGTGTGTCACTCACCGCAATTATAAGACCAACAAATGGTCTATATGCGCTTTGGGACCGTTCCCTGGTCGTCCCCCACCTCTCAGGCAGATATAACCTCTGTTTTCCTCCTCAGATTCGGTGTGTATACTCAGTTTGTATCCATATACCTCAATGGAAAAGACTCCACATAGTGTGATAACGTTTAAAAGTATTTATTTATAAAAAACAGTTGCACTCACATGTCCACAAAAGATTCTGCGCTCAGAGTAATTTATAAACGGGCTCTCCCCCGTATGTTGGCCGGGCTGGCAGGCTCCGGGACCCTACTGTCTCAATGGACCTCCGTTGCGCACTCGGTGGCCGTTGGACGCCGTTCCCGTCTCGCCTCCACACTCCGCTCTGCGTGCGTATCCCACTTCCGCATCAAGCTCCGCCCGATCGATTTCGTCACTCAGTGACTTATCAGGGGCTCGGAGTTATAGGTTGAGGTATATGGATACAAACTGAGTATACACACCGAATCTGAGGAGGAAAACAGAGGTTATATCTGCCTGAGAGGTGGGGGACGACCAGGGAACGGTCCCAAAGCGCATATAGACCATTTGTTGGTCTTATAATTGCGGTGAGTGACACACAAAGGGTGCTGGTGGAGGTCCCCTAGAGTTGTGAAGAGACACAGGCTTGATCTCACCCTCTATACAGTCCAATTGGTGGAGACACCCCTCAATATAGAGACTATTATTTTATTGCATGTCATTGCATATGTGAAGATGTGGTTTTAATATATTTGAATATTGTGAATTTTGGTGATTCAATTGTGAGGGCTACCTCTGGTACGGATTATATACTGTTGTATGTTTGTTGTATTGGGCCCATGGGCATAACAATAGACCCTGCAAGGGATGCAGTCGCAGGGGGCCCAGAAGCCGCAGGGGGACCAAGAAGCCGCAGGGGGGCCGTCCTGAGAGACTGACAACTACGGGCAAGGAGAGAAAAAGCTTTCTGCTCTCTGCACAATTGTTCTAATGACTGCATCTTCTCAGCCACTGATAACTAATCATACAAAGTTTTGTAGACAAAGATTTGTAGACAGTCCCAATTCAGTGTGCAGGTGGCCCCATCCAAAGTTTTGCAGGGGGGGGGGCAGCAATTTCTAGTTACGCCCCTGATTGGGCCATTGTTTATTGAGCCCTAGCTTTTTATCATTTTTAGATGTTGGTCTCCTCCCTTCCCCAGATACATTATCAGAATCGCAAAGTATTATTAGTGCCAGGCAAGGACAAGATACTGGAGGTTTGATGTGCTGACTAAGACAGAGCATACAGAAGGAAGCAATGCTGAAGCAGGTTCCCTACCATTCTCAAATGAAGCTCTAATAATAAAATTCATGTAACCTATGATGTCAGTTACCTGAGATTTCATTGAGAGAGTCCGGGCCAGTGCACTTTACAACACACTTCCCACCATGCACTCTGCGCAGCAGTAGGCATCCCTGTACGCCAACTGGTTTCAGTACCTGGTGGCTGCCAATAGGAGTACAAATGCTACCAATCTGAGCAGGTAATCAGTTTATAGGTCTCTGATTGGCTGGTTTTGATCATGCCTAAATTCTGCTTCCTGTTTTAACCTATACTGTATACAGTAATGAAACAAGACCACAACCAGAGCCTTGATCAAATCTACCACATGCTTTTGTGTGAATTATCCTGGAGCAGAATTTACGCAGGAGAAACCAGTCTCCTCTATTTTGGGCTGTCTATCATCATTTCTTGTAGAAAAGCCAGCTTACTGACACCAAAATCACATCAAAGCTGTAAGCCATTGCCTCACACAAAGGATCAACCCAAAAACTCCCCCAGCGTTCAATATTATATATGTGGCTTTAGCTTTTATTTTTGTATTTTTTTTCAGTTTCTGGGACATGCCTTAAAACAAATCATTTGCTCTATCCTTTTTAATTGCGATAGCCAATTAGTCATTGCATAAGCCCAAGTCGCATGTAACGGAGCATTAAGCTAGCCTTTATTTAACGCTAATTTACCATAGCTGTTTTGTTTTACTTTGCAATGTAAGAATCAGGTTTTGTAACAAAAAAAAAATGTATAATTTAATGTGGAGTTTCTCCAGGCTCAGCAAGGCTCCTCTTTTTCACTCCACGTACCCAGTTCTGCTGGGCAGGAAGAGTGGAAGCCTTATTTCCGAACACCTGGAGCCTACAAAACAGAAAATTAGCATTGATATAGATTTAGTTGAAATGTAATCTCTTAAATCTGTCCAAGATTCGGAGAGATAATTACACTTTCACTGAATTGCCAAGGGTCAGAGTCTCTGCGGACCTGAGAAGTTGATTTACTAACAATAGTGTAACACACAAAAAAAAATAGTGTCGGAGATTATAATGTTAATATATTCAGCCACAAGGGAGTCAGGGGTAATGTACAATTCATTCAGTATAAGTTGATTCCTTTTCCTGTGCAGAGATACTAATCCCTTGGAGCAGTTAATTACAAAGAAAAGTTATGTTTAAAATTACACAAGCAGTACTAATCGATTGTAATAGAATATTGGCAGAGGCTTTCTCAGCTAAGCCTTGAAAGTGTTTTTGAATAAAGAAAAAAAAAAACAAGGAATGAGGAAAGGGGGTGGGGTGGAAGGGATAGAGGAATAAATAAGGATAGAAGAGAATGAGTCGGAAGAAGGAGAGAGAGAGAGAGAGAGAGAGAGAGAGAGAGAGAGAGAGAGACGACACCAGATAAAGAAAACAGAAAAAGAATGAGAAATACATAAAAAGAAGCACAAATACAGACATTTCATGGCCGAAATGAGACTAAAAGTCTAATGTCTGTATAGGTATCCCCATTTTTTTCTGCACCCATCAAATGTAATGAGCCAAAGTGGAATATTTTGGCCAGTGTTTTTGTTCTTGTGCACAGCAGGAAGTCTTCTGCTTTACCTCCACCTTCCCTCGCCATAGTGCAGCACCATCTCTCAGGTGTTACAGGACTGCTGGCATGCTGTCAGCCTGTCACCCAAAGCAATTACTAATGATTGTTTCTTTAGCTTATCCAACTGTCTGTATCTGCCTCCAGCAGATGACTAGATGCAGCCATGCACACATGTCAATTTTCCCCAGCAGATTCAGACTTTTCCAATAATCTTTTCTTCTGTTCCTATATGCAGGGCCGGCGCTTCCATTGAAGCAAAGGGGGCAATTGCTTCAGGGCCCCGACCACTCCAAGGGTCCCTGCGCCAATGGTGGTCTCCCACTGACTGCTCCCACACATAAATAGAGGGTGGCTTGCTTCAACATATGACGCAAGTATTGGAAAAATGTAGTTTATTTGCTTCAGGGCAATTGGGTGCCTCTTTCTTTGTTTACCCCGTGATACTACCCTCCCTTGGAGGTTGGGCATCAGCACTTGACAGTCAGCTGGTGACCTTTTTTGTCATCAAGGGAGCAACCCTGGTGGAGACGGGTTTTCTCCAAAAGTGCTACAAGTGGTTTCTTATTCGGCAACTCACCTTTATAATAATTTTCCACTTCGAGTTCTATTTTCATCTAGAATAACAATACTCTACTACTTCAGCTCCTATTGGCCCTGTGTTCTTTCTTTGAAGGCGTTCATAACATCATCCCACTCATAATAAATTAAAATGAGATGCTAATTTTCTGAAACTGCATGCAAATTGCAACAAATTACAACAAGCTTGGAGAATTAGCATCTCACTGATCACCTTAGAAGGACTTTAGAGTAATACTCTCATGATAGATCCAATTTCTGCACATTATCTCAGTTGCTGTGGATTTTCTAGATGAGGCCTGAGGGTCTTGTAGTTCCTTGACTATTCTTCTGAGATATTATGTGATTTTTTTGTAAGTGAATTGTCATTGCACCTTAAAAGCTTGGTACACACCTCCAATTTTGATTGGTCAATGACTGGTCAATTTTACCACCTTTATGTAGTATGAGGGCCAACAGATGTTGAATACTATAAGTAGATTGTGCTGGTGAGTTCTCGTACTATGTAGAAGGGGTACAATTGGCCAATGAATGCTCCCTGAAACGATCTGCATAGATTGTTTTGGACAACAAAGATTTAAAGAGTGTATGGGGCTTTAGTTTTCACAGTGTTGTCAGCATAATGACTCTTGATTAGGTTTGGTGTAGTCTCAGAACTAGAGATGGCCCGAACGGTTCGCAGGCGAACGGGAACCGGCGAACTTCCGGGGATCGCGATTGCGGAGAACCGCAAACTTTACCGGAAGTTCGATTCACCCCCATAGTACATCATGAGGGTCAACTTTGACCCTCTACATCACAGTCAGCAGGCACATTGTAGCCAATTAGGCTACAATCCCTCCTGGAGACCCCCCCCCCCCTTATAAAAGGCAGGCAGCGTCAGGCTTTTCACTCACTCGTGTGCCTGCAGTAATTAGAGAAGGGAGAGCTGCTGCAAAGAGATATATAGGGAAAGCTTAGTTAGGCTCTTGTAGGCTTGTTAGCTTGCTTCTTGCTGATTCTTATTGCTAAAAAAAAGCACCCTTCAGCAGCTTTTGATAGCTAATCTTGTTCTTGTGATCTATTTTTTTTGTGTGTGTGTGGCCCACTTGCATTATATACAGCCCTGTCAGTCAGTCGCAGCTGGCCTTTGGTCCCTTGGTGGTAATTATTACTGTGCCAGGTGAAAATTTGTAATACCCATCACTGCATATAACTACCTGCTGTTCACAGTGTACCCGACCCACCTACCTACGTGAGTGCACGCAGTGTCACTGTGCCTGTCCGGTACCTGTCTGTGTGTGACAGGTACACATTAAAATACCCATCACTGCATATACCTACCTGTTTTTCACAGTGCACCCACCTACATACGTGAGCACACGCAGTGTCATTGTGCCTGTCCGGTACCTGTATGTGTGTGACAGGTGCACATTGTACTACCATCACTGCATATACCTACCTGTTGTTCCCTTCAGTGCACACACCTACCTACGTGAGCACACGCAGTGTCACTGCGCCTGTCCTGTACCTGTCTGTGTGTGACAGGTGCACATTGTAATACCCATCACTGCATATACCTACCTGTTGTTCACTTCAGTGCGCCCACCTACCTATGTGAGCGTACACAGTGTAACTGTGCCTGTCCGGTACCTGTCTGTGTGTAACAGGTGCACATTGTAATACCCATCATTGCATGTACCTACCTGTTGTTCACTTCAGTGCACCCACCTACCTACGTGAGCACACGCAGTGTCACTGTGCCTGTCCGGCACCTGTGTGTGTGTGTGTGTGTGTGTGTGTGTGTGTGTGTGTGTGTGTGTGTGTGTGTGTGTGTGTGTGTGTGTGTGTGTGTGTGTGTGTGTGTGTGTGTGTGTGTGTGTGTGTGACAGGTGCACATTTGTAATACCAGTCATTGCATAATTGTTCACAGTACCTGTGTGACCGCACGCTGTGTAATATACCACTCCGAGCAAACCTGTTAACTGCACCTGTGTGACAGCTGCACATTGTATTGTAATACCAGTCACTGCATACCTTTCACTGCACCTGGGTGACTGCACATTGTATTAGTCAATCAGTGCATACCTTTCACTTTATCACCCCCGATATGGCAAAACAGGTAGAGGCAGGGGCAGACTCAGAGGCAGGCCACCCGGCAGGTCTGTTCGAGGTCGTGGTGACGTGATTTTGTGCGGCCCTGGCCCAAAGTACAGTGCTCAGAAGAAGGCACTCCCCATCAACTCCCAAGATTGTCAGGACGTGGTTTACTATTTAACACAGAACACCTCATCTTCTGCAGCCACCAGTGCTACTACTAGCACCACATCCGCTGCATTTGACACTTCGCAGGAGTTATTTGGTGGGGAAATCATTGATGCACAGCCATTCTTGTTACAAAAAGAAGAAGGCGCTAAGCAAGTTACACCACCTCATATGTCTGAGTTAGGTGACTCTATGGACGTAACGTGTGAGGTGGAGGATGATGAAGTACTTGCTGTTGGTGCCGTTTATGAGGTGTCTGAGGCAAGCAAAGCTGGGGAGGCCATGTATCGCCACCTATGGACAGCCAGCCAACATGCCCTTCAACGTCAGCTGCTGAGGCCACCATAGTGCCCACACCCCAGGGGGGCTCAGCGGTTTGGAAATTTTTTTAGTGTGTCTGCCGTAGATCAGAGCAATGCCATCGCTCATCTGTTCTCTCTGCCTCCAAAAATTAAGCAGTGGAAAGGCCAACACTCAGGTAGGGAAAACTGCCTTACGAAGGCACATGCTGAAAAGGCACAAACTGCAATGGAAATACCACCTGAGGAAAAGCAGCACACAAAAGCAAAGCCTCCCTCCTTCTTCTCTTCTTCCTTCAGGTGCATTATCTTCAGCCGCTTTCTCCCTTGCACCTTCACAATCACAGCCACCCTCCTCCACTCCGCCTCTCACCTTGAGCGGTTCCTGCTCCTCTGCCCAAAGCAGCAGCCAGGTGTCTGTGAGGGAAATCTTTGAGCGGAAGAAGCCAATGTCTGCCAGTCACCCCCTTGCACGGCGTTTGACAGCTGGCTTGGCGGAACTGTTAGCTCGCCAGCTGTTACCATACCAGCAGGTGGACTCTGAGGCCTTCCGAAAATTTGTGGCCATTGGGACACCGCACTGGAACATACCAGGCCACAATTATTTCTAAAAGGCGTTACCCAAACTGTACCATGAAGTTGAGAGGCAAGCGGTGTCATCTCTGGCACACAGCGTTGGGTCAAGGGTCCATCTGACCATGGATGCCTGGTCGGCCAAGCATAGTCAGGGCAGGTACATTACTTACACAGCCCATTGGGTCAACCTGGTGACCGCTGGCAAGCAGGGAGCACATGGCTGTGCAGCGGAACTTGTGGCACATCCACGGCTTGCAGGAAGGCCTGCTGCCACCTCCTCTCCTCCTGCTACATCCTCTTCACTGTTGTCCTCCTCCTCCTCCTTGGCTGAGTGGCAGTTCAACTCTACTGGTGCTGCGATCTACAGGTGGATCAGTGGCTGACACCACCTGGAGATCGGTAAAGTGGTGTGCGACAACGGCAGCAATCTAATTTCAGCTTTGAATTTGGGAAAGTTGACACATGTTCCCTGCATGGCATATGTGCTGAATCTCATCATTCAGAGATTTGTGTCTAAGTACCCAGGCTTACAGGATGTCCTAAAGCAGGCCAGGAAGTTGTGTGGGCATTTCAGGCGGTCTTACACGGCCATGGCACGCTTTGCGGACATTCAGCGGAGAAACAACTTGCCGGTGAGACGCTTGATTTGTGATAGCCCGACTCACTGGAATTCGACCCTGGTCATGTTTGACCGCCTGCTACAACAGGAGAAAGCCATCACCCAGTATCTCTACAACTACAGTAGAAGGACACAGTCTGGGGAGATGGGGATGTTCTGGCCCAAGAACTGGACACTCATGCAAAATGCCTGCAGGCTCATGCGGCCGTTTGAGGAGGTGACAAACATGGTGAGTCGCAGTGAAGGCGCCATCAGCAACTTGATCCCCTATGCTTTTTTCCTGGAGCGTGCCGTGCATAGAGTGGGGGATCAAGCTGTGGAGGGGCATGAAGCGGAACAGGAGGAAGAGTTGTGAGATCAATTCTCATCAGAACCAGATGTTTCCTCAACACCTGCGGCAGCACAGAGGGGGGAGGAGGAAGAGTAGTGTGGGGAAGAGAAGTCAGACTCAGATGATGAGGAAAGTGTTTTTTGTTGGGGTTTTTTTGGAGGAGGAGGCGGCGGCAGAAGAACAACTGCAGCAGGAGTCACAGGGGGCTTGTGCTGCTCAACGTTCCTGTGGTATTGTTCGTGGCTGGGAGGAGGAGGAGAACTTACCTGACGTCACTGAGGAAGAGCAAGAGGAGATGGATAGTACGTCTGGATCCAAATTGGTGCAGATGGCATCTTTCATGCTGTCTAGCCTGTTGAGGGACCCCCCGTATAAAAAAAACTCAAGGGGAATGAGCTGTACTGGGTGGCCACGCTACTAGACCCTCGGTATAGGCACAAAGTGGCGGAGATGTTACCAACTCACCAGAAGGCAGAAAGGATGCAGCACATGCAGAACAAGCTGGCAACTATGCTTTACAGTGCGTTTAAGGGTGATGTCACAGCACAACGGAATAAAGGTACCACTGCCAGTAATCCTCCTCCCAAGTCCACGCAGGCAAGGACAGGACGTTCCATTGATCTCATGGTGATGTTGGACATGCGGACATTCTTTTGTCCAAAGCCTTGCCTTAGCCCTTCCGGATCCACCCTCCACCAACGCCTGGACCGGCAGGTAGCCGACTACCTGGCCTTAAGTGTGGATGTAGAAACTGTGAGCAGCGATGAACCCTTGGACTACTGGGTGCGCAGGCTTGATCTGTGGCCAAAGATGTCACAATTTGCCATCCAACTTCTGTCTTACCCTGCCTCAAACGTCCTGTCAGAAAGGACCTTCAGTGCAGCTGGAGGCATTGTCACTGAGAAGAGAAGATGCCTAAGTCACAAAAATGTTCGGTACCTCACCTTTATCAAAATGAATGAGGCATGGATCCCGGAGGGCTACTGCCAGCCCAAAGACTAAGTCAGTACCCACACACATCATCTCTGCCTGCACGCCGTGTGACTGCCTGCCTCATGACTAAGTTGCTCCCCACACAGCATCTCTGCCTGCAGGCTGCTTGACTGCCTTCTCTGCCACCACCAACAGGGTCCAGGACTCCAGGCGGATCCCTGAATTTTTAAGGCCGCTGCTAGCACCAGTCCAGCATGGCCGTCACAACACAAACAGCTGTATGCGGTGCGTTACACAGTGAGTTTGGTGTGTCAGTGTAAAGCAGTACTCTAATTACACTCCCTGATTGATGTATACACATGCAAGATGTTTCAAAGCACTTTAGGCCTCCAATTTAGCAATAAAATGTGATGTCTGCCCTTAAAATGCTGCTGTGCATCAAATCCTGATTTTGGCATGTATCCCACTCCGCCATGCCCTGCTCCAGGTGTTAGACCCCTTGAAATATCTTTTCCATCACTTTTGTGGCCAGCATAAATGTTTCTAGTTTTCAAAGTTTGCCTCCCTATTGAAGCCTATTGCCGTTGGCAAAAGTTCGCGGAACTTTTTGCGAACCGACAATCGGAGGTTCAAGCCATCTCTACTCAGAACTCTAGACATTACTTTGCAATCCTTTACAGAGCAAGGGCATAACTATAGCCATAGGAGATCATGGCAGCAGGGCATAAGGGGCCTAGCAATGCTTGCTTATGTATTTATTTACAATAGCAAGAAAAAGTATGTGAACCCTTTGGAATTATATGGATTTCTGCACACATTGGTCATAAAATGTGATCTGATCTTCATCTAAGTGACAACAATAGCCAATCATAGTCTGCTTAAACTAATACCACGCAAATAATTAAATGTTTTTATGTTTTAATTAACACGCCATGTAAGCATTCACAGTGCAGGTGTAAAAAGTATATGAACCCCCTAGACTAATGACATCTCCAAGAGCTAATTGGAGTGAGGTGTTAGGCCTGGTTCACATTAGCGTTCGCTATCAGGATTTTCCGGATCGGATCCGGACCGCATACTGTACAAACGGAACGTACGTTCCGCATAGCAATGTAAAGTCTATGCGTACGTTCACATGCGTCCGTTCCGTACGTATCGGATCAGGATCGGATCCGGACTCCGGACTCTTTTCCAACATGGGCTATTTTTTGGCTCCGGATCTCCGGCCAACGCACCCGGAACGGAGCCTGATTGAAGCCTGACTGCAGCATCCGGAAATTGAAGCCAATGGAAAACGGAAACACAGAACACACTGGGTATAAAAACAGGATGTTCTACCCCCACTTCCTATGCATTCTCTATGGTACTGGGGGCCATTTTGGATGTGCAAACATGGGCCCAGCATTTCTGGAGTGGAGCAGCAGTGATATTCGGCTGGAGCTGTTTGACAGTATGTCTGAGGTGGAGGTGAGGCCCTTCACAGCTGAAGACCTGATTCTACAGGTGCAGGTGATACCTGCCCTGTGGGACAAGGGTGACAAGGACCACAGCAATGTGCGGATTTGCCAAAAGATGTGGATGAAGATTGCAAAACTGTACGTGGAGGGTTTTGACAACCTGACCCGCAAACAACAAACGGCAGAGGGTATGTCGACTACAAGTTTTCTTTTGGGGGGCTTTTGACTTTTCATATGTGTTTTGTTTGATTTTTATGTTTTTCACATTTGCTTTTGATGTGTCACCCACCCACCTGTGCCGTGGCCTACCCACCTGTGCCGTGGCCTACCCACCTGTGCTGTGGCCTACCCACCTGTTGCCCTGCCACCTGTATCCCACCTGTCACGTGGCCTACCCACCTGTCACGTGGCCTACCCACCTGTGCCCCACCCACTTGTGGCCTACCCACCTGTGCTGTGGCCTACCCACCTGTTGCCCTGCCACCTGTATCCCACCTGTCCCGTGGCCTACCCACCTGTCACGTGGCCTACCCACCTGTGTCCCACCCACTTGTGGCCTACCCACCTGTGCCGTGGCCTACCTGTGCTGTTACCTACCCACCTGTGTCCCACCCACTTGTGGCCTACCCACCTGTTGCCCTGCCACCTGTATCCCACCTGTCACGTGGCCTACCCACCTGTGTCCCACCCACTTGTGGCCTACCCACCTGTGCTGTGGCCTACCCACCTGTGCTGTGGCCCACCCACCTGTGCTGTGGCCTACCCACCTGTTGCCCTGCCACCTGTATCCCACCTGTCACGTGGCCTACCCACCTGTGTCCCACCCACTTGTGGCCTACCCACCTGTGCCGTGGCCTACCTGTGCTGTGGCCTACCCACCTGTGTCCCACCCACTTGTGGCCTACCCACCTGTTGCCCTGCCACCTGTATCCCACCTGTCACGTGGCCTACCCACCTGTCACGTGGCCTACCCACCTGTGTCCCACCCACTTGTGGCCCACCCACCTGTGCCCCACCCACTTGTGGCCTACCCACCTGTTGCCCTGCCAACTGTGGCCCTTGCACACCCTTGTAGCATGCGTGCCTGGGCCGCAAGTGCTATCCTGTGGCCTAGACACGCATGCTTCTGATCGCAAAAAAACATTCCGGTGGACCATTGAAAAATGTAAACCAAATTTTTATTGCACATGGAAAAATTTTAAATTATTACATTAAAAACTTATAAAAAGAACAAATATAAAAATGTAAAAACTAAATAACAAAACAAAGTACATAAAAAAAAACATTACTCAGGGTCGTCCAGGCGGGGTATGGAAATAGTCTTTCAGTAGGTCCCTGTTGCGGAGTGACACTGCCCTTGGCCTGGTGGCATACCTCCTCAACGCCAGTAGTGGAAGCACATTTGGGGGTTCTGGAGTGTCCTTTTCCTCCTGGCGCACAAAGTTATGGAGGATGCACGCTGCCTTCACCACGTTGACTGCGTTGGTCGGCTTTAACAGCATTGGCGTGTCCACTTTGACACCAGGATCCCAAATGTGCATTCCACCATTCTCCGTGCTCGGCTCAACCGAGCGTTAAAGTGGAGCTGCCTGGCATCAGGGCCCCTGTCTGGGTACGGCCGCAACACATGGTTGGACAAGGCGAAGGCCTCGTCCCCCACAAACACATAGGGGTAGGCCGGTGCCCTTGTCCCAGGCCATGGTCTGTCACCAGGGAGATGCAGTGTGCCTTGCTCCATACGCTTGTAAGGGCCGTACGCTGGAAGATTACAGAGTCATTTGAACTTCCATACGACCCCACATCCACGTAGACAAAGTTGTAGTCCGCATCCGCCACTGCCGTCAGCACAATGCTGAAGTATTTTTTGTAATTGAAGTAATGGCTTCCACTCCCCACGGGTTTCTGGATCCAGATGTGTTTGCCGTCCAGCGCGTAAACACAATTCGGAAACTTGCACTGGGTCCAGAAGCGCTGGGCGATCTCCTGCCATTTCTGGGTGTCTGGCACTGGCATGTATGTGGACCTCAGTCTTCGCCAAATGATCTTTGAGGTCCTTACCACGATGCCTGCCACCGTGCTCTTCCCAATCCGAAATGTGACGTGTAGCGATGCATATGTTTGTCCAGTTGAGATGTACCTACAAGAGAAATAATCACAATCAATGTTTTATGTCTTTGTAGGTGAAAAGTACAAGTTAAGATGGCGCAGTATCCGTGACGCCTATGTCAAATTTCTTCGGCGCAAAGCAGAGGAAGAAAGAAGTGGCAGTGGGTCCTCCAAAAGAAAGGATTACCAATTTGCACAACAACTTACGTTCCTAAATGCAAGCGTGGAACCTCGAGAGTAAGTACCACTATTGTGAACATGAACTGAGAAGGCATTGTATATGATGTTGACAGACAACTACCATGACTTTGACAACTAGCATGACTTTGATTATGTATTGACAAAACGTGCCTCAATTCACACAGTTGTATCAAATATTTATCGAACACTTTCTCAAACGTTTGCTAATTAAACTAATATAGGTTGATAAAGTGTTTGTTAAATGTACGACAAAGCTCTGTGAATTTAGGACACATTGTATGTGATGTTTCGCAAACCAATATATCTTTTTTATTATCGACAGGACTCAAGACAATTCTGAGGCACAAGAACATGAAGAGGCAGAGGCAGCGGACACCAGCGAGGACTTTGATGACGAGACTATGGATGCCAATTATATTCCAGAGAGAAGGAGGAGGAGGAGGCAGTCATTACATGTGGAAGAAAGGGACCCGACTGACCTCTATTTGGAAGAAGACATGGAAGATGAGGTGGCAGGAGTGAGTGCCCCAGCTCCTACTGATGAATCTCATCCAGCTCCGACAACAGAACCAGAACAACAAGCGGCAGAGGAAAGGCAGGAGCAACCGCCACGCAGGTCAACCCCTACGCAAGGCAGAGGCCGGGGTGAAGAGGCTACCCCCACCGGGAGGCGTCGAGTGGCCCCTGTCCACCCTCCAACCAGAAGGGAGATGGAAGCCGAGATGTCCGGTGCTGTCTCCTGACTTCTCGGCATCCTGCAGAGCCACGAGGCACTCATTATTAGGCAGCTGCAGGATGGGGACAGGGGTCACTTAATAGAACAGTACAAGAGTCACATTCATTCACTGCAAAATGAGTTACAATCGGTGCACGATCACTACCGTGAGGAAATAAAAATGAGGCACGAGGAGCACCGGGAAGAAATAAAAATGATGCACGAGGTGTACAGTGCACAGTTTGACCAGCTGCGTGTGGAACATCACCAAGCGGTGGCACAGCTGCAGCAGATGATGCAGCAGATGCATCAGCACAGTAGTGAACTATTGAAACTGCAGGCTCACCCGGCATTCCACACAGCCATGTCTCTCCTACCGTTCTTTGAAAAGGTGCCAAGCAACAACATGATGGCATGCCATTCAAGTGTGCTCGTTGCTATAAAACAACACATGGAGACGCCATTGATCCTACCGCCAACCTTTAGACATTCTCAACCTGCATTGGTGCCCCACTGGCAATCTTCATCCCAGTCATACACTGGCTTCAGAGGAACTCAATACACACCGCTGCTGTCAGGGTCCAGCACCTCCACGGCCAGCACCCAAGACAGTCCCGAGTTACAGACACCACCTCCCATTTTCTCAACTGCTGTAGACCCTGACATTTGAACAAATTTCCTCTTGTTCCTTGACATGGTCCTCTGAATCCCTCTGAACTTTGGAGGAAGGAGACTAGCACAGGGCTTTATCCAAACCTTTTCCCTGCCCCGTCTCAATCGAACAAGGTTCAGAGGGGTTCCGATGACCATGTCCAAGTAGTTAGGTTTTCAACGTCCTTCAACCGTAGGGCCTGGTGTCCCCAAAGGACACCTGTGGCAGCTATGCCTTGCACCTCTGCACAAGCTATGTCCTGCACCTCTGCCGTTGGTTGTTCTTGCACGTGACCCTTGGAACCTTAGACGAAGGAGACCTAGACTTGGAAAAGGCAAGCCTTTTCCGGCCCTGTCTCCTTCATCCAAGGTTCAGAGGACCGCGTGCAAGTGGTTGGTTTTTAATGTACTTAACTTTAGGGCCTGGTGTCCCCAAAAGACACTACACCTGGGTCACAAGAGTGCCTTTAGGGCAGCTATGCCCTTCACCTCTGCACAAGCTATGTGCTGCACCCTCTGCCGTTTGTTGTTCTTGTTCCTCACCCTAAAGTTGTTCCCCACCCTTGCACGTGACCCTTGGAACCTTGGACGAAGGAGACCTGGACTTGGAGAAGGCAAGCCTTTTCCGGCCCTGTCTCCTTCATCCAAGGTTCAGAGGACCGCGTGCAAGTGGTTGGTTTTTAATGTACTTAACTTTAGGGCCTGGTGTCCCCAAAAGACACTACACCTGGGTCACAAGAGTGCCTTTAGGGCAGCTATGCCCTTCACCTCTGCACAAGCTATGTGCTGCACCCTCTGCCGTTTGTTGTTCTTGTTCCTCACCCTCTAGTTGTTCCTCACCCTTGCACGTGACCCTTGGAACCTTGGACGAAGGAGACCTGGACAGGGAAGAGGCAAGCCTTTTCCGGCCCTGTCTCCTTCATCCAAGGTTCAGAGGACCGCGTGCAAGTGGTTGGTTTTTAATGTACTTAACTTTAGGGCCTTGTGTCCCCCAAAGACACTATACCTGGGTCACAATACTGCAAATGTCATACAAATGTTATATATATTTTGTCTTCCATGTTGGAAGAATGTTTCCATGTTGGAAAGTTGTTGTTTTTTCAATAAAAAAATTTGGTTTTACATACCTCAGTGTGATCAGTAGTTGTTCTTGTGGTGTGACTGCTCTCCTGAACGTGGTATCCTTCTTCCTGAGGTCATCCTTCACCATCTCCAAGAGGGTATCAAACCTGACAGGAGATGGAAAGGAAGAAGCTGTAAAGTTTGCTGTGGGACAAGGTGTTGGGTGGAGGATGGGGGAGGTGTGTTTAGGGGTTTTGTGGAGGTTGGGGCTGGTGTGTTTAGCTAGGTATACAGGGGTGTGGGGGTGAGGGTGGGTTGTTTTGGTATACAGGGGTGTGAGGGTGGGTTGTTTAGGTATACAGGGGTAAGGTGTTGTGGGGTGGGGATGGAAGGTCTGGATACTTACAGGGGTATGGACATCTGGGTATAGCTGTAGAACTTGTCTGGGTGTCGTCTCAGGTCCCGTTACAGGGTCTGGAACTCTCCCTTCCTCTGCATCCTGGCTAGTAGCGGATGCACCCACCATCTCCTGCGAGGAGCACGCCTTCTCCCCACATAATAGTAGGTGAAAATCAAAAAGGAGACAATTCCCAGGTAAAATGAGTACACAACCACTGGATCCATGGTCCCAACTGCAGTCTCTGTAGACAAGGGAGGATCTGCACACCTCAAGCTCTCTCCAACAATGATACCAGCGCTTCTGCTGACCTCCCACACCCCTGCAATTTATATAGTGTGTTATCTCTTTAAATCAACGGATCCGCATGGCAGCCGCGTTCACGCCGGATGAAATACGCATACAAACGGACCGGATCCGCATCGGATCCGGACAGGACCAGTACGGATCCGATCAGGATCCGATCAGGATCCGCTCCGTTTACTTGCCGAAACGCAAGTGTGAACGCCCCCAGCTGGATTCCAATCAATGAGATGAGATTGGAGGTGTTATTTACAACTGCCCTGCCCTATAAAAACACACATACCAGTTTGGGATTTGCTTTTCCCAAGAAGCATTGCCTGATCTGAATGATGCCTCACACAAAAGAGCTCTCAGAAGACTTATGATTAAGAATTGTTGACTTGCATAAAGCTGGAAAGGGTTATAAAAGTATTTCCAAAAGCATTGCAGTTCATCAGTCCATGGTAAGACAAATTGCCTATAAATGGAGAAAGTTCAGCACAGCTGCTACTCTACCTAGGAGATCATTGCAAGAGCACAGCGCAGAATGCTCAATGAGGTGAAGAAGAAACCTAGAGTGTCAGCTAAAGATTTACAAAAGTCTCTGGCATGTGCTAACATCCATGTTAGCGAGTCTATGATACATAAAACACTAAACAAGAATGGAGTTCATAGGAGGATACCACAGAGGCAGCCACTGCTGTCCAAAATAAAACATTGCTGCAATTTTAAAGTTTGCAAAAGAGCAACTGGATGTTCCACGGCAGTACTGGCAAAACATTCTGTGGACAGATGACACCAAAGTTGAGTTGTTTGGAAGAAACACACAACACTATGGCCCATATGCAATTAATTTTTTCTCCTGAGTCTTCTCCTAGGTGATAATTTCAAACCTGTTCATAAAATCAAATTAAACCACCAGCAATCAAGAAAATACTCAAAATAATTTTAATAGTACTTTTTCTTCAACTTTTGAGTACTTTTTCAATTGTAAAATGCTTAAAAGTTATTTTAAAGAGATTATGAAAATTATCTCCTAGGAGATAACTCAGGAGGAAAAAATGAATTGCATATGGGCCTATGTGTGGAGAAAAAGAGGCACAGCACACCAACATCAAATCCTCATCCCAACTGTGAAGTATGGTGGTGGTTTTGGGGCTACATTATGGTTTGGGGCTGCTTTACTGCATCAGGGCTTGGACGGATTACTATCATTGAAGGAAAAATGAATTCCCAAGACATTTTGCAGGAGAACATAAGGTCATCTATCCACCAGCTGAAGCTCAGCAGAAGATGGGAGTTGCGTCAGGAAAATGACTCAAAGCATAGAAGTACATCAATAACAGAGGACCATATGCAATTCACTTTTTCTCCTGAGTTTTCTCCAAGGTGATATTTTTTAATGTGTCAATAAAATGCTTTTCAAGCCAACAGAAAGCAAGAAAATACTTAGAATAATGTTGATAGTACTTTTTAGCTACTTTTCAGTACTTTTCACAGCTGAAAAGTGCTAGAAAGTTATTTTAAATAGAAGATGAAAAACTATCTTCTTGGAAAAAACTTAAGTGAAAAAGTGAATTGCATATGGGCCAGAGGGCCATATGCAATTCACTTTTTCACCTGAGTTTTCACCTAGGTGATAATTTTAAACTTGTCAATACAATGCCCTTTAAGCTACCACAAAGCAAGAAAATATTCAAAATTATTTTTATAGTACTTTTTCACCTACTTTTTAGTACTTTTGTCATGGAAAAGTGTTTAAATCGAAGATAAAAAAATACCTCCTAGGAGAAAACGCAGGTGAAAAACTTAATTGCATATGGGCCAGAGGGCCATATGCAATTCACTTTTTCACCTGTGTTTTCTCCAAGGTGATATTTTTACAACTTTAAATAAAATGCCTTTTAAGCCACCAGCCAGTAAACAAATACTCAAAATATTTTTACAGTAATGTTTTACCTACTTTTTGAACTTTTTTTCGATTGCAAAGTGCTGAAAAGTTATTTTAAATTGAAGATTAAAAATTATCTCCTAGGAGAAAACTCAGGTGAAAAAGTGAATTGCATATGGGCCAGAATGTCTTACACAGAAGAAAATACGACTTCTGGAATAGCCCAGTCAGAGTCCTGACTTCAACCTGATTGATATGCTGTGGCATGACCTCAAGAAAGCTATTCACACCAGACATCCAAAGAATATTGCTGGACTGAAACATTTCTGTAAAGAGGAATGGTCAAGAATTACTCCTGACCTTTGTGCACATCTGATCTGCAACTACAGGAAATATGTGGTTGAAGTTATTGCTGCCAAAGACGGTTCAACCAGTTATTAAATCCAAGTGTTCACATACTTTTTCCACCTGCATTGACAATGTTTGCATGGTGTGTTCAATAAAAACATAGAAACCTTTAATTATTTGTGTGGTATTAGTTTAAGCAGACTTTGATTGTCTATTGTTGTGACTTTTTCTACTTTTTCTTGCTACTGTATGTAGCTGCAATAGCTGTTTTAGAAATTTTTTTACCACATTAGTGGGAGCCAGTGGCGTCCCTACCATGGGGCGGCCAGGAGCGCTCCGCTCCGGGTGTCAGCTCCAGGGGGGGTGTCATCAAGGCCTCCCCAGAAGCCTTGATGACACAGGAGGGGAAGCAGCGCTGAAGGAGGGGTGGCAGCGTCGGCGGGGAGGGGGGAAATACCCCCCCACATCTCCCTCACCTGGGTCCCCTCCTTCGGCGCTTCCCCTCCAAGGGCAGAACGAGCACTGACAGGGCGGCTGATAGCCGCCCTCAGTTTACCCGAGCAGGGCTACGGGAAGATGGCCGCCGAAGCCCGCACTGGAGACAAAAATAGACGGCAAGATGGCCGCCGACGCCATCTTGCCGTCTATTTTTGTCTCCAGTGCGGGCTTCGGTGGCCATCTTCCCGTAGCCCTGCACTGATGACGAAGCAGGAGACGGCGCGGGACATTCAAGAGGAGCTGCGGAGGCTGCCTGGGATTCGGAAGAGAGGTTTCATCTGCAGGTAAGTGAATGGATTTTTTTTCTTTTACAGGTGCACCGGCCCGGCCACCCACCGCTGCTGCCCACCTACCCACCGCTGCTGCCCACCACCTACCCACCACTGCTGCCCACCTACCCACCAGGCTACCCACCGCTGCTGCCCACCTACCCACCGCTGCTGCCCACCTACCCACCACTGCTGCCCACCTACCCACCAGGCTACCCACTGCTGCTGCCCACCTACCCACCAGGCTACCCAGCAGGCTACCCACCGCTGCTGCCCACCTACCCACCACTGCTGCCCACCTACCCACCACTGCTGCCCACCTACCCAGCAGGCTACCCACCACTGCTGCCCACCTACCCACCACTGCTGCCCACCTACCCACCAGGCTACCCAGCAGGCTGCCCATCTACCCACCACTGCTGCCTACCTACCCAGCAGGCTACCCAGCAGGCTACCCACCACTGCTGCCCACCTACCCACCACTGCTGCCCACCTACCCACCACTGCTGCCCACCTACCCACCACTGCTGCCCACCTACCCACCAGGCTACCCACCACTGCTGCCCACCTACCCACCAGGCTACCCAGCAGGCTGCCCACCTACCCACCAGGCTACCCACCACTGCTGCCCACCTACCCACCGCTGCTGCCCACCTACCCACCGCTGCTGCCCACCTACCCACCGCTGCAGCCCACCTACCCACCACTGCTGCCCTCCTACCCACCAGGCTACCCAGCAGGCTGCCCATCTACCCACCAGGCTACCCACCACTGCTGCCCACCTACCCACCACTGCTACCCACCTACGCACCACTGCTGCCCACCTACCCACCACTGCTGCCCACCTACCCACCAGGCTACCCAGCAGGCTGCCCACCTACCCACCAGGCTACCCAGCAGGCTGCCCACCTACCCACCACTGCTGCCCACCTACCCACCACTGCTACCCAGCAGGCTGCCCACCTACCCACCAGGCTACCCAGCAGGCTGCCCACCTACCCACCACTGCTGCCCACCTACCCACCACTGCTACCCAGCAGGCTGCCCACCTACCCACCACTGCTACCCAGCAGGCTGCCCACCTACCCACCACTGCTGCCCCCCTACCCACCAGGCTACCCACCATGCTACCCACCTACCCACCACTGCTGCCCACCTACCCACCAGGCTACTCAGCAGGCTGCCCACCTACCCACCACTGCTGCCCCCCTACCCACCACTGCTACCCAGCAGGCTGCCCACCTACCCACTAGGCAATCAGGCTGCTCACCCTTAACCACCTACCCACCAGGCTATCAGCTTGCCAACACTCAAATCTGCTACCGATATTGTGTATTTTGTGGTCAGATCTGCTACCGACATTGTGTATTTTGTGGTCAGATTAACTGCCGACATTGTGTATTTTGTGGTCAGTTTAACTACCGTCATTGTGTATTTTGTGGTCAGTTTAACTACCGTCATTGTGTATTTTGTGGTCAGTTTAACTACCGTCATTGTGTATTTTGTGGTCAGTTTAACTACCGTCATTGTGTATTTTGTGGTCAGTTATACTACCGTCATTGTGTATTTTGTGGTCAGTTTAACTACCGATATTGTATATTTTGTGGTGAAATCTGGTGCTGACATTGTGTATGTTCTGGTCAAATCTACCGCAAGATTGAATGATTTTTTTCTGGTCAAATCTGCCGACATGATTGAATGTATTTTCTTGTGAAATCTGCTCACATAACGTGTAATGTCTGGTGAAATGTTCTCGCATTACGTGTATTTTATGTTGAAAGCTTCTGACATTTTGTGTATTTTCTGGAGAAAAGCTGCGCAATGATGTGAATTTTCTGGAGAAAGGTTGACTAAAACTTGGGTGCACTTTTAAATTAGCTCCGCCCCATCCGGTCATAGCCACGCCCATTTTTTCGCCGCGGCGCGCGAAGCGCGCCGCAGGTGGTGGACCGTGGGTGGGGGGGTGTCTTTCAATACCTAGCACCGGGTGTCAAATGCCCTAGGTACGCCACTGGTGGGAGCAGTTCATATAATGGACTGGTGAGTATGATACTGGTTTACAATGGTTCAGCTCTAGGGCATACATCTCAGACACTAATATTGGAGCAGCAACAAAATAGAGGCACTATTATGTGAAAAGCAATAGGAACACCATAATATGCACCCATACTGGATGTAATCTAATGGAGGGAGAACAGTAATGGGAGGAACACTGTAAAGAAAACATTATGAACTGGATGACTGTAAAGGAGACCCTTATGAAGTGCAGCCTGCAGATAACAATCCAAATGTCATAGCAGCCTTTTCATAGATTTGTTGTGGTACCCCATAACACAAAGTTATGTCACTTTATTTCAGGAAATTTTTTCTATCATATCTTCTGGAATTTCCTTTGGTCAAGACATAACTACATTAACTCTACCATAACAGGCAAGGTTCCATGTAATATAACCACCTGGCCATAACTGGATTTGTTCAGGAGGTTTTTTTGAGTAATCAAAAAGGCACTTTCTTTCTCACAGAAATGTTGAACAGCTTTAAATAATGAATTATTTTTAGAACTACATCTTGTGCTTAAATTGGGTCTCTTCATATGATTCAAAATTGTGTTTAACGATTAGTAAGAGCTAGTCCACACTAGGTCCGGAAACGTATCCGTGGCTGCGTTTTTCAAACCGGATGAAAAACGGAGTCCCGGATACTAATGTTGATAATAGCAGCCAGCCTCACCCAAGTAAAAAACGGATCCGTCTGCGTTTGCGGGGATCCGTTTTCAAAACCTGAACGGAAGGTCCGGATCTGCTGCATTTTCACGCAACGGATCAGGACCACGGATACACGCAGGGGGTAGTGAAAGCAATGAGAAAACGCATCTCCAGCTCCACAGGCAAAAAACGGATGTTAAAACGGATAGCCTGAGCTTTATGATTGGCCCAAAAAAATCCTCCCACTCCTTCCTAATGATGGAGACGTTTTCTGTCAGGGAAAAACCTGAACGGAAACTGATGCAAAACTGATGCACTTTCATCAGTTTGCAGTACGGTGGGTACTTCCCCTGATCCGGACTGCAGTGTCCGTCCTGCAACTGTGTCTAGTGTGGACCAGCTCTAACTGTACAGTGTAAGCAATAATAGGGAAACTAGGAAAGGGTAAAAATACTTTCTCACTCCTTTATGTATATCATTTTACTATTGTACAATTATACACCTTTCAAACTATAGAAATATGTCCCTGACAGCTGGTCGCTATTGGCATGGTTGCTGATTGCAGGGACCAATGGTCTATTGCCCATATTCTATTAAGGTTTCTCCTGAGTTTTCTCCAAGGAGATATTTTTAAATCTTACCTATACAATTCCTTTAACACTCCCACTATGCAAGAAAACACTCAAAATAAATTTGATATTACTTTATTACCTACTCTTTAGTACTTTTTCAGTTGCTAAGTGCTGAAAAGTAAATTTTTAGATAATATGAAAAATCATCTCCTTGGAGAAAACTGGGGAGAAAACGTTACTTGAAAAGGAGCCATTATATTTTGGATGTGTCTTAAAGAGAACTAAGCCCCAATTTTTCCTACTGTTTCTCTTGGTTTCTAATAGCTATAGGAGCTGTCATGTCCCTCCCACCCTTCCCCTTCTAGCTGCCCTTATTTATTCAGGGGCAGGTGGGAAGCTAGACTCTGTGACTTCTCTAAACTCTTTTTTTTCAATACTTTTTATTGGCATTTGTTAATAAACAAGCTTTTTTTGATTGTACAAAAGTGTTGTGCAAGAGCAGGTACAGTCATCTTAAACTGGACAGTAACACAAAATAACAATGATAAACAAGAACTTTCTATACTAAGAAGTATAGTCTTCAACTTATGATAAAGTAAGTCTATACTGAACCTGAGGAAGTCTTATTGGATTTCGGCGTATCTATAGAGATAAAGCCTAACCAACAGAAGGGTAAGAAAAAGGAAGCTAGAAGGTGTTTATCTTATTCCATGGATGCTTGTTACCATATTCCATAGCAGGGAACCTAGTCTCAATCCTGATGTCTCTCAGGAAGACCAGGATATGCTAATGTGAGAGATCTGCTACATCCAGAGGGGGAGACATGGGGGAGGGATGGGAGGTAGGGGGGCTCTCTACATCAGGACGTTTAGGAGCTCATTAGTCTGAATTAGGTTATGAAAGGGATTATCTTTGATCCGGAGGAGATAGTTTAGACTTCTCTAAACTCTTTGACGCATAGTGTCTATCCATCCCCCATATGAAAGCTTTTGTTTTCTCTCTGCTAATGTGTGCAAAAAAAAATTACATCGGCCCATATCTGCCTGAAATGTCTGTGGTCAGGCATGCCCTGCCGTCCGCAGAAGTAGGGAATTAAAAGCCTCTGCTAAACTTTTAAATATTAAAATAGAAGTATTTTGTTTTAATGAGCTACATTGTTAGCATGCATTTTTTATGTACTACTGAGATGCCCTGTGTGCTAAAAATGGTTCTCAGTTCCCTTTAAGGCACCCTCTTCCTGGTGTTAAATATGCGTAATTCAGTCAATAGGAGGTTCCATTGCATTGTATCTTGTTGTATGTCCTTAATAGTTTGTTTCATACCTTCAGCGAGAAAGCAAATTTATAAGTTTTGGTAAATCACATTTTCATAACTGCCTACTGTCTTCTATCTCTTACACAGGAAAATCTGCACCCACCTGCAATGCCTCAGTTGTATACATGTCTTTCTTCCGCACTATGACAAGAATCTATGACCAATAAGCTTACAAGTAGTATTGAAAACTTTGAAAAAGTTTGGTGTTATAGAAGCTGAACCAACTTAGGGCCCTTTTCCACTAGCAGTCGCTAGCGTTCGCGCTGAACGCTAGCGATTGCTGAATCGCAATTCCGCCGTTTTCCCGACGTTTGCGGCCGCGATTTTGCTATGCTATGCACTGCATAGCAAAATCGCGGCAAAAGTCGCTCCGCGGCGCGATCGCGATCAAGTAAAAAACGAATCGCGGTAGTGGAAATGACCTACCGCGATTCCTATGTTAAAAAGCAAACCGTAGCGATTGTAAAATCGCTAGCGGTTTGCGGTTTTGCGATTCAGCTAGCGCAAACGCGCTAGTGGAAAAGGGCCCTCAAAGCTGAATTGTGAGGTCAACTTCCATTTCAACATCCCCTGCCATTTAGACAAAGGACTTAATTTACCAAGGAATCTCTGGAGATCTCTAAAGACCCGTACCCACTAACAGATGTCACCCACAATTTTTCTGAAACTGAGCAATCTCACGATGTGGGTACAGGTGCGCAATCACGCAAATGATGTTTAGTGACGCACAGCGATAACGACCATCATGGCGGATTGGATCGTTAAAGAGGAACTGTCGCGAAAATCTTAACATTTAAAACACATACAAATAAGAAGTACATTTCTCCCAGAGTAAAATGAGCCATAATTACTTTTCTCCTCTGTTGCTGTCACTTACAGTAGGTAGTAGAAATCTGACATTACCGACAGGTTTTGGGCTAGTCCATCTCTCCATAGGGGATTCTCAGCATGGCCTTTATACTTTATAAAGACACTTCCTGAAATAGATTAATACAGAGATGCTGGCCAGCCTCCCTGCTCGCTGCACACTATTTTGGCAGTTGGATGGAGCAACTGCCATTCACTAAGTGCTTTTAAAAATAAAGAAAACCCTGAGAACCCCCTATGAGAAGATGGGCTAGTCCAAAACTTGTTGGTAATGTCAGATTTCTACTACTTACTGTAAGTGACAGCAACATAGGAGAAAAGTAATGTATGGCTCATTTTACTCTGGGAGAAATGTACTTCTTATTTGTATGTGTTTTAAAATGTAAGATTTTTGTGAAAGTTCCTCTTTAAGATCCCCGACAACTCAGTGTACTGCGATCGATTGACTCCCCACTATATGGGGCACAGGGCAGTGCCATAATTGGGGGGGGGGGGGGGCACAACACAGTCTTATAAACAATGCAGCCACAAGATACCTTTATTAAAACATCAAATAAATTCTTCTTACATTGTGCCAGAAACATAATTTCAGTGGTATGATATATGGAATAAATAGCTGAATACAGTTAGCAGTTTTTTTTCCACTGTAACAATTTTTATTATAAAACTATAGTGGGTGGAAATTGAGAAATACTGTATTTACTCATTTCCTCTCTTCTTTTTCCCTTTAAAATACTGTAGAAAATAAAATAATCTTGGAGGAAGTCTAGATTGCCCTGAAAGAAAAATTAGATTCAGATTTAATGAGATTTTGCTCAAGCAACAGACATACATTATGTTATGCCTAACTAAAATTTCCTGACTTTTGCACAGTTTCACACCATATGGATGAAATATCCTTTTGTCACTTGACATCTTCCATACTGTGAACCAGGGCAAAGTCCATCACGAAGAGTAATGTCTCTTTAAAAGTTCAAATGGCTAAGCAGCAAATAACATAGTGTAACACAGCAGAGTGAGCGGAGGTGCTGCCACCCCATTAAATTTTACTCAGATTTCGGCGTTTCGGAATAAGATCCTCTCTAAGTGGGTATGATGATGCAGTGACAGCAATCTGGCAACTGAAGCAAGAGGCAGAGCAGTGAGGCACCGTCCAGTCTACGTGATGGACTTTGCCCTGGTTCACACCATTACCTGCATTGTTTGAACAGAGTTTGATATGCCTTGATAGGCATTGCCTTTTCTACAGTCCTTTTATGCTTGGTGTCCAGGAGCTCGTATGTATGTAGCATGTATGTGCTAGACATCTCTGTACATTACTTTTATCACTTGTGAATTATATATACTCTGTCATCTTTTGATATCTTGTTGAATACAAATTTGAATTGCATACAAAAATTGACAAGGTGAGCGTGTCCATATGTTTGAATAGTTTGATGTTCCTTTGGCACAGCACCCATTCTTGCTAGTATTGAGGTTGCTTTTTTTCAAAAAATAGATTTTATCAGCTTAGGTGTGCATCCTTTTGTAACAATTTTTCTAGATCTAATCCATCCCATCTTGTATAATTAAGCTAGTGTACAATGGAATACTAACAGCGGCATAGCTAGAGGCCATGGGGCCCCATAGCAAAACGTTCATGGAGCCCTCAGATGTAGGCACTTTGAAATTCCACCTGCCCCTACCTACCCTATAGATATGAGTTAATTGGGCCATTTATAATCTTATCCAATCAACACTGCACATAGTTCATGGGCACTGAGACAAAGTCAGAGGGTGGTGAAGCAGTTAACTGTGAATACATTAAGTACCCACTGCCCCCCCCCCCCCCCCCTCTGCTCCAGGGCCCCATAGCGGCTGCTATGGTTATTGCTGTGCTAACCACCTTTCCCTGGATAACCCTAGGTTATTACTAATTGCTGTCAGAAAGTAGATCAGGTCAATTGGGCACCGTGATCGGCAGGCACCTAATAGATGACTAAGAAGGGTCAAAAATCAGATCCAGGAAATTATAGGCCTGTAAGCTTAACATCGGTTGTATGCAAACTATTTGAGGGGTTACTAAGAGATACTATACATGACTTCATAGTAGAAAATAATCTTATTTCTCAGCATCAACATGGGTTTACTAAAGACAGGTCCTGTTTGACTAACATCAGCTTTGATGAGGTAGTGAACGCTAATGTGGATATTGGGAATGCTGTAGATGTGATATACTTGGACTTTGCAAAGGCCTTCGACACTGTTCCACACAAAAGTCTGGTGCAAAAGATGAGGATGCAAGGACTGGGGAAGAGTCTGTGTGCGTGGATAGGGAACTGCCTAATGGACAGAAAAAAAAGAGTTGTGGTCAATTGATCATACTCAAAATGGGTGACTGTAAGCAGTGGGGTTCCACAGGGGTCTGTACTGGGTCCAGTGCTCTTCAATTTATTTATTAATGACCTAGTAGATGCAGTAGTAAGCAATGTTCCTATTTTTGCAGATGATACAAAATTGTGCAGAATCATCAACTATCAGGAAGATGGGGACATATTGCAACAGGATCTGGATAGGATGGCTATATGGGTGCATAAATGGCAGATAAAATTCAACATTGAAAAATGTAAAGTCATGCATTTTGGTCGTACCAATGGTCTAGCACAGGCATGGGCAAACTTGGCCCTCCAGCTGTTAAGGAACTACAAATCCCACAATGCATTTGCCTTTATGAGTCATGACTGTGGCTGTCATACTCCTGCAATGCATTGTGGGACTTGTACTTCCTCAACAGCTGGAGGGCTAAGTTTGCCCATGCCTGGTCTAGCACCATACAAAATAAATGGAATACAGTTGGGGACATCAAACTTGGGGAAGGACTTAGGAGTACTCATCAACAACAAGTTAAATAATCGTACTCAATGCCAAGCCGCTGCAGCTACAGCTAACAAAATTTTGGGATGCATTAAAAGGGAAATAAAAACTTGAGATGCTAGCATAATATTGCCCCTGTTTAACTCTCTATTAAGGCCACATCTGGAATATAGAATTCAGTTCTGGGCATCACATTACAGGAAAGATATTGCAGTCTTAGAGCAGGTGCAGATACGAGCAACAAAATTGATACGTGGGATGGAAGGTCTCACTTACCAAGAAAGGTTAGATAAACTGGGTTTATTTAGTCTAGAGAAAAGACGCCTTAGAGGGGATCTAATTAACATGTATAAATATATCAGAGGGCAATATAAAAGCTTGGCGGATGAGCTTTTTGTCCCTAGGCCTTCTCAAAGGACTAGAGGACATGATCTGCGCATGGAGGAAAAACGTTTTAGCCATTTATTTAGGAAAGGGTTCTTTACAATAAGAGTGATTAAGATGTGGAATGCATTGCCACAGGAAGTAGTTATGGCAAACTATAAACCTGCATTTAAAGGGGGCTTAGATGCTTTCCTTGCATTGAAAGACATCCATGGCTACAATTACTAGGTAATGCCTAATGATGTTGATCCAGGGATTTCATCTGATTGCCATCTGGAGTCAGGAAGGAATTTTTTTCCCTTTTGGGGCTAATTGGACCATGCCTTGTAAGGGTTTTTTCGCCTTCCCCTGGATCAACAGGGATATGTGAGGGAGTAGGCTGGTGTTGGTGTTGTACTTTGTTCTCTGGTTGAACTCGATGGACGTATGTCTTTTTTCAACCCAAATAACTATGTAACTATGTAATTTTTGGTAATCAAGCACCCAGGCAGTCATTTGGATGTCCCATGCAGCTAATAGTCAATCGGCTACTACATAATATTCAGTGTCTATGATCAGCTAAAGCTATTGGGTCATTTGGGCACCCAATACTAGGTTAGTGTTAGATACTTACTGAGGAGGTGGGAGAATGTTACGGTTAGGAATTAGATGGGGGTTAAGGTTAGGGATTTTAGGCATTAGGGTTAGGCATTAGGTTGGAAGGGTCTTCTTTTTAGGCAATTACAAGGGGGGTTATGGTTAGGCAATAGGTGGGGGGTTACAGTTAAGCAAAAAGTGGGGCGTTATCGTTAGGCACTTAAACGAGAGGGTTAAGATTGAAGTGGATCCGAGATAAATTGTCCTGGTAACATGACCGCACTGTCAATATAACCATTCCAGTAATGTAAGCCTTTTGGAAATTTGATGTTTTTAATAATTGGACCACAATTCTAATGCTTCAAGGAAAATGACTTTTCTTTTAGAAATTAGGCCCCATTGTTAATTTTAACAAGTGGTTGGTACTCCCTGGACATGAAGGTCTTTCCCCTTTCTGATACTTCCAAGAGGGTCTATTGGTTTAACACACAACTATGGTTTAGGATATGTCCAGTCAATGGAATGGACTTCCCTCACCACAGATACTAAACCTACTAGATCCTAAACTGCAAACTTAATTGTGAGCACCAAAATGAGTGGTGATGCACAAGAAATTCAATAAATGTAAGATTGTGAAGAGAGGACAATGTGTATCACCCCAGGAAAAAGCAGTTTAACCACTTTACCCCCGCGCGTACGTATTTCTCCGCCCCTTTTTCCATCCTTTAAAAACCAGGGACGGAGAAACACG
Organism: Hyperolius riggenbachi; assembly: GCF_040937935.1. Lineage (NCBI taxonomy): Eukaryota > Metazoa > Chordata > Amphibia > Anura > Hyperoliidae > Hyperolius > Hyperolius riggenbachi. The sequence continues at coordinate 91,688,232 of NC_090656.1, forward strand.
TACTTTCCGCGTTCCCGACGCTGTCCGCGCTCCCGCTCGTAAACACGCCGCCCGCCGCTAGTAAAACCGCCGCCGCCCGCTCGCCCGGAGATCAATGAACGGGAAAATCCATTCCCGTTCGTTGATCTAAGCCCCACAATGACCCGCTGCTCTCCTATGGGCAGCGCGATCATTGTGAGAAGAAACTCACGTGTCCAGCCTCCTTATTCTTCCTCCAAGCTTCCGAAAGGAGGCTTGGAGGTCGCAATAAAGCAAAAAGTTACTGTGGCCATCTTGTGGCCAAATAGTAAACTACACCCTACACATTTTTCACATACAAATAAATGACTTTTACACAAAAAATTAACTCATTACCTCCCACACTCCCCATTTTTTTTTTTTTTGTAATTAAAAAAAAATTCAAACATTTACAATTAAAAAAAATACATAATTAGTTACCTTAGGGACTGAACTTTTTAAATATTTAAGTCAAGAGGGTATAACACTGTTACTTTATAAACTATGGGCTTGTAATTAGGGATGGACGCAAAACTGAAAAAAATGCACCTTTATTTCCAAATGAAATATTGGCGCCAAACATTGTGATAGGGACATAATTTAAACGGTTTTATAACCGGGACAAAAGGGCACATAAATTTCATGGGTTTTAATTACAGTAGCATGCATTATTTAAAAACTATAATGGCCGAAAACTGAAAAATAATTTTTTTTTTCCCCACATTTTTCCTATTTTCCCATTAAAACACATTTAGAAAAAAATAATTCTTGGCATAATGTCCCACCTAAAGAAAGCCTAATTGGTGGCGGAAAAAACAAGATATAGTTCATTTCATTGCGATAAGTAATGATAAAGTTATAGACGAATGAATGGAAGGAGCGCTGAAAGGTGAAAATTGCTCTGGTGGTCAGGGGGTAAAACCCCTCAGTGGTGAAGTGGTTAAGATGCTGTGAGACTTGTTATGAACTACTCCATAATATGTCTCATGCACAGTGCAAGTGATTTTCTTCTACGTTTGTCTTTAGAAACAATGAGTGTAGGTGTAGTAAGACTAGAGAAGAACCCATTTTTAACCTCTGAGGAACCCTATACAGGCTCAGCCTCCATCCTGCATCTTGTGGTTTCACTGATGGCCATGAACAGTGGACTTGTAGTCAGTAATCGCCTACCTACTTCTCAGCAATGCAGTTCCACTGGTTTGGTAAAGAGAGAGAACTGGGACAGGAGAGACAGGGCTAACCTCAAACCTACCTTCATGTGCAGGAAAAATGTTAAGGCAGGCCCAGATTTACATCACAGGAAGAGCCTATAGGCACAGATGTCCTGGCACCCTAGATTTCACCCTAGTGTTTCAACCAAACACTCACTGTCCTAGCTGTCTCTTATCCCTTACTTCCCTTGCCCATAATAGATAGCCACAGGTGCCCCTGAGTTTTAGGTAGCAAGAAGTACCCTTAGTATTAAGTTGCTCCTGACAAAGGGCTCGTTTCCACTATCGCGAATCCGCATGCGTCCAACGCATGCGGATTCGCACATGTAATGCAAGTGGGTGGGCCTGTTTCCACTGTAGCGTTGTTGAGGTGCGTTTTTTTCAGCGGTGAAAAAACGCACAAAAGAGCCGCAGAATTCGCCTGCGAGTGGAATGCATGCAAATCGCATGCAATGTATTTAATAGGGAAATCGCATGCGGTTTCCCCATGCGTTTTTTGTCGCGAATTCGCATGCGAATTCGTATAGGTACCAATGTAATTTCACACAGGCAGTGACATGGTTAAAATCGCATATACCCTCACCTATGCGAATCCGCATGCGAATTCGCTGCAAAAAACACATGGGGAATCGCATCCGCATGCGATTTCATCAGCGGTGGAATCCAGGCGATTCCGCACCGCAATAGTGGAAACAAGCCGTCAAGGGAGATCTGGTCAGTGGAATGCCGAGACAGCTGAGTAACCTCTCATTTCCACTCTGCTCAGGACTCTGCATAGCGAAGGAGAGAAGGAGGCACTCAAGGAGCAGAGTGAGTCGCCTTTCTATCATCAGGCACCTGTAGGCACGTGCCTACAGTGCCTTACGGTAAATGCGGCCCTGTTTCAAGGGAAAACTTCTCTCTGTTGCAAGGATTAATAGCCAACAATAATTCAGCTAAATTATTCTTAAGATCATATATAAAGCAGTCATTCAACAGTGCTTCTAACAGAAACTGGCAGATAGATTTGTCAAGATTTGGAGCTGGTCAGTGGATTGGTGCAACTATTGAAAAATGTGTAACAGCGTATCCAACCTTGTGCAGCTAATTATGTCTGAAGCAAAATGGGAGTTTCTGAACCAGAAAATAATTAATGAATGGGTCCCTAGGCAAGATAGCAGGTTTTGCCAAACGCTAATGGTCACCTGTTTTTTTTTAGAAATATTTGGTGGGGGCAAGCGTCCACCAGGCCCCTAGACTCTTTACAGGCCCTAGGCTGCTGCCTGTGTTTGCCTTGTGGATTATCCAGCTCTGTTCTGAACAGTCATCTGGCAACACTCTTCCAGAGTACAATGAGGACTAACTGATGGAAAGGTTGCAAAAAGTAATAAACGGCGTCCACTTTAGAAAACTAACTGCAGTGTAACACTGATGTATTATTATTAATAATTCTAAATGGTTAAAAAAAAAAACCTTAAAGGACATCCAAGGTAAAAATAAAATGATGAGAAAAACAATTGTATCTATCCTCCTTCTCCTAAAAATGACTTTTTAAAACATTCCACAATTCCATTTTATGTTTAAATCTACTTTTTAAGTTTTAGCTGTTTTATTGTTTTTGCTCAAGAACACAGTCATTAAAGTATGCCAGAGCTAAAATCTATGAACTATTGATCTCTTTTTTGCTCTCAGTAGCCATTTTCTCCTAGGAAAGTGTTTTATAGTTTGAATTTCTTATCAGTGAGGATCACACTGTAGTCACTTCCTGTCTGAGTCAGGACTGAGTCAGCCACTTACATACCTGATATTTAACTCTTTCAGGCAGAGAAAAAAAGCAGCATAGTTATTTGTTTGCTAGGCACTGTACATACTCATGTCTATCTCATCATGTCACACGTCACCTTGTGTATCCTTTAAAGGACAACTGTGGTGAAGAGAATATGGAGGCCACCATTTTTTTTAAACAATACTAGTTTCCTGGCTGTCCTGCTGATCTATTTGGCTGCAGTAGTGTCTGCGTCACACCAGAAACAAGCATGCAGCTAATCTTGTCAGATTTGAAAATAATGTCAGCAACACCTGATCTGCTGCTTTTTCAGGGTCTATGGCTAAAAGTATTAGAGGTAGAGTATCAGCAGGATAGCCAGGCAACTGGTATTGCTTAAAAGGAAATAAATATGGCAGCCTCCATAGATCTCACACTACAGTTGTCCTTTAACCAGTTCACCCCCAAGGGTTTTTATCCTAACGGACCAGAGCAATTTTCAGTTGTCAGCGCTCCTCCCTTTTATTCCCTAATAACTTTATTACTACTTATCACAAGAAAATGATCTATACCTCGTTTTTTTCGCCACCAATTAGGCTTTCTGTGGATAGTACATTTTGCTAAGAATTTTTTTATTCTAAATGCATTTTAATGAGAAAAACAGAAAAAAAAAGAAAAAAAATCATTATTTCTCAGTGTTCAGCCTTTATAGTTTTAAAATTAAACATTCTCCTGTGGATACAACAAACATGTTTTATTTGCCCAGTGGTCCCGATAATTAAACCGTTTAGATTATGTCCCTACCACAATGTATGGCGACAGTATATTATTTTGAAATATAAGTGGTTATTTTTCTGTTTGTTCTGGCCATAATTACAAGCCCCTATGTAATAAATTAAAATTAATTTTCCCCCATAAAATATAGAATAAAAAAAGCTGAGTCCCTAAGGCAACTATTTATTTTTTTTTTTTAAGCTGATTTTTTTTTTTTTACAAGTGTTTTTTTGGGGGGGGGAGGGTTGGAAGTGTAATTTTATTAATGATGTGTATATACTTGAAAATGTATGTATTTTGTAAGTGTAATATACTTTTTGGCCACAAGATGGCGCTGGTGAACACTCATAGGACGTGTTCACTTTTTTTTTTTTTTTTTTTTTACACACTTTATTAAACTGTTACATTTCCTGTTTATGTGAATGGACGTAGCCGCTGTTCGCGGTCGCGTCCATTCACTCCAGGCACTGCGATTGGGTAGAGGACTGTTCAGTCCTCTTCCCCAATCGCCCAGCACGGGATCCCGACGGTAATGGCGGCGGTAGCGGCGGACACACGGCGGTAGCAGCGGCGGGAATGCGCGACGTATTAAAACGTCATGTTGCTGTTAATAGCGGTAAGCATGACGTTTTAATACGTTAGGATGGCGGTAAATGGTTAAGCAGTACCCATTTATACTTATTAACATTTGTATAGTGTGTTTTTATCCTGTCTGACTCAAAGCATTTGAGAGCTGCAGCCACTTAGGCGAAGTTCATGTCCGTGAGACATGGCAGCCATTTTGTAAAGTGGCTTTCCGCACTGCAATGAAAAAAACAATGTGCCCTTCACAGTGCGGTTAGAAAGGTCTAACAGCATGCAACATCCCATAACACTGCATGCAGTACATTGCCACAAGCTGCATGTGTTAACAATCTTAGTGAAGCATACTTTTCACTGACTGTATGCTTCACTGTGTGCAAGGTAATGCATGAATAAGTGCAGTACAAGTGGGGGGGCCCACTTAAAATGTATGCAGGGGGGCCCAGTGGGTCTTAGTTGCACCCGTTTTAACATTACAGATCCACTTTAAACTAAAAGTTGTATACATACCTGTGGCTTCCTCCAGCCCCATCCAAATGGATCACTCCCACGCCACCATCCTCAGCCTTCTTCCTCTTCAGTACCGGGTCCTGTAACTTCGGCCAGTCGCAGTCAGTCTGATGCAAGGGAAGTGTGCTCTCTACATATCTCTCTGATGGCTGCCAGAGATACATAGAGGGTGCACGTCTCTTGCACAGACTGCCCGTGACTCGCCGAAGTTACGGGACCCGATACTGGACCAGCAGGCAGCGTAGGACGGTGGCGTGGGAGGGATCGGTGCCAATGGGGCTGGAGGAAGCCCCAGGTATGTATAAAACTTTTAGTTCAAAACGTCTCAAGTACACTTTAACCAGTACTTTTAGCAAATTTATCATAAAAGTGAAATGTACCTTAACCACTTAAGGACTGCAGTCATAAAACACCTTAAGGACCAGAGCCTTTTTTTCCATTCAGACCACTGCAGCTTTAACGGTTTATTGCTCGGTCATACAACCTACCATCTAAATGAATTTTACCTCCTTTTCTTGTCACTAATACAGCTTTCTTTTGGTGCTATTTGATTGCTGCTGCGATTTTTACTTTTTATTATATTCATCAAAAAAGACATGAATTTTGTCAAAAAAATGATTTTTTTTTACTTTCTGTGCTGACATTTTTCAAATAAAGTAACATTTCTGTATACATGCAGCACGAAAAATGTGGACAAACATGTTTTTGATTAAAAAAAAAAAACATTCAGCCTATATTTATTGGTTTGGGTAAAAGTTATAGCGTTTACAAACTATGATGCCAAAAGTGAATTTTCCCATTTTGAAGCATCTCTGACTTTTCTGACCACCTGTCATGTTTCATGAGGTGCTAAAATTCCAGGATGTTATGAATACCCATCAAATGACCCCATTTTGGAAAGAAGACATCCCAAAGTATTCACTGAGAGGCATGGTGAGTTTATAGAAGATTTTATTTTTTTGTCACAAGTTAGCGGAAAATGACACTTTGTGACAAAAAAAAGAAAGAAAAAAAAAGTTTCCATTTCTTCTAACTTGCGACAAAAAAAATGAAATCTGCCACGGACTCACTATGCTCCTCTCTGAATACCTTGAAGTGTCTACTTTCCAAAATGGGGTCATTTGTGGGGTGTGTTTACTGTCCTGGCATTTTGGGGGGTTGCTAAATTTTAAGCACCCCTGTAAAGCCTAAAGGTGCTCATTGGACTTTGGGCCCCTTAGCGCAGTTAGGCTGCAAAAAAGTGCCACACATGTGGTATTGCCGTACTCAGGAGAAGTAGTATAATGTGTTTTGGAGTGTATTTTTACACATACCCATGCTGGGTGGGAGAAATATCTCTGTAAATGACAATTTTTTGATTTTTTTTTACACACACATTGTCCATTTACACTCAACATCGGAAATTGATTTTAATTGTTTTTTTTTCACAAAGTGTCATTTTCCACTAACTTGTGACAAAAAGTAAAATCTTCTATGAACTCACCATACTCCTAATGGAATACCTTGGGGTGTCCTCTTTCTAAAATGGGGTCATTTGTGGGGTTCCTATACTGCCCTGGCATTTTAGGTGCCCTAAACCGTGAGGAGTAGTCTTGAAACCAAATGTCGCAAAATGACCTGTGAAATCCTAAAGGTACTCATTGGACTTTGGGCCCCTTAGCGCACTTAGGGTGCAAAAAAGTGCCACACATGTGGTACCGCTGTACTCAGGAGAAGTAGTATAATGTGTTTTGTGGTGTATTTTTACACATACCCATGCTGGGTGGAAGAAATATCTCTGTAAATGACAATTGTTTGATTTTTTTTACACACAATTGTCCATTTACAGAGAGATTTCTCCCACCCAGCATGGGTATGTGTAAAAATACACCCCAAAACACATTATACTACTTCTCCTGAGTACAGCGATATGACATGTGTAACACTTTTTTGCAGCCTAGGTGTGCGCTAAGGGGCCCAACATCCTATTCACAGGTCATTTTGAGGCATTTGTTTTCTACACTACTCCTCACGGTTTAGGGCCCCTAAAATGCCAGGGCAGTATAGGAACCCCACAAGTGACCCCATTTTAGAAAGAAGACACCCCAAGGTATTCCGTTAGGTGTATGGTGAGTTCATAGAAGCTTTTATTTTTTGTCACAAGTTAGTGAAAAATGAAACTTTGTGAAAAAACAATAAAAATCAATTTCCGCTAACTTTTGACAAAAAATAAAATCTTCTATGAACTCTTCATACACCTAACAGAATACCTTGGGGTGTCTTTTTTCTAAAAAGGGGTCACTTGTGGAGTTCCTATACTGCCCTGGCATTTTACGGGCCCAAAACCGTGAGTAGTCTGGAAACCAAATGTCTCAAAATGACTGTTCAGGGGTATAAGCATCTGCAAATTTTGATGACAGGTGGTCTATGAGGGGGCGAATTTTGTGGAACCGGTCATAAGCAGGGTGGCCTCTTAGATGACAGGTTGTATTGGGCCTGATCTGATGGATAGGAGTGCTAGGGGGGTGACAGGAGATGATTGATGGGTGTCTCAGGGGGTGGTTAGAGGGGAAAATAGATGCAATCAATGCACTGGGGAGGTGATCGGAAGGGGGTCTGACTGGGATCTGAGGGTTTGGCCAAGTGATCAGGAGCCCACACGGGGCAAATTAGGGCCTGATGTGATGGGTAGGTGTGCTAGAGGGTGACAGGTGGTGACAGGAGGTGATTGATGGGTGTCTCAAGGTGTGATTAGTGGGGGGAATAGATGCAAGCAATGCACTGACGAGGTGATCAGGGCTGGGGTCTGAGGGCATTCTGAGGGTGTTGGCGGGTGATTGGGTGCCATAGTGGCAGATAGGGGTCTAATCTGATGGGTAGCAGTGACAGGTGGTGACAGGGGGTGATTGATGGGTAATTAGTGGGTGTTTAGAGGAGAGAACAGATGTAAACAATGCACTTGGGAGGTGATCTGACGGCAGGTCTGCAGGCGATCTGATGGTGTGGTTGGGTGATCAGATTGCCCGCAAGGGGCAGGGAAGGGGCTGATTGATGGGTGGCAGTGACAGGGGGTGATTGATGGGTGGCAGTGACAGGGCGTGATTGATGGGTGATTGATAGGTGATTGACAGGTGATCAGTGGGTTATTACAGGAAAGAACAGATGTAAATAATGCACTGGCGAATTGATAAGGGGGGGTCTGAGGGCAATCTGAACATGTGGGCGGGTAATTGGGTGCCCGCAAGGGGCAGATTAGGGTCTAATCTGATGGGTAACAGTCACAGGTGGTGATAGGGGGTGATTGATGGGTAATTAGTGGGTGTTTAGAGGAGAGAACAGATGTAAACAGTGCACTTGGGAGGTGATCTGACGTCGGGTCTGCAGGCGATCTGATGGTGTGGGTGGATGATCAGATTGCCCGCAAGGGGCAGGTTAGGGGCTGATTGATGGGTGGCAGTGACAGGGGGTGATTGACAGGTGATTGACAGGTGATTGACAGGTGATCAGGGGGATAGATGCATACAGTACACAGGGGGGGGTGTCTGGGGAGAATCTAAGGGGTGGGGGGGGGGTGATCAGGAGTTCCTAGGGGGTATTTTAGGGACTAAAAAAATAGTGTTGACAGATAGTGACAGGGAGTGATTGATGGGTGATTAGGGGGGTGATTGGGTGCAAACAGTGGTCTGGGGGGTGGGCAGGGGGGGTCTAAAGGGGTGCTGTGGGCGATCAGGGGGCGGGGGGGGAGATCAGTGTGTTTGGGTGAAGACTAGGGTGGCTGTAGCCTGCCCTGGTGGTCCCTCGGACACTGGGACCACCAGGGCAGGAGGCAGCCTGTATAATACACTTTGTATACATTACAAAGCGTATTATACGATTGTATGGCGCCGATCATGGGGTTAACAACCCGCCGGCGCTTCCGAACGGCCGGCGGGTTGTCGCCGTGGGTGGGCGGAGCCTATTGCCTGCAGATGCGCCCGCATCACAGCACGCGATCCCCGGCAACACAGTGTCCCAGGACCCAACGCCAATGTGCAGTGGGCGGTCGGCAAGTGGTGAAAGCAAACCTGTGAGGATAAAGACAGGAAAGCGTTCAAAATCTGTGACTTACGCAATTAGAGAGGGAGGCCTCTCCCCCCCCCCCTTCATTGCTGTGTGCGGCCCCCCTTCACATTGGGTCCGCGCAGCTCCTCTTCCTGGTTTACGTGCACACAATGGCCACGCATGCGCAGTAGCTCGGGTACACTTTAAGATGATTGAAACAGATATTTACCTCCAGAGGCTTCCTCCATCTCCCTCCTCCTTGAGTCCTCCTGAAGCTCACTGCACTGCACATGCACAGTAGCATGGACCAACCTCTGGCTTCAACAGAGCAAGCAGGGTCCGTGCTACTGTGCATGCACAAGCCGTCTGCAAGGTCTTGTCTACAATTTTGCTGAGAGGAGAGCCCTGAAACAGGCCAATGGAGGAGAACAGGAAGCCTCTAGATTATCCAGAGGCTTCCTTCTATTGACCTGAGTGCCCATTTGGGGGACTATTTTTCCCTACAGGCACACTTTAAATTAAAGGGGAACTGAAGAGACAGGTATATGGAGGCTGCCATGTTTATTTCCTTTTAAGCAACACCAGTTGCCTAGCAGCCCTGCTGATCCTCTGCCTCTAATACTATTAGCCATTGCCCCTGAACAAGCATGCAGCAAATCAGGTGTTTCAGACTTTAAAGTCAGATCTGACAAGACTAACTGCATGCTTGTTTATGGTGTTATTCAGATACTACTGCAGAGAAATAGACCAGAAGGGCTGCCAGGCAACTGGTATTGATTAAAAGGAAATAAATATGGCAGCCTTCATATACCTCTTACTTCAGTTCCCCTTTAAGTAGGAGCTTCTCTGCGTATACCTGAATGTTTGAAGCTAACATAAACTCACTTACTCATCCCCTGTATCACCTTCTTAGCAATAAACGGTTCCAGAGTGCAGTAGGACTTCCTGTTGTACCCTAGAGTGCCCCCATACGGTCCAGCCTTTGCATGAGCAAGAGTCAGAGCCAGGAACGGGAGAGAGAACAGAGGTAAAGAATATCAGCATCTTACACATAGTGGACGTTAAACAAACATGAGGTTTCCTAAGAAGGTCAACTAGAGGTTTTTAACCCCTTTCCTGTCAGGGGCAACCCAGCCTGTGCTCTTGTGGCTTCTCATTACAGTAATTATGACTCAGCGATGCCCTTCAGCTGCAGTCCAGCGCTACTTACCTGTTAGTACACAGACCCATGCAGTCATTGGGGACACAGAGGTAGAGCAAGCTATGCCCTGTCTGCCAGCGCTATCTGTGCATGTAGCTGTGCTCTCACGGTTATACGTCCCTGGAAATACCCTGTTAGCTAGTCTCACCCAGACAGTGTATCCTCCATCACACGCATCAGTCCCAATTACACTACAGTGTTCAATACAAGCAGACAGGAGGATTTCAGTGAGTCTATGTGGAGGTGTTTATGTCTCATGTGCAAACGCATGTGGCTGGCATACATGCCCTAATAGGAGTACTTATGTCTAGCAGTTGTATGAAATGAAGAAGTGATATATAGATAGATAGATAGATAGATAGATAGATAGATAGATAGATAGATAGATAGATAGATAGATAGATAGATAGATATTATCCTGACGTGTATTGTAATATATGTTTAGCATATCGGAGATTAATATACTCCAACAACAGCAGCACAGCGTTGTGCTGGATGGAAAGAATACATTGTTACTTTTTTTTTCTTACAAACCAATGCGTCTATTCACCTAATAAACTATATTATTTAACTCTTTGATGTGCTAAAATGGATGATTGAGATTGCTAAATACTAGATGAAGACAGACAGAGATATGGATAAACATGCACTGTTTTAGCTGTTTGTTTTATAGTACAACGTATGTGGCATATTATGAAATATATACCATTTATGAGCTATGTTTTTGAAATATGTATGAATCAATAGAATAGCTAACTAGATAAGTGACAAATAAGATATAGAATAGACATGGACGGACGGACGGACGGACGGACGGACGGACGGACGGACAGACAGACAGACAGACAGATAGATAGATAGATAGATAGATAGATAGATAGATAGATAGATAGATAGATAGATAGATAGATAGATAGATAGATAGAATCCATTTACCTATACACTCACATGTATTACAGTAATATAATAAACCTAGTCTTAATTCAAATTGGGTTTACAGTAATTATAGAAATAGTTTCCTCTGATTTGAAATATGTATAAAAATTGTATTTTTTATTTCTAAATAAAATCTGTACAAAATGATCTGTGTAAATGTAACTTCACATGAGAGTATGAGTATGAGATTATGAGGTATACGATTATGAAGAGGTCACTAATACTCTTTTTTACCTGTATAATTATTTCCTTTTATCTACACTTTGCAAGGGAAAAGATGTAGGTAAAAAATACCTAGAAAAAATACAATACTGCACTATCATGGTTAGAAAATTCTAATATATGGACGAGTCCAATGCCAGCATGTCCGGATTCACAACGAAAACAGTGCAGATTAGACAGATGAGTCCTCAGATTAGCAGTAAAGACTAGAAATCCAGTAAAAGGAATATGTGGGTTTAAAGAAACTTAATTCGTGTGGGCTCTGAATAAGGAACGGATTCAATCAGACTGGGGAGATGTTTGGAAAGAGGAGAGTGAAGCGGAAGTAATTCAGAGCAGATTGACACCAGACCTAAAGATTTCTGTGCCAACATACCTGATCTTCTAGCCTCACACTGCGGAAAGGCGACAATAATGGGATATAAAATATAGGCAATATTTGTCTTTGGGATGAATGCAGCATTGGGCATTAGGAAATAGCCTATACCCCCAGACCCCTGCCCTTCCTGACCATCTTTCCCCTATCCAGGACCCCATGAGATTCTCATAGCCCAGAAGACCTTGGAGATCTCCAGGAAGCTCTTGAATCTTATATTGAACAACTATCTATATGTTAATGGAGATCTTGCTGATGGGGATATAGATGGGGCAGTGTGTAATTCTGCCTGTAAGTGCCCCCCAACCCCCCTCGGTTTGATGCCATGGTTACCCTGGCTGTCACTGACACTCAGTATGGCTCTGATGGCCCTGGATGACAAACTGGGCAGATTTTATCCGTACAATTTAATTCATGATTGTGGCCGGCACCACTCATCACCATCAATCAGAGAGGAGTCCAGTTGGCAGGTGTCAATCTCGCCCTGTCTTATTTGGATGAAGTCAGTCCATATTTAATCCAATTACAAGGGTCAAAGCATCAGTGTAAATCCCCTTGTTGGAACCCTCGAAGATTTTAAAGTAAAAAATCAGTAAGATCACACGGATGGACTGATGGGGGGGGGGGGGGGGGGGGTCTGAATAGCCCATGTTAGATTATACAGCAGATTTCTATAAAAAGAGTTATTCCATCCTGGACTGTGTGCAAATGAAATATCTTGTTATTTTGCTAAAGGAGAGTGGAGCTTAATGATGGGGTGGGATGGGGGGGGGGGGCGATGGAAAGGGGGGGGGGGGCTTTTCCGCTCTATGCGCTTTCAAATACAATTGTAGATCGAAGTTGGGCTTGTCAAGTTGAGCCAAAGTGCATTTTTAACATCCAGGACGTGACTGTCGACTTTCTGCGGATTGCCTCCAATCACCCCCGGGGAATCCAGCTAATGTCTCCGTCTAGAGCCAGGACTGGGATGAGAGAGAGGGAGAGAGAGGAGAGCACACATCAGGCATGGGACACAGCCACCATTATTATTATTAACATATACTGGGGAGGGGGCAGTGCGACTCGGGCACAGAGGAGCTGCCTCTAGCAGCACAGCAAACACACATCACAAAGTAATAACAACAACAAATAATAATAATAAGTTAATAAAAACTGAGCTAGTTTGTATTAATATTATTTTATTATTTAGATCGAAGTCCATTCTAACTATCTACGGTGGCACAGGTAGACCAAAAAATGGCCAGACCTAAGGTTGTAGTAGCCGGATAAACTATGTATGGAGAGCACCATGTGTAGTATTTGCTTTGTATGTTTATGATGCATAACTAAACTAGGCAATACATAACATTGTTAAATAACCTCGGTATATGTGTGCATGTGTGTGTGTGTGTGTGTGTGTGTGTGTGTGTGTGTGTGTGTGTGTGTGTGTGTGTGTGTGTGTGTGTGTGTGTGTGTGTGTGTGTGTGTGTGTGTGTGTGTGTGTGTGTGTGTGTGTGTGTGTGTGTGTGACGCTGTGTGTGTGTGTGTGTGTGTGTGTGTGTGTGTGTGTGTGTGTGTGTGTGTGTGTGTGTGTGTATTTGTTTTGTGTTGTGTGTCTGCGGTGTGTGTGTGTTTGTGGTGTGTGTGTATGTTTGTGGTTTCTGGTGTGTGTGTGTGTGTGTGTGTTTGTGGTGTGTGTGTATGTTTGTGGTTTCTGGTGTGTGTGTGTGTGTGTGTGTGTGTTTGTGGTGTGTGTGTATGTTTGTGGTTTCTGGTGTGTGTGTGTGTGTGTTTGTGGTGTGTGTGTATGTTTGTGGTTTCTGGTGTGTGTGTGTTTGTGGTGTGTGTGTATGTTTGTGGTTTCTGGTGTGTGGTGTGTGTGGTGTGTGTGTGTGTGTGTGGTGTGTGTGTGTTTTGTGTTGTGTTATGTGTCTGCGGTGTGTGTGTTTGTGGTATGTGTGTCTGCGGTGTGTGGTGTGTATGTGTTGTGAGTGTGTGATTGAGAGGGGGGGGGATTTTAGATATTTGTATGCACTGGGTTCAGCTAGTGTTCCCAGCCATCCCGAACGATATGACAATAGTATGTGTGTAGCTATAGATGCAGTGCAGCCCTATCCCCATACAGGTGGCTGCACGCGTATTGATGCGCCCAGGTGAGGCAGGAGCAGCACTTACCTCTGAGGCTGGATGGACAGGCGGCCTGGCCGGGCTGGTGTTGCAGGGAGGGTGGCTGGTGAGAAGACACTTCTCTGGGGCTCTGCAGTCTGTGCGCTGCCACAGTAAACAAATTGTCTTGATGCGCTTATTATTATTGCTCAGATTCTGCTTGGATAGAGAATTAAAGCTCATTATTACAGTGTGTGTGCTGAGAATTGCTCAGTCTATGTGAACACATGGGCTCAGGGCATCCTTCAAAACTTCACATCGCTAACTCACTCCAAACAGTCATCAGACATGTCCAACACGTCCAGATCTGCTCCTGCCTTACAGCAGCCTCCACTGGGGCGACACAGCCTGGTGATCACTCAGCAGCCTCCACTGGGGCGACACAGCCTGATGATCAGCAGCGGCCTCCACTGGGGCTACACTGCCGGATGATCAGCAGCAGCCTCCACTGGGGCGACACAGCCTGATGATCAGCAGCAGCCTCCACTGGGGCGACACAGCCTGATGATCAGCAGCAGCCTCCACTGGGGCGACACAGCCATATGATCATTGCCGGATACTAGCAGTGTGCAGGTAGCATGTCTGTACAGAGGACAGCAGCGCTATTACTGCCTGCAAGACACCTATAATTATTCTTTATCTATGGTTATATTTCTGCTACAAATGTTATGATATAGTTTGTATGGAATAAAAAGGTCTTATCGCATTATATGATTACATCTTGTTTATACCCACATGGTACGTTATAAATACAGTATCCTAAATTCTATACATTATACCAGCACCACATACATATATGACATAATAATTATTTTACCGACTGTATAGATAGCATAAAGTACACTAGTATAGCATAGCATAAAATAGCATAAACGACATTATGATGGAATAATTATTATACATCAAATACTATAGTCAAATATATATATTAGATAGATAGATAGATAGATAGATAGATAGATAGATAGATAGATAGATAGATAGATAGATAGATAGATAGATAGATAGATAGATAGAGATAGAGATAGATAGACCTTTTTCTTAAAAAGTATTTTCATATTTATTTTACATCCAAATTAAAATATCTCATGTTATAACCACACCAAAGGCATTTTTGTTTGGCTGAGCAGTAAATGTACGTTGTAAGTATGTAATGAGGATTGTAGCGATGTCACGCTATATATATATATATATATATATATATATATATATATATATATATATATATATATATATATATATATATATATATATATATATTTGGTAATATACATAGCAGGATTATGTTTCACCTATTTTATACAGTTACTTTACAGTGTGATTGTTATGTTACATTGTATCATGTGTGCAAAATGTACGGTATATGAATTATTTCCTGGCTTCTTCAGACTGCAGGGAGACTGCTGGTGACTTGCAGTGCAGGTGATATACCTGAGAGGGTTGAATTTTGCTTGGTCTATGCACTGATTACACTATTACAATACACAGTACAGGAAGTTTTACAACTCTAGGGTTACTATAGTGCAAACTATTTACTATTCCTTGAAAAGATGATGCTACCCAATGGAGAGGAATGAGTTTGTCCATCTGTGCTCAAGAAATGTCATTTCACCGACCTATGCTATTTAGTGCCCTACAAAACATATTCTGGGGGAGCAGTGGGTGTTGTGTGGGGGAGCTATGCTACCTACACCACCTAAAATATCAGTTGGTGCATTTACTACTCCAGGCAACTATCAGTCATATCAGTCATATAAAACGGAATATTACATTTATCTGTAGCATTTCTAAACACTGGGTGTTCAACTCAGTTTTTAGTAGCTATGATATCGATGTATAGTGTGTGTGTGTGTGGGGGGGGGGGGGGGGGCAAAAGTTGCTACATTTGCTAATATAAAGAAGGGGGAAAGTGAAGGTGTGATAGAGACAGGAGAATCAGAGAGGTGATGGGGGACAATAGGAGGGGGGGGGGGGGGAAGAGAGAGGAGAGGTAGAGGGAAGGGGGGAGATAGGCAGTGAAGGGGTCGCTGAGACAGGCAAAGGAGAAAAAGAGAGTACATGGGGGGCAAGAGAGAAAGACAAGAGTGAAGAGTAAATAAATAATGAGCAAGAGGGGCACAGAGTGGGAGGGGTCGTAATATTATCAGTGCGGTTTAAACTTTATTGACTCTATATAACTATATTGATTCGTGTATGCATTCTTCACTTGCACCTTTATTTTGTACCCCAGTATATTTAGATTAAAGTCCATTCTAACTATCTACGGTGGCACAGGTAGACCAAAAAAATGACCAGAACTATGGTTGTAATAGCTGGATAAACTATGAATGGAGGGCCCCATGTGTAGTCTTTGCTTTGTATGTTTATGATGCATAGCTAAGCTAGGCAATTCATGATATTAACAAGTAACCTTGGCGTTTGAATTATACATCATTGTATACGCTGTTCATAAAATATATACAGAGAGAGAAAGTGAGAATGTGTGAGAGTGAGTGAGTGAGTGTGTGTGTGTGTGTGTGTGTGTGATGTGAGTTTGTTGAATGTGTGCACATGTGTGGTGTGTGTGCCTGTGGTGTGTGTGTTTGTGGTGTGTGTGTGTTAGTGTGTGTGGTGTGAGTGTGTGTGTGTGCCTGTGGTGTGTGTGTTTGTGGTGTGTGCGTGTGTTTTTGGTTTGTGTAGGCGTGGTGTGTGTGTGTGTGTGTGTGTGTGTGTGTGTGTTTGTGGTGTGTGTGTGTTAGTGTGTGTGTGTGTGTGTGTGTGTGTGTGTGTGTGTGTGTGTGTGTGTGTGTGTATGCGTGCGGTGGTGTGTGTTATACAATGTGTGTGTGTGTGTGTGTGTGTGTGTGTGTGTGTGTGTGTGTGTGTGTGTGTGTGTGTGTGTGTGTGTGTGTGTGTGTGTGTGTGTGTGTGTGTGTGTGTGTGTGTGTGTGTGTGTGTGTGTGTGTGTGTGTGTGTGTGTGTGTGTGTGTGTGTGTGTGTGTGTGTGTGTGTGTATATATATATATCAGTGTACACAGTGGCAGCAGCCTGCCTTCACGCCTGATCAGCCCCTGGAGAGGGCACAGTTTGGAGAGAGGGGGACGGAGCACCTGGTCCTGACTCCGGATCCATCTTGTGTTATTGACAGCCAGATAAGCAGCCGGGAGCCGTGGTGTTTCCAGCGCTTCCTTCAAGAACCCTGCTGGGTTGCAGAGATCCCGAGTGCCTTAATGGCAGCAGCTCCTAATAATCAGTAGAACACCTTTGTGACAGCTTTTTCCCAGGCTGCCCTTTTAAGCCAGTGAAATATTAGCCACCAGCTTCCTGAGAAACCTGCCGGAGCACTGTTGCACCTCTACTGTGTAATGTGAGCAAATAAGCAAGGCTGCCCCATCACTAAGTGACACAGGCCAGCCTGACAACACCGAGGGGACAGCTCAGCCACCTATACACATGTATGTGTTTCTTCTACAAGTCTGCCGCACTCCAAATTAGCTTGCAAAAAGAGAACTGCTTAGCTAACAGGCATAAGAGAAACATGGATTATGTAATCTAGAAAATAAAGTAAATTGTAAATATAAATGTATAGACAGTTTGCCTGACCAAAGATCACAGAGGAGAGAGGAAGGAAGAGAGAGATTGTTTTTAAATGGCAGAAAAGTTGGTAAGAACTTTAAATAGAAGTAGTTTAAAAGAAATATCAGGATAGAATCTAATAAAATAGATCAGATAGATAGATAGATAGATAGATAGATAGATAGATAGATAGATAGATAGATAGATAGATAGATAGATAGATAGATAGATAGATAGATTAGATAGATAGATAGATCAGAGGGATATATCAGATAGGAAGATAGATAGATAGATATAGATAGATAGATAGATAGATAGATAGATAGATAGATAGATAGATAGATAGATAGATAGATAGATTAGATAGATAGATAGATAGATCAGAGGGATATATCAGATAGGAAGATAGATAGATAGATAGATAGATAGATAGATAGATAGATAATTGATTTATGACACAGATATATAGTTTGTGTAAGAAACATTTGCTTAGTTATGGACATTCCTCTTCTATATATGATGCACCCCCAGATTCCCCCCCCTCCCATGTCTAGAGGGTGTCACATATTAGGCATGGGGCAGCAGGGTAGAGATGGTCACTGTTACACCTGCAGGCCATGCTAGAGCCCCATATTAAGTGTGTCAGCTGACAGACAGGACTGCAGGAGGCAGGTAAGTGTGTGTCACACGCCAGGCTGGGAGGTCATGTTTGCAGAGTCATTAGTGGAAGTGACACAAATAGCTCCAGATGTGAGAAGCGCAGCCCAGCTGCTGCCTCTGTGTGCTGTATCTGTGCAATCAGTGTGTGACCAGTGTGTGCTGTATCTGTGCAATCAGTGTGTGACCAGTCTGTGCTGTATCTGTGCAATCAGTGTGTGACCAGTGTGTGCTGTATCTGTGCAATCAGTGTGTGACCAGTCTGTGCTGTATCTGTGCAATCAGTGTGTGAGCATTGTGTGCTGTATCTGTGCACAGTGTGTGACCAGTGTGTGCTGTATCTGTGCAGTCAGTGTGTTACCAGTGTGTGCTGTATCTGTGCAATCAGTGTACGACCAGTCTGTGCTGTATCTGTGCAATCAGTGCGTGACCAGCGTATGCTGGATCTGTGCAATCTGTGTGTGACCATTGTGTGCTGTATCTGTGCACAGTGTGTGACCAGTGTGTGCTGTATCTGTGCAGTCAGTGTGTTACCAGTGTGTGCTGTATCTGTGCAATCAGTGTGTGAGCATTGTGTGCTGTATCTGTGCAATCAGTGTGTGACCAGTGTGTGCTGTATCTGTGCAATCAGTGTGTGACCAGTCTGTGCTGTATCTGTGCAATCAGTGTGTGACCAGTGTGTGCTGTATCTGTGCAATCAGTGTGTGACCAGTCTGTGCTGTATCTGTGCAATCAGTGTGTGAGCATTGTGTGCTGTATCTGTGCACAGTGTGTGACCAGTGTGTGCTGTATCTGTGCAGTCAGTGTGTTACCAGTGTGTGCTGTATCTGTGCAATCAGTGTACGACCAGTCTGTGCTGTATCTGTGCAATCAGTGCGTGACCAGCGTATGCTGGATCTGTGCAATCTGTGTGTGACCATTGTGTGCTGTATCTGTGCACAGTGTGTGACCAGTGTGTGCTGTATCTGTGCAGTCAGTGTGTTACCAGTGTGTGCTGTATCTGTGCAATCAGTGTGTGAGCATTGTGTGCTGTATCTGTGCAATCAGTGTGTTACCAGTGTGTGCTGTATCTGTGCAATCAGTGTGTGACCAGTGTGTGCTGTATCTGTGCAGTCATTGTGTTACCAGTGTGTGCTGTATCTGTGCAATCAGTGTGTGACCAGTCTGTGCTGTATCTGTGCAATCAGTGCGTGACCAGCGTATGCTGGATCTGTGCAATCTGTGTGTGACCATTGTGTGCTGTATCTGTGCAATCAGTGTGTGACCATTGTGTGCTGTATCTGTGCAATCAGTGTGTGACCAGTGTGTGCTGTATCTGTGCAGTCAGTGTGTGACCAGTGTGTGATGTATCTGTGCAGTCAGTGTGTGACCAGTGTGTGCTGTATCTGTGCAATCAGTGTGTGACCAATGTGCTGCATCTGGGCATTCAGTGTGTAAGCATTGTGTGCTGTATCTGTGCAGTCAGTGTGTGAGTGACCAGTGTGTGCTGTGTCTGTGCAGTCAGTGGGTTACCAGTGTGTGCTGTATCTGTGCAATCAGTGTGTGAGCATTGTGTGCTGTATCTGTGCAATCAGTGTGTTACCAGTGTGTGCTGTATCTGTGCAATCAGTGTGTGACCAGTGTGTGCTGTATCTGTGCAGTCATTGTGTTACCAGTGTGTGCTGTATCTGTGCAATCAGTGTGTGACCAGTGTGTGCTGTATCTGTGCAATCAGTGCGTGACCAGCGTATCCTGGATCTGTGCAATCTGTGTGTGACCATTGTGTGCTGTATCTGTGCAATCAGTGTGTGACCAGTGTGTGCTGTATCTGTGCAGTCAGTGTGTGACCAGTGTGTGATGTATCTGTGCAGTCAGTGTGTGACCAGTGTGTGCTGTATCTGTGCAATCAGTGTGTGACCAATGTGCTGTATCTGTGCATTCAGTGTGTGAGCATTGTGTGCTGTATCTGTGCAGTCAGTGTGTGAGTGACCAGTGTGTGCTGTATCTGTGCCATCAGTGTGTGACCAGTGTGAGCTGTATCTGTGCAATCAGTGTGTGACCACTGCGTGCTGTATCTGTGCAATCGGTGTGTGACCAGCGTATGCTGTATCTGTGCAATCTGTTTGTGACCATTGTGTGCTGTATCTGTGCAGTCAGTGTGTGACCAGTGTGTGATGTATCTGTGCAATCAGTGTGAGACCAGTGTGTGCTGTATCTGTGCAACCAGTGTTTGCTGTATTTGTGCAATCAGTGTTTAACCAATGTGTGCTGTATCTGTGCAATCAGTGTGTGACCAATGTATGGTGTATCTGTGCAATCAGTGTGTGACCAGTGTGTGCTGTATCTGTGCAATCAGCGTGTGACCAATGTGTGCTGTATCTGTGCAGTCAGTGTGTGACCAGTGTGTGGTGTATCTGTGCAATCAGTGTGTGACCAGTGTGTGCTGTATCTGTGCAATCAGTGTGTGACCAGTGTGTGTTATATCTGTGCAATCAGTGTGTGACCAATGTATGGTGTATCTGTGCAATCAGTGTGAGACCAGTGTGTGCTGTATTTGTGCAATCAGTGTGTGACCAGTGTATGGTGTATCTGTGGAATCAGTGTGTGACCAGTGTGTGCTGTATTTGTGCAATCAGTGTGTGACCAGTGTATGGTGTATCTGTGGAATCAGTGTGAGACCAGTGTGTGCTGTATTTGTGCAATCAGTGTGTGACCAGTGTATGGTGTATCTGTGGAATCAGTGTGTGACCAGTGTGTGCTGTATTTGTGCAATCAGTGTGTGACCAGTGTATGGTGTATCTGTGGAATCAGTGTGTGACCAGTGTATGGTGTATCTGTGTAATCAGTGTGTGACCAACGTGTGATGTATCTGTGCAATCAGTTTGTGACCAGTGTGTGTTGTATCTGTGCAATCATTGTGTGACCAGTGTGCTGTATCTAAGCAAACAATGTGTGTCCAATGTATCTGTGCAATCAGTGTTTGACCAGTGTGCTGTATCTGTGCAATCAGTGTGTGACTAGAGTGTGCTGTATCTGTGCAGCCAGTGTGTGACCAGTGTATCTGTGCAATCAGTGTGTGACCAATGTGTGCTATATCTGTGCAATCAATGTGCGACCAGTTTGTGCTGTATTTGTGCAATCAGTGTGCGACCCGTGGTACTCTATCTATGCAATCAGCGTGAAACCAATGTGTGCTCCCTTCTAAACTTCTATCTGGACATTCTAGATTTTCTAAATTAAGAGTGCTCAGGAGGACATGCGTACATACATACATAAATAAATACATACATACATACATGTGTGTTAAAGAATTTGTCCATCTATTTCCATAAAAGTAATGTAGTCTATATTTCATATTTTAAAATAACTGCAAAACCCATGATAAAACTCACACGAAAAACAAAATAATAATAATAATAATAATACCTGGCATGACTTGCCACTTTTCCTGTCACTACCTCCAGGTCCAGGCCTGGCTTGTCTCTCTCCCAGCTAGGACACAGGCAACTTCTGCCCCGTGACGTCAGAGGCGCGCTTCAGCCAATCAAGTCTCAGCTAGCCCTGATATTAAGGGAAAGTTATAGGCTAGGCGCACACCTCCTTCTATTCCCCCCTTGTCACTGACATTTAAACTGTGTGGCAGATTCTTATGTAGAAATTGGAGATCAAACCTGCCAGTTTTCGCTTATCAAGGAAAGTCAGGCGCTGGAATAGACAGATCCTGGGAAGTGGAGGCTGAGCAGCTGCAACAGGTAAGAACTCGGAGATAAATACTATAGTTAGTACACACATCTCCTAGGGAGCTAGTGCTGTGCTGTAAGTTGTAGAATAATTTTAGGAGTGCTAGAATATTTCTGTGCTGCTAATGAGTTAGTATTAGTACTGTCACAGTATTGTTGTAACAACTGCTTTACAGGTAGGGGATTAAATGACCTTTAGTTTAGCTATAAAGCATGTGTGTGTTTTCAGGGAACTATGTCATGCCTCAGTCTGGCTTCTCACAGTAGAAAGCTAAGCATTCCACCTGCATAGCTGAGAGAGTCTGAAACCCTCACCCTGTGTGATTTGATCCCTATTTCGGAAGACCTAATAATTAGCGATTTGCACCGGTTAAGAGTACAGGGAATTAAGTTACAGTAAGCTGGTCACACCCTCCTCTCCTCCTGATGGGGCAGCGCTGAAGCTTACTTAAGGAAATTGATTTTCAAACAAAATAAAAATGCCACCGCTTTCTACTTTTTCTGGCTGAAAACTGACGCTAATAACAACAAACAAGCAGACAAAAATGGCACTACGGTAGGGAAACTTTCTGAAGACAAAAATATACACAAGACTTACAGCGTATTTAAAAAAGAAGAAATAATCTATATATATAACTAAAATATTAACTGCAGTCTCTAAAAAAACAGGAAAGTACGTTTTCACCACTGTGTACAAATGACTATATATATATATATAAATATATATACATACATACATACATATATATATATATATATATATATATATATATATATACACTCACACTTTGTGCGTGGGACAGCAGATTGCTCCGGAGGATTTTTCATGAGAAATAGCATTTTGCTCGGGGTCCCTCCTCTCTAATTAGAGATGTTTATTGGAAATGATGTTTATCCAGCTGTGATACAGTGAGAAAAAACTGTGGCATAATTACCTCAACCAGATAGGCTTTTCATATGCATATCAGTGTGATCCAACCATTTGGTATGGGATATCATAGAATAAACTCCAGTCGGCGCAGACTTGATGATGCGAAATTAAACCCGCGCTACGCGGAAACGGCTCCAAAAGAAATAAACCGTTATTTACCGTTTTTGCGACTTCTCTGGGTCGCAAGTGATCCGCAGCGCGCTACTCAGCCGCGCCGCAACACCGACCGAGCCGCGCGCATCTACAGATGTCAGGAGGGACAAGCTGCTTGATAAATTGGCCTCTAATTGAAAATATATCATGGAAGCAGCGGTAGTCCAGATATGAAGGTTGGAGCGCTTCTTCTGATCTGCAGCCTGGGATCTCCAGTCGCTAATAAAACTCACATTGAGCTGCTTAGACACTTGATTAACAGGCAGATTAAAAGAGTTACAAGACTATCTGAACAGATTGCATTAATCAATAGCATGTCTAATCAGCGTGAGATGGCCTTTTTTTTCCTGAAGCCAACCCCAATTCCGCCTGTTTTGTGTGTATGTGTATATATATATATATATATATACCTGTTCATGTGTGCTACACATTACAGATATATAGATGATATATATACACACAATATACACGTGTAAGCGGGATGTACATACGCATATTAATGTAAGACAGATAATGCGAACTCACTGCTGTATATTCAGTATATGAGCATGTAGAGATTGATGAGCACGGATGGAATTATGTTATTATGTTACTTGGATATATATATATATATATATATATATATATATATATATATATATATATATATATATATATATATATATATATATATATATATATATATATATATATATATGTTATCCAGGAGCCCGTGCGTGTTATTGTTTACAAAAGCGGGTGCATTTCCATTTAACTCAATGTCCTGGTTACTACAGGACTCGAGCAGCGCCTCGTGTACACACACAGTCATTGGTTATCCTAGAGGCAAAAGCATTGCAGTCTAACACGTCAGAATTGGTGCTTCTCTCTAGGTTCAAAGTGATGTGGACAAGGGGACTTTAAGCATTTTTCTGGGTATTAAAAAAGGTGACTTGGAGAACAGATATTAATCCAAGGAGACATGCATAGCACTGCAAGATCCACTTTCACACTAAACACACACCAAAAACCTAAATTACTCCAAGCCTCTTCCCACTCGCTGATAATAAAAAAAACTTAGTATGCATATATAATTACGAGGAAGGCTACCGTGCCACACAACAGGCTGCATACACTGCACTTACTGCAACTTTCCAAAAGACAAGCATTGTTTGAGAAAAAAATGATAAACAAAAAAGAAAACGCCTTTGACGGATTCTAAACAGCACAGCAAACTGTACTAAAGGCAACTGTAGACTCAACAGAACGATTAAACCATAAATATGTATCAAACGGATTTAATCAAAACGTTTCCAGATTTATTAGAATCACTTCAGTAAACAATGTGGAACAATATGTTTTTAACTATTAATACTGAATATTAAAAGGATAGGTAAATAGGAAATGATGGTTCACTTCTATGAGTAGTTTAGATTGATATGGAGTCTCATTAGGAATGCTATAGGTAGATCCTCCTACAAACGACTGAAGACTTTTGAGGGAAGGAAACTTTGTGACCTTGGCCGCTGTTTATTTTACGCCCAACTAGCCCTCTGCTACAGTAACACCTTTAGATGTTTGCCTAGGCAGTATTAGTAATTTTATATGGCCCCAGAAACACAAAATCCAAGGTCTAAATGAAAAGATACAGTTGAGACCCTAAAGCACTCACCTTTTCTGAATGTTACTGACACAGCCCAGCCTCCGTGAAATATGACGTCACCCGTATTTATTAACCCCCTCCCTTCATCATTTTCTTAACTAAAACTTTTCTTTCTCCTGTTTTTTTTTTCCCTTTTGGGAGGATACACAAAGCCCAGCCTGCCCTAGGGAGAAATAGGAGTACGATTCAAGCGAAGGCATTAGTTGGTGTTAATCCCAACAGTTGCTAATTGAGAGGTGGTTTGAAGGGGAAGGAGAGGGGGGTAACTTTAAATTTGCCTGGGAAATTGGACTGGATCTATAACACAAAGAGACAGACAAAGTGAGTTACGGCATTTTCTGGGCTGAGTTTTGCAAGGAACTCATCCATCACTAGAAGAACTTGTATCTTAAAAAAAATCCTAATATAATAAGAAGGTCTCTCACTAGAAGACGTTTGACACAACTTTCAGGTGGACAGAACTCATCTTCCGCCGATGGATGGCGCTGTCATGTCATTAGTGACAATTAACCATCATCGCTGAGGGACCACTGTGCAGAATTGGTCCCTCTCCTTCACAACAGTTACTGCAGAGCCACATGTGGTCTCTCTGAGCTACAACGTTTCTGGAGGCAAGCTCTCTTCAGGCCATGTAATTGATTATCATCATTATTACAAGCTAATTAAAAAAAGGCTTTCCTCATAGTTACCTAGGTTGAAAGACACGTGTCCATTATGTGTACCCCACGGCCATGGAACATGTATGGGTTGGTCAAAGGAGAGCTATATGTACTCCACTATAAGACACTTAACAGTATCCCTTTGGTACCCCAGCGCATAGATGAATGGAATATAAACAGAAGTCAAACATATCTGTATTATGGCAGTTTTGAGTAGCAAGACAAATAAAGTTTTCAGTTTAGTGGCAAATGTATAAACAAAACAGGAATCTTTATTTGTGAAGGAAATTATGTGATATGCTGGGACTTGAAATCTCCCAGAAGCTAAAGTTCCACTGGGCTGCTGAGGGGTGGATGGGTGCAGACATAGATAAGAAGATAAAATATAGGTCGATATAGATAGATAGATAGATAGATAGATAGATAGATAGATAGATAGATAGATAGATAGATAGATAGATAGATAGATAGACAGATGACTGATCAATAGAGATAGGAATTAAGTTTATCTACATATGGAAAAAAATGATGGCTGGAATTATGGTCTGTTGACATCTAGATGGTCATACTGACATATCTATAGGTGGATGGAAATGGCACAGATTTGATGACTCGATATATTTCCATGGTCATGCAGACACAGACATTGGCTCAGTTATTTTGTGATAGTGCTACTTGTCGGATAGACTTGACTAAGGTTGGGATATTATTTATCCATAGACATATAGACTGGAAGGCAAACTGGATCAGGTTGGGCTGGGACATGTTCATAGAAATTGCTAGGGGTGATAGATATGCAAAGATAGATAGATAGATAGATAGATAGATAGATAGATAGATAGATAGATGGGTAGCTGGTCTGGCCTGTGATAATATTCATGGTTGGGGTAAACAACAAAAGATAAAAAAGTAATGGGGGGGGGGGTATCATAGCATAAATTTAGGGAAATAGATAGACAGATAAATAGACAGACATTTGTTGAAGCTAGCCACCTATATTTGCATAGGCAAACACACAAACACACTTTTGGGGGGTTATAGATTAATACGAAGACAGAGAGTGGTATTTATACTTGATAGATGATAGATAGATAGATAGATAGATAGATAGATAGATAGATAGATAGATAGATAGACATTGGGCTGGGTTTGGCCTGTTAAAATACAGTTGTTGTGGTTTAGCCAGGTAAATAGAGAGAGAGAGAGAGAGAGAGAGAGAGAGAGAGAGAGAGAGAGATGCAGATATACCATCAGTCATTGGATTAGGATTGGCCTGTTATAATTTTCATGGAGATATCTTGGTTGAGGGGTTATTACAAATGTGTTGTTGACCATATGGATATAGCTAGATAGAGAGACAGGAAGGCAAACTGGATCAGGTTGGCCTGTGACATGTTAATAGAAATTGCTAGGGGTAATAGAGATACATGGGTAGGTAGATAGATAGATAGATAGACAGACAGACAGACAGACAGACAGACAGACAGACAGACAGACAGACAGACAGACAGACAGACAGACAGATAGATAGATAGATAGATAGATAGATAGATAGATAGATAGATAGATAGATAGATAGATAGATAGATAGATAGATAGATAGATAGATAGATAGATAGATAGATAGATAGATTGATACATAGACATTGGTTGAAGACAGACATTGGTTGGAGATTGCCTGCTTTATTGGTGTAGGCCAACACACATTTCTGGGGTTAATAGATTGATCAAAAGACAGACAGACAGATGTATACAGTACACAGTCATTGGTCGTAACTGGCTTTATGTCTGCATAGACAGACAGACATTGGTGGGAGATAGATAGATAGATAGATAGATAGATAGATAGATAGATAGATAGATAGATAGATAGATGTGGGGCACTGGGTGTAGCAGGCATTTTGGTGGTACAAGTCCCCCCTCTCAGCTCACTATTGGGGGCTGAGCTGTTGCTCGGCCTGGGATGAGGGGTGGCAGGGCATTTGCATAGAGGCTGTGCTGTGGGGCCCGGGTAGAGCAGCGGCCTGGAGAGGCGGTGTGCTCAGTGCTGTGTGTAGGCCGGGAGGGAATGACAGGCAGCCAGCTCATTATCCAGCTCCTATTGAGGCGTCCTTTCACTAGCATGCAAACTCTCTGGCAGAGTCGTTTGTCTCCCCATTGTACTTTATTGAAGAATGCAATGCCTGTCAGTCCCCTCATTCACTGTCCAGATACTTTATTGATGAGCTGTGACTTTTAACACTTTCACATGTCAAGAAAAGTCAAGTGTATACATCTAATACTTTATTTTCCCCGCTGCCCGCTCAAATACCACTTTTCTACTGTCTACATTCTTTCTTTTTTTCCATCTCTTTCTCAATTGTATTTTAGTCATCACCCCCCCCCCCCCCCCTTTCAGAACTTGTGAAATTAACAATTAAGTCAACCAGTGATCAAGCTGGTAGTTTAAATGTAACCTTAAAACTAGCGCCCAGGGGTGGCTTTGGAGTGTACTGAGGTGTGTATTAATAGTGCAGCACTCGACAAATGTACATTATAGTGTGTGGTCACAACAGTGCAGACCCTCACTGACTCCCCCTTCATTCCCTGACACACTCAACAAGCCCACCAGAGACACAGACAGCTCCAGACAGTCACAGAAAAATCTATTATAATAATAACACCAAAGAATAAACACACGCAGACACATTTGTTATCCCACATATGCAATGCATGTTTCTGGCATAATGATGCAAAGGTTTTATAATAATAAATACATACGTCATATCCCTGCAGTGTCACCACATGTCTTATATCTCTTATTATTTGTGCTATCGACATATATACATATATATTTAATAATATTAGTTTTGTCTGTCAAGTATTATCATGTATCGTGTACAATTACATGCATATATAGGCCATACATGGCTTTAATAAAATAAAATAAAAAACACACACATAGATGAAACACACCACAAGCACACATAAACCACACAAAAAATACAATAATAGACACACACGACACACATACATAAAACACACACACACACACACACAGCGTCACACACACACACAGCGTCACACACACACACACACACACACACACACACACACACACACACACACACACACACACACACACACACACACACACACACACACACACACACACTAACACATAAATATACATAATACACTCACAGAGACACACAAGACACACACATACATAAAAACACACATATCACATACACACACACACACAACATACACACACACACACCACAAACATACACACACCACAAACATACACACACACCACAAAAACACACACCACAAAAACACACACACACACACCACGCACACACGCACCAGGCCTGGTAGCAGGAAACCTGAGCAATCCCTTGTTTAACCTAATACACTCACAGAGACACACAAGACACACACATACATAAAAACACACATATCACATACACACACACACACAACATACACACACACACACCACAAACATACACACACCACAAACATACACACACACCACAAAAACACACACCACAAAAACACACACACACACACACACCACGCACACACGCACCAGGCCTGGTAGCAGGAAACCTGAGCAATCCCTTGTTTAACCTGATTGCCCCCTAACTAAACAGGTTCCTAACGAGCCATCTCTATACATTACCGTCCCATCATCTCTATAGATTACTTCCATTACCTGCAGGCAAAAGACTTCTCCTCCTGTTGACTGGGAGCATCTGCCATATAAAAAAGTAAAATTGACTCTTAATTTGATGGTGCCTTTGATAGTCAGAAAAAGGAGCACAGTCAACAAAGACACGTGGTGGAAGTTTGTAAATGTTTGCCAAAGAGGGAGAGAAGGACACTTGAGGCAATTTTCTCAAGAGTGCTCAAGACACCGAAGTGAATGGCGAGTTTTCCTCCTTGTTGTCTCTGAGTGAGTCTTCAGGTTTTGTATTCTGTTAAAAAAAAAAGTTGGTAGATGGCCCGGGGCCATTCACAGCTTACAAAGCGCCTGTCTTACAAATATTTATGCTGTTTACATGTGAATGATATTTAGCTTATCCCTATTGTTTTATGGGGCCTTTTGGAGGAAAATGCAAATCGCCTCCGACTCACTCACAGAATGGCTTTTCACAACAAAAAATGCTGCTTACAAGGAAAAATTATTTCATTCCCGTTGTGAGCATTACACAATTAGCAGGGGGGCAGTGATGGCATGGCTAAAATTCTGAAGTTGTCCTTCTAGTGCCTATCCACTGCCACAAAACAATAAATAAACAAAACAAAACAAGAAAACATAAACACAAACCAGCAAAAAAAAAATAACAACAAAAAAACAACATGAAGATCAAGAAAAAAAAAACAAATCTAAAAATACAGTCCAGTGATGCCTTAAACAATTAAAATAAGCAATAAAAAAAGTAAAAATAAGATAAATCCAATAGTCAAATCTTGAACCAGCTTCAAAACTGGTGTGAGTGAGACAAACACATACTTATAGCAGAAAAAAAAGAAACACTACTCAAGATTAACAACGAAAAAAAAATCCATGCAGTAGGGAGAAGGGAGAGAGAGAGAAAAAAATCAGCTGTATTCATATTCAGTAGCAAGAGCCAATGGAGCCAGGCTCTGTGGGTGAGCAGCCAATAGGCAGTGGCAGGGCTACCCCAGTGCTTTGCATAAAGCAATATTTTGTGTGTGGAGAAGGCTGTTTCATTTGCATGTCTGGAGTGATTAGTGGGTTTGAAAGCAAGCCCAAGAACGGGCTCATTTCCCGCTCTGCTGGAGAAGCAGGAGGAAGTGTTTTTACTGGGAGATGATGACAGAGGTCAGCCTTTGCTAATGGGCCAGTGAAGAACAGTGGAGGCGAGGCACAAGAAGCCAGTACACACACATTAATACACTTGAACCATCACCAATCAGCATAGGTGTGCACTGTGGCTGTGTACTGCACTCCCTCTCTGTCTCTCTCTCTCTCTCCTGCACTCTCCCTCTCTCTCACTCTCTCACCCTCTCACCTCTCTCTCTCTCTCTCTCTCCTGCACCCACTGACAGCCCAGTTTACTGTCAATCTCTGTCTCCTCCTCAGAAGCCAGCCACATCGAGCCTCGGTGCCTGGGAACAAACAGCTTCATTTCCTGGTCAATAAACAGAAATCAAGGCACATCTTTGATCATTAAGCCAGTTTCAGCCTAATTTATCCAGCGGAGTCTGACAGCCTAGGATGCCTCTTAAAGGTGGGTAAGAGCAGCGCTTGATGGGCACACTTGATGGGCAGCTCTGAGGAGCACACGTGTGGGCACACTACTGGATCACACTTCTCTGCACACTATTTGGTCACACGTGGTGGCACACTACTTTCTCAGTCTTGTGGGCATGCTGCATGATCGTCCTTCTGAGCTGAGGAATGTGTTTTTTGGGGGGCATCTGCCCCATGTTGCTCTGTGCTGAGGATTTGTGGTGGACCACTGGGGAACTTGGGGGTGTTGTATTAGCAGAGGGGGTAGAAGGAAGCCTGGACGGATAGGCATTGTTTGCTATAGACTGAGGTGCCCCACCATCCTGGATGGCACCCCACCATGGAGCGAGGGTACCTGTCCCTAGTCCTTAATGGCTGCTGTGTAGCTCTTGTTGTGCCCGACCTGTGTACAGCAATATGTATCTGTGCTGCAGTTGTGTAGCGGTGTCTGGATCCTATAGCTACCCCAATGTATTGTTATTGTCCTTGTCATAGTTAAACCGTACCTAGCCTATAATAATTGTGTAGCTGCACACAACTAATGCCAATCGCTGTGCTATTTTATGTCAGTTAATATCACCCCACGATCGCTGTTATATGGATGTGCAGTTTATAACAATTGTTGTGCAGCTGCATCGGTACTTTAGAATTGTTGTGTAGCTGTGCCTAGTCTATGATAGTCGTTGTGTAGCTGTGTAACAACGTTTATTTAGCAGCATTTTATTTACTGCAGATTTTCCTTGTAAATATTTGTTTATAGTTAAAACTAAACTAACTTTCTTTATCAGCCCCTTACTAAAAATCATTTTTAAATATTTCTACTTGATTTCTCTTGCTCTCAAGAAATTCCACCATAATCATTTAAAAAAATCGCTATGGCGTTGTGGATATTTGCAAACGTAAAACAGTTTTATAACTGTCCTTTAATAGAACGTCTGTGTTGTCACTCAACTTACGGAAGACTATTAATATGATTGTTGTGTCCACAACGTGTTTAGATTATACAGAGTGAGTGTGTGGCTAGTTTCATTTGTTAGTTGTTGCAAGTTTGTTAATAAGTTTACACTAGGATTTGCAACTGTTACCTTGTAATATTAAATATCATGTAATTCTGTGCTAGTTATTATTATTATTATTATTATTATTATTATTATTAAGTTTTTATTTTATATACAGTCTTGATATTGTGTAGCTGTACAATAGGTTAATAAATTGTAGTCTCCACTATTTGAAGCTGGCTCTGTACACTGCTAGGCCAGACCTGTTGTAAGTTTAATAACACAGTTTAAACACATAGCTAAGGGCTTCTACACGCTGTTACTGCCATAATAAGTCCCATCAGGGACAGCTTAATGACTGGAACACAAGTGTCTTGAAGGCCCCAGATTATTTGGTGACAGTTTATTAATGTTCACGCGTGTCTTTCGGTGTGTTGTGTTTGTTTTAGTTGAGCAGACTTAATTCTTCACACTCTGCAAACTGTATGTAACGTGTTCCAACTGGATTAAGCATTTTGTTATAAGTGAGATTAGTGCTGTCCTGACCGCCTGTCTATAGGATCCTTACTGGGCTGGATATGCTTGGTTGCCCACATGCTTACAAATGACTTCGCCTGCCTCTTAATCAGCCTCACACTGGCCCATCTCTGCCCCCATCCTCTGCGCCTAATCGCAATCCACACGATGAATGACGCTGCCTAGCCATCCTAGTACTACTATTAGTATTATTCCTACCCATCGCTGTAAATATTTACCAAACCGTCTTCGGGGTCAGATTTCTGTCTAAAATCATTGCAGACACAAACATGAACAAACAAAAGGCATGATCGAAAATAATCAAAATTGGAAAATAATTATTTGGTCAGAAATTCGAAAAGGAAAATAAGTTGACTAATAAGTTCATTTAGAAGTTTTCTGTTTTTTTTAATACCTCAACTTTCTTATTCTACCCCCCCCCCCCCCCCCCCCCCTTCCTCTTTTCTCTCTCTCTTTCTCTCTCTCTAGTTCTCTCTGAAAACCTTCCTCAATGCTTTCCCTTTTGTGATTGTCTCTCGCCAATTGAGCACCCCACAGAGCTGTTGTGTAGCTTTACAACACCCTAACAACTCACACCAGTAACACAATTACCTCTGAAAAAATATATATATAACAAGAAATGACTTGGTTATTTTCTGATCGGAATTTTTTTTGATTGATAATTAAAATAGTAGGAAAAGAAAGTTGTAGGGAAATCATGAAATCTATGCAGTAAAGAGTAAACAAATAGGGAAGGTTTTTAGGAAGCTGCTATAGAGGACGTGCACGTCTCTAGCAAAGCACTGGGGGGACTCTGCTTTGGGTAGATGAATAAAAGTACTGTTGGCTTTGTTAACTGGCCTCACCCCCTCCTGGTTCTACTTTTAAGGCACCGAGGCGAGGTAGACAGCGTGTGTCAATGTACAGTGGAAAATATAGAGCTAAGAGGGGAAGAAGGATCAGGCACAGATAAAATTATCCCAACGCAAAAGGCAATCAAGAAAATATTATCAACACTTTTGTATTACCCAGCTGTTGGTCTTTACTCCATATCTAATTAGTAGGCATAGGCAGGACCAGAGTTTCTATGGTAACATTTTGCCCTGTAATTTTATTTTTTTACCCCTCCCCCTCCTAAAATATTTAAATCGTAAACATGTCATTGAGTCAGCTCCAGAGTTGCTCTTTTTCATGGAGGCTGTGGTTTGGAAATTAAAATAGAGCAGAAAAAAAAACAGACGATAAGGTGATTCTTGAGAAAGAAAAACAAAATATTTCCAGAGTCATTAAAATGTGATGGGATTTTTTTAGGGGGGGGGGGGAAGAAGTTGTGTGAAGTTCAAAAAATAAACTGCAGTAATTGTCCTTATTAGTATACTTAATACACCTTTTATCTGTTCTAGAGGGGGAGTACTAGGAGCAGATGCTGAAGTGCGCATTTCACTTGGGAGAAGAGACGCAAATTTCAGGCAAGTTGACGGAAAATATCATTTTTTTCTTTCCGGGGGAAACAGGAGGGTGGTGGGGCTGGATTAAGAAATACAATGAAAATAAATCACTAAATAAAGATTTGAATATTCCTATCTGGCATAGACGGGGCAGATCATTGTGGGGAAGGAGGGAGAGGGGAGGGAGTTGCTTTTTTTCCCCTGTGAGCTGTACCTCAATTAATTGGAAATATATTTATTTATCAATAGAACTCCGCAGAGAGACCACGTGGGAATATAGTGCAAAGCAAGCAACATGCAGAACAGTAAGTAACACTCTCCTTCCGCTACCGAATCCACGCAGGATCCCGCTGTCACTTGTGTGGAGTGGCTGCTGGGGAGGTGGGGAGGGGGCTTCAATCAGTGAAATTGAGGGATTCATTTTATGACCTCCCTAATATTTCTCCACAGCGCTTGTATGAGGGATACATTGTAATCTTTTATATATATATATATATATATATATATATATATATATATTCTATGCTCTTGCTTGGTTGACGTAGCGATGCCGTTTTATGATCGTTTTTTATTGCACTTTGACAGTCGCTACAATGATCTCGCTGCCCTGGATCGGAATCTTTATTGTCAGCAATAAATAGCGTTTTATTGATCTCTAGTTTATTTGGCATTGTTCTTGCATCTTGAATGAGGTTTTCTTGTTTTTGTTTTGTTTTGTGGTTTTGTTTTTCCTCCCTCGAAGTTTTGGAACTGGGCAAAACTTTGGCTTGCTCTGCTGTGAAATTCTTTCAGTGGCGGTTGTAGTTGAAAGGCAGCGTTGCTGCTGTAAATAGATGCATGTGTGTGAGCGTCAGGCTGAAGTTACTAATTTTTTATGAATTGGAATAGGCTGACGTGAAATCTATGGAGAGGGATATAAACGCTATTATTTATGTACTTTTGCTGTGTCGAGTTGAATTGTTTGCTTATAAAAACGTGAATTATGGGCTGAGAGAGGGCGAGTTCCTGACACTATTCAGGTGGTCTGTGGTGTATTTAAGGTGCATGCAAGGCAACCATGGCGTAGGAAGTGTTAATGTCACCCTGTAAGGGACATGACATCCCTGTGCTTCCTATGTGTACTTGGAGTGACCTGTGAGGGGTCTGTGCCGAAAACATCTAATGTGTAATGTAAGTGTCTTGTGATGTGTCCTGTATCTCTATCGAGGGACCCCCCCTCCCCGTGCCCTTTTTGTGAAGGGGGGGGGGGGGTATAAAAAGGTCATCAGTGGCCTCCATGACACTAATTCTTGGGGGTATAAAAATATCAAGGGGGCTTCAAATCAAGACCATATGCTTTCTTATTAGCTGCGCTAGAAGTGGCTAATGATTGCCACAGTGGTGAGGACTCTGGCTCTCCCTCGGGAAATTAGATCATGATTAAGGCTTTCACCTTTTAAGTGAATTTTTAGTTTTACTATTGTCACTTGTCATTTTTAAATTGATAAATAGTCTGTCTCCCCCACACCCCTCTTGCAAATGACATTCCTGCAGAGGATGGTGCGCCTGTGTGTATGTGCTGCGGACAGGTGCCTGCAGCAGAATTAGAAGCCAATAAGTGAATTTTTATTGTAGACAAATGTGTGGGAGGAATTCTCAGCCTCCTTCAAGGAAACAGAGTCTCTGCTGGCTTCCCAGTCACTCTGCAGTAGCCTCCTGCCTCCTCTCTGCATGTCAGCCTTTGTTGTGGGGCCTGAGTCTGGGAGGCCAGGGTGGCGTTGGGGTGCAGCACCTGGTTGTAGGCTGATGCACAGAACTTTTTGGGGTTTTCATCCTAAAAAGGTTTATTAAAGGTGGTGTGACTGTCATTTACGCCCAGTGTAAGCATAAGGATTTGTGAAGGGAGCAATATATGGTTGTGTTGGGATGAGATGAGAAGTTATGTCACATAAAAAGTAAACAAGGGTAAATGTTAAATAACGTATAGTGAGTGTCCTTAGAGAAATGTAAAAAAGAATGTAGTTTCTGATGACCTAAATGTAAGTCAAACATGCTTCAATTCCAACGCCCAAGCAAGTAAGCCGTCTAGATGCAGGGGGAAAGGTGGGCTTTGTATGGCGCTGGACTCTGTGGTGGATCACTAGTGGAAGGCATGTCTGCAATACTATGATGAGGGATTGGCTAGGAAGGAAACTCTATTCATCCTAAATAACATAAATTATAAAGTCCTAGAGAAGTGTGTGAGTATAGATGGGGGGGTGAAAATGTGGGGAAATGCATAGGACAGTCACTTGGGGGCCTCTAAGCAGCCCACTCTCTAACATTTACAGCACAGTAGGTAAGCTTAGTCTGTGTTATGGGCTGGGTGGGGCGGCTCGAGATGAGCTCAATTGTGAAGTTAAAAAAGTAAAATCCAGTTTCGAACAGCAGAGCCCCCTCAGCAAATTCACTGCAAGAAAACAGTGTGTGGTTTACAATGTGCACTGGAGGCTGACGCCCTCCTCTTCTTTTTTTTTTTTTTTTGGGGGGGGGGGGGGGGGAGTTGAAATAATAACAGGGAGAGGATATTGAAAAGTCACTCAGTACCCTGCTCAGTTCAGTAAAGGCAAGGTGGATTTGTATATTGTGTGTGGGAGTGTTTGTGTGTGTGTGTGTGTGTGTGTGTGTGTGTGTGTGTAGGTGTGTGTGTGTTTGTATGTATGTGTGTGTAGGTGTGTGTGTGTTTGGGGGGGGGGGGGGGGGGGGGGTTCCAACAATAATGGGAAGTTATAATGGGAAGTCATGTTAAGAAGAGATTGATATAAAAAGCCAGTTGGTTTCTGCAGACTACACTGACCATTGAGAGGTCGGTAGTAAATCACTATAGGAAGTTCCTGGCAATGTGCACCATGTATGTATTTATGTGTGTTACATATGTGTTGGGAAGGGGGATCTAAAATGAAGTTATGATAGAGAAGATAATATGAAACCCTAATTTGTATGCAAAGATTCCCCCCCCCCCTCTCCTCCCAAGAACAACAGAGTCCCCCTCCCTCCCCCCTCCCGTACCCCGAAAACTGTGGCCTCTCTATCTTTTGACTTGAAGGAACTCGTGCTCGGCTTATCTGTGAGCCGGATTGCCAGCCAGATCCGGATGGAAAGGGTCGTTTTTATCATAGTACCATTTGTCCTGACGATGCAATTTTCAAAAGCAGAGGACTGTCATAAAGTGACATGCCTGCCACAAGTACTTCAAATGATCTTCTCAATTAGCCTCCCATGCATGATCTGGGGCGACTTCCGCCTATTTCCAGAAATTAAGCTCAAACTTGACGTGCAGCTAGCTTTATTTTAAAGACAAATGTCAGAAAGACTCATCATAGTTTCCCCTCTTCTATATTTGGTGCTTATTTATTTGCTAAGAAGCCAGCGCTCATGCAAGACGATTTATCAGCAGTCTGCCAGCTGAAGGGAGCACATCTCCTCCTGGGGAAGAAGCCTCCTGCGTCTGGCTCTCAAAGGTTTGGGGACTTTCTATTTTTTTAATGCACTTAAAAAAGATCCTAAATGAATATCAGAGGGAGAGAGAAGCACAGGATGCCATCACAAGACAATGTCTGCTGAGGAATTTCTGGGCAATTAGGAGGCGTTTTCAGCAGGGCAACTCTGTTTGGACCATCCTGAGTTTTACAGATTGCTTTTGCGTTTGAATTTGATGTTACGGTTTATCTGTAGCTCGTGTTTGTGAGTAGATGCCTTGATGTAGGTTGGTCAGGTTTATTTAGAAGGGGCCAGACGGCTGTTGTGGGATTTGTGTAGACAGGTAATGGTCTGATATGAAAATGCGACTAGTCTTATTATACATTGAATTAAGCGGCAGTAACGCGTGGAAAAGAGGAGCAGCAGTTTGCGTTTGCGGTGCTTTTATGACTTTTTTTGCGTTTGCTTTTTTTTTTCTAGCTCGGCGCATTTTAACGCCTTTTGTATTTCTTTTTTTGTTTCTTTTTTTATTCTACTTTTATTTCCTTTTTTCCCCTAGGTCACAGCGGCGTTAACCAACTCGGTGGCGTGTTTGTAAACGGCAGACCACTGCCAGATTCGACCAGGCAGAAGATCGTAGAGCTGGCTCACAGTGGTGCAAGACCGTGCGACATTTCTCGAATCCTGCAGGTGAAAAACGTGGTTTGCAACCCACAAGGCAACTGCTTACTGTGTGATACCCATTTGCCACTTTTGCTATCGCCCCCACCCCTCCCTCCCTTCCCCATTGTCCCCCATAAAAAAATTAGCAATCGGCATTCATCTGCTTGTAAAACGCCCCATTTGGATATATATATATATTTATTAAAAACGAATTTTGCATGTTTTAAACATGCTTTAGATTTGATTAGCAACTTTAGACTCCCCTCCCCTTTGTAAATAGACTTCTATGTTTTGGCTCTTATATAACTCTGTAATAACTCCTCCACTGGTTAGTTAAGGCTATGCACCCCAGTTGTAGCTGAATTACAAGCGTAGGCGAGTTTATTTTTTTTGATGATTTTAAATCTGTTATATAGACTTTGTAGGGCCACAAATGTAATTATTAAGCCAGACATAAGTTCTCATACCATTGAAGGTATATTTTTGTATTATAGAGCCATGCAGATGCAAAAGTTCAAGTGCTGGATAGTCAAAACGTAAGCTTGTCATTAATGCTTCTATAAAATTGATCCCATTTCGTGAAATTATTCATATAATGTGGTCTGTTGTCGTTGCTCTGTGCAGGTGTCCAACGGCTGCGTGAGTAAGATCTTGGGCAGGTACTACGAGACGGGATCCATTCGACCCAGAGCCATCGGGGGCAGCAAGCCGAGGGTGGCCACCCCAGAAGTGGTTAGCAAAATAGCCCAGTACAAGCGAGAGTGCCCCTCCATCTTTGCCTGGGAGATACGGGACAGGTTGCTGTCAGAAGGCGTCTGTACCAACGACAACATTCCCAGTGTAAGTGCAGAAGCAGGAGAGGCGTTAGGACGAAACGCGTTCAGAGACAAAAAACGTTAAATTCGTGTACTTCAAAGATACATAGAATGTAACTACATATACACGCTACACTGGTAGCTCGGCGATGCCTGAGTACGATTTAAGGCGCCTAGTTTACACTGTGACGCCATTTTGTAACAGCTCTAAGTTCATTTTGAGCGTAGTTTGCAGAGCAGATGACCGGAATGTATTTAGAGATGTGTATGTTTATTTTATATACAACATGTTTCAATGACTTTTTTAATGAATTAATCATGTAGCCATTCTTCCGAATTAGGAACAAGTAGTTCATAAAGACCGCTATCATGATGACTACTGTTCAGAATAAAATATATGTATATTAGTGTTGTAGCGAATTCTATTTTAGTGGGGCAGTTAGATGCGATGCATGTGACAGTGGACAGAATTGTCGCAGAAGTTAGAACTGTCGCAATTTTTTCCCCCTGCAGGTCTCGTCAATTAACCGAGTACTGCGCAACCTGGCTAGCGAGAAGCAACAGATGGGCGCAGATGGCATGTATGACAAGCTGAGAATGCTCAACGGACAGACGGGCACTTGGGGGACCCGGCCTGGGTGGTATCCGGGCACGTCGGTGCCAGGACAGCCGACGCAGGGTAAATACCCAACGCATGTTGAGTGTATGAATCATTTTCGCTGGAAGTCGATTATGATTTTTTTTGTCATTTATCTTGGAGATATAGCATTGTAGGCGTTTATGTGTCGTTTATACCTAAAAATGTTTGTATGTGGACTGCATTGGGCGCAATAACGGTTTACTCACTAGAGAAAGAACTGCGGTATCATTAACGTAACAGTCTACAGACTGATGTTGTTTGTGGTCTACGTGTGCCATAGTTTGCTATAGAGCTTGTTACATTTGGATTACATTGTATGGGCGATTGAAGTGCTATTGATTCCACTGTGTGATTATTTCTGCAAATGTGTTGAATAGATATATCTGTGGAATGTTGTTGTCCGGTTTAGCGTTTTCGTTTGATGTCTATGTTGTTAATATGCTTGATGTCATTTTGGAGTTTTGCGAAAACATGATAGTTTAATGAATGCAACTTTGACGAATTTAGCTGACAAAAGTGGTATATATTTAGTCAGGCCAGTAAGCAATATTGATTGGCCTGCACTATAGACGACATGACTTTTGCACAGTTTGTTATATCAGGATACATTTAACCCTTTCAATGCCAATGGTTTACAGGGGGGGGCCTGTTAATTTGGGCAGCACGGTGGCGTAGTGGTTAGCTCTCTCGCCTTGCAGCGCTGGGTCCCTGGTTCGAATCCCAGCCAGGGCACTATCTGCAAAGAGTTTGTATGTTCTCTCCGTGTCTGCGTGGGTTTCCTCCGGGCACTCCGGTTTCCTCCCACATTCCAAAAACATACAGATAAGTTAATTGGCTCCCACTAAAATTAGCCCTAGACTATAGTACTTACACTACATAATACAGACATATGGCAATGGTAGGGATTAGATTGTGAGCTCCTTTGAGGGACAGTTAGTGACAAGATATATATATATACTCTGTACAGCGCTGCGTAATATGTCGGCGCTATATAAATACTTAATAATAATAATTTATGGGGAACCAAAACTACTGGAATTTTTTTTCCTGGGCTATTTTTTCCTGGGCTATAATGTGGTGTATTATGGGACTTAGCTGTTACTTCCTGTAAAGAGGAATACAGACAAACACTTGCTGTTTTAGGAAGGCAGAAATATACTTGGGGTAGGTGTTTATTGCCAGACACTATATAATGACATATTTGGGGACTGTGGAATGCGATATACAAAGGGACGTGATAGTGTGTGGATTCTGGGTGGAATACATGAGACCATATTAATAAGGAAGGGTTTAGGAAATAAGAGGGAGAATTAGCAAAGTGATTAGATATTCTAGAAGTTGTGCTAACCTGTGTTTAGCACAGACAGGTTAATGACCATTTCTATTGTCTTAAGCTAATTACAAATCTGCTATTTCTCCTCAGTTGGGTTTTGTGTTTAATGGGAACACAGGTTCCCCCTCTAAATGCGACACAGGCAGCATTACCCATCTTTCTGGCTAATTTTGCACCTGCAAGTAGCATGTCGGTGCTGCACCCGTGGGTGCTGGTTGAGGAGCCCATACTTTGCTTACTGGCATAAATCCACTGTAATGTACTTGCTGTGTAGGTCTGATGTGGCTGAGCTGGAACATTGTGCTTTCATGACTGTACCACAATAGAGTTGTCCTAGTAAAGGTAGGCATGACAGGTCCTCTTGCTAGTGAGCTGGCAGTAAATGGGGTTGTTCTCACTGTATTGCACTTAGCAGTGGTAGTAATCCTTGCAGAGCTTTGGCATTGCAACTGAACTGCTAATATTTATGGAGAACTAACTGGCACATGAATATCAGGGATTGATATATTATGGGATGGAGGCACCAAAGAAATGAAAGACAATGGTAGAAGCCAGCTAATATCAGTCTATATTACTGATCATTTATTATAAATACAAGTGTGATATAAGTAATACTGGGGCAGAGACTTATCAGATCTCATGAAAAGAAAAGAGGTGCGTTATGGGTACAAAAACTGGTTGTTTTGGTTGCACTTGTATTGCACCAGATTTGCTCCAATTCTCCTTTCTCTGGTATTGTGAAATCTGTCCTCCTCCCCTTTTTTTCCTTCTACCAGTTATGGTAGTGGGTACTGGATTATGGTGGGTACTGGATAATAATGCCATTATTAGGTTTGAAGTGTGAATGATCCTCTGATCTCATGTTATAACTTGTATTTGTCATCTATGTCAGTTTGTATTGTTATTTATTGTCCTGCACTATGTTATATGCATTTTCTTTATAAAGAAGGGATGATAAAATACGCTTAGCAGTCCCAGGGATCAGACATATTGGTCAGATACGCTTATTAGCAGTACACCTTTTTAAGTGGCTTTCAGGCAGTTTGCAGATATTTTCCGCTTGATTCCTCGCATGTATTTGTTTGCATCCAGGAGAGTTGCAATGTTGATAAAATATAATTACACTAGGAATCTGCTTTGATTTAAAGTTTAGTTGTGCAGATTTCACAGCCATTTTTTTTGTCTTTTGTTTTGATCACTGATGTGATACTATTGCCCCTGTTGTGTTTGGGCCCAGGGCAGCTGTCCGATCCCCCCTCCACGGGTTACACCTGTCCCTGTAATGTAACATCACTGCAGGGTAACAATATATCAGAGTATTAATGTGTAGGCCAGAAACATTTTTTTTAAGTTAAGGAAGCTCCAATCTAATCAAGAATGTTTCTATAGTTTCAGACAGTGGGGTTTATGTTGAAGTATGTATATCTTATTTGTTGTCCAGTGTTTGCATCCTGCTTGCCAGTGCTATGGATGGGGCAGTGCAATGGATGGGGATTACATTATTCACTAGTAGGAGCTATAATACGCAGAGAGAATAATATAGGCGCACAGTGAGTGCTATGTGAAAGATTTAGTAAATAGAGCAGTTGCATAGACTGCATCCTGATCTGAACTGATCCTAACAGAGACCGTCCCATATAAACACCTCCTTGGGACATTTAGTTAAAATGCAGATGCATGACAGAATTTAATAATTGCGAGTCAGTTTGGACAAATCCAATGCTTAGAAATAAAGCAGAAATTGTATAATTTAGTCCACCAGTGTTGTAGTAAAAGGCTGTGTTTCGGGGACACCAACAACCACTTTATCAAGTTAAAATTACAAGTAGACAGTCCTTGTTGTCAATTTACTGTAATACTTTGGTATCGTAGCTAGCTGTGCATCCTAAAGCTGTCTGGCTGTGGTAAAGTGTGCTATGATTTGTTGCTATGGGTTACCACACTCAATGATTTTATGAGAATCAAAAAGGTCATGAATAGTAAAGATGAAATGTTCACCCTAGCTAATTGTTTTCAGAGGGATTATAATACTATAATTAATACTGCGCATTTAAATAGTGGTGACACACTTTCCACAGGGCTCTACAGAGTACATTGAAAGAATCACGTCACCTGCTGTCTCTCAGAGGGGCCCACAATTGAATATCCCTACATAATCTAAAGCACCTACCATAGTCATAGTCTAATGTTCCTACCATCGTCATAGTCTAATGCACCTACCATAGTCATAGCCTAATGTTCCTACCATCGTCATAGTCTAATGTCTCTACCATACTCTAATGTTCCTACCATTGTCATAGTCTAATGCACTTACCATAGTCATAGCCTAATGTTCCTACCATCGTCATAGTCTAATGTCTCTACCATACTCTAATGTTCCTACCATCGTCATAGTCTAATGCACCTACCATAGTCATAGCCTAATGTTCCTACCATCGTCATAGTCTAATGTCTCTACCATACTCTAATGTTCCTACCATCGTCATAGTCTAATGCACTTACCATAGTCATAGCCTAATGTTCCTACCATCGTCATAGTCTAATGTCTCTACCATACTCTAATGTTCCTACCATCGTCATAGTCTAATGCACCTACCATAGTCATAGCCTAATGTTCCTACCATAGTCATAGTCTAATGTCTCTACCATACTCTAATGTTCCTACCATCGTCATAGTCTAATGCACCTACCATAGTCATAGCCTAATGTTCCTACCATCGTCATAGTCTAATGTCTCTACCATACTCTAATGTTCCTACCATCGTCATAGTCTAATGTCTCTACCATACTCTAATGTTCCTACCATCGTCATAGTCTAATGCACTTACCATAGTCATAGCCTAATGTTCCTACCATCGTCATAGTCTAATGTCTCTACCATACTCTAATGTTCCTACCATCGTCATAGTCTAATGCACCTACCATAGTCATAGCCTAATGTTCCTACCATCGTCATAGTCTAATGTCTCTACCATACTCTAATTTTCCTACCATCGTCATAGTCTAATGCACTTACCATAGTCATAGCCTAATGTTCCTACCATCGTCATAGTCTAATGTCTCTACCATACTCTAATGTTCCTACCATCGTCATAGTCTAATGGACCTACCATAGTCATAGCCTAATGTTCCTACCATCGTCATAGTCTAATGTCTCTACCATACTCTAATGTTCCTACCATCGTCATAGTCTAATGCACTTACCATAGTCATAGCCTAATGTTCCTACCATCGTCATAGTCTAATGTCTCTACCATACTCTAATGTTCCCACCATCGTCATAGTCTAATGCACCTACCATAGTCATAGTCTAATGTTCCTACCATAGTCATAGCCTAATGTTCCTACCATCATCATATTCTAATGTTCCTACCATAGCCATAGGCTAATGTTCCTACCATACCCATAGGCTAATGTCCCTACCATACTCTAATGTTCCTACCATAGTAATAGTCTAATGTTCCTACCGTAGTCATAATCTAATGTTCCTACCACAATCTAATGTTCCTACCATAGTCAAAGTCTAATGTTCCTGCCATAGACTAATGTACCTACCATACTCAAAACCTAATGTCCCTACTTCCTACCATAGCTATAGTCGAATGCTCCTACCATTGTCATAGTCTAATGTTCCCAACATAGCCATAGTCTAATGTTCCCATAACCATAGTCCAATGTCCCTACCATCATCATAGTCTAATGTCCTTAGCATAGTTACAGTCTAATGTCCCTACCACAGCCATAGTCCAATGTCCCTACCATTGTCATAGTCTAATGTCCTTACCATAGTTCCAGTCTAATGTCCCTACCACAGCCATAGTCCAATGTCCCTATCATAGTCATAGTCTAATGTTCCTACCATAGTCTATGTCTAATTTTTTTGGGGGAAAGCCAGTTAACATACTAATATGTTTTTGGTTTCTGAAAGGAAGTCAGACTGTCTGGAGAAAACTCACGCAGGAAGAACATATGAACTTCTGCCTAGGCCTTAAAATGCTAAACCTTTGTGCTGCAAGTGCTAGCCACTTATCCACTGTGCTGAAATATTATTAACCCAATGAAATCTGGTTGTATATCTGAAGTAGGCAAAGGCTAGGTTGAATATTGCATTTTTAATAGATCTACCCTGCAAGATTTTGTTTGTGCAACAAGTAATTTGGTTTGTTAAAGACTTTTTCTGAATTCTGGATTTTGCCTTTGCTTTACTGATTGAGCTCTTTATATATATAAACTGACCATGACCCTTGAGTTTGGCCAATTTAGTGCATTTGTCATCTGTCTTTAGAACGTACGTGTACATTTTTCCAATCTACAGGATTTCATGCAACTCATGAATTTGAGCTCTCATAATTAGTGGACAGCATGACTACTACCCTGTACGGACATGAGATAATAGTCGGCTAAGTCAATCATATATGGTTAGACTGGGTAATGAACTTGTGCCTATGCTGAAGTCACCCATTATACAAACTGGACTGCTCTGCCCTGCTACCCTCCCTTCTGCCCCCCCCCCCCCCCCACCCCTAGAAAATCACATATATGTTTATGCTTGGCCAAGCTTATTGTTCATATCTTTGCAAAAGATGAATGGTTAGACAGAAAAACACGTAGAATTATGCTTTTTTTATACCAGACTGATACCATATTTTGTATTAGGTATTAATAGTTAGGGAGAATGCACCTGCTCATATTCAAGGGAAAAA
Organism: Hyperolius riggenbachi; assembly: GCF_040937935.1. Lineage (NCBI taxonomy): Eukaryota > Metazoa > Chordata > Amphibia > Anura > Hyperoliidae > Hyperolius > Hyperolius riggenbachi. The sequence goes on from NC_090656.1 coordinate 91,733,068, forward strand.
TATTGTAAATTGCCAAAAACAATAAGATCCCAACACCACAAATTCTTTGACCTCCTTAAGGAGCTCTTTCATGAAGCTATGTATACAGCACTGCTTTAGTGCAACAGGTTTGTAATACCTATCGACCAATCATTCAAGCTTTTATTTTTTTGAAAACATAGGTGAAAGATAACTACTGTTTGGGTGCTGTGAGTTGCTATAGGCTGTTTAAAAAAAAGAAAAACCCAAACCCTCACATTCGTGATGGCGAGAAAGGGACAATGTTCCCCGAAAGCAAGGAAACAGTTGTATCAGAGTATCCATTTGCCCTATACGTGACAATAGAAGTGGAGTTTAATTGCTGTGCAGATTCTCCTATGTAGGACGGACACTGGCCCCAGCCCTGACGGCCATTCATTGGGACTAGGTGCACGAACACAACCTGCTTTTTGTGTGCGGCCTCGAAGTGTCTGCCCAGTGTGTGCTACAATGGATGTTTCTGTCACACAGAAGAATTTGTTATGGGAACAATTCTGTCGCTATATAATTGCTCATTAGAGATCGTTTTGTTTCTCATTAAGGAGACATGAATAAGCGTCTAGTTGGAGTGGCCAGCTGTGGAAATGTTTCACAGGAGACCCTTGGACACGATATGGCCCTGCTTGCCAATTAAAAAGACAATATAAGAAGGGGGTCTAAGATGGGAAAGTGGGGCTCCCCTACTGCAAGTGTCTGATTAGTGCCATCAGAGCTGGTGCCTTGCGTTGTACGTCAACCGTAAAAGGGACGTCAGGCTAAGCAAGGTGTCACGCTCTGGTCGTCCTATAGTTAAGATCAGGGTTAAGTTCAGATCAACATTTACAGTCTGGTCATGTAAATTCATTTTGTTTCTATTGCAAACTCCTCCACTCCCCATATGGTGCCCAAGAGAACAACTAGTACAAGACAGATATTAACCTTCTGACCTTCCACCGGCAGGACCTTTATTACAGATAAATGGTGTTACAGCCTGTGATATTTATTTATGCCTTTCCATTACTGTCAGCTTGTTATGCAGCTCTCTGCTGTGGACTGCGCCATTCATATAACATATGTCCTTGCCCCAGAAGAGCTTGCAATCTCACACCCTTAGCATGGTTGGTGATACAAGATGATTAATACTAAAATCAATTCACCATACCTTCACACCACATCCAGTCGAAAGGGCACATAATGAAAGACTAATATAAATTGGTTTAGATGTTTAGAGACAGACAGGCAGACACATAGAGAGAGATCTATCCAGGAGGAAGTATTGTCTACAAGTGAGCGTGGATAAAATAAATCAATATACTGTCCTTTATTTATTTATTCTTGGGTGGCATTTCATTAGAGGTAAAAGTCCCGATTCAGTTCACTTTTTTCTCCTAAGTCATTTCATGGGAGATCATTTTTCATCTTATGTTTAAAAAACGTTTCAGCACTCTGCAATTGAAAAAGTACCAAAAATGCAGATGAAAAAGTACTGTCAAAATTATTTTTCTTGCTTGCTGGTGGCTTAAAATCATTTTATTGATAAGATGAGAAAATCTCACATAGGAGAACACTTAGATCTGGCCCATAGTTTATAAGACTGTAATCCTGAGTGTGTGTGTGTGTGGGGGGGCACATTTTAAATATTGTGAGGCCCTGGTATGCATGGTTATCCCTGGATAGATAGATAGATAGATAGATAGATAGGTAGATAGGTAGAAACATTTTTGTAACATTATTGCTTTACATAGTGCAATCATCTCCTGTAGCATGTATGATCAAATAATATATATGTAATGCATCAATATAAACAGGGTAACATTGATACTATAGTGCAATATTGAACTTTGTGTAAGATACACCTATACAAGAGGTAAAAACGTAGATGCAGTGACACTAAGATATGATAGGAACACGAGAGAGCTCACAATATGAGGGATTACCGGGTGGACGGAAGAGGTGAGAGTGGTCAGAGAGCTGAATATACCATATTTGCCCGTGCCTACATGGATAGCTTATGGTGGCCATACATGGTACAATTTTTTCATACAATCTTACCATTTCTATGTAATATAAGGGAACTGCCTAAATTATCCTTTCAGTATATTCATTTAATTTACCCTTATACTACATAGAAATGGTAAGATTGTATGAAAAAAATTGTACCATGTATGGCCACCATTAGAATGATGAAACAGCAGAGGCTCAGTAAGGAACTAGGCCAGATTACTTGGTACACATGTAAAGGTGGATTTTTAGATTGGATTGGAAGATTTCAAACATTGGCAATAGATAGATAGATAGATAGATAGATAGATAGATAGACATATAGATCAATGAATATAATCTTTGTTTATTATGCACCAGCATGTTGACCGTCACCAAAAGAAATCACCAAAAGTTAAATGTACCTATGCAGTAGGTACATATTATAATTATAAATATATAATTGCATGATAAGTTCCCAAACTAGTTTTCCTAGGACAGCCACAGTGTAAGTAGGGGTGAGGGTCAATTAAACTATGATACAAATGAAGAGCTTATTCAGTGATGGAAGGAAGGCTCTATGCAGGCCCATGAATCCAGGGGAGCCGGTACGGTCCATGCTCTGTATCCCCTGTTGCTACACACTGCATTTATGGAAACATGATAAGGTATTTATGTTCGATAAATTGAATCGAGTATCTCATGGCACTTACCAATACTAGCTTGCAGTCAAATGCAAAGACATAATTCAGTTGTCTAATGATCAATCCATGACATGCATGCCTCGACTGCCCAAGCTGGTCTGTTCATTCTATGGGGTAGGAAAAAAGGACATCCCAAGCAACAGCTGTCTTGGGGAAAACCATAGCAATCCACCAAGATGTTCTCGCTTTGGCAGTCATTTTTTTTCCAAAGGGGCATAAGTAGTGCTTTGCAAAAATGCATAATTTCACAGTCTACTTTTTAAATGATCGATTTGAGCAATGATCTGGTGCTACTGTAACAAGCAGGGAGGCACTAAAGGGAGCAGGAAATGTGGCTGGAGATTATGGCATATGGTTGCCCAGGTGTGACTGATCATAGAATAGAGGAAGATGGAGACAGTTTTTCAGAGACAAGATTCTTTTATCTTTCTGAAGGTTGGGGTCAAGTCTATGAGATGAAGAAAGCTTCACTGAAAAATCATACATTTCTTATCCCGGAGCCCAGGGACCCCCTGTAGATTTCAGAGAGTCTAGGATCTCAGATAGTGAATACTCAACATACTTTAGTTACCAGTGACCTCTAGCTGAAGATTAACACCTCCTTGGTTGCTGAATGCAGGCAACAAACCACTAGTTGTGTACCATAGTAATTCCAGCATTATTAGCAGTACTTCTGGCTTAATCTCCAATGGTAGATATTCTTGTATCACAGCTGACTTACATATATCTCAGATTACCATTTATGCCCATCACTTGAACCTTGCATGTTTTTGCCATTAGTGGCCTGGTTATTGTCCCCCATCTCAGGTATCTCACAGAGTGTTATTATGGGGAAATGGTGGGGATGACACGAATACTTATGCCAGGCACTGAACATACCTGCACACATCAGAATACACTGACTGTCTAGATACATGTATGCTATTTTACAGTATTTCCTCTCTCCTACTGTAAGCACTTGCATGGTTCCATGAATAATTTCTCCTGCATAAGTAGGGCATTCCCACCACAGTGTGTAGAAGCGAGCTTATCTCCTGCACAGAATCTATTCTGTGGAAGTAGCATTATTAAGTCCTTGTCTCTCTCTTAGAATATTCACGCTCTCTTATACCCTCTCTCTCTCTCTCTTCCCTTAATGTGCTTTCCTTGCTCGGGGATGTTGCTGTTTCATAAGAGCCCATTACCCAGAAAGCATAAGGCAGGGTGAGGTCTCAGAGGGGTACAAATATGTTCCCGATATTAGCAACACCATGAAACAGCGCACAAAATAATAGACACACAGAAGGCTTGACAGAACAAAAAAAAAAAGAAAAGAAAGAACAAAAAAAAAAGACATTAAAGTCCGGGAGAATTCTGCTGCGATTTAGTGGTTTTAAGGATCACTGAGACACTTTTCTCCCTCTCTCTTTTTCTTGCTCATAAGTCTAAAGCCCTCTATAGGATTTAGACATTTTCTCTTTTCAACAGATGCTCCTGTGTTTTGATCCCAGCGCTGGAGCTGAAAGGTGCCTGGATCGGTTTTGCTATCTTATTTTGCTGGTTTTCCGCCTCACTGATTAAGACACTAAGAAACTCAGGAATGATTCTAATTTCCCAGAGCCCCCTATTTTCCCCCCTTTCTCTCTTCCAAGAAGCAAATCCCATACACCGCGTCAGATGGTCTAGCTGTAAGATAATGGGACACACATTCCCTCTCCCTTCTTTATGGATTAGGTCCTGTAAGGTGGAGCAGCCCTATTCACTGGATCCTTTTTAGCGCTTTCTAAATAGACCTTAAAAGAAGATATCTTAATTGAGTGTCAGTTTTTTATTATATGTAACTCAATATCAGAAGGCAGCGCTCTGGAGGTATTTGGAGCTGAAAGAAGGAAGGAGAGGGTAGGTGTGAGTAAAGCCAGTGGATAAGCTGACTCCTTCTTCTTGCATTCCCAGAGTGCAGCGACAAGGAGGGGGCGACTCTCTATTCTCTGGCTTTAAAATTATACACGGCTAATGTTTTTAACCCCAGTTAAGGCCTCTCAAAAGATCATTTAAAGCTCTTTTTGGAGGGATGGCCAGCCCACAGGCCTATAGGCTCTAAGACGACTTTGAACTCTGCTAGGCAGCACTGGCAGCAGGACATATAGGGGCATACAGTTCTCAATCCTATGAGCACCTGTCATGTGAAATGCAGAGTTAGCAAATGTTCAGAGACATGTTGTTGTTGGTGGACGTCTGGGTCATATCCAAACGGTACCTGATATTACTCTGGGCAACGTCATGGGACAACACACACAATTGTGATTTGTTGCTCAATCTGATACGTAAACTTGAAAATAAAAACAGAATTAGGATCCAGAAAAAATATATATTTCATAGTATGGTTGTTAAGTAGTGAAAAAGCAAAGACAGAATTAAGCATATAAGGGCACCTATTCAATTAACTTTTCTCCAACTTTTTTACACAGTAGATGTTTTCACACCATGGGCCGTATGCAATTCAATTTTTCACCTGAGTTATCTCCTAGGAGATAATTTTTAACTTTTCTTTAAACTAACTTTTCAGCATTTTACAAGTGAAAGTGTACCCAAAAGTTGGTGAAAAAGTACTATCACATTTATTTGGAGTATTTTCTTGCTTGCTGGTTGCTTAAAGGGCATTTTATGACAAGTTGTGAAAATATCACCTAGGCGTAAACCCAGGAGAAAAAGTGAATTGCATATGGGCCCATGCCTTTTACATCATCAGCAAACAAGAAAATACTCAAAATAAATTTGGTAGTATTCACCTAATTTGTGGTACTTTTTCCATCTCAAAATGATAAAAAGTTATTTTAAATTGAAGGTGAAAAATTATCTCCTAAGAGAAAAAGTTAATTGCATATGGCCCCATATTATACCAATAAAGTAGTTTTAAAGTCCACTGTAAGCGAGAAAATACTCAAAATAATTTTGATATTACTTATTTGTTTACCCTTTGGCCAATGGTCCATATGCAATTATTTTTTTCTTCTCCTGAGTTTTCTACTAGGTAACATTTTCAAATGTGTCAATGAAATGCATTTTAAACCACCAGCAAGCAAAAATAATTAATTCTCAAAATAATTTTGCTACTTCTTTTTCACCTACTTTTTGGTACTTTTTCCATTGAAAAGTGCTAAAAAAACTATTCTAAATTGAAGGTGAAGAATTGTCTCCCAGGAGAAAACTAAGGAGAAAAAGTTTAATTGCATATGGGCCAATGTCTCATATTCTATTCTACTCTATTACAACTTTTTGCCCAAGTTTTCTCCCAGGAAAGATACTTTGTACAGACATTCAAAATTATATCTTGGGAGAAAACTCAAAAGTTAATTGCATATGGATCAAGGAGAGATAATTCATGAGATAAGACAGATGGGCCCATATGCAATTCACGTTTTCTCCTTAGTTTTCTCCAAGTTGATATTTTCACAACTTGTCAATAAAATGCCTTTTATACCCCCAGCTAACATGAAAATACACAAAATAATTTTGACAGTACTTTATCTACCATTTCTTGATACTTTTTCATTTGCAAAATGCTGAAAAGTTATTTTAAATAGAAGATGAAAAATTATCACCAAGGAGAAAACTTTGGAGAAAAAGGGAATTGCATATGGCCCATGATGAGAAATAAAGAATGAGTTAAGATACATTGGGCCATATGCAATTAACTTTTTCTCTTGAGTTTTCTCCTAGGTGATATTTACAAACATGTCAGTAAAATGTCGTTCTCACCACCAGCAAGCAAGAAAATACTCAAAATAATCTGGATAGTATTTTTCCACCCACTTTTTGGTACTTTTTCCATTGCAAAGTGCTAAAACGTTATTCTAAATCGAATATGAAATATTATCTCTTAGAAAAAAACTAAGGCGAAAAGTCAATTGCATATGGCCCATAGGCCCATATGCAATTAACTTTTTCTCCTGAGTTTTCTCCTATAATATATCATTTTTCATCTTCTCTTTAAAATATCTTCTCTTTAAAATATCTTTTCAGCATTTTGCAATTGAAAAAGTACCAAAAGTAGTAGTAAAAGTACTATCAAAATTATTTGGAGTATTTTCATGCTTTCTAGAGCTTTAAAAGACATCTTATTGACAAGGTGTGACAATATCAACTTGGAAAAAACTAAGGAGAAAAAGTGAATTGCACATGGGCCATAGGGCATGATCCAATTCAATTTTTCTCCTAAGTTTTCTCCTAGGAGATAATTTTTCATCTTCTGCTTACATAACTTTTCAGCACTCTGCAATTGAAAAAGTATAAAAAAGAAGTTGAAAAAATTCTGTCAAAATTATTTAGAGTATTTTCTTGCTTGCTGGTGGCTTAAAAGGCATTTTATTGATAAGATGTGAAAATTAACCTTGGAGAAAACTTAGGAGATAAAGTAAATTAGAATATTATCAGCACAGGACCAATAAAGAGATAATACTGTATTTGAGGGGTGGGCCCCTTGGGGCCCATCTAGCACAAGGGCCCCGATGCGGTCGCTACCTCTGTACCCCCTATTGCTACGCCACTGAATACACATTGGCGTCAATTCACCAGAGGTTACCAACCTATTTATCTCTTGGGAGGTAATTTACCTCCTGTGATATCTCCAAATAGCAATTCTCCAGAAGTATAGGGGAAAATATCGACAGAGAGAAATGCAAGAGATAAATGTGAGATAAGTATGAGATAAATAAGTGATAGTTAGTAGTTAGTTTTTCTCCAAATCACAATTCACCAGGGAAGAAAGGAGGTGTGGCCATTCGTTATTTTTTCATCTCTTTATCCCCTGAATGAACCTGGAGATATCGTGGTTTTCACACAGCAGCTGCTGCTGTGGAAGATGGAGCCTTTTGATCTTTCTCTGTTGAGCTTTCACCAAAAACCGCTAGCAGATCCGCAAAATGCTAGCAGATTTTGAAACGCTTTTTCTTATTTTTCAGTAGCGTTTCAGCTAGCATTTTGCGATTTTGTGAAGCGTTTTTGGTGTAGTAGATTTCATGTATTGTTACAGTAAAGCTGTTACTGAACAGCTACTGTAACAAAAACCGCCTGGCAAACCGCTCTGAAGTCAGTGAAGTGGCGTTTTTCAGAGCGGTTTGCGTTTTTCCTATACTTAACATTGAGGCAGAAATGCCTCCGCAATCCAAAATCTGCAGCAGGCCGGGAGTATGAGCTTCTGCAAAACGCCTCCCGCTCTGGTGTGCACCAGCCCATTGAAATACATTACCCAAGCGTATCTGCAGCCGCAAGCGGATCGCAAAACGCAGCCGAACCGCTCTGGTGTGCACTAGGCCTTAGAGCTTGCTTCTATTATGAGGAGACGAAGGCGCAGGAGGAGGGTCTGTTTAATCGCCCCTCGTATTTTTCGTGAGAGAACAGTTCTTGATAATTTTACTGAGACAGAGGTGGTGAAGAAGTTCAGACTCACTCGTGATATGATTTATGATATGATCCGGCAGTAAAAGGCGGGAATACTCTGGTCAGGTAGTGGTAAAACTCCGCCTCCTACCCACAATGCTTCACTTTCAAGCTTACAGAGAGGAAAAGTATCCCATGTAAATCATCAATACCGATTACCTAACTCTCTGCTTTCTCACACTTTCCTCATGCATATCTCTCCATTATCCCCTGCTATCGAACACTTTTCTCTCTGTCCTCTCACACTGGTGAATTGACTCCAGAGTGTTAAAATACCTCATGAGATAAACTACCTACCTTTTTTCTCTTAGTAAATGCTCTCTGGTGAATTGACGCCATTGTCATCAGTAAGATATATGGTAAAATCCCATGTTACTTACACCAGAGATTATAGGTTTCATATTTACATTAAGAGCAATTTGATTTTACAGTCAGTTTTGGAAATAATTAGCTAGCCTCAAACATAAGTGAAAAAGAACAACTTTAAATGATAGAAGATTTGTGCACTATTTATATAGGTTTACTAACATTTTTTTGTGAAATTGGAATGTTATTTAATGCTTTCACCTGTTTCAAGGAGTCTGAACTATGGTTGCAGGTTACTTACTAAAGGTGCCCATACACTCGTCAGATTGGCAGCAGATAGATAAGAAATGCATCTGATGATCTATCTGATGCGTTTTTAGAACATTTTTTACCAGGATAGAATTCCAATAGATTTCAGTTTGAAATCTATTGAAATTCGATCTGATGGCATTTTTTTGCCATCAGATTTCCATTAAGGCCAATGCAAACTGATAAGCAATCTCATCAGATCGACCTAAATTTTCCACCCTGCAAGTTCGATGGAAATCCATCGAAATCGATCGAAATCGGCCGTCGATCGGTCGATTGGCCAACCGATTTGCAATCGATTGATCGATCGATCGATCGGGATCGATCGGTCGGCCAGAAAATTGGCTGAGTGTATGGGCTGCTTAAGGGCTACTGAACTTGACAAATCACATTTACCACATTAACTATCTTGGAGCCCAAATGCAAATCATGTGCTTTTAGTGCATCTATTACCAGCATGCTAAAAGCTGATCTTTAGAATCACGTTGAAAAAATACGTGGTACATCAAACTCCATTATGTGTGATTAAGATCACCTTTGACTTCAAAAGTACTGTGACAAATAGGCCTGGGGGTGGGGAGGAGTTTAATGTGGTGGGGACATCATTGCTCTCTGCTCAGCTCCACAAGCTTGCAAGGGAGTGGGTCCCAGACCAGGCTGGAGCAACATAACGGCCTTGGAAAGAAAAGCAGTCCCCCAGGTGACAAACATACACTGATTTTTTTTCCAATATAAAATACGCCATAGTATTTTAGGCAGAGCCTGAGCACAATATCATGTTTAGAATTCAGTTTTAATTTTACCATAACACAAAGGATAATAATTGTACAAATTGGCTGATGTTAGAGTGGGAGACAATTTCATGGCTTTGGGTACTATGCAAACTTACTGTGAAGCTAGTTAAACAACTTTTTCATGAAACTTGCCCATAGTAAATAGAAAAGGAGACTGAGAGCCCAATATGGTGTAGTATGTTTGTATGTCACAAATAAACACAGTAAATTACTTATGGCAGTTATCCTCACAAGAGTGGGTAACCACACAGGCAACCACTGTATAGGCAGGTGGGGAGATTATGATTTAAGAAATCGCTCTCTTTAGACAGGAAAAAAAGGGGTTACACCTCTCCAACTGGGGTGGACTAGAAGCTTGAACAAATGCGCCAAAATAGGATAAAACAGTGTTAAAAACCGTTTAAAAGCAGAGGTAGTATTGGACTTACCTCCACAGTAGACCAAACAGAAACAATTCTGTTATTTCATACAAAAAATAGCATTTAATAGGTAACAGAGCAGGGACAAGGTCCTCCAGCTCCCAAGGCTGAGACACCAAAGTGCGCCCCTCCATCCCTCCCACCCCAGCCGTCACACACTGATTGCTATTAGACTAAGAGGGCCACAGGGCCCACAACCTCCCCAACACCTTAATATCTAGTTATCTGGCTTGCAGCCACTGCTATGTATCCCCTTTTCTTATTTCTTTCTGCTTCATACACAATTAGGAATGACAACTGAATGAATTGTGCGCCCCCTCCAACACTGCGCCCTGAGGCTGGAGCCTCTCCAGCCTATGCCTCGGCCCTGATAGGTAATCCAAATTGCAACGCATTCCGCGGGCACAATCCTGCTTTATCAGGCAAATTAACAAACTAGTAAGGGTCTGGTATACAGCCAAGCGCCTCTGAAGGGGATCATGAAAGATCACCAGCATTACTCTGAAATTAGGCCCTTGTCGACAGTATCTGCAACTTTCAGTTTTTGGTTTGGCTTATATGAATATGTATACAAACATTGTCTTTTTGTGAGATTTTACTACTATTGCTTCACATTTGTGGGGCTAAAGTCAAATATATGTAATTTTTTTTAATCAAAACATTGTAACGAGCAATCGAACAACAGACAGCTGCCACCAATAACAAATTAGCTTTCAGCATTTTACTAGGCGGGCAGGGCTGTATACACCAGACAGTGATTTGCATTTCTGACCTGTGTTTCTAATGCTGGGTACAAACTACAGATGAATGCTGCTCTCTCTGATCAATTATGGCCAGATTGGGAATCTATCTGATGTCTGTACAGGCATCCCTGGAGCTCTAGGGCTGACCCCACTCAGACAGCATGCAATTAAGCTGACTGGGTTTTCTGCCAATTTCTTTTGTATTCTCCAAGTGGGGAGGCTCTAGGGATGCCTCCTTGATGGTATTTTCTTCTTCTGTCCACATAAATGGATAACATACTAGGTTGAACCAAGCTTGCCTTGTCATACTGTTTTCATCAACACTTACTGGCTGCAGTGCTCATAAGGTTCTTGGATTGTGCCTTCATGTCCTTTACTTTAGCCCTTTGCTGGTTTGTACTCAAATTCAAGATTTATTGTGAATCAAAAGTCCAGTTTCATTGAGAAATGTGCAATTCCTCCGGTTCAGCTCCACAGCTTTCTAAAACCTCCAGCAAGCAGGGCCGGATTTACCATAAGGCATTGTAGGCACTTGCCTACAGGCTTCTGATGATGGAGAGGTGGCTTACTTCCCTCCCCTAGTGCCTCCCTCTCTCCTTCTCTATGTAGAGTTCTGAGCAGAGTGTAAATAAGAGGCTACTCACCCAGTTGTCTGCATTCCACTGATGAGATCTCCCTTCAGTCGGGGGCACCACTTGCTACTTAATACTGAGGTTACTTCTGGCTACCCAGTGCTAAGGGGACACCTGTATCTACCTATGATGGGCAAAGGAAGTAAGGGAGAAGTGATCATTGGGCCAACCAACACACTTGTGGTGGGATTCAGCAGGGGGTTGTAGGTTAATTGAGGGTGAGGTCTAGGGTGCCAGCCTGCCAGGACATCTGTGCCTATAAGCTCCTGTGATGTAAATCCGAGCCTGCCACCAAGCATTATTTTAAACTGTATACTTTTGAGCAAAAACCAACAACCACAACAAAAAATACCCTGTCTGTCTGCAGTGATCCAAGGGTTGTGTTTACACAGGCAGTTCAACATATCTGAGCCATACTGGAACCGTGGTTGAACTGCACTGATTTAACTCTGGAGTTTTATAGGCTGCAGTATATTCTACGTTGCTGCAAATTTATTCCATCCACAGTATGAACAGTTCAGACGTGGCTTTAACACACTGCATTTCCATATGGCATTTATAGTATATTCATACATATTTTCTGTACATAAACCTTAATACAGTGTGTCAACTTGGGAGTGGCCATTTTGCTGCCAGTCACTTAGTCAGCACAGTTGTGGAGACTAACTAACAAGACCTCTTTACCCAGTACAGTCGCTTTACTCATGCAGGAAAAGGATATACCTGGGACAGCTGTTCTGAGGCTCAGAGTACAGATTGCAGTCTAGAAAATAAATGCAATTTGTTCTTGCAGTCATTTTGGGAAATTGAGGGCTGGCTGCAAATTGAAAAAGAAAATGGATTTTTAATGACATTATTCCACAAAAATGTTTATGCAGCACTGGTACAGTACATACTTATGGCAAATTTCCAGAGAGATTGGAGTTCCACTATAGGTTTTTGGATTTTGAACTGGACCTTAGGGATCTTTTTCAAAACCTTTGTTATTGTTTTTGACATTTATTGCATTCCAATGTATATTTCTGACCAAGTAAGTCAACTGCTTCTCCTGTATGCAACTCATCTCGCACCGCAAGGTGGATTTTATGGCAGTCTGTACTCCAGAGTACTGTTGCCAAGTTGCAAAAAAAATGTAGTTTATGCTTACTGTCGGTTTTGGAAACGGTTAGCTGTTTGCAATTTGCAATGCAAAGATCACTTTTAATATCATGAAATTACAAAAATACCTGTGCATCACTAACCTAGGTTTATTGCAATTTTATCATTTAAGTGGAATGTCCCCTTTAAGACATGTACTTTTACCCGTTAGACAATTAATTTGCTTTTATTAAACCAGTGTTTTTGTTTGTTATGATATAATTCACATAATAACTTATCACAGCGTTTCATTAAATGAATTCCTGCGCTGTGTTATCATGTTACAGTCATTTATACACCGATTCTTATTCCTATTATTACTAAATAAAAATATTGTGTATACATCCTTAACCTATTGGGGACAGCATGCTTTGGACCTTTAAAGGACCAGAGCCATTTTTCCAATTTAGCACTTCCTGTTCATTGTAATTGGCTCACAGTAATCAAAAGGCCAGGAGCCAATGAAAACGGTTCCTGACCGATGTACAGAACTCCACTGTCTTTAGACAGTGGAGATCTGTGATGGCGGGGATGCGCTATTGCGTCTTGTGCTAGGGAGCTGCTGCCATTGAAACTGCACCGCATCAGGTTTAGGCAGACACAGGTGCAGCATATTTTTAACTATTGGTGGTCCTGAACCGGTTAATCAGTATGCTTTTATCATAGCTTTGTTCATTATACTATTTCGTTCAGAAGTACAAGTCACAGTGGCACTGATGCACTAACTTTCAGTAAATTATGCCCAGGTAGCGCACAGCAATTTTATCAGCAAGGGGAGTAGTGCACGATACACAGTTAGCGCAACTTGGGTTGCCTAGGTAACAAGAGCATTGTTATGGTAACACACGTTATGCTGCTCATGAAATTAGTGTGCCACATATTACTATAACAACTCACACATTACCCAGGCAAGGTGAGTTGCGATCATTGCATAAGGCACGCTATCCTTCTGCAATTTTACTGGTGATATCGCCAGGGGAGTAGTGCACAATACACAGTGCAACTTATGTTACCTGGGAAATGCAAGCATTGTTCTGGTAATGCTTACTTATGCAAGTAGCATTCCACGCATTACTATAACAGTTCGCATGTTACCCAGGTAAGGCGAGTTGCGATAATTGCATAATGCTCTCTACTTCTCTGGATTTAGTATTAGGAGTGTAACACGACAAATTTCCTGAAAGTTAGTGCATCAGGTCCTGTGTTCCTTTCCAGCATTCCCAGTTCTGTCTGCCAACGTGTTGTTATTACTGTGTACCAAGAGTCTTATAGTCCACTATCACTACTATAGCAAAGTACCAATCCCTTAATCCCTTGGCTTACATTATTATTATTATTATTATTATTAATATGATAACACTTTGATATAGCACCAACAGATTTCCATAGTACTTTACAGAGAACTTTGAACAAATCATGATACTAATTTCTCCTTTTCTTAATGGGGCTGCCACAAGTGTAGGATCATTTTTTTCTTTGAGAGCCGCTATAACATTTAGTGAATTATTGCAGGTGGTGCCTAGACAGTGGGAGGTATCACTCTCCTCTCTGTGGAGGGTAAAGGACATTCACTGGTCACCTGAATTAACATGCTGCAATTTCCTTGTGTGAGATATCAGTTTACAACAGCTCAAAAGTGGCTGTTATCACCAGTATTGTGGACCTTGGTGTGAAATTAACTCTTACAATTTAGGGCCTGCGGGAGCAATACCAAATTGCTTTATGCTGAGTAAAACCTTTTTAAAAAGTTTGAGTTTCTACTTCCTGTCTGACCCCTGGCAGAAGAGGAAGTCACCCAAAAATACTTTAGAATATCAAAATGTTTAGCTTTGTCCAACATTGTACAGTACACATTTAGTAGAGTGGTGGGTGGATCCATCCTTGATCATATTTCTGGTGTAATCTGCTGAAGATTAAGTGGTGTAAAATGGCAAAGTCACCAATCAGTTTCTGATCAGGGAGTAAGTAATCAAATGCTGGATCGGGCTGATCGGGTCAGGCACAGTGCATTGGGTGGGGGGTTAACTACCTTGGTTAGATTATTTATACTGCACCTTTCGCATTTACAAGCTCATCTATAAATTCAAAGTATATTTATCTGATGTAACCTCTTTGCAGGCTTTTTGCTCAAAAGATGACCCAAACATTTGAAAATAGACCATCTATGGTGATCCATAAGCTGATCATGCACTAGTCACCGGACTTATGGTGACAGTTTTTGCTTGACATCATCAGATACTTCAGATGAACAGGAAGTCCATTGTCTTTAAATAGATAAACTAGTGTATGTAGTCAGCACATATAAGTGCCAAAGCTAACTTGTCCTACTGATTCACAATTAGAACACAAGAAAAAATGTTCTTGCGCTCCTCCCTGGAAGCTGCAGTCACACCAACACAGTAGTATCTTCTTAGCTGTTAGGGTTAATGCTCTGTGCTGCTCCACGTGATAGGGCAAAGAGGGAGTCTATAGAAAAAAAATGGAGCGCACTATAGTGCATTACCTAAGTGGTTTTTAGTTTTGACAATGTAAAAGTTATACTAACAAGAGTTAAAAGAAATGGCGCTTTTCAGCAATGAAGCCGACCGCTTGTGTTCCCAGGCAGGGCGGCAGCAGCGCGCTGTGGCCAGCAGCGCAAGTCCTGATGGCTGGGGAGAGCCGTCTCACTGTCGGGGTGGGCGTGGCTAGGATTCAGTATGCGTGCAGCGTCATTACGCGTTTCGGCGCTCTGCGCCTTCGTCAGAACTGAGCGCCGAAACGCGTAATGACGCTGCACGCATACTGAATCCTAGCCACGCCTACCCCGACAGTGAGACGGCTCTCCCCAGCCATCGGGACTCGCGCTGCTGGCCACAGCGCGCTGCTGCCGCCCTGCTTGGGAACTCAAGCGCCATTTCTTTTAACTCTTGTGGGTATAACTTTTACATTGTCAAAAATAAAAACCACTTAGGCAATGCACTATAGTGCGCTCCATTTTTTTTCTATTGATTCACAATTAGAGGTGGTCAGTGAGATGCAAATAATCCTGGTTTGCATGCAGATTTAATGCAAATTCTATGCGGTTTTGGATTGGGCCAATCCAGTGCGAGCTTAAATTGCATTGGAATGGCCGAATCCAAAACTGCATTGAATTTGAATTAAATTGTGCGCAAGCCAGAAATATTTGCATCTCATTGACCAACTCTATTCATAAGTAGTTTAACTTAAATAATAAATCAAGCGAGTGCAGGCATGGCATACAGAACAAATATTACTGTCCAAGATTTCCCAGCATGCTGGAAACTCCATGTGACCAATTCAAGATTGTTCCTTTTCTCTCTATTTAACAGTGAGCATTGCATGCACTGCACATGCGCCACACTCGCTTTGGGGGATTCATACATTAAAATTAATTTGTAGGTGCACTGCGCATGCACTACACTCACGGGATCAGATCAGGCAGGTCCTCCTGAAGAGTGATCTGGCCTCCTGCAAGGAAGCCATAGGCATCGGGATGCAGCAACAACACCAAACTATGCACAAACAGCAGCAAACACACTCCACAAATTAGTATTAGAACACTTGAGAAGCTACGGAGCAGATTTGATGAGTA
The DNA here is from genome assembly GCF_040937935.1 of Hyperolius riggenbachi. Classification (NCBI taxonomy): domain Eukaryota; kingdom Metazoa; phylum Chordata; class Amphibia; order Anura; family Hyperoliidae; genus Hyperolius; species Hyperolius riggenbachi. The sequence goes on from NC_090656.1 coordinate 91,749,099, forward strand.
AATAGAAGGGCACTTCTGTGCTAACGGGTGAGCTGAAGCTTATCTAATCTTTACTAAGTACTTTTTCTCCTCCTGCTGCTGAGTAAATAGCTGCAGTGGATAGACTTATCCTATTGACACTTTTAGCTATTTTTTTCCTTTAGGTCCTATAGAAAGTTTAAGAAAGAAGAAAAAATGCCCTATATAGCTTGAGTAGCCCAGCCCCAGGGACAGTGATTAATGATGCTTGGGCGTAAAGGTTAACATACTTGCCTGAACAGTCTGTTGACTGGACCCCTTGTGATACAATGTGGATGACTGCGAAATTCAAGAGAATCCTTTTGTTTCATGTCCTGATTGTGTCCTCAAAATTCTACCCACGGAAGTTTGCCAATCCCCCTGGCCCGAGTGTTTAATAGTTTCTCTTACTCTGCTGCCATTGTGCACGGCTGAAAGGCGGCCCCCCTCCTATTCAAGTGTTGGTGGTCATCTCAATAGGTCTACAAACGTCCATATGGTCCGAACTGTAGATGAATCTGACGATTTAAATGGAAGAGAATGTTGAGGTTTTAAAACATTTCAGAGAGTTTGAAAGGACTCCACCAGATTCTGTCACAATTCTCTTAACCCTTTGAAGGCAACACTATTGTGCTTGGATATTCCTCTGATCTTAATTCCCACAATATTTAATTACAGAAGGTGCAGGTCCTTTCAAAGGAGGGAATCAGCAGTTTTGGGGCTGGTCTGGGCAAAAAGTCAGAAAACCACGCCAGCATCTTTCCAGATCGTGGCTTGATTCTTAAAAAAGAATAAGCAAAATAGAATATGCAGGACAATTTTTTGTTCTTTACTGGACACAGACCCCAGAATTAGTGAGTCATCAAAAGGGATGTCAAACTGCCCATCTCTTTTCCCTCAAAGGCAATCTGTGGAGATATGAATATGGGGGCTGCCATATTTATGTTTCTTAAAAAAAAAAAAGAAGCTTCTTGCCAGACTGTCAAGTTGGTCTTTTGCTTTCAGAACTATGTGAGCCACACACCAGTAATAGGCATGCGGCCACTGGAGTCGGACTATAATCAGATCACCTGATCTGCATAGTTGTCCTTGGTCAGCAACTTAATAGGAACATGAGGTGACAGACATATGGAGGCTGCCATACTTATTTCCTTGAAAACAATACCAGTTGCCTGGCACTCCTGCTCATCTTTCTGGTCAGTGGCCTCTGAATTACACATCTGAAACAAGCTTGCAGCGAATCCAGTCAGACTTCAGTCAAAGAAATCTGATCTGCATGCTTGTTCAGGGTCTATGGTTAAAATATTAGAGGCAGAAGATCAGCAAGACAGCCAGGTAATGTGCATTGTTTAAAAGGAAATAAACATGGCAGCCTCCATATGGATCTAACCTTCAGATTCCCTTTAAGGTGTTAGAGACAGAGAGTTAGTCTGACTGCCAGCCAGGCAAGCACTATTTTTGAAAATCAGAAAGACTTGGTAGCTACAATACCTCAAGTCTTGCTCTAACGTGATGTAATTAAAATCCCCTATACATTTCAGTCTGTAACCAGTTGCACTTTGCAGATTCTTACATGCAACTATGACAATGTACATTGTTTGGTGAACAACACATCCAAAATTTCCTTTGCAGACAGAGCAGCCTCAGTCTGCCTCAGAGCAGCTCATCCATAGACACACTGTTACCAATCTCTGTCCAGGTGCTTAATCAGATCACTTCTCACACCGGAGTTATCTGGCATCTCTGTCCCTGCTACAGACATGTGCTGTTATGTCTGCTGAAACCACTGTAATATACATAGTTGTCCTGGAGGAATTAAATATTTTTCAGTTAAATACGATTTGTGATTTTGTTTTTACTTCAATTGCGTCAAAATATCCTTTAAAGTTTCTCGAAGACCAGTCTGTAGTGTCAAATGCTGAACCTAAAAACTGCTTCTAAAAGCAGCTTTCCTCAGAACCAGGTCTGCAGCAAAGCTAATAGCTTCAACAGTTCAAAGGGGCCGCCACAGACCAGACAATAATGTTAATGTGCTCAAGTGTCCATGAGGTCACTAACTGAGGAGTTGGAGCAGCGTTGAAAGCATAGCATGCAGAAACAAGCCAATCAGAAGCTAGATGTGTGTGTTTTTTTTAAACCACTGTAAACTCTCTGTTGTTAAAGGGAAGGTCCAAGCAAAATAAAAAAATGAGTTTCACTTACCTGGGGCTTCTACCAGCCCCATGCAGCCATCCTGTGCCCTCGTAGTCACTCACTGCTGCTCCAGTCCCCCGCTGGCAGCTTGCTGACCTCGGAGGTCGGCGGGCCGCATTGCGTACGTTTTTACGCATTCCCACTAGTGCAGGAACATTAACACATACATTTTAGGCATTACGTGGTTCAATGCGTAAAAATGTACGCATTGAACCAGTAACGCATAAAAATGTATGTGTTAATGCTCTTGCACTAGCGGGAATGCGTAAAAACGTACGCAATGCGGGCCACCGACCTCTGAGGTCGGAAAGCTGCCAGTGGGGGACTGGAGCAGCAGTGAGTGACTAAGAGGGCACAGGATGGCTGCATGGGGCTGGTAGAAGCCCCAGGTAAGTGAAACTCATTTTTTTATTTTGCTTGGACCTTCCCTTTAAGTGGAAGAAATGTACATGTGGGTACCAATAGGCTTTATCAATATGCAAGTCATGTATTACAGGTCATATGCTCTAATATCAAACATGATCTGAAAATTTTCCTTGCCCCCAAACGATTACAATTTTACAACTTGGGTCACACTTGGCTTTTTTTCTAAATGGGTTATAAAATGGTAACACATTTCCCAGCATGCTGGAAGAATTTTTTTTTGTACCTACTGAAACTGATGAGTGTGGAAAGTAGCTGGCTAAGTGGCTATGGTACTTAACCCCCCTGGGACCGCCTAACGCCGATGGGCGTGGCCGCGGCAGCAGCTCAGGACCGCCTAACGCCGATCGGCGTCAAGTCCTGGGGCTGCATTTTACAGGAGAGGCGGGGGGAGGGAAGGAAGGTGCAGGGAATAAGTATAAAAAAAAGTAATTTTTAGAAGAAAAAAAAAATATTAATTAAAAAAAAATAATAAACACGTACCTGGTCTTTAGGGGGGTTTACCACTGTGGTTCTCAAGTGGTTAAATATGTATTTCCATCGCACAGAAGAAATTGCAGATGAGATCTGAAATACGGTTAAAGGACAGATGCAAGGAGTTTTTTTTAAAAAAAGATCTACTTACCCAGGGCTTCATCCAGCCCTTGGTAGCCGATATGTCCCTCGCAGCAGCTCCACTCCCAGCCGCCGACCCAAGGTGTCCACCATTATAGATGTCAACCAGCATCTACTGCATGAGCGCCGCTCGCGATTGCACTCACGTTGTCTGGAGTGTTCTGCACAGGCGCAGAACTATTGGACCTGGGCAGGACACTCCGGACCAGCGCGATTGCGAGCCGCAGTAGATGCCAACCTGGCGAGGTCGGCATCTGCCACGGAGAGGACCCAGGGTCGGAACTCCTCTTTAAGATGTTAGTAGAGATGGTCTGAACAGTTTGCCGGCGAACGGTTGCAGGTGAACTTCTGGGGGTTTGCGATCGCGGAGAACCGCAAACTTTACCAGAAGTTCGATTCGCCCCCATAGTGCACCATTAGGGTCAACTTTGACCCTCTACATCACAGTCAGCAGGCACATTGTAGCCAATCAGGCTACACTCCCTCCTGGAGCCACTCCCCCCCTTATAAAAGGCAGGCAGCACTGGCCATTTTACTCACTCGTATGCCTGCAGTAAATAGAGAAGGTACAGCTGCTGCACACTCTCTCATAGGGAAAGATTAGTTAGCCTCTTGTAGGCTTCTTAGCTTGCTCCTTGCTGATTCTTATTGCTAAAATAGCACCCTACAACAGCTCTTTTGAGAGCTAATCTTGTTCTTGTGATCTATTTTTTTTTCTGTGTGTCCCACTGACACTTGTGTTGCATAGACAGCTTTGATAATTCATACTGTTTGTGCCACTGCCAGGCCCAGCACATTCTGTGACTACCTGTGTGTGTGACAGATGTACATTACCCATCACTGCATATACCTACCTGTTGTTCACTGTGCAACCACCCACCTACGTAAGCACATGCAGTGTCATTGTGCCTGTCCGCTACCTATTTATGTGTGACAGGTGCACATTGTAATACCCATTACTGCATATACCTACCTACCTGTTGTTCACAGTGCACCCACCTACCTACGTGAGTTGAGTGCATGCAGTGTCACTGTGCCTGTCCGCTACCTGTCTGTGTGTGACAGGTGCACACTGTAATACCCATTACTGCATATACCTACCTACCTGTTGTTTACAGTGCACCCACCTACCTACGTGAGCTGAGCGCACACAGTGTCACTGTGCCTGTCCGCTACCTGTCTGTGTGTGACAGGTGCACACTGTAATACCCATTACTGCATATACCTACCTACCTGTTGTTCACAGTGCACCCACCTACCTATGTGAGTTGAGCGCACGCAGTGTCACTGTGCCTGTCCGCTACCTGTCTGTGTATGAGGTGCACATTGTAATAGCCATTACTGCATATACCTACCTGTTGTGTTCAGTACACCCACCTCATCACTGCATATACCTACCTGTTGTGTTCAGTGCACCCACATATTTACGTGAGTGCACGCAGTGTGATATACCACTCCGTGCATACCTGTTAACTGCACCTGTGTGACGGCACATTGTAATATACCTGGCAGTCAGTGCATACCTTTTACTTGAATGGATGGCAGACTTGCTCTCCATAACAGATTCTCATTACAGGTAGTACAGTCTATCAGTGTCATCTACAGCAGGGCCTCAAAAGTCCTCCGTTTGGTCACTACCTCGGAACGTGCATGCCATGCCTCCTGCCTTCCTTGGATGTGTGGTGGTGGTAGCTGTTTCTTAGGCTCCCACTCCGGACTGGAATCGAACCAGGATTCCCCGGCCATTACCAGTGGTCACTCACAATGGCAGACTTGCCCTCCATAAAAGATTCTCGTTGCAGGTACTGAACAGCAAACAGAACAAGTATTTAAAAAATAGATGTAAACTTTAACAATGGTAGAGAAAGAACCATCGAAAGTTGATAAGGCAGTCAGACATTACCTGACATCACCATTACCTGACATCACTGAGTGAGGAAGAGCAATCTCGCCATGGTGCGCACCAGTCCAGCTCGGCTGTCACTACGCAAACAGCTGTTTGCGGTGCGTTACACAGTGAGTTTGGTGTGTCAGTGTGAAGCAGTACTCTAATTACACTCCCTGATTGATGTATACACATACAAGATGTTTTAAAGCACTTTAGGCCTGCAATTTAGCATTCAGTGTGATTTCTGCCCTTAAAACGCTGCTTTGCGTCAAATCCAGATTTTTCCCCTGGACTTTTGGCGTCTATCCCACTCTGGCATGCCCCCCTCCAGGTGTTAGACCCCTTGAAACATCTTTTCCATCACTTTTGTGGCCAGCATAAGTGTTTCTAGTTGTCAAAGTTTTGCCTACCCATTGAAGTTTATTGCGGTTCGCGGAAGTTCGCGCGAACCGGACTTTTGGTGGAAGTTCTTGAACCGAAAATCGGAGGTTCGGGCCATCTCTAGATGTTAGTAGACAATACTAGATTAAAAACAATGGGCCAGATCCAATTCACTTTTTCTCCTCAGTTTTTTTCTAGGATATAAGTTTTCATCCTCTGTTTAAAATAACTTTTGCACTCTGCAATGGAAGTACCAAAAAGTAGGTGAGAAGTTACTGTCAAAATTATACTGAGTATTGTATTGCTTGCTGGTGGTTTAAAAGGCATTTTATTTATAATGTGAAAATATCACTTAGGAGAAAACTTAGGAGAAAAAGTGAATTGGATCGGGCCCATTTATTTCATGAAGAAATAGCCATTTAATATGTGGAGCTGTAACATTATTTGGAAAATGGTCAAATACTGAATATTCTATTCTGTCACAGTTAAAGTGACACTTAAGCAAAAAAAAATGTACGATAAAATGAATTATATGCGTAGCACGGGTAATTCATAGAACATTAGTAGCAAAGAAAAGTGTCTCATATTTTTATTTTCAGTTATATAGCCTTTTTTTTTTTTTTATAACATTGCACCATTCTCTAATATTTGCAGTTTACAAACTATAGTCTGTATTTTAAACTATGAAACAGTGCAGGAAAGTTCAAAGGGTCATCAGTTCTGCAGTAAAACCTTAAACAAACAAGAAACAGTTAGAGACAGATTGAGATAAGTGCTTCAGAAAAGAGCACTGCTCTCTGACTAAATTAGTCAGAGAGCTTAGATAAGCTCTTTTGCATAGATATCAAGTGACATTTCTTAAAGGGGCACTATGAAAAATATGTGCAAACATAGACAAATAAGAAGTACATATTTTCCAGAGTATAATGAGCCATAAATTACTTTTCTCCTATGTTGCTGTCACTTACAGTAGGTAGTAGAAGTCTGTCAGAAGTGACAGGTTATGGACTAATCCATCTCTTCATAGGGGATTTTCAGCAAGGCTTTTATTATTTATAAAGATATTCTCTTAAAAGCATTTAAACAATGATGCTGGCCAGCTTCCCTGCTCGCTACACAGTTTTTGGCAGTTGGACAGAGCAACTGCCATTCACTAAGTGCTTTTTGAAAATAAACAAATCCATGAGAATCCCCTATGAAGAGATGGACTAGTCCAAAACCTGTCACTTATGTCAGATTTCTACTATCTACTGTACGTGACAGCAACATAGGAGAAAATAAATGTATGGCTCATTTTAATCTGGAAAAACATGTACTTCTTATTTGTATATGTTTGCACATATTTCAATTTTGCAATTTTTCGCCATTATGCCCCTTTAACTCTTCCTGTATTGGAAAAAATATGAGACTCATATCTGTGATACTAATGTTATATTTCTTAGCTGTACTATGCATACAAATCATTATATCATAAGTTTATTTTCACTTCAGTTTCCCTTTAAAGAGGAACTTCACAAAATATAGACAGTTTTTACAATGGGAAATTTTTTTTTGTAATTTCTGCCTTAGCAGTGCAACGCATTCGTCCATCAATACAACGTTCTCACGTCTAAAAATCCCCTTTGCCCTCAGAACACGTGCCAAGAATATGACCAAATACTAGTCAGTCACTGTCTGACAGTTCTTTACACTGTATTAAGCTAATATGCATTGCAGAGTAAGCCAAAGCCACTCAAAGTTTGCAGTTAGTTAGAGACTTTACATTACTGTAGACATTACAGTTACCTGTTTTCGTAAACATAAATTATGTATTATGTCTAGAGAACATAAGAGGTTTAATTACCTTTAAAGGTATTCAATAATAGATTTATAAATGATGAATATGTATGATTTTAACTCTTAATTCTGAGCCATTTGTGAAATGCTCTAATAAATATTATTCGGTATAGATCTAGCAAGGCAGGATTAGCTATACTGTATCCCATTAATTCTATTAAGAACAGGTGTGATCATGAATTATCTTAAGTAGCACAATAAAGTCACACGCCGATTATAAAGATGCTGAAGTTACCCTACATGTGTTTGGTTAGTTTCTAAAGTCACTACATTATCTTCTAAATTATATGGTAAATTTTTTTTTTTTTTTAAGAAATCACATTTTTTCCCTTGCGTGCCATATTACAAAGAATGGACAGTCCCTTTATCTAAATATAAAATTCCATTTTACGCAATTATAGGCTGTTCTTGCTGATGATATAATTACCAGTGTTCACTGTAATAGGTGTCAGGGATTTGCACACTCGTACAATGGCTGAATAAAACTGTAGAACAATGCCCGCACTTCTAAATTCAGAACCTTTAAAACATGGAACTGACTGTGGGGAATTCAAATCAAAAATCTAGATAAATATTTCTTTCAGGCGATAACAAGCTTGGACTGGGTTCTTAATCACATTTCCAGCAGACTTATCAACATTTAATTGATTGCAGTTTCAGATTATAATGTGGGAAGAATTTCTAGTGCTGCTATAAGGTTATTAAAGTGCTTATTTAAAATGCTTTAACAGCTTTTAGCTATATTAGTATATTCCAATCTGAAATATTCACAAAATAGTTTTGGTATTTAGAAGACAACTTTAAAGTTCACCATTAGTTTTTGATTAGTAGTTAACAACAGGAATGGTTTTACTGGAATATAACTGGCAAAATATGAATTTAGACAAAATGTAAAAATATGTACCAAACAAAATATGTACGGTATATCGGGAAAATAGCTTGAGTGAACATATAATAAAGTTTTATATTTTGACTTTGATCTACACCGCTACAGTTAATTTTATGACATTGTTACTTTTCTAGCTATTCATATAATAGCAGCAAAATAAAATACTCAATATACTTTGTGTTAAAAAAAAGTACATAACTGCCATTATTCCATATCTAATAGATCCCCATTTGTCATTATGGTTGCTTGGAGAATAAGAGAAGCCAATTTTCACTTGGATTCTTCCGACATTACTGGAGTTACTGACAGGTCTGCAGCTGAGCACAGAGAAGAAATGGCAGTTACACATCCTATCAAGTGGAATAGACCATATGAACAGGGAGATCCATATTTGTATCAGCAGTCTTGCTGACAGATGGAAATCTTACAGATGCTGAAAGGCATTTCTGATCATTTACCCAAAGTATGCTGAGGATTTTATTCTGTCCCTAAAAGGACCACTATCGCAAAAAACATAAATGAGGATTCCGTATGCATACATGCATATAAGATGCACATGTGTCCCAGAGTAAAACATACTATAAATTATTTTATGCCAGCTGGCCTAGCCTCCCTACTCACATGCTATTCAGGCATTTGGACTGTGCCACTGCCACCAAGGGTGTGCTTTGGAGAATAAATAAAATCCTGAGACCCTCCCATGAGGAGATGAACTAGCCCAAAACCTCTGGGATCTGTGAAATTTTTACTACCTACAGTAAGTGACAGCAACATTGAAAAAAAAATAGTGTATCCTACTCTGGGAGAAATGCACATTTTATATGTATGTGCAAACATGTATTTCAAATTTCACACATTTTTTTTTTTTGGCGATAGCATCATCTTTAGGGGCAACTGTCACAATTTAACTCTTTATACAATTTGATATATCTTTCACATTCAGTGCATTGATTATGAAACTGGTTTAGGTCAGAGGCATCTTCTTTCTCCTCCGCCATTTAATTTTAGACTTGGTTTCATTTTATTCCTTATTGCATAACCTAATTATGCTTAAAGTAAACCTGAACTGAAAATTAAAAGTCAAAATAAGCATACACAAGTCATACTTACTTTCCATGTAGTCTACTCCTCGGTGTCTTTCTCCTGTCCCGCGTCCTGTTAGTTCACTGTGATCAAGGGGATTTTCCGTCCTCCATTTTGAAAATGGCCATTACCCATAACAGCTTTCTGGTCAGCACACAGTTAAACTGTAACATCGTCCACTTGAGCCATAGGGAAACATGGACATTACCTGGTACATCAGTTTCCCTCTCAGCTATAACTGACAGCAACTGATATTTTACTGACAACAACTGATATATTTCAGATCTGACAAAATATTGTCAGAACTGGAAGGGATAATTGTCAGAAGAAAATGGTGAGCTTCTGAGAGGAACTGATGGCAAGTTAACTCTGTAATGTTCATTTGAAGTTACCTCATGTGTTTATTTTAAATATTTTTACTCAGTACAGGTTCTCTTTAAGGTTTGGGTTATGGACAGGTGATATTTTTCAGGAATGTATAGCACAATGTAAATAACAGCATCATCTTCTTAAAACCGAATATTAACTGCATATGATGATTTTTCTGTACCCATAATGCACCACTTGAGGCCAGTTAGTGGTGTTTTGCCTACTGTTCTGTGGTGATGCATTATGTGTCTTGCCTACTAGATAGAAGGTTACTTACAATTATCTAAGGTTTTATGAAAGCAATATTTTACTTTTGAGTTGAAGATTCCCTTTAGTACATTGCATATAACCCTCATAGATGTTGGTCTCCCTATGATTATCGAGTTTTTCAGTTCCTCAGTGAAGCATCTTCACATCTGTGCACTGTCACCACCTTATTTCACTGTTGGCATAATCTCACTTTGAAATGCCGAACCACAGTCGGCTTGAAGATCTGTGTTGTAATAACTTAAAGAGAACCCGAGGTGGGTTTGAAGAATGTTATCTGCATACAGAGGCTGGATCTGCCTATACAGCCCAGTCTCTGTTGCTATCCCAAACCCCCCTAAGGTCCCCCTGCACTCTGCAATCCCTCATAAATCACAGCCACGCTGCTGACAAACAGCTTGTCAGAGCTGTCTGTGTTTATCTCTATAGTGTCAGTCTGCTGCTCTCCCCGCCTCCTGCAGAACTCCAGTCCCCGCCTGCATCCCTTCCCTCCCTGCTGATTGGAGGGAAGGGATGAGGGCAGGGACCGGAGCTATGCAGGAGGCGGGGAAGCAGCTGAGACTGACACTACAGATGTAAACACAGCCTCACAGCACGGCTGTGATTTATGAGGGATTGCAGAGTGCAGGGGGACCTTAGTGGGGTTTGGGATAGCAACAGAGGCTGGGCTGTATAGGCAGATCCAGCCTCTGTATGCAAATAACATTCTTTAAACACACCTCGGGTTCTCTTTAACCTTAGTCTCACTGGTCCATAAAGAAGGATCATTAAGGAGTAGCAAATCATCAAAGTGTTTGGTTTTCTTTGCTCTGAGGTTGTACTTGGAAATTAAAGTATTCTGATCTACCTTATGTCTTTTTAATGAATACAGTATAGCATTACCCATTCAGGTTCTAATTGTGGCGATACCAGCACTGAATTTTTCTGATGAGGCTAAAGAGGCATGCATTGTTTGTGGATGTTCTTTTGGGGCATTTTGTAACTTCTTGGATGCTGGCATTCTTGGAGTAAAAATGATGGGCTAGCCACCCCATCCAAAGTTCACTTATCTTTCAAGTCTTCTCCATGTGGCCTTAACGAATTTAGAAACTACCGGTACTTTTTATCCCAGTTCAGACTAATACAGTTCAACAACTTTTTTTTTCTTATCTTTGCCGCTATTTCCTATGCTCAGTGGTGTAGCAATAAGGGGTGCAGTGGTTGTAGCCGCACTGGCCCTAGAGACAGAGGGACCCACTAGAGACCCTCATGTATCCATCATATTAACTTTTTGTTGGTGCTATGCTGATAATGAACACCTCTATATTTGCATTGAATAGTGATAATCCTTAACACACTGTTTCCATAGTCAGATTACACCTCTCAGACACTGCAGCTGTCTTTGGTAAGTTTTGAGCTCCAAATCAATAGAGTGCTTGGGGGCCCATGTAAAACTCACACTGGGGTGCCAAGCTCTTTAGTTATGCCACTGCCTTCGCTTATTATATAACAGTCTTCTGGGGGCTGTGTGGTAGCTGCTCCACTCTCCCAGTCAGGTTCAGGATACAGTGAGGTTTATATTCATATGGACTGGTGTAATTACATTTGGCTGTGTTATTCAACTGAATCTAATTATAATTGCATTTGGTCACTTGGTTGAGTAAGTGAGTAAGCAACTGGGCACTCTTTCACATGGGTGATGGATCATTTTGTTTCCTCAAATAATTGGAGTAAACAATTTAGTGTGGAAAATTAATAGGCATAATCAAATAGTAAACAAATATGTTTTCACATCACTGTATTTTAATACTAAGCCCATTAACACACTCACTCACATCATGCACACACGTACAGGCCTGCGCACACACACACATATACATACATACAAACTTCATACAGATACCGTCCTTTTTACATTAAAGTCTATGATGATTAAGTTGCTAGCAAACAGTATTGGCTGCTTACCATAGCCATCATCATTATTCCCACCCATACTGGGATGATTACAATTTCTCTTGTGTGAAATTGGTTGTTTAAGGTCAGGATGAATGGTTGTAATAAAGTTACACCAATTAACCACAACTTAAAACCCACTAACAGGTGAAGCAAATAACATTGGTTATCTTATTTCAATGGCACCTGCCAAGGGGTGGAAAATATTAGGCAGCAAATGAACAGTCAGATCTTGAAGTTGATGGCTCACACATGATAAATTACAACATTAATTGTTATTGTTTTTTTTAATTAAAAATAATAGTTACATTTATTTATTTTTTATGAAGAAGTATTATTGAATTTTCAAATTTTCCATATTTTCCGATCAGCCATGGTAGAAAAATTTGACACATCTTCAGAAAATTGAATGGTGTAGGATAGATTGTGACTTTCTTGATTTATAGACCCAGGGATTTTTTTTTTAATTTTTTGATAATTTTGTAGATCATTGGGCAAATATTGAACATACATGTGTTATTCATTAGACACATTTTTCAAAAGTTGCAATCAATCAGAAAACTCTTTTGCAATTCTTGAATTTAAAAAATAGTATTTAAAAATTGTATTGTTTGTGGTGACCTTTAAACAAAAACACTGGGCAAAGCTTAAAGATCTGAGTGACTTTGTTAAGGGCCTAATAATGTTGGAAAGATGCATCAGAGCATCTGCAGAGCAGAGGGTCTTGTGGGGTGTTACTGACATGCAGTGGCTAGTATCTACCACAAGTGGCCAAAGAAAGGACAAGTGGTGAACTGGTAATGGGGTAATAGGCACCTAAATGTCATTCATGCGTGTTTGAAGAGAAGGTTAACCTGTCTGGTTAATCTTCTCTTCAAACCTTCTCAACAAACTATGCAGCTTGTTGCATTTGAAGCCATGCAGCAGCAGACCAGCCAGAGTGCGTGTGTTAATACCTGTCCACTACTACCTAAAACACCTACAATGGGCACATGAGCATCAGACCTGGACCAAGAAGCAGTGGAAGAAGGTAGCTTGGTCTGATGAGTCATGTTTCCTTCAGCTTACAAATTCAGTAGATCTCAGTCAGATTAAATATCTGTTACACACGCTGGGAAAATAAATCTGATCCATGGAAGCCCCGTCCCACAACAAAAAGGACTTCAAGGATATGCTGATAGCATCTTAGTGCTAGAAAACACAGGACACCTTCTTTGGTGTTGTGGAGTTCATGCCTTGACAAGTCAGAACTGTTTAAGTGGCACAAGGAGGACAACAATAGGCAGGTAGTTTTAATGCTTTGGCTGATTGGTGTATATGGATTTTTATTAAATTAACACTGATTTCTCATGCCGTAATGTGGGCAGCACAGCGCCATACTGGATAGCACTTTTGACTTGCGGCACTGGGTTCCCGCTTTGACTCTTGGCCAGGATGCTAGCTGGATGGAGTTTGTATGTTCTCAGTGTGTTTGTGTGGGGCATTCCAGGTTCATCCCACATCTCAAAAACATACTGGTAACTGGCTTATCCTAGAAATGTATAGATTATGATGGGCATAGGACTATGGTATGGAATAGATTGAGAGCCCCTATAAGGGACAGGTAGTATACTATGTAAAGAGCTGCAGAAGATGTCAGCGCTATAGAAGTACAAGATTTTAAAAAACCAAACTAATCGATGATCAGTAAATAAAATCCTAACCTTGTAGTCAATAACATAAACAGACGACACGCATAACCCACAAAGGCACAGTGGGAAGTTATTCTGTGATTCCTGGATATTATTATGCTCCAGGCAGTGGCTGCAGTGGTTGATTTATAATCCACATCTGTTTTCCACTAATGTTTTCTTTGGTTCTTCTTCTGTATTTTATCACTGACATTGCTATCGTGACACAGGCTGACCCAGAGCCCCGTTACTCATGTGTATGCTACCGAGGCTTCCTGTTGGACCATTTATCCTTTGCAGAACTTCTCAGCACATCAGCAAACACTGAGTACAGGAGTATGGATCAGTGATGAGTCATTTCTTACTGTAAACAACTTGAATCATATCCCAGTATTGTTAAACAGTGCTAAAAATCACTATTGCAAGTATTCTGCATTATGGATAAGAGCTTTATTGTAAAAGATTGGAAAACAGGAAGTGTCCAAAAAGATATAAAAAATTAAAAAAACGTTTAAAAGAGGCAAGTATTATCTTACCTCATAAATGTAGATGACCAATGTAGCCGAAAACAATCTATTGACCACAATCAGACGACACGTTTCATTTCATGAGAGTAAATCTCGCCTCACTAGGTCAGTACAGTGCCTGTGGCTGCAGTGAAAAAAGCTAGCAATGCCTCAATCATTTTAAAAGGTTTAAGTCACACTTCTGTATAACATATTACAGATTAACACGTTACACACGACATCGACATAACTCAGGACTGCGTTTTATAAATGAAACACTGATTTTTTTTTTTAACTTAAAATGTATTTCTTGTTGAAAAAAAATAATGTTAGTAAATTTGGGATATGAAAACAGTTTCAAGATAGCTCCACATTAAATTGTTCAAACTCAATTAGTATATATAGTGATATGAAAGCATTTACTCTTGGAGACATAAAAAGTGTGTTATGCTTGGTTCACACATGAAATGGTGTCCAGTCCTGTCTGGTCAGTTTTTGACAGTTGGCATCAGTTTTGTATCTGTTTCTATAGCTGTGTTCACACATAAAAGGTGTACTTTCTGGTCCAGTTCAGTCTTGTCAGTTTTGTATCAGTTTTCTAAGGGTTTGTTCACACACAAAAGGTGTACATCTCCGGTCTAGTGAGGTAAAACTGATAGAAAACTGATACAAAATTGACAGCACAGTGCTGGACCAGACCGGAAAGGTGCAGAATTATCTGTAAACCAAGCCATAGTCCCACTTTCATTTGCTCAGATTTGTTTGATGTTCTGCGATAGACCTGTTGACTTTTAATCAATGTGATAGCACTTAGTATACTTTGCTATATGCAATCAGTATATAATTAAAATGTGTGATATCTCCACTTCAAATTGTTTATTATTGTTTAGAATATTTAGTGATATAAAAGTGATATGATTTAAAATGTGTGGTAGCTACACCTTCATTTTGCTTTATATTAATCATACTGGGATCGTTCTAGCTGACTGAGATTGTACATTGGGCAACCGCAAAAAACATCAGTGATTTCTTTTTTATTGTTGCTTCAGCATATCTGTATTAGGAATTCCATGTCGTGGTCATGAAAAAGCTCATTCAGTATGTTCTTTATGTTGTTGTAGATGGCTGTCCACAGCAAGAAGGTGGGGCAGAAAACACCAATTCTATCAGTTCTAATGGGGAAGATTCAGATGAGGCACAGATGAGGCTACAGCTCAAAAGAAAACTGCAAAGAAACAGAACATCATTCACCCAAGAACAAATAGAGGCACTAGAAAAAGGTAAGATTTGCTTGGATGCTTTGGTGGTGACATCTAAAAGGGAGTTCACAGGTTGGGACTTAACCTCACACAAGCAAGAGGGATGCATATATTTCCATCTTGAAAATCACTGGTTATGCTACTTGTTTTCCATAAAACCACATATGCAAAATATATATTCCTTATCCGCTCCTCACGACGTTCTCAGTCTAGAGATAGAGGGGGTACGAACAGAGGCCAACACAGTCTCTAATTGGATATGTTTAACATCTTTTATAATGAAATCGGTGCATTCTTCTTAACTAACCTGCTCATTTGTCTGCTTGCAGAATTTGAACGAACCCATTATCCTGATGTGTTTGCCAGAGAAAGATTAGCTGCCAAAATAGATTTGCCAGAAGCTAGAATACAGGTAACTGTTACTATGTAATTAAATGAGATGCTTGACCCTGGTGTAACATGCCTTCCACTTATTTCCAAGCACAACAGTCGTCTCAATGGCAGAGGAAGACCTTAAGAATGCATAGCTCCATTTATAGATTTCATACTGCATTTGCCAAGGATAAAAGTCCTTACGCTCCACTGCAGAATTTTTTCTCTACTCTGTAAGATGGCATCTTGGTGCAGGGTGGGAGCAGTCCCACAGGTTCTTTCACGGATATATATATATATATATATATATATATATATATATATATATATACATACACTGTATATTCATTAGGCATCATCCTTGAGTGGAAGCATTTCAGATCATTGAGTGGAAATTGAAAAACAGAAAAAAGTATTTTTAATTCTTTGGTTCTATGACCTTTCCTCTTAATTATGACAATATTTAAAAAAAAAGGAATGCTGTGGAATTTCAGGAAGTGAGCGTGAGATGTTCCCAGAGTTTAAGGCATTGTTTTCCAAACGATACCCCAAGTCCCGTCATGTAGTTGAGACACAAATCCCACTGTCACTAAATGTAGTGGTATGCAAAAGATGGACTGATTGAGGAACCTTAGAAAAAGATTAAAGAAATGCTTATTTAAGAGACATAAGGTAGGATTATTTAGTTGAAGACCCCAAGTACTTGAACTGCATTGATGAGTCATTTTATGCTTCTATGAAATGACCATTGTACAGGAAAATCAGTTATTGCTTGCTGTAGGTGTATGGATTATCTGAATATAATAAGAACTTTTACAGGACTGTGATTGCAAAGACCAGGATAATTTAGTACCCAATCACTATCACCAACTTCAGTGTAACCTAATTCCTACCACTATTAAACTTTTACTCTCAGTCTAACACTAACCTAACTAATGCAATCCTGGCTGTATGGCTGATGGTGGCTGCATACGGTATGGAGTATACCATCAGATAAATAATGCTGGGGAAGGGGAAGGGGGGGGGACTGAGTTTTGCAAAGATTTCAGTAAGGCAGGAATTGTTTTTCCTTTTATAAATAGACGCCACAGGCATTTTAGTGGACATTTTGAAAATTGGGCTCCACACTTAAAATGCAATATAACTTTACCTTAAACAGTGTCTGAAGCAAATAAAATTACCTCTTTTTACTCCCCAGTCCTCTTCAGCATTGAGATCAAACATGAATCGCCTTATTCCCCCCCCCCCCCCCCCCCACAGCAGAACAATGTATTTATCTCCCCGAAGTCCCAGAGACAAAATCCTCTGTTACTTCCTGTAAAAGGCAGAGCTGAGCGCAGTAGTTCTGCCTCCAATGCAGTCAATCTCTGCCTCTACCCGCCCCTCTCATTCTTCTTTCACTAAGAGGGGCGGGGAGAGGTGGAGATCGGCGGAGATTGACTGGACTGGAGGCAGAGCTACAGCGCAAAGGTCTGCCTCCCCGGACCGCAAAATCTGCGACCTGGAAAGCCGTAGAATTTTTCCCTGGGATTTTGGGGGGATCAGTACATCGTTCTGCCACGGGAATGCGGCAAATCATCTTTGATCTTAATGCTGAAGAGGACTTTAAAAAGAGGTAATTTTATAGGGTTCAGACTCACTTTAACTCTAAACTGCCATTAGAAATAAGTCTATGATCTAATACAAAGGATAAAAATACCAAAATGTTTTTATGGCACATTTAATTAACACTTTGCACACTTAGATGCACTACAGCAATACACCTGTGCCAAAAAAGACTAACTCCGTAAAGTATGTTTCTATTCCAGTGGCAGAATAATGCTCAAATACAGCTGTACCTATTTGAAGGAGGATCATGTAATAGGTCACAACTACAATATTAACGGAATAGTTGGATAAAATAAAAGCTCAGTATTTTTGTCTTTGCCCCAGGTATGGTTTTCCAATCGACGGGCAAAATGGAGAAGAGAAGAAAAGTTGCGGAATCAGAGGAGGCAAGCCAGTAACACACCCAGTCACATCCCTATTAGCAGTAGTTTCAGCACAAGTGTCTACCAACCAATACCACAGCCCACCACGCCAGGTAAGCATGTCAAGATGGGCACAGTCACACTTTCTGAACAATGTGATGCTATAAAATAAGAAGACAAAATGATTGTATATTTTGTGAAGCAGGTTATTTCGGCGTGGCTGCCAGACCCCAAATTAAATCTTCCTCTGAGTTACGACAACCAGGAGGGGGAATAGTATTTAATGCGGCAGAAGGGAGAGCCCTCTTTTGGCCATCCCTACACCGAACTGAACGGTGCCAAAATAATATGAACTCTATATTTTGTACATAAATGGATGAATACTTGTAAAGTCTGGCTTTATGTGATGTTTAATCAGGCACTATATGGAAATGTGCCAAAAGCCTACTCCTACTTCAAATACTGCCACCTTTAGATAATCACTTTAATTGCAGGCAAAATATCAGCATCAGGCTGGGTCTCTTTAACAGCGCAATATCTGCATGTTTCAGACCACACAAGGTTCTTACTCATGATTTTTAATAATTAATTAACAGACATGATTATATAGAACTGAAAAATAACTGTGATTGCAAGAAGGAATAATCTGCAATACTTCTTAGAACAATGGCCAAAAGTGTCAGTGAAATATCCATGTGTAAATATTGGTCAGTGCCATAAAAAATGCTATAAAGTAGTGCTACAATTTTCCCAAGAGTGTTAACATCAATATAGGATTTAATTATGTTAAATTAGAACATTGCCTATTGGGTGCAATGGATAAGTCGCTAAGTGATACTGTTTACAATCCTATATAATAATACTGCAGGTGTCTGCCTCCACCTGTCCACCTGCATCCATGAGTATCCCCTGGCACCCCATTGTGCGCATGTGCAGTGCTGCGGCTAAGGCCGGGAGGGAGTGGCCATGCATGTGCCACCTAATGCCTGTTTATGGTACTGCATACTTACTAGTGGTAAATAATAATAAACATTTAAATCAATTTACTTAACAGTCTGTTGCCTGAACTAAGTGGACTACATGTACATTTAACCTCATTAGAACTGAAGATGTTGCTCAGGACCAGTGATAAAACATCTTCTAAATCTAAAACACACACACAAAGAACAATCATTGATCTCATTTTTGATATGTAGTTCTAACAGTAGGTAAGGTCAAATTAAGCATTCTTTTATCAAATACTCAGTTTCTGTTGACCAAGTTTGCAGGCTTGTTAAAGGTATTCTTTCCATGGAACTCATTTTAGGGACAGGCATAATAATTCGATATTCTTTTTGTTTAGTGTCCTCATTCACGTCAAGTTCGATGTTGGGAAGAACAGACTCAGCGCTTACAAACACATACAGTGCATTGCCACCAATGCCTAGCTTCACTATGGCCAATAACCTGCCTATGCAAGTAAGTATGCTTGGGTGTTATAACACTAATACCAATGTTTGTTGTCTAGCTATGCACTTTCTATCTAACCCTGTTTAGAACACTAACAGTCATAAACACTATGTAGACTAGGCTTTTGTAAAGCAGTTCTCAAGTTAAAAATCTATATAATATACATATGTACTGGAGATTTCCTTGTATTGATTTAATATAAAGTCTAGCCAAACCATATTTGGGGTTTTTATTTGTTATCGCTGGAATGTTTTTGTTATGCTATTTCCACATTGTAGAGCTTCTGCCTCTTACCAGAGACCCCAAAGAAAGGCTGCCAAGGTCTCAAGTCGGGGCACAGATAAAAATAAAAACATGACCCTTCTAGTAGGGCACAGAGAGAAATAAAAACATGACTAAGGTTCCTTCCCATTTCCTACTTTAATAAGAACAGTGTAGTTATCACCAAAATAATGTATTTATTGCCATACATGTCCTGATTGCAAAGATTACACAATTTCCTGTAACTGCAAAAAGAAGATGTGGGAAATCTCCCATGTAAAACCATAGATGTCAATAAAACCCAGACGTAGACAATAGCAAAACTTTTTTTTTTCTAGTGATCTTTTGTAAAACTAAAATCATTGCATAATTTATTAGGCTATGCGAGGGAAGTGGGTGGGAGCTGACCTATTTGCAAGTGAAGATAAGATCTGTAAAACCCCTTTTTCACAGAATCAATCCCGTGTCATGTCACCACTACTAGGAACTTCCTGGTTCCCCTTTTCAATACTGGAGGCGACATACCACAATAATAGTCAAGGAGGTAGTACTCCTATGACTCTGGCAGAGACATGTGGAATGGGCTCCCTCAGCATAGTTGTATGAGGTGTAATATTGTCTGAACAGATTTGCTGCTTAAATGTGCAGAACCTACTCAGGTTTCCCAAGATAAAAAAAAGAGGACCAGTGGAATTTATGTGATGCAGTCTCATTATTCCAAAGTAGGCTATTTCCTAATGTTATTTAACAGCTAGGGTTTCTGATAAGGATACCTTTTTTATTCATAAAATTCTGCTTTAAAATGACCGTATACCCATAGCCTTCAGTTTAATTGCCATCCAGAGTAAGGAATAATATTTTTACAAAATACATCCAAAGTACTCTACTTTTTGAATCTTGGGATTTCGTGACTGATGTCAAGGCACAGGAACATGAAGGGAGGCCACCTTCTGAATGAAGACACTATACGCCACATCCAATTCCCTGTTTCTCCTATGTTTTATTCTACGAGATCATTTTCATCTTCTGTTTAAAATAACTTTTTAGCACTCTGCATCTGCACTTGAAAAAGTATTTTCTTGCTTGCTGGTGGCTTAAAAGGCATTTTATTGATAAGAGCTGAAATATAATCTAAGAGAAAACTTAGAAGAAAAAGTGAATTGGATTGGGCCCTATCACTAATAACTCAAGATCTAACACTTTCATGCTCTTCTAAAAAGTTTTTACTGGCACATTGCACCCAGTGAACCGATTCCCATTTCCTGATCCAGTGACAATCCAGCACGAGTTCTAAGGATTCAAGGATTGATATGTATAATGGCTTAGTATGGTGTTATATAAATCAGTACAGGTCCGATATAGTGGAAGGGAGGTCTGTTAAACAGAGCAAAATGGGTAAAAAAAAGGCTTTAAAAGTAAAATGTAAACACAAATAAAAATATTTTTACCGTATACACATTTATATGTAGCGTTATATACAGCATAAAAAGTAAATAGACATTACAAACAGTGAGCCAGTGAAAATAGCGCCACTAAAATTGTCCTGTGAGTCATGCCGTGAGCAGTATTTACCGCTTCTCCTGTTCTGTGCTATTATGAGTGATTACAGCTTATGAAAATAAGCTGTTTTCACCATTCAAATCTATTCTGCACTCTCCAAACCTCTTCCTGCCTTTGAATTTTAAAGTCCTATACCACCAAAAATACATATGTTTCGGTTTTAGGTGGGCACTGGTAGGTTGAATAATGTGTTAGTTTGATAAGATGTTTTCAGAGTCCAGTGACAAGAGTTTCTAACAGTACTTCACATCGCAACCTCCTCCTGTAACACCAAGTGTGGTAACACTATTCACCAAACGTAGACCTTGTGGGCCAAAATGGCCAATATTGGCTGCTAAGGCTGCTAATCTACTGCAAGATATATTAAAAGGAAATAACAGTCTTGTCCAAAAACCTAATCTGTTAGTACAGAAAATTTCTGGACAATCATTTGAGCAGTATCATGTACCCATAGCAATGCACACTGGGGTGACTGAAGAAACTAAATTCGCCACTACATTGGCCTACCATGGGTTGAGGTTTGTCAGCTGGAACAGGACCAATAGACCCTGTTTCAGAAAACAGTGTGTATTTAAATTTAGAACTAGCATGTGACTTTCTAACAGCAAACAAAAAAAAATATATTAGTTTTGTGTACAGTTAATTTTTCTATTGGAGACATATAAAAAAAACATAATTACAAAAACTAATAAATTTTATCATAGATTAAATTAGGTAAAAGACTTCTAAGACATGATCCAGTTAACTTTTCTTCTGGGTTTTCACCCAGGAAAAGTTTTTCATCTTAACTATAAAATACATTTTCAGCACATAACAAGTAAAGAAGTACTACAAAGTAAATTAGAAAAGTAAAATAAGATTTAAGTTAAGTTGGGAAATATCTCCTGCGAGAAAAAACGGGAGATAAGGTAATTAAAACAATGATGGATTCTTGTTTTTGGAAAGGTGAAATTGTTGACCAATAAGTCAAACCTTTACTCAAGAAAAAGCATAGCAAATCAATACAACAAATGTAAAGGCATTCTGTTCAAAAAGTACATAAGTGCAGTTCCACAGCATTAGAGACAAGAACAGATACAAAATACAGCAAAACAATAACAGCCATGTGAAAAAAAAAATGGAAAACTTAAAGAACACGGTAGGATCGAAGTGAGGTGCTCCCAAATCAAGCAGGCAGGACTGAAGTGAGGTGCACCTAAATCAAGTTCAGGAGATCATTTTTCATGTTTTAAAATAACTTTTCAACACCTAACAATTGATCAAGTACTAAAAAACAAGTAAGGCGGCAATATCAAACTTATTTTGAACATTCCCTTGCTTGTTGGATCCTTAAAAATATTTTATTGACAAGATGAGGGCCAAGGAGAGTTAATTCATGAGATAGACAGATATGGAGATGTAAATTGTTAGCCAAGACAGATCAGGAGAGATATATTGTAAATTAAGCCAGATAAGGAGTAGTGTTGATTGTAATGAGTAATTTTGGTTTTGTGAAATTTTGCGTAATTTTCGCAATTGCAATTCTGACAGTCACTTGTCACTTTTAGGTTAGTATGTAAAATCCTAAGTGTCTAGGGAGAGTCACTTTGTAATAAATTTATCTTTAACAAATGGTTAATTTAAAATGTTTCGGATACATGAATTTAGTTCCCTAATTATTCTATAATTTTGCTGAGGTTTCCATGATGAAAATAACAAGCAGTGCATTACCTCAAAATGTGGGTGGTATATCAACAGAATGGTCCCCTAAAGGTGCTACTTAGCGACAAGGTTCTCTTAAGCTACCTACAAACAAAAGATTGTCTTTTCCTACATAAATTGCCTTTGAATGTTTTGGGAGAAAAATCCAGCGTGAGAACAGGCCTGCTCTAATGTCAGTGTCCTCCAGAGATCTGCTGAATTAAATCCTACTCAACCAACTGTTGTTACAGCTCCTGTTAGTAACTGCAGTGGGATATCTGCTTGTTCTCGCCCCTCCCCTTTCCATATTACAGAATACATTGCTTAGCTTAGAGCCAAGCATCTAAGCACAAAATATCTCAATATTTTTATTTTCTTGTTGGCTATCAAAGCTACATGGCAGCCAAGCTAGCGAGTGAGAGGAAAAAAAGTTGACTGTTTTTAACTGCACAGCACAGACAGTTTCAAGGGGCAAAGCATAGCAGTTTTAAGATATAAATTAAGTTGTAAGAAGTACATTTCATGTGGGCTTGGGCACATTTTCCTCTTTATTAGCACAGGTGAAATGACTTCATCCATTGTCTGGAAACATTTATTGTGTTCTAATAATCTGCCATAGCATTATCAGAGGCATCTGTACCATTGTACAACCTTATGAGCCCCATAGGTTCAGAAGCGTACTGTCCCATGAGGCTTTGCACTATGGGAGATAAATTCTACCTACTGGTGGTGTATCAAGGTTACACATTGCTCATCAACACCTACAATAGTATATGTAGGCCAGTCCCACACACACATGTACACATAGACACATTGTGATTTTTTTCACTGGGCAGATGATGGATACAGGAGGTGCAGTGATTGTATTTAAACATCACAAATAGCACTGAGCAGTAATTTTGCTTTTCTTTCTTCTTCCAGCCCCCTGTACCCAGCCAGACTTCCTCCTACTCATGCATGTTGCCCACAAGTCCATCTGTGAATGGGCGGAGCTATGATACATACACACCTCCCCACATGCAGACACACATGAACAGCCAGCCAATGGGCACTCCTGGTACAACCTCAACAGGTAGGCATTCCATTATTTTCCACCCTATCTGCCACTTCCCCAAACACTGCCACTGCCGAACAGGATAGCTTAGCATCAACACACAGCTCCATGTCTGCACCTGTGCAGTCCATCATAGTCCAGATTAAAATAATATGATAAAATAGAGTGAAAGGACAAACCACATTGTAGACAATGCATGCTTGACAGCCCTGCATCGTAGTAAGAACAGCTCCTGCATATACCCAAAGCCACAAAGTTGCATGTGTAGTGCATTGTGATAACACAAAAACACATTACTTAAAATAATGATACAACAATATGCTTCTATTTCTTTCAGGTCTCATTTCCCCTGGAGTGTCAGTCCCAGTACAAGTACCCGGGAATGAACCTGACATGTCTCAGTACTGGCCAAGATTACAGTAAAAACCGTGTTAATTTATCCAATGACTTTATGGAGAACAGTTGGATGTTCAGCAGTATTTTATAAAAATCCAGGACTGACTTGGAAAAAAAAATCAAAAAGACTTCTCTGCACAGCGACTGTGTACCGATATTATTGGGAAAGACTGCACAATGGACATTTGCACATTGAAAGCGCTATCTATATCAGTTGGATCAAACCTTCATTTTGATATCCAAACTTTTATCCATTTGATGTACTTTGTAAACTGACTTTGTTATGTGATATTGAACAGAACAACGCAGGCTGGTTGGCCGGATCTGCTCACTGTTGGTCATTATTTTTTATTTTTATTTTTTTTTATTGGAAGCCATGATCAAGCCACGAATTTAAAGAGTTTTTATCAAGATATATCGTTCCTTGATTTTGTCCATCCTTGGACCAGTTCTCCGCATTTTGTATCAACTTCCCTCAGGCCAGTTGCCGGAAAATTTAAGAAATCCTCACCTTACCCCAGTTTCCTGTTTGGTAATCCCCAAAGGTTGATGTTTAAAAGTTCCAAAAGTAAAAAAGAAAAAAAAGAAAAACTGAAGAGAGAGAGAGAGAGAGAGAGAGAGAGAGAGAGAGAGAGACGTTTGGTAGATGAAAGGTAGATTATGTCTTCGATATAATCCAATTTGATTTATGTCAACATGTACGTTTTTGTCTTCCCTAGAAATCTCCCAGAATGATTTCTATAATAAAGTTAATTTCATTTATATTTGACGATAATACTGTATAGATGTTTTATACACATTTTCATGCATCATGAGTTATTTTCTTTCTCTTGGAAAGCAGGTTGTCTCATTGTTCCTAGATAGAGTGTACAAAATGTTCACAGTCCAATCATCCTTGTGCATATAGATCATTCCTTATACCAATTAAAAGTGCTTGCAAGAGTTTTCAATTTAAGTGTTTTTCAAGCTGTTCACAAATACATATCAGAATTAACCATTGTTGATTGTACAAAACCATACCAAAGCCTTTGTATTTCCTTTGTTATACTATTTCATTTAAACCTTTAGCGTGGTGTTGCAAATTTTTGTTACCAGTCTTGGACGTAAAGTCCATTTTTGTTTCAATTGTAATTTATTTTTAAATAAATTAGGGCAACTGAAAAGATTGTGCTGTACAGATTTCCAACTATAAGCTATGATTTTTCTTTTGTTTCATCAGCTATCACTTAAGGGGCTGCGTATCCTGAGTAGTATCAATTTCACATACTTATTTAGACACATTTAAGTCATTAGTTAAAAAAAAATATAATAATAAGTTAATATGTTACAATAATAATAACCTTACATATAATCTTTTTTTAACAATAAATTAAGAAACAATTTATAATAAAGAAAAAAAATAAGCAAAAAAATAAATAAACATTTATGCAACAATACAGATAACATGAAAATAAAATAGAATTATGTTTTCAGTGTTCTTCAAATCAAATACAAGCTCTGATCATAACCTGAATTACCCAGAATTTTTGGAAAATTGTATTTGCATTAACGTTCAGATACATAGTAATTTCTATCCTTGAATACCATATCTACATGTTTAAAGACTGCTCAATTTCAACAAAAAGAGTTAAAGTGATATTCCACTTTCCAAACCTCAAGGGCTAAGGTCCATAAATATTTTTGGCACAGTTCAAAATAATTGTTGGGACTGAATCAGTAATGGTGTGATTTACCAAATAGAACACATTTCTACATTTCGCTGTACATCCTAAACACTGGCATGGATATTGTCCTCAAGGACTAGAGTTGGACAGCCCTGGTGTATCCTAAACTCAACAGAGTTTTCTTTTAGATTGCATTGCACCACCCTAACTCAATATTTTTTTCTTTCTTTCCTTCTCTTTCTTTCTTTCCTTCTCTTTCTTTCTTTCTTTCTTTCTTTCTTTCTTTCTTTCTTTCTTTCTTTCTTTCTTTCTTTCTTTCTTTCTTTCTTTCTTTCTTTCTTTCTTGGATAATTGCTTTATTTATGAATATTTTGTTTGGTGAGACTACGCCTTACTACTACTACAAACTACTCGTTGGTTAAAATGGATAAAGTAATTTCTGATTTTTTTTTAATTAAACTGTGTATATTTACACACCATGACTACATGTCCAGCAATGATACAACAATAATCCTGCCTGGGGAAAATTAAGTTTCAGATATAGCTGTCTTGAAGGTTGCTTTGGGTCACATCATTTTTTAGAGTAGGACATAAGCCTTGGTGTGTTATTCTCAGTAGGGTATCTGAGTGCATCAGAACTATGTGACATCCCCAATTCTGGAACAGTGATGGGAGCATGGTAGATCTCTCAGACAGCTTATTGAAATGAAGACTTGCAAAGATCACATGTACAAAAATATCACATACACTGAAAAAACTTCTCTTTGATAGAGTAACATTATCTTTTTTGTCAAACAGATACTTGACTACAAGGAAAATAAAAAAAAAATCAAATAGAACAATGTGTAGGTGTTCTCCATGGCAGCCAAATAGATCACAACTATAAAAAAAATTAATGAGGCAACAAAGACTTACTTTTCTTCGAGGTTTTGCTATCAGTACATGCTCATGTGAGCAGAGCGGAAACACTTTATTAAAATACATGGATGTTTGAAGACTGTAGATAGTACAGTAAAGCAGGCGATTAATGATACAAACCCATGGACGATCAATTGTTTCCAATCATTATGGTAATCGATCAGAAATGATCAGTTGTGCCCACTTTTTGTGGATTGATACCATCAATCTGATCGGATTGGTTAGAGGGGTTTTCGACCATTAATGGACAGAACCACGGTGATCAGAAACAATCAAACGTCAGTGGGATTGTATCGTTAATGGGCACCTTTACATTAACTGTCTATAGGCACACCAGTTTTGTTAAAAATGCTACAAGTCATCAGAAATCCACAATGTTACTGTGGCCAAAGTGGTATAGTTATAGTGTTTAGTACTAGTTAAGGTTGAACTAAACTCAGAACTTCCTCTCTACTCTAAAAAAAAATTGCCACCACGTGATAACCTTTATGGGGAAAAAATGTCCTAATTAAAATTTTTGGAAATCCTAAAAAAACCCTGAAATTTTAGCTTGAATTCACTTTCCAGGGAGCATAGAAAGGGTTAAGCCTTAGTGTTTATGTATGAGTAGACAGCTGAGGCACAGCTCCTAGCAGAGCTCCTGCAGTCTATTCACAGCTAGTGGTAGAAACTTTAATCTGGCCAAACAAACACAGATCACACAGCAGTGGATTTCTTTAGCAACTATGTGTAATAAAGACTGTTCATTGTGTGCTGTGCAAGAGTTCAGGTCTGCTTTAAGGTGCATCTGCAGTTTCTTAAAGAAAACAGCAATCCTCTTTAGATGACCTCTGTATAGCTTAAGTAGTTTAACAAACTGTATTACAAAGACATACAGTATTTGGGATAACTCTGGTGTATTTACAGTTCTCTGCTTGCTTCATTGGAAAGCAGCCTTATATGGTAGTTTCAGCTGTTAGATGAGAGCAATGTCTCCAGATTGCTTGTACACATACCCAGCATCCCTCTGGATGTGTAGAACCCCTCCTCCCATTAAAATGAATGTGTCATTGCAGTAAACTCAGTGATGCAGATGGAGTGCAAAATGATTGAAAATGTTTTGTCTCTATGCAGATTTATGAACCAATGAAACAATCAAAGAGAGGATTATGGGTATCTTTAGAACCAAGCCATATACTGTAGCCATAATTTCCATCAAGCTTTCTTTAATAGCGGCTGCAGGTTAAAGTTAAAATATAACATTTAATGGAATTAATTTACAAAGTTGCTTGTGTAGTGTTGGCAATTGGCATATAATGCCATAAAGAGTTATGTACTTGGGTGGAGTAATTTTTTAAGCTCAGAAAGTAAGTGCAATAACTGTTTACAGGTAATAGGTAAATTCTTAATTTGTATATAGTCATATAGTCATGAATATGAAAAAGCCTGAGATGGACAGGAGAAAGAATCAACATAATTACTAATATAGGTCACATTCACTGGCAGTGCCTTGGGCTGTCCAACTGGTGGCATCTGGGCCAGATGCTGCCTTTACAGTCTGTTTAGTGCTCTGGGCATTGCTGATAAGATCCATAGATATACAGTTATTCTTCTTTTTTATTTAAAACTAGTAACAGCATTTTAAATAATAATCATATTTGTTTTTGAAATGTTTAGGCATTTATAACATATTTCTCTACACCTATATATACTCAGGATTTGTCTATAAAAATGTGGCTGTGTAAAATGTAAAGCTATAAGCTTGCTATAAACCAGCGGTTCTGGGTGCAAGCCTGGCTTACAGGGGCATAAAGAGATAATTTGCATATTCAGTGGTGGTGCATTATGGGTAACCACAAATGTTCACTTAAAGCTGAATTATTTCAAGCTTCCTTCTGTGTTAAGAAGGCAAATCACACCAAGCATTGCTTTTTAGTAGGAGGGCATTTTGGTCTCTTTTAGCCCCCTATACATTCCTAGTGGTTTGGGTCACCCTGAGCTGCTTGGATACTCTGTCTAACATATTTAAGGTCCTCAATCACTAGAATTTATTCATTCCTGTGGCCTAATTATTTTTATCTAACGTATGTTTTTTGTATATTTTTAAATAATATAACATTTTTAACCTACTATTTAAAATGGTTATGAGTTTTTATTGTTCTCATTCTGAAGTCATAGAGGTCAGGCCTGCCTATAAGTGGGAAAAATGTGTAATTTCTATATAACTTATTCACCACTTTCACATGACCACAACAATACTTCATAGCATCCACAACTGCAAGTTTTCTTCTATTTGCCAATGGAAGAACATAGTTTAATGGTGGAAAATGGAATAAAATATAGTAAAATAAAATGGCTAAATGTAAAAGTAATGTTATTTGTAAATATCTTTTTTTTGTTTAAAAATTATATTTCCAAAGATTACATATCTCGTTGTACGATAAATATTTGCTCAATAACAAAATCAAAATAATATTCAAACATTGGGCTAAAATATACCTTCGTGCATAGGTTTTTCATTTTGCTTATTCTAACTTTTATCACTTTCTTAAAGTGGATTTATTTATAGCCTACTCTGCAAAAATCAGATTGATTTACAGGTAGTTTATATTGTGTATAAAATGCCCAAACCTGATCAAAACTATGCTAAATTACTAAATTAATTTAATGTTAAGTTTTCTTTTCTAAAACTGCTTACAGACATGGAATTATTGTCAGTCGATCTGACTGCTCATAATTGGGGGACAACATCTGCAGTTGTGTCTAACCCCTTTCTAACTTGCACTTCTAGCAATAATAATTACACTACCGAAAAGAGTACTGGTAAATTCGATATGTAGCACTTTGCCAAAGTTACGCTTGACCTTATTGTACATGCAATACAGAGGGACATATGATACAGTCTCTCCTCACTGGATCAGAGTCAGACGTATGCATACTCTGTCCATGGTGATTTGCTAAAAACAATGTGCATAAGTGTATTATGTACTCGGAAAGTCTCAATGAATGCCCATCGGTGATATGTTGCCGGAGACTGTTTTGTCTGCAGGGGTCTTTGCTGATCCCCCCCACACACACGAGATTTGTTGTGGGGTGTAGCTATCCCACAGATTCAAAGTCGCTAACAGTCTGAGCATTAAATGTACAACCGTCTAGGCACTAGTGAGTACAACAGAAGCACAGATTTCTACTTTGCTGTGATGGCTGGTATCTGCTAGTGTCACCAGCATGAAATATCATGACAACAAAGGAGCCCCATAGGGGCAAATTTATCACCTTCACAGAAGGTAGCTGGGTTGGAATAATTTCACCATTGAGGTGTATAGCGTGAGGAGAAGTGTGTAGGAAAAATTGGTGCCACTCAACAATTGTTTCACCTCATTAACAGAGGCGTTGTCAGGAGTTTGTGATGCACAAAATGAAACACTATGTACAATATATACAAAGAGTAATCCCCCCACCAACCAACAGAGATTCCCCCAGCAACCCGCTTAAGTCAGAGCTGAGTGTGTATTGTGCTGAGTGGTTTAAATACAGCCCACCATTGCTGCCCCCTTTTGAAAGTACCTCCTCCGTATTTATCTCCATGCCCTTGCCTTTAAAAACATCATGCCCCGTCTCATGTGTTTGTTCCTATGCGGTGAGTAAACATCAGACGCCACATTGAGGAATTTCCTGGTCGTGACATCATATCCTATAGGTAGTCTCTCCTGGTTCTCATATGTCCCCCATATCGTGTTGTTTCTGTTGTTTCCACCTTCCCATACCTCCGCCTGAGTGTCACCCCCTTAATAATCAAAAATGTTTAGTTCTCCTCCTCCTTACATATGTTCCCAACCCTTTCTAATACATCATGTCTGTGACTGATATGGATTAGGGCCAAATCGTTTTACCTTAATCTATTACATGTACAATTATTACCACCTGTGATCTTTGTGTCCAGAGATATGTTGTACACTGTGAAGCCCCAATGTATGGGTATCTAGTGCTGCACATTGATGGGTGCAGCCAATCTACTATGAGATATGACCAACGTGTTGAATCTATGCGGCCCGCATTTGGAAATTGACGCCTTCGTTGCGTCTAGTGGATGCGGATATATGGCATCCACTGCCACTGTTGTAGTTCCGTGATCTACTATGCGGCCCGCATTGGGAGATTGACGCGTATCGTTGCGCCTAGCTATGCGGATGCATAGCGTCTATTGTCACTGAGGTTGCCCTGGTAATATACTGGGGACAACGATCGCCATGGCAACAAAGAGGCGGGGTCGACGCCTTCAGCTGAAGGGCCTATCAGCGCTGCTGAATTCGGACAGACGTGGCGTCATAGGATATGACGTCGCGACCAGGAAATTCCTCAATGCTGCGCCTGATGTTTACTCACCGCATAGGAAGAAACACATGAGACGGGGCATGATGTTTTTAAAGGCAAGGGAGGAACGAGCATGGAGATAAATACGGAGGAGGTACTTTCAAAAGCGGGCAGCAACGGTGGGCTGTATTTAAACCACTCAGCACAATACACACTCAGCTCTGACTTAAGCGGGTTTCTGGGGGAATCTCTGTTGGTTGGTGGGGGGATTACTCTTTGTATATATTGTACATAGTGTTTCATTTTGTGCATCACAAACTCCTGACAACGCCTCTGTTAATGAGGTGAAACAATTGTTGAGTGGCACCAATTTTTCCTACACACTTCTCCTCACGCTATACACCTCAATGGTGAAATTATTCCAACCCAGCTACCTTCTGTGAAGGTGATAAATTTGCCCCTATGGGGCTCCTTTGTTGTCATGATATTTCATGCTGGTGACACTAGCAGATACCAGCCATCACAGCAAAGTAGAAATCTGTGCTTCTGTTGTACTCACTAGTGCCTAAACGGTTGTACATTTGATGCTCAGACTGTTAGCGACTTTGAATCTGCGGGATAGCTACACCCCACAACAAATCTCGTGTGTGTGTGGGGGGGGGGATCAGCAAAGACCCCTGCAGACAAAACAGTCTCTGGCAACATATCACCGATGGGCATTCATTGAGACTTTCCGAGTACATAATAAACTTATGCACATTGTTTTTAACAAATCACCATGGACAGAGTATGCATACGTCTGACTCTGATCCAGTGTGGAGAGACTGTATCATACACTTCTAGCAATAATCAAGAGAAATTGCAAATGGATGGGTGGAATTTTCTGCGTGATTTCATCATCTTGCCATCACATACAAAAAAGGGGCTATTATCTACCCCACTTTGAGAACAGTCTGGCCTGTATGTCTTTGCAATGATTT
This sequence comes from Hyperolius riggenbachi, assembly GCF_040937935.1. Lineage (NCBI taxonomy): Eukaryota > Metazoa > Chordata > Amphibia > Anura > Hyperoliidae > Hyperolius > Hyperolius riggenbachi. The sequence continues at coordinate 91,781,004 of NC_090656.1, forward strand.
TCCCTTACAAGTCAGATTTATGGATCTAGTCAGATTGTGCATTGCAGTCTGAGGTTAAAAACCCATTTTAAGATGTGTTTTGATATTCTAAAAATAATAATTTTCTCATATTTTTAACTCAATAACCCATCTTAAAAAATAGCACAAATTTCAAATGACCATCCACCTGTCTCAGTTTAATTAAGTGACTTTTCTACACTAATGCAAAACATGTAAGCGTTATACATTTATAGATCTTAGTGCATTCAGATCATACATTCATTCCACTTTAATTTATAAGTGACCAAAGGCCACTTAATTGACACACATATTTTTAGTTGATCTTGGAATGATTATTCACAAGCTGTACCTCTGAAATAGTTTAGATGACCTTGCTGCACAACCTATCTATGGTAAAATCAATGGCAAATCAAGAATGCCCAGAAGTACCTCACATCAAATGTTGCAGTCATGTGGATGTGTATTCACATTTTTTCTTTCCCAGTCTCAATAATCAGTAACTGTGGGTGAGGACTTGTTCCTTTCTGGACCTTTCACAAACAACGGGGCATTTCAGCAGCAGCTCCACTATAGGTTCCCCACTGAAGCCAGAGAAGGCAGGGGATGCAGCAATCCAAAGGGTCACATGACTACTTTCAGAAAAAGAGAGCGGGGCTTAAGGTTTTTTAAATTGCAAGTAGTGGTCAGCACTGGATAATATACAGAGGGTAACTGGGCTTGATCATGCTCTGTCTAGGGTAACTGTCAAGCATAAAATAAAAAATCAATTTTTATCTTTTTTATCAAAAATCTTTATTTTTATCTGGTAAAAAAAAGGTAATAAGGGTGCTAACCAGGAAATGCAAAAGTTAAAAAACACTCTTATTTTCTTCTCCATAAAGCATCATATCCCAGTTTCCCTGGTTCTTATTTGGTACATCTGGAAGGAAAAGAAGGAAATAGCAGGGCATGCTGGGTTTTTTTTTTCTTTACTTTCCACTCAGACTTAACTAATGCAGCCTGATTGGCTGAAGCCTCTTCCCCTCCTGTTTTCCCTTCCCACACCTCTGTTTCTCTTTGATTAGCCAATATTTCTCATGCTGAGACAATGTACTTTCTATTGCAGAGCTGGGTGGGAGTGTCTGAAGACTGGGAGGAGGGCAGCCAATGAGGCATAGACAGAGCAAGAGAGGAAATGATGTCAGGGTCAGGATTGGCTTCAAGATAGACAGACAAAATATAAAATCCTAAGAAGGATTTTCTTTTTTTACTATAGAAAAATCACTAAAATAAAATGTGGACAGTGCAATTCATATGTTATGTAATACATAGTTATGTTATAAAGTAAGTATGTATCTACTTATATATGTGATTTTTTTTTCTTAGATAGTATGGCTGACAGTGCAATTCATATGTTATGTAATACATAGTTATGTTATAAAGTAAGTAAGTATGTATCTACTTATATATGTGATTTTTTTTCTTAGATAGTATGGCTGACGGCTCCATTTTAAATAATACATTTAAGGGCTAGTGCACACCAAAATCACAATAGCAATCACTAGCGGTTTGTGATTGCGATTTTGTGAAGCAATTTTTGAATGAATGAGCATTTTTGCTCATTCATTAAAGCTGAATCGCTCCAAAAAAATGCTACATGCAGCGCATTAGCGATTTTGAAAAAAAAAATCACAATGCTGCTGTGGGAACACCCTCAAAGGGTAACATTAGGTCAAATTATTATTTTAGTGCAGCTAAAGGGCCAGTTTATAGCTTTAAAATAAAATTTCACTTTTACTGAGAAAAAAAATAATCCCCTCACTTCACAACTACACATCAAGGGTTTATTTGTAAACATTATTACAGATTTTATCCCTTTGATTTATCTGCAAAAACAGAAGAAAATATATTCCACAGGCAAAATGCCTGATGGGTGTGTCTCAGTTTTCTGATTCCTGCAGGTATAGAAGAGTGCAGTGCTTTTTGAACTGAGAAGTGTAACGATCGGTGTAACACAGAGAGGGTCTGATTACCGGTGATCTGCAGTATCACCGAGAATACAGATATTTACCCGATTATTGATGATCTGCAGTATCACCGATAATCAGATATATCTCTAACCTCTGGACACCTGGGTAAAAGAGTGTATAGTGCAACAGAAATACTTTGAGGACTGCACCTGTGGAGCAGGCGCATAGCAGTAAGGAGTACTGCACAGAAACACGTTCCTTCCGTAAGCCTGAGACTCTCCCGGGGGAGGGGTCAGGCTAGGAGTAGGAAGGACAAGTGTGAGTGACACCAGGAGGAGTGTCACCCACAGGTCTGTGAGCTATCTCTTGGCTGAAGAGATAGCTCTCGAGGTCGGACAAGCCAGGTCGGCAACAGACAGACAGATCAGGGACAAAGACAGGAGACAGATGCGGAATCCTAAGACAAGCAGAGAACGGCAACAGAGTATCAGATATAGCGAAGTACCTAATCAGAGATCAGTAGAGTAGTCAGGAAAGCAGAAGGTCATAACAGATAAACAATGCAATTAGTACTTTAAGCTATCAAGAATCTGACTCAGTGTGGATTCCCAGCTCCAGCCGGTTCTGGCACACTGTCGGGTCTAGCTAAGGTCTGAGAGCTAGCACATATAGCTTTCCCTAGACTGAGGTGTGAGGTCCTTGATCATCAACACCTAGGAACTGGACTAGAATAATAACACAGATAATATCACAGATACTGACAAGGTCTGAGTGCTACCACGTAGTGATCGCAACGCCAGACACCAGAGAAATGACCAGCACCCAGTATATATACACAAGCGCTCTCCAGCGCCTCCCCTAAGTGCTGGACCAATGAAACCTGATAGAATTGTCAGCTGATCGGCTGGATCAGCTGACACCCTTCTGACTGCCATAAAGGCTCTGCCTCTCAGTGTGCGCGCGCGTCCTTCTGAACCTGTGTGGACTATCAGTCCCAGCCACACCAGACATGTGTTGTAATAAATCCGTTGGTTTGAACGCGGAGCCAGCCGCATCGCTGTCAGAGCATGCGGCGGCTTCCCCGCGTTCATCCACACTGCTAGTGGTAAGCTCATGCGTGCTAACCGCCGCTTCGGACGCGGAATCCGCCGCCTTGTTCACTGGGCATGCGGCGGCTTCTCCGCGCTCCGTCAGGCTAGTGGATACAGGCCCATGCGTGCAAGCTGCCATGTTGAACGCGGAATCAGCCGCCCTACTTTGAGTACTTGCGGCGGCTTTTCTGCGTTTTCTCACAGTACCCCCCCCCCCCCCCTCCCCGCGGAGTGGACTCCGGACAGCTCCTACCCGGTTTCTCAGGATATAAAGCGTGGAACTCCCTCCTTAATTTATCCGCATGCATGCGACACTCAGGTACCCATGTTCTCTCCTCAATACCATACCCTTTCCAGTGAACTAGATACTGCACTGAGTTTTGTACAACACGTGAGTCTAAAATCTTTTCTACTTCGTACTCAGGTTGGTCATCTACCATCACAGGAGGAGGAGGAGTGGAACCTACATGAACTGCTGGTTTAAGCAGGGACACATGAAAGGATCTTACACCACGCATGCTGGCAGGGAGATCAATGGCATAAGTAACATTGTTGATCTTCCTGGTCACTGGAAAAGGGCCCACAAATCTGGGTCCTAACTTGGGTGAGGGCTGTTTCAGGGTCAAATGACGTGTGGACACCCAGACCAAGTCTCCTGGCTGGAACTTCCACTCTAAGGAGCGTTTTTTGTCTGCTTGACCTCTCTGACTTTGAAAAGCCTTCTCCAAATTGTTTTTCACGATCCCTCAAATGTTCTTAAATGACTTTTGCCAAGCCTCCAAAGCTGGAAACGGAGTGGAAGCTACTGGCAGTGGGGAGAACTTAGGCAACTTTCCAGTTACCACCTGAAACGGAGAAAATCCCGAGAAAGAGCTTTTCAAATTATTGTGCGTAAATTCTGCAAACGGCAAGAACTTGACCCAATCATTTTGCGCATCCGCAACATAACACCTTAGAAACTGCTCCAATGACTGATTAATTCTCTCAGTCTGACCATTGGTCTGTGGGTGGTAGCCCGACGAAAATGACAGTTCCATTCCCACTTGATGACAAAACGCCCTCCAAAATTTAGAAACAAATTGGACTCCCCGATCTGACACAACGTTTTCCGGAATGCCATGTAGCCGGAAAATGTGGATGATGAACAGATCGGCCAACTCCTGGGCTGAGGGGAGTCCTTTCAGGGGCACAAAATGGGCCATTTTACTGAAACGGTCGACTACCACCCAAATGACCGACATGCCCTCAGACCTCGGAAGCTCACCCACAAAATCCATGGACAAATGGGTCCATGGTTCACTCGGGGCGGGCAAAGGCTGCAACGTTCCCACAGGTGCCAAATGGGAGGGTTTGCTTTTTGCACATACTGCACACTCTCTAACATACTCCTTGCAGTCAGTTGCCAATGAAGGCCACCAAGCACACCTAGCAACAAAGTCCTGTGTTCTAGGATGTCCAGCATTTTTGTGGGAGTGGAACATCTGCAATATCTGGAGACGAAATGGCAGTGGTACAAACATCACCCCTTCAGGCTTTCCTTCAGGGACATCCTGCTGGAAGGGACTTAAAGTCTCCATCCGGTTTTTCCAGGTCTCTGTGGCTGCCAACACTACTTTCTGTGGGATAATAGTCTCTGGGTCTGAGGGCTGTGCTGTCTCTGGCTCAAAGCATCTGGACAAAGCATCCGCTTTAATGTTTTTACTACCCGGAGTGTACGTAATTACAAATCTGAGATCAGAAGAGTAGTCAGGAAAGCAGAAGGTCATAACAGATAAACAATGCAATTCGTATTTTAAGCTATCAAGAATCTGACTCAGTGTGGATTCCCAGCTCCAGCCGGTTCTGGCACACTGTCGGGTCTAGCTAAGGTCTGAGAGCTAGCACATATAGCTTTCCCTAGACTGAGGTGTGAGGTCCTTGATCATCAACACCTAGGAACTGGACTAGAATAATAACACAGATAATATCACAGATACTGACAAGGTCTGAGTGCTACCACGTAGTGATCGCAACGCCAGACACCAGAGAAATGACCAGCACCCAGTATATATACACAAGCGCTCTCCAGCGCCTCCCCTAAGTGCTGGACCAATGAAACCTGATAGAATTGTCAGCTGATCGGCTGGATCAGCTGACACCCTTCTGACTGCCATAAAGGCTCTGCCTCTCAGCGCGCGCGCGCGTCCTTCTGAACCTGTGTGGACTATCAGTCCCAGCCACACCAGACATGTGTTGCAATGCATCCGTTGGTTTGAACGCGGAGCCAGCCGCACCGCTGTCAGAGCATACGGCGGCTTCCCCGCGTTCATCCACACTGCTAGTGGTAAGCTCATGCGTGCAAACCGCCGCGTCGGACGCGGAATCCGCCGCCTTGTTCGCTGGGCATGCGGCGGCTTCTCCGCGCTCCGTCAGGCTAGTGGATACAGGCCCATGCGGGCAAGCTGCCATGTTGAACGTGGAATCAGCCGCCCTACTTTGAGTACTTGTGGCGGCTTTTCCGCGTTTTCTCACATGAAGCTAATTATTCATGCAGGAAAATGGGCATTACTGTGCAGTTCTTACTTTTAAGAGTACCCCAAAAAAGTAATTATTTAATGCCTGTAAAAATAAATCTTATTACAGTTTCCAGGCAATGTCAAATATTAATGACTTCCTGAAAGTTGAAATAGAAAGGATTATTTTTGATAACAAACTACAAAATGGCTTGTTTAGCTGCCTAATAGCTGCTCCGCTCCACCGTCCAGGTGCTTCCTGGTGCATGGGTGTCCATCATATGAGTTTCATCTGACAGGACAAGAGCATGTAAACAAGTGCCAGTCAGGCGCGAAACGGCTGTAGTGCCGTCCTTTCACCCCCCCTGGTCATCCGAGCCCTGTACACCCCACCACCAGCATCTGAACAGGTTTTCATACACCTATGTGTGTCCGATGTTTATGTACTAATGTGGCATGAAGACGGAATAAAGCGCTTGAAGTGACAGTTGCCCAGTCTGTCTTTATGTACTGTGAGTTTTATCTGAGCCCCACCATGGTCCCAGTCAGACACAACTTATTGTGGTTTCTTACTGCATTTGGTGACTGGCAGATGGAAGGCTTAACCACTTGATAAGCATGCAGTTCAGCCTACCATGTGAAAGATGCCTTCTGATGGCTTATGCCTTCTTCAGTCAGGATGGGATGTACTCCTTTTACTTTATTCATGGATGCAGCAGGATCTATCTGAAAACAACTTCAAAGAACAGTTTTTAATTATGGGATATTGATCTGGTCAGTTAAGTAGCAGAGGGGGTTGTTAATCAGTTCCAGCTGCTTTTGTATTAATGAAATTAGCAACAGGTGCACTAGAAGGGCAACAATGAGACAGCCACCAAAATAGGAATGGGTTAACAGGTGGAGGTCATGGACATTTTCCTTCTTTATCTGTTTTTTCATTAGTTTTGCATATGGGTACTCCCAGTGTCGCTACTGGTAGCGTGAGGCAACACCTGTATAAATGCTGCACAGGAACTCTAATTCCTCTCTAGGATGGCACATGAATATGTTCCAGAGCCCTACAAATGACCTTCAGCAGGGCACCGGGCTGAATGTCTCTGACCAAACAATCAGAAACAGACTTGGTAAAGGGTGGCCTGAAGGCAAGACGTCCTTTAGTGGGCCATGTTCTGACTGTCACTGTGGAGCACGACTGACATTTGCCATAAAATACTAACATTGGCAGGTCCACCACTGGCACTCTGTGCTTTAACAGATAACATATAGCAGCAGATTCAGCTTGGGCACATAAGACAGACATGAAAGGGTCTGGAGAAGCCATAGAGAACATTATGCTGCCTATAATATTGTTCGGCATGTTTTGGAGTTGAGTCACTGATTATCCGGAGAGGAATATACAGACCTCTACAGGCTAGACCAATGGCACCTTGAATGCTATTAGGTATCAGGATAAAATCTGTAGACTGTTGTTAGACGATACAGTGGTACAGTTGGTCCTGGGTTCCACCTAGTGCACGACAATGTGGATTTTATGTTGCGAGAGCATGCATGCAGATAATTCCTGGAGGATGAAGGAAATTATACCACTGACTGGACCCATGCTTGCCAAACCTAAATCCAACAGAACTCCTCAGGGATATTATATTTCAGTCACCAGGTTGCAACTCAGAATGTTCAAGAGCTCAGTGATGCCCTGGTCAAGATGTGTGAGAAGATCCAGGACACCACCCATCATCTTATTAGGAGAATTCCCAGACATTAACAGGGATGCATACAAGCACGATGGTGTTTTACAAACAAACAACTGAGTACAATTTTGATTTGTTGCAATGAAACTTCAGCAAAAATGGACTAGCCTACCACATCATTTTTTTCACTTACTTTCAGGATGTCCTCTGAAGGCATATTCTACACTTCATATCATTTATGTTTATAAGCAACAACAACAACAAAAAATGAGAAGTGGTATTTTAAATGAAAAATACTTTTTAAAAGCTTCTGCTAATTTCATGCAGACCATGCAGATGTCCTACTGCACTATTGGACTATAGTTCTGTTGACAGAAAATCAAGAATGGATGAATATTTTAAGAGACTGCACAAAGTATTATGTTTGTAGCCTTGTATACTAACATAGAAAATCCAATCTAACACCGAAGCGTGGTGGGGAATCTCAAGACTTGGTTGAGTCACCATTACTAAATGATATTGGCCTCAATTCTGTTAGCTTTGAGAGGTAAATATTTTTTGTATGCAAAATACGTCGTGCAGTATTTTGCTTTTCTTTTAGCAATTCTGAATGATTTTTCTGCATTTCCGAACATGTGGTAAAACATGCGGTAAAATGTGCGGTATTTCAGCTGAAAGCATGCAGTAAATAAATAATAGTCTTTAATTAATAAATAATTGTCTTCCATAAGTTAGGATAGTCTTTGGAAGGTGTTTATTTTTGAGGGGGAAGGTGTATTTGATTATGTAGCAACATATGAAAAGTATATTTATAGGCATTTCCTATAAAAAAAAATCCAGTAAATATTTGGAGTTTTATTTCTTCTATTACACAGCCTGAATAGAAACACCACTAAAACAGCAATAGGAACCCTACTGAAAACTGAAAAATGCACACAAATTGACTTTATCGCCAGGTACAGGCAGGTCTTATACTGATCGGTAAATTATGTGCTAACATGCCCCCTATTTTCCATGAGAATAGCTATTTTCGGGAAAATTAATGCAAATTACCTCACAAATTACCTCATAATTTACCGCATGAGGTAAAACATGAATAAAACCTACCAGAATTGCTAAATGTAATTACCTCATGAGGTAAATTAGCGTAAATGAGGTAATTTATTTCAAAACCCTACTAGAATTGAGGCCATTATGTTTTTTTATCTGTATAAAAATGCATGCTTCTTGTGTGACTGTTATGCTGATTCATTGCTGCTAATACTTTAGATGGAACCTGAGGAGAGAGGTATATGGAGGCTGCCATATTTATTTCCTTGTAAACAATACCAGTTGCCTGGCAGCCCTGTTGATCTTCAGGCATAAGTAGTGTCTGAGTCAAAACCCTGAAACAGGTATATGGCTAATCCAGAATAATTGAGTCAGTTGAGTCAGAGTACCTGATCTGTTGCATGCTTTGTTCAGGCTCTATGGTTAAGTATTAGAGACAGGAGGACTGCCAGGCAACTGGTATTGTTTTAAAAGGAAATAAATATGCCAGCCTCCATATCCCTCTCACCTCGGGATCCCTTTAAGTCATACACCTCTAATGAATATGCAAGTCAGTTGTTCTATCTCAGATATGACTAAATTGGCTGCATGCTCCAGGGTGTGATTCAGAGACTACTGCAGTCAAAAGATCAGGCAACTGGCAATTCTAAAAGGGCAAATAGATGGTAGCCTCTGGATTTTCCTTACTTCGGGATTCTTGAAAAGACCAATGGATTTCAAATGAGTGATCTGTTTAGGAAGGCAAAGGTTGCTTTTTACAAATGTGCACATGAGTTACGTATGCAGATAAGAAAGTATTGCATACCTCAATCACTGCATACCAAAACCTCATCCTAACTGTGAAGTACAGTGGAGGTACAGGGGATTTCAAATAGGTAGGGTCATGCACAAGGATAATATGTTTCCAGTGCTTGTATTTAAAATAACTTACAATGGTTGATGTGCATGTGTGTCATATTAATATAGCACTGGAAATGTGGTGCCTACTTTTACATTACTTTGTTCATGGAACTACGATTGATGAGATTGCTCCTGTAAGGCCTGGCAGATCTCTTGTCTTCCTTCAGCATCTACCCCAATCTAATACCATGCTCTTCACCTATACACCAAGCCCCAATGTGAATGGGAGACCAGTACGCCTACCCGACTTTGGTTACCCCGCAGGACTTCAGGTAGGTATAAAGACTGAGGCCGGGAAGACAACCAGAACTCACTACACACGGCAAATGTTACTGGATGATATCAGAAAATAGTGCAGGCACACTTGTGGAGGAAATATCACATATCACAGCAGGAGTAGTAAGCTAAAGGAAGGAGAAAGGTTGCTTATAGTAACCGCAGCTCTGAGCTTCTGATATCCGCCACAAAAAACAAGACCACGATGGTTGCTCAGAGCGACTGCAGTTACGAGCTACTAGTGTTCACCACAATGAATAAGACAAGGACAGACAGACAGGAATGTTTGCCAATCTAATCACTACCACAGCAATGGCAAACATCCACACAGACACAAACAGAACAGGAGTCAGCGTAACTAATAGCAACCGCAGCAATAGTCACATCCACAGGAGCAGGACTAGCAGAAGCTCTTGCTAATCACTACCACTGTGATCGGCCAGTGTCCAAACTAGCTGGACTAGAAGGACTTTGCTGTTAATCCACACAGGAACAGCAACCATCCACAATGAAGCAAGACAAGGTAAATCACAATCGAGACACAGGACCCAGCCAACAGCTATGGCCAAGCTGAAAGCTATGACAGGCCAAGTGTGAAGAGAGGAGACGCTTTTATATGGACATCACCCAATGAGAGCAGGCATGCAAATTCCAACATAGTTGAATGGTAATCACTCAATCCTGTGTTACTCTGATTGAAGAAAGCAGGCGTATTGCAGATGGATAGGACACTCATTACAAATGCATGCAACATTTTGCAGCAACATGCATGCAGACAATTCAGCACTGTCTGGCTGCAGCTCAGCTGCAACAAGCCATTATAGGAGGAATCATGACAGCATCCAGAGCTGCTCTGAACTGCAGAGTGATTGCAGATGGCAATGACACTTATTGCAAATGCTAACAAAACTATGTAACTGAAAGAATGCAGAGAAATCAGAACTGCCTGGTTGCAGCTCGGCTGCAACCAACAGCACATGCTGCAGGTGAAATCATGACAGCTATATTTTCAAACACTTTGAGAGAGAGAGATAAATACACCGCACTCTGGAATATTTGGAAACACACTACAGCAGAAGATGAAAGAATACCAACTTTACAAACATGAATCCAAAAAATCAGATATTGTTAGTTCCACATATCGTTTGATGTAGATGTTACAGCCAGAACCCGAAGTTTGGCCACTTCTAGTTCTGGCCGGCCACTTCGGGTTCTGGCCGGCCAATGTGCGAAGTGGCAGCTGCACTGCGGCCAATGTGAGGAATGGAATGATTCATGTAACATGAATGTATCTTCTGCCCGCAGCGCAGCGGCCAAATGTATCGCAACCTAGTTTATTTAATGACATTAAGTCGGCGACGATGAAACAGATGAAGCCGCCGGCTTTTGCTCTGCCTCTCTCCCCTTCTCTTACTATGGGCAGCCGGTGGGGACACGCGTGTCCCCTCCGTAGTCGTTCGTCGTGGCAGGGAAGCCTGCCGTTCTTGCAGAGCGGGTGCTGGCAGAAGCAATGTCTGCAGCCTCCCCGCTCTGCTTTCCTGGCGCGACGAACGACTCTCGGACACGCGTGTCCCCGCCGGCTGGCCATAAGAAAAGGAGAGAGAGGCTGTGGGGGGGGGGGGGGGGGGGGGGGGAGAAGAGAGAGGCAGAGCAAAAGCCGGCGGCTTCATCTGTTTCATTGCCGCCGGCTTAATGTCATTAAATGAACTAGGTTGCGATACATTTGGCATCTGCGCTGCGGCCAGAAGATACATTCATGTTACATGAATCATTCCATTCCTCACATTGGCCGCAGCGCAGCGGCCACTTCGCACATTGGCCGGCCAGAACCCGAAGTGGCCGGCCAGAACTAGAAGTGGCAAAACTTCGGGTTCTAGCCATAACATAGACATCAAGGTCAATCTAATTATGGGGTTTCTACTCTCAGGGCTGGAACCCACTAGAGCCTTTTTTTGAGCGTTTAGGGATCGCTTTGAATCGCTAGCGATTTCCTTAAATACGCTGCCAATGTAAATTGATGGGACAGATTCCACTAGAGCGATTGCGATTAGGCAAATCGCAATCGCAGGACATGCAGCATTTTGGGAGCCTGTCCATTCTAATATATTGTATAGGAGCAGGGAAATCGCTTCCAAAATCATTTGCAAAGCGTTACCACAAATCGCTAGCGATTGTGATAAGGGTCCTTTTACACAGCATCAGTTGCTGTCACAAATAACAGACAACTGTTGTGAAAAGTAATGTCCATGTCCCTATGGCTCAGTTCACACATTATACACGTTTTCACTGAAAGCTTTTTCATAATGCACTGTTATGGAACGTTAAATGCATCAGTTTTTCAGTGTATAATGTAAGCAACTTATTGAACAGATTTTTTTTTAACCTCTAGCCGACGGCGTCATGCCGATGGGCGTGGCCATGGCGGCAGCCCCAGGACTGCCTAACGCCGATCGGCATAAAGTCCTGGGGTGGGGATTTGCTGGAGATCGCACGCGCCAAGGTGCACGCATGTCCGCTTAGATGACAGAGTTCCGCTCCGTCATCAGTCTTCCAGCAGTGATCGCCGCTAGGAGACTGTTAGACAGCGAAACCGCTGTCTATTTAGTCTGTACAGTGCTGCAGTCTATGGCAGCACTGCACTGGGGACAGCCGCGTGACGCGACTGTCCCCCTGGGTGGCAAGACAGCGATTCGCTGTCATAGGCTGAAGCTGATCACACTGACAGCCAATCACACTGATTGGCTGGTGGGGAGAGGGAGGGTAAAAAAAATTAAAAAGAGATAAAAAATAGGAAGTTTTATTAATAAATTAAAGACATAAATATTTATAAAAAAAACATCCTGGGAGCTGTGTTGGTGGGCAGAAAAGGTGGTGGTGGTGGTGGTGGTGGGAGGGGGGGGGGTCACTTGTGTGCTGAGTTGTGCGGCCCTGCAGCAAGGCCTTAAAGCTGCAGTGACCTATTTTGTAAAAAAATGGCCTGGTCACTAGGTGGGTTTAAGCCCGTGGTCCTTAAGTGGTTAAACCCTTAGAGAATTGATTATGTTATAATCAGTGACCCTGCAGACCAATTTAATCCCATCATATGATAGCACATAACCAGAGGTAACTACAATCAAAACAGCATGTCCAAATTTTAAGAAGTTCTAGAGATTGCAGCCTATGTAATAAAACAGTACAGTATTAGTAAAATGAACTTAAAGTTAACCATAGGTGAAAATAAACTGATAAAATAAACAATTGTATTTATCCTCTTACTCCAAAAATGACTTTTTTAGATACACTATGGCTTTATTTTATGTTTAAAAATTGACAAAAAAAGATTTAATGTTTTATTGTCTCTGCTCAATGGCAGTCTATTAAGTGTCACAGAGCTAAACAATTGTATGTATCCCCTGCAGTCAGAAGTTGCTCTCTGCAGGAAAAAAGTTTTATGGCTGTAATTCCTTATCAGTGAGGGTTACGCTATAATCCGACGAGGGTCGGACAAGAAAGAAACTGTCACTTGAATGCCTGAAGGTTAACTATTTCAGACAGAAAAGGAAAAAAAGAAACAGCCTAGTTATTTGGCACTGTACATACACATGTTTATCTCATTATTATTATTATTATTTAGAATTTACGTTATAGAGAGCCGACATCTTCCACAGCGTTAAAGTATTTAGTCTTGTTACTAACTGTTCCTCAGATAGTCTCACAATCTAATCCCTACAGTAATAGTCATCTGACCAGGGATGGGCTTCTAAGTAATTCAGAGTAGCAAGCTACTTGAAAATTGAAATGGTAATGAGTTGCTGATTACTCAGCTGTGATCGCGGGTGACGTGGGGTTAAATTACCCAGAAGTCTGCGCAATAGTCTGTGGTCCATTCCGTAACATAGGTGAACAGTGAGTCGCGTTCCATGATTCATTACCACGCTTTCTCCTTCCAGCTTGAAGGAGGAAGCGCGGTAGTGAGTCATGCAACGCGGCTCACTGTTCGCCTATGATGCGGATTGGACCGCAGACTATTGCGCAGACGTCTGGGTAATTTAACCTCCTGTCACCCGCAATCACAGCTGAGTAATCAGCAACTCATTACCATTTCAATTCTGAGTAGCTTGCTACTCAGAATTACTCGGAAGCCCATCCCTGGCCATCTCATCATGTCACATCGGGTACGCTTACTTCCTTATTGAGCCATCCATTATAAATAAACAGACTCGACAGGCAAAAAGACAGGAACTTCCTCCCGACACTGCAGGGCTAACATTCATAACAAAAGTGCTAACTTGCCTGTAATTCTCCTGGGTGTTGCGTCGGAATAAAAAAGTTTCATCACACAGTTTCCACTGAAGGCAATTTCAGATCAGTACTTTATCATCCAATTGCCTGCACCACCTGTTGTATAATTACAATAATGTTTATTCAATAATCAGATGTCATAAAACCATTTGAAAACAAGAATAATAGACCTCCACAATCGGCAATAAATTACCAAATAACAAACTATTCATTTGCATGGTCCAGTCACAACCATTTCCATGTAGAACCCGGATACCAAGAACAATCTATATCATAAACTGCATAAAGGGTGACGTTGTCCACGGGGTACAAAAAAGGGCCAGTGCAAACACACAAACACGTGAAACACCAATATAATCATCAAACATATAAATCAATGTGTCAGTGTTTTCATCGCATTTTAGCATATCATCTATTAAAAAATGGCGTATGCATGGGTAGCTTGCGACTGTTTAATAATGACAAGCTAATGAAGAACGTAGTTTATGTTGTTTGTTAAATAAGGTGGCCTTGGTTTGAGTTATTATTATGATTTAGATGAATAAGAAGCCACTCATGCAGAAATACAGAGCATTCTGAAAGGATCACAAACTTTTTCACCATAATCATACCTTGCTTAAGTGGGCAGTGTAATGTTTTAATTGGTTCCATCTCATTAAAGCTTATCACCATGACGTTTTCTTTCCTGCAGTGAGGGGCATCTTCGTGTGATAAATTATTGTATTAAATCTAGTTATGGAATATCAACCATTCAACATTTAGTAACTAACAGCTCTCTAATTTCTCAGTATGTTGTAGTGAAGTCATAAATGAAATCACTGCAACATGAATTAAATCCTAACGTTACATAAAGATATCCATATCTGTGCTCCGGTCTTTCTGCATGTCGGGTGAACTCACGTGACATGCAGAACTGGAGCACAGACAGAGGCAGGCCTACAGGATCGTAGTGCAGACAACAGAAGACTTCCATGCTGGAATCAGGTGAGTTATACACATGCCGCACTGATCTGCTGGTCTGCAAACGCAATGGAACAGATTGGAAGCACGACTTGGGAGGGAAGGAAAGTGGACTGAGAATGTGCAGTATAACAGCTGTGGCACAGCCACTGTTCGGTCCCTAGACTCTGCAGGGCCCCATACAGGGGTACTGGTTGTACTGCCTTGAAGGCGGCCATAGGTTTATAAACATGCACCTAATGATCTGAGATTTGAAGTTCATAGATATTTTCCTTGGTGGGAGCAGATGGGTTAGATCCTTTTCACTATCAGAGAGGTAATTTCTAAGGGAGTAGCCACTGCAGTCACAGGGGGCTCAAGGCTGTGGGGGCTCCTCCAATACAGGAGTCCCCCTCCAAGAAGCCTCCACTCATGGTCATGAAGAGTGCTGCAGAAAAGCAGGCTATATAGCTATGTATCTGGAGGCATATTCCAATCCCGCCTCTCATGCTTCCTCTATGCCAGAGGCAGCCTTCTCCTTGCAACAGTTTTCTATCAGTGCTCCTCTGACATCACATGAGTGTAGATTGCAGGGGAGGGGAGTTCCCAGAAGAGTAAGGCAGACAGTAGAATAGGGACTTCAATGCGCAATGAGAGAGGTAGATATAATATCACCAACCCCAGTAGTTACAATTCCCCCCCTGTATAGCCATGCCCTTTGGTAAACTAATTATGGTAAACTAACCTGTGTGTTGGTCCCTGTGTAGGCCTCTTAATTGTAGGAGACCTACTGACAGTCCTGAGGAAGGAGACATTCCTCTTTAAGATATATTAAGGTGAAAATAAACTAGCAAAATAAACAATTGTATCTATCCTTCTACTTCTAAAAATTACTTTTCTTGAGCTCTCCCACAATTTTATTTTATGTTCAAATCTACTTTTTAATGTTTTAATATTTCATTGTCTCTGCCTAATGACACAGTCTTTGAAGTGTGTCAGAGCTAAAATCTATGAGCTATTGACCCTTTTTATGCCTTTCCTGCTCTCAGAAGCCCTTTTCTGCAAGGAAAGAGTTTTATGGCTGCAATTCCATATCAGTGAGGGTCCAACTAAGTCCAGACTGGGCAGATACTGTCACTTGCATTCCTGAATGTTAATTCCTTCAGACAGAGAAAGAAAAAGGGAACACAGGCTAGTTATTTGTATGTATACTTTATATTCACCTCAGTATTCCTTTAAAGTGGACCTGAACTCAGAACATCCTCTCAGCTCTAAAAGATACACAACAGCATAATAACCTTTAAACAAAAAAAAAACATTTCTTTGTTACAGCTGATACAAATCCAAAAATAAATCTGCACATTTTATATTTCCTGATTAGTGGAAGCAGACATATTGTTTACAGCCTGTGCTTTCAAATGGGCTTATCTGCTTATCTGCCATAGGCAGTCATGTGACACAGGTTGGAGATCAAATTACAACTAGTGATTAGACACAAATGAGGGGGAATTACTCACACTCAACTCTTTAAATACATACAGGGTGCATTTCTGTTATGTTTTGTTTGTGTCCTGTGCAAGAGTTCAGGTCCACTTTAAACATATCAGTTCCAGTGAGCATGCCACGCATTGGCACATGCAAGTCCTCCACATCTTTTGCTAGCTCTAATCTTCCCACCACTAATCACAAAGGAGGATATATAGTTGGTCCGTAAGCTGTCATTACTTTTTGCCTCGAGGATTAGGTATATGCTCTCCTATTTCCAGCTCTTATTAGGACAATTTGTGTCATGTTTCAGTTTATTTTTTATTGTTCTGCTTTAGTTGCAACAGACATGGAGCTTCTAGATAACACAACAAACAGCTTAATCCAACAATAACAGTTGAAGGTAACCATAGTAGACTGTTTCCATCATTGAAGGATACACCTAATGCAATCTAGGATAGTAATCTTTAGTACATATAGTTACTTAGATCAATTAGAGGCAGAACCTATTCAATAATCATGTCACTAAGCTTTACAGATACATCAACACCTACAAATTCTCATCAGGTGTGGAGAGCAGCTATATTGATATCCAGATTGGGAATTGCCAGCCCAGACACTCCATATCTTGTTACAATTATTTGGGTGGCCTCTCACCGAGCATGATAGTTGGTAAAGTGGCAAAATCTGATTAATTATTTTCCAATGACTAAGGGTAGGAATTGGTGTCATATTCCAGTCTAATAACGTTAAAAGCACAATCTTTGCACTCCTATTTCTTTGTGTTCTTTATAATTCAGGTTCCCAGCTGCAGATGCTACCAGATGTAAAGATTAAATGTGGCTTTATTTATTTTTGATTAAGAAAGTTGGCATATAGCTTTGGACTATGTTTATTGTCAAACTAATTTAAAATTGTAGGTGGCACTACCTGCAGGGTATTGCAGATCTACATATGTGTGTTGCTGGCTGTGCTTTTAGTGCTTGCCAACTTCTAAAACACTTCATTTAAATCAGTCTAGTCTTAATAGGCTATTATAGTTCCAGCGTTGATCAGAGGCGTAGCTAGAGCTTTCAGCGCCCGGGGACAAAGACAGTTTATGCCCCCCCCCCCCCCCCCATGGTGGCAAAGCGCAAAAAGGGGCGTGGCCCCACTTCAGAATGTGAGCGTGGTCATCGGTGCCGCTATACAAATACATAATAATATGGTAGGACATTACACTATGACTATGGCAGTATTAGATGTACTCTGTAAAGTGCTGCTGCAGAAGATGTTAGCGCTATATAAATACATAATGATATGGTAAGACATTAGACTATGACCATGGTAGGGATAGGGATTAGATTGTGAGCTCCTTCAAGGACAGTCAGCGACATGACTACAGTCTGGTGGGTCAGGTCTGGCGGCTGGAGGTCTCTGGCTCAGGCATAGTGGTGGTGTGTGCTGGGCTCTGGCCCAGTGGGTTCTATGGCTAGAGGCCTCAGGCCTGCCTGGTGGTGTGGTGGGCACCACCAGGCAGGCGTGTAGTGGGCTGGACCCTAGTGGGCTGGAGACCATGGTCAGCAGTGAATGGGGGTGGGTACCTGGGGAGGCTGGTATGTCTGGGAGTGAGGGGTCGCAGCAGCCAGTAGGCAGACAGAAAACTTACAGAAAACAGCCAGCCAGGTTGCAGCCTACTGCTACATGTGCGCTGCCTGAAACTGGATAGTACTGCCTAAATCTGGGTTGGGTGGGCTGGGCTAGCAGGAGCTTGGCTTCTATCTTTTCTTCCCCCAGATACTGTGATAATGGCTGGATGAATGTGTGATAAAATGCTAAAAGCTTTAAGCCTAAAGGGTCAGGGACAGGGTCAGTCAGTCAGCGAAAGGGAATGTATGTATGACATACATACATTCTGTGATTCCATCCCTGACTGCCTGACCCTGTCCCTGACTCTGCAGGCTTCTTCAAGCATTTAGCATTTTATCACACAAGTACCCTATTTTATGGACCATGACTCCCTCCCAGAAACAGTAATTCCACACCCAGTAATCTCCTCCACCCCCTCAGTAACAGTAACCCTCCAGTAACAGTAATTCCACCCCCAGCAATCTCCTCAACCCCCTCAGTAACAATAACCCTCCCAGTAACAGTAATTCTCCTCTCCCACCCCCCAGTAACAATAATCTATGCTTCCATAACTGCTGCCCCACTTAAGATACAGTACAGTACAGTGGAGACTTCACTTACGCTCCTTCAGCCCCTGGCTAAGTCCATCTGCTGGTCTCTGCTTTTTTCACTACTACACACAGCCAGCCCCAGCAGCAGCAGTCTGTCCAGCACTTCACACATGTCCATCCTTGCTCCAGTCAGCCGGGCCTCCCTCAACACACTTACGGGGTTACAGATGCTGCATCCAGCATGTGCACAGCACTTTCCAAAAAGTCAGCTCCTCTTGTCTCTCCCTCTTCCCCCGGCTTCAACTGGTCTCCAGTGCGCGGCTCCCTCTGCTCCATACAACAGCATCCAGGGCTCCCTCCGATCCATGTGACCACACGTGGCTCCATCTGGGCACCATACATGGCTCCTTCTGGTCCATGTGGATGCCGCACACGGCTATACCAAGCAGCACAGTCCAATCAGCCAGACCTCCAGCACTCAAACATCCTGGGGCTTCAGTGACAGCATCCTGCACGTGGGTGCACAGCACTTAATGACGTGAGCTGGCACCGCCGCTACTCTCTCCTCATTGGTGGTTCGCTCTGCAGGGGGCAGAACCTCTTCCACAGCAGCCACATAATGTAGATTGCAGGAGCCAGGAGGTAGGTCCCAGCCAGTGCAGAGACAAATTGGGCTTGGCTGGATGCTGGCTCCGCTCACTCTACTCATCCGTCTCCGCCCCCCTCTCCATAGTTGCACTCCACTTCCCTGCCTGCCTCCGGCGCTCCTCCTCACTCACCATCCGGCTTGTGACGTCTCACACGAAAAGCCCCGAGCAAGGCAGCAGCAGCAGAAGACTCCGGCACAGAGAGGAGATTTACACAAAAAATAAATGCGGCTGGGCGCCCTTAGTGAGTCAGCGCCCGGGGGCACATGTCCTACCCCGCCCACCCCTAGCTACGCCCCTGGCGTTGATGAACATGAGAAAAGTTAGTCTCTTTAGGATCAATGTACTAAACTTCTTGGTTTTATATTATTTTTAGAATTTTATTGGCTTTACAATCTCAAGAATTCATGATTCTTGAATCTCAAGCTTCACTTGCATTACATGCTCAAAAAAAGCTTTGCATTGATTTTGTACATAGTTTTGCATATACTTATTGCATATGTTCCAGACTGCATATACAGTACTTTATCTCCTTTGATATTACCAACTGATGCAGGACAGCTTTTCACCTGCTGGCAGAGTGTTTCTCATACAACACTAATAATGTGTTCAGGTCATTAGACCATGCATAGAGACTGGTAGCAAGCAGGGAGAAACCTGTAAGCATGCAATTCCCCTTCCCACAACTCTTTTCACCAGCACTCTACGCTTTTCAGCAAAAAGTGATTATGATTGGTTTGCAATGGGAAGGGGTATATAATGTACCAATCAGCTGGCACTGGGAGCTCATTCAACATACCCTTGGGCATTGTGATTGCTCTGTAATGAAGGGATGGGGTCTAGGGTGTTATCTGATTGGCCTAATAATGAAGTGATCAGATAAAAACATGTCCAGTTAATATGAGGGCCTTCCAGCAGACCCTCTATTCATTGGGGAGTATTGTAAAGGCTCATACCCACATTGCGACTTTTTGCCCGATTTATCCGACGATCTGCGTTTCCTTGCCTGACGAGCAATCATTTTACCGATCTCACATCGTAAGTACATGCACGCAATTAAACAACATTTTGCTACGCATGGTGATTACAACCATCACGGCTTATAGGATCTTTAACCGTGATCATATGACCTCCTCGTGTGCCGTCACGTGTTCCCATGGGTAGGAAGATGGATCGGGGAATGCTCATTCATTGGAAGGCATTCAAATAGTACTTGTGCATAGCGCTTACCAAGGAAAGATATGAGGTTCAAACGGGGTAACTCTGTAGCCTCTTCTCTTTCAAATCTCAACCTCACAGCCAAAACAAAAGAGAGGCATATGGAATATTCATAGCGTAGCCCGTCTCGGCATATAAATCTGGGGGCCTCCACCAGGAAGGAATATTGAACTCCCGTGGATATTTGATGCGGTCACCAAGCTTTACCATGTGCTATTGCTCTGATAGGTGGCATGCTCACCTGATCAGTACGCTGCCCCGGCCTACAGAGGGCATACTCAGTTTGTGGTATAACCCCTGGCAACAAACACCATCCAATATCGACCTCCACTGATACTTGTAACATCAGAAATATTAAAACATCATCATAGTGCAGACAGCCATAACAATCCTAAAATAGAACACATATCCATTACACTGCCATAGACACAAGCTCCCTGATCACCCTTTTTGAGTGCTGTCCACTATCACAGACAGCTGTAATGGCTTTGCCTTTCTTCCTGCACTATTCCTGAGTCAGCCTTTAGTATTCCTCCAAACCATGTACAGACAACTTGATCTATAGACTGGAAAGCCTCATATAGTGCAAAACCATCAAGTTTAATAACTTTAAAAGGTCAGGGTACTCACAAAACAAGTTTAAAACAAGTGCTTTGTATAAAATCTGAGGACGTCTCCTCCTGCTACAAACTGGCCATGCTCCGCCCACGTGTTTCATCATGTGACTTATCAGGGGCTGTCATCGGAAGGCATTGCTGTGAGGTTCCCCACACCAATCTTCCAGCATCTTCAGGTGAGTGAGTATTCAGCTTTAGAAGTAATAAAACACTACAAAGCACGTAATGATCTTTATAACATCTTAATGTTGATTAAGTACCTATGTTGCATTTGGCACCCTAGCTTGACCTGCCAATTTCACTGAAAATATTGCTCTTATTTTGATTGCACTGGCACCTTGCTGGAGTTGATTGAAGTGGTCCTCAATGTTGCCTGAAAAATCTTATCTTGCTTACAACACACTTTTGTCCTTTGTGTTGACTGAAGTCTTCCTTCATGTTATTGAAGAAATGTATCATATTCATACAGTTTTCTTACTTCAAGCTCCAATACAACGCAATACAATACAATACAATAAAATAAAATAACATTTGTAAAGCGCTTTCTCCTATAGTACTCAAAACACATAGTTATGTCTCAGATCAGTTCAAGGTTGCAGGCTGGACTGTGTTACAGAGGAAATAGTCATGTGACATATACTGTATGTTATCATGTTGGGATGGAAATATTGATCTAAGCCAGCCGTATTCATAAATATAAACACAGACAATAGTATTACATCAGTTTAGGGCCAAAGCTTGATGTAAGATGACATTGGATGTTGTATTGTCAGGAACTCACCTGCTGGAACCAGTAATGCGGCTGTCTCCGCTGGTGGTAGGCTGAATCCTGGCACTTCTGGGTCTGCGCCATGTGTGCAAGCGCATGGCGACTCCAGCTCTCTCCAAAGTGGGTCCACATGCACACACTTTGGCTCAATGAGAAGACAGTCGAACGTAATTACATGCCCGTCCTATTCACTAAGACTCAAAAAGAAAAAAGAACATGAATGTCTGGCACTGTAGCTTTAATGCAAGCAGCAGGTGTACATTGAATGGAAATCACAGTAAATGCACAGAGGCATGTGTTCATGTGAAAAAATAAAGTACTTATCATGCTCTGCTGGAGTGGGGAGGCAGCTGTGGGCGCCAGAGGGTGCACGGCCTTAAGACCGTTTGGCAATGGGGTGAGCCTTGCTTCCTCGGAGGCTAGCGTGAGTATTGCAATGTACTGTCTACTTTTGTCTTGAGCATGTAGTTCCTGCTGGAGTTTTATAAGTGCAATTGGCCATTTTGACAATACCCACAGCTCTTTCTGAGTGCCTGCCATCCCCTCTCTCCTAGGCAGGGGCGTAGCAATAGGGGGTGCAGAGGTAGCGACCGCATCGGGGCCCTTGAACCAGAGGGGCCCCGTAGGGCCCTACCTCAACTACAGTATTAGATCTCTATTGGTCCTGTGATCATTATAATCACTTCTATAGATACTTTGAATAGTGGTAATCATAAACAAACTGTTCCCCATCCCCTTCTTGCACCTCTGACACTGTAGTTGCCATTGGCAGGTTTTGGTGCGCTGTACCAATTGTTATGTATAAAGTGCTTGGGGGGCCCCATTGTAAAACTTGCATCGGGGCCCACAGCACCTTAGCTACGCCACTGCTCCTAGGCTACTATTCACTAAGACGCAGGCAAATTTAGTAGCTGTCAGCTGGCAAATAGGAAGTAGGCTTTGCGTGATTGGATGTGTTGTGTGTGGCCAGCCTATGATTGGTGGATGCTGGTTTAAAGGCTGCTCCTGCTCTAAACAAACTGCCCATGATAGAGTTAGTTACCTTAGAATACTGCTGAATGTGCTTTATATATTTTGATCTCCTGTGTATTGATCTTGCCGGCTCTATTGACCTCCCATTGGATTGCTGCCTGGACCAACTTGGATATCCCTGACCTTGCTCTCATCTTCTCCCTTCTGTACTGTGATATTCTGATCTCTTGTGTTCTTGTTTACACCCACATTGTCTAGTGTGGTTCTGGTGGTACGTCTGTTTTTCCAGGCTCAGTCTCTATAACTTGCATGCCAAAACCTGCAGGGTAACCAAAAACGTTACCTCTTGTTCTAGAGTATCTTGTATTTATAACCCGTATGCTCAAATCGGGCACAGATAGACAGATCTGGCGCCGATCCCTGCATACAGCTAAGGGTTAACTTACAGTGTTCTCAGTCTGCTAATATATTTACAGTCATGTGCTGACTCACATGTGGTGGCAAGTATTTGAATTGTACGTGTGTGGTGAATCCTTTGGAGTCAGGACGTTCCTCTCAGCTAGTCGGCTCATAGATTGCGAATCCACATATGGGCATCTATGCGCAAAGCGACAACGAGACCGAGTTTCTGACTCTTAGCGATTGACCCGATCAAGGACCGGCCCGTGCGGTCTATGACATTGAACTTCAAACCACTAAGAACAGTACACAGACACTGTCTGCTTATTAGGTCTACATACCCTCCACAGAAAAACTGTTTCAAAATATGTTTTTGTGGAAAAAATCCTGGCTGGATAGTGTAATGGTTAAGGGCTCCGCCTTTGTCACAGGAGACCAGGGTTCGAATCTCGGCTCTGCCTGTTCAGTAAACCAGCACTTATTCAGTAAGGAGTTCTTTGGCCGAGACTCCCTAACACTGCTACTGCCTACTGAGTGCGCTCTAGTAGCTGCCTCGCAAGCACTTTGAGTCCGACAGGAGAAAAGCGCTATACAAAAAAAAGGAATTATTATTAGTTATTATTAACCGTAGTTGGTAAGGTGCTCCTAGGTCACCTCTTGTTCACGCGGGGGCTTTTCGTATAGGTGAAGAGTGTGATATTAGAAAGGGGTATAGAGACTGAAAAAAGGCAGGAGATCTGCCAGACAGGGCCGGCGCTACCATAGAGGCAAAGGAGGCAGCTGCCCCAGGGCCCCAGAGCTTGTAGGGGCCCCAGTAGCTACAAGAGGAAAACAATTTTTTTCAAATCGACCTTATAGTTCCTGAGAAAATCGATTTTAAAGTTTCAAAGGAAAAAAAATACACATTTAAAAACCAGCCGACTTTAATGGTTAATAGCAAATCCACCCTAAATTCTAGAAACCCTAATTTGCAGGATATGTTAAGGAGATCATTGGGAATAAGAGGAAAAAACAATTTTTCAAAAAGACTTTATAGTTTTTGAGAAAATCGATTTTAAAGTTTCGAAGGAAAAAAGTATACTTTTAAATGCGGTAAATGTCACTTTTAGTATCGCAATATGGCTGTATGAAGATCCCTGGCCTTTTTTTTCTATTTTCCCAATTTTTATGTTTAGAATGTGGGAATTTTTTTTTT
Source organism: Hyperolius riggenbachi (assembly GCF_040937935.1). Taxonomy (NCBI): domain Eukaryota; kingdom Metazoa; phylum Chordata; class Amphibia; order Anura; family Hyperoliidae; genus Hyperolius; species Hyperolius riggenbachi. The sequence continues at coordinate 91,805,131 of NC_090656.1, forward strand.
TAATTATGTGGGGTCCCCCCTCGTGAAACTTTTTAACCCCTTGTCCCCCATGCAGGCTGGGGTAGCCAGAATGTGGAGCTCCGACCGATTGGGGCTTCAAACCCTGACTATACCAGCTGCAAAAAATGTCCCTTAATGCCAATTTTTGCTCCAGGGTATCTGTTGGGGGGGGGGGGGGGGCAGGTTTATTTTGCCCTGGGGCCCCATTGTTGCTTAAACCGGCCCTGCTGCCAGGCCTCACATGGAGCTCTTAAATTAAGTGAAAGAAACCTACAATAAGCAAAGAAGATGAACTGCTGCAAGATAGATAATAAAATATTTCTAGGAAGATGACAGAAGACTTTAAGAAGCTCTGGAGGGGGGCCATTGCAAAGAGAAGAAGAGCCTTTAGTCAAGCAGGTATGACCAGCAAGACTACCAGAAGGAGAACCTCAAAAACCCCAATAAACATAAACAAAAAATATAGAGAAATTAGGACTCAAAAGTCCAGTGTGGTACAGTATCATGTGCTAATTAATGTGCAAGGTACCACATCCTTACTAAACAGCATCGAATATCGTTGTGAAGAATTTAAACCCTAGGCTACCGTCTAGTGGCTGTATAGTGCACTGGTTAAGAGTCCTGCACAGGAGACCAGGGTTCGAATCTCGGCTCTTCCTGTTCAGTAAGCCAACACCTATTCAGTAGGAGTTCTTGGGCAAGACTCTCTAACACTTCTAATGTCTATAGAGCGCGCCCTAGTGGCTGCAGCTCTGGTGCTTTGAGTCCGTCAGGAGAAAACCGCAATATAAATGTTCTGTGTCTTGTCATGTCTACGTTGCCTTTTCATAACACTAGCCTTGCAGGCTGTTCTATAATTATTTTATATTAAGTTCCATAATTTCTTTTTCTACCATCTAATTTTCCAGTTAATAACAAAAAAGAGCACTTTGCCCATGGCTAGGTTGACATCCATTCAGAACTTCAAACCACTAAGAACAGTACACAGACATTGTCTGCTTATTAGGTCTACATACCCTCCACAGCTAAACTGTTTCAAAATATGTTTTTGTGGAAAAAATCCTGTGTTTTTTTTTCTCTTCAATGAACGGTTTCCGCACGGCTAGAAACCTTTAAAATATAGAGAACAAAGCTAGTAAAGACTAATAATTTTCTGTGTGGGATTGTGAAATACTGATAAATGAAAGTTAAGAAGCATATATTTGTGACCCATATGATTAACTCTGCAGGATTTACCATCAAATGCCAAGTTTTATGTATTATTAAGAAACCGAGAACTGACATTTATTACGATTCACTTTGTATGATGTTTTTCTCAGCAAGAACCTTCTTCCACTGTAAATGGTTCACTTACTTTAAAACAGTACATGGCAAATGTTTCCTTTCTGAAAATTCTTGAGGAGGAAAATAAGGAAGGCACTGTGAGCAGGTTTCATAGCAGTGGATTTAAAGTTGGCTGGCAAAGTAGACATGGATCTAGGAAGACCTAATCTGGAACCACAATGGTGGTCTTTAGAAACTGAAGCAGAGACTGGCATATGCTGGTTATTTAAGTCTCAATTTCAGATAGTAATGGATCTATTTTACTAAAAGCAGTAAGTATGGTCTTTATTTATTATTTTTTTTTAAGAATTGTGTACTATTAGGAAGCTAGGGGCATAATTATAATGGAGCTGCCGATGAAACTGCAGAGGGGCTCACTGTTGTTGTGGGGGGACCCAAACTATTAGCCAGCCTTCCCTCCTCTTAAACAGGGGTCCAGATCAGGTGATTTTGTGGGTGCACTTTATATGGGCGTAAAGATCATGATGGACACACTTGTTTCATGATCCTTGCAAAATGCCCCCCCCCCAGGCTGTGAGGGTTACCATGGGGATGCAAGCGAAGGGGTGTGAGGATTGGGGGATCCCAATCACTGATAGCAGAATATCAGTATTCCATCCCTGATAGCAGAATATCAGTAATTGACCAATATTCTACTATACCCAATTCCCAATAAAATGACTATTGGTAATTATACAAATATTTTGCTATCTTTATCTATAACCTAAACTTCACCTCACCTACCTATCCCTAACATTTACCTCCCCCTTATGTACACCTAACACTATCCTCATGTCTACTAACACCTAACACTAACCCCCCTACCTACCTACACATAAAATGTACTACTATTAGCCTCCACCAATAGCCGCACTCACTTACTCTGAGTGCCGGCTACAGCAGGAGATTACCACTGCCGTTCCCCCGCCCACTAATAATCACACTTACCCCGGCACCCAAATGACACACTGGGCGCTGCTATAGCCACTAATTGCATAGCAACCAGCCTTTTTAACTGCTTCAAGATTTCTTGACCACTTAAATACTCCCCGTTTACCCATTGTTCTCCAGCCTTTCAGAAGCTTAGTAACTTAGGCCCAGTGTAACTAGTTTGACCATTGGCAAAGAAGATTTGGCTGTGTACATGTTAAGGGACAAACAGCCAAAATAGGTGTCATAATATATATTTGTTTTTTGTATACTGATTAGTATCTACTATGTAGATATTCGCTGCAGTTATTTTTCTTTATCTTGTTGCTGAATTATACAGTCAGCTTCCCTGGAATTCCCTAATGCAAATGAGCCAAGCTCATTTTAGTAAGAGAATGAGTGCTGCTGTTAGGTTAGTTCACCTTTATACTGTACAAGGATGACAAGGAGACTGTTTGAAATAAGTTTGGGAGCTTGTAAAGTGCAATGACAGTTGGGGGAGTGTCTAAGATGACCAATAGGATAGACAGACCTAAGAGAGATCTGATGGCTAATTCTTCTACAGCCCTACCCTGTATGCTCCAGGGATCTTCAGGTCTTCATAGCATTATTGCAGAGCTCCCATCACCTACTAGTGAGACTTGGCAAAGTCCCAGTGGACACACCATCCAGGCCAATGAGTCTCTACAGTTACGTGCTGGACTGACCATGCTGGGCTAAAAAGCTTCTTCAAAATCTGTTGAGCCTGGTCAGGGAAGTACTGGGAGCCCTGGTCACTGTCTGCTTCACCCAGCAAACCAGTCACCTTCAGTTTCCCCAGCTGCAAGAGTTCCATGGCAAAAGCACATTGTCTGCCAGTTGCCTTCTGAAACAAGGTTCTCTCAATACTCCTGGGGAGTCTCAATTTTAATTAAAAAGGTTGTCAGTTTAATGCCTCTACCTATGAAGACTGATCATAAAGACTGATTCATAAATTTCTTCAATAACAGCGAGTCTCTTCCCCTTATGGCAATATACAGTCCTCCCTCATCTCTACCATTGTATTGAAGGAGGGCACTTTGAGTCCCACATCAGACTCAGCTACTATTAGAATCTTGCAATGATCCAGTCTACCTTTTTTAGTTACTCATGATTATTCTATTAAATTTACCAATTCTCTTTCATAGTTAGAGGTAAACATTTCCAAAGACCCTGATAATTTTGTCAAGGTCAGTATTGAATCGCTATATCATTGGTTGAAAGGCAAAGCCTTTTTGTAGGGTTTAAATTGCCAATGTCAGTGTAACAATCGGTGTCAGCACACAGAGAGAATCTGATTTTTGGTGATCTGCAGTATCACCAAGAATGCAGATATATACCTGATTATTGATGATCTGCAGAATCACGATAATCCAAGTATAACTAACCTCTGGACACCTAGATAGTGTGAGTGTTTGGTGCAACAGTAATGACTGAGTAAAACCACTCGAGGAGCGGGTGGTTCTTGGGCAGTATGGGCGATACTGCCTTTTTGAGAAATACAAGAGCCTTCCAGCAGCCTGAGACCTCCATAGGGGTGGAGTCCCAGACTGAAGGTAGGAGGGACCTGTGAGTGAGTGACACTTGAAGGTGGATGTCACTAGTAGGTCTGGAGACTATCTCTATAGGAGAGAGATAGCTCTCGAGGTCGGGCAAGCCAGGTCGGCAACACACAGACAGACAAGGTACAGAGACAGTAAGCTGATTCGGCATCCAAGGTAGGCAGGGTTGGCAACAGATAATCAGATATGCGTAGGTACCAAATCAGAGAGGAGAGGGATAGTCGGGAAAGCAGTAGGTCATAACAGATATCAAACAATGCCTAGTCTTGGGTGTGAGGTCCATGGTCTCTACACCCTGGAACTAGTCTGGGGTATACTAAGATGGTACACAGTATCCCTAGTCTTGGGTGTGAGGTCCGTGGTCTCTACACCCTGGAACTAGTCTGAAGTATAACAAAATGATAACACAAGTCTCTAAGCTTGGGTGTGAGGTCCGTGGTCTCGACACCCTGGAACTAGTCTGAATAATAACACAATGATAATACAAGTTCCCTAATCTTGGGTGTGAGGTCCGTGGTCTCGACACCCTGGGAATAGTCTGAATAATAACACAATGATAAACAGAAGTAATCTGGCTCAGTGTGAATTCCCAGGTCCTCCTGGTTCAAACACACTGTAGGATCTGACTAAGGTCTGAGTGCTTCCACGTAGTGTTCGCAACGGCAGACAACTTGAGACTGAGCAGCAGCAACTATATATAGAGCAGCGCTCTCCGGCGCCACCCATCAGTGATTTACCAATAGTCACTTGCTCTGAGGTCAGCTGATCCGCTTGCTCAGCTGATCCCTCCTTGGCTGTCATAAATGTTCTGCCTCTCAGCGCACGTGCGCGTATTCCTGAATCTGTGTGAACTAACAGACCCAGCCACACCAGACGCATGCCGCAGCGTACAAACCGCCGCGCTGGACGCGGAATCAGCCGCCTTGCTGTCAGTACACGCGTCGCCTTTTCCGCGTTTCCTTACAGTCAATAACTGAAAGAGAGAGAGAAAAGGGGAAAGAGGCGCCAAAGGGAAATAAAATACTCTAAAAGCAAATAAAAATGAAGGAAATTAGGTAACTTACCTCAATGATGACAAATTCACATAAGATGAATTGTTTATTAGTACAAAGCACAGACAACGCATTTCGTGGGAACTCGCCCACTTCCTCAGGCCAAATAAAGTGCTACTGATCACTGATAGCCGCAATTTGGGGCGCCTCTGTTCATTTGGGCGCCTCTTTCCCCTTTTCTGTGTCTTACTCCCCCCCTTAATGAGGCAAGCTCCTTACACCTGACCCCAAGTGAGTCCTTACCACTTTACGGGTGATCAGAGTGCATGTGATGTTTTAAGAGAGCGACCACCTACAGGATCCCTGGTTAATCCGAATGGAGTCGGGATTGTGCATCTCCACCTGTCTGAAGTGGTCGGTTGCCCCTTGTGCAACCCACCTTTGTGAGTATTTTTGATCTGTCCTTTGATACAGCCATCAACTATCGTGACATACTGCACTATTTGGGCTCCCGTTGTCTGAACAGAACAGAAACCTCCCTTAAAGTCATGTACAGAACTTATTGGACCCGTCCAAGCTCAGCAAATTCTCTAGGACAGCTTGCCATCTGTTTTTCAGGGGTTGCCAAGAGGAAGGGAAATTCTACCATATTTGGTGGAGTTGTCCCATAGTTGCAAATATTTGTCTATCTGTCTGTCACTTAATAGAAGACCTGTTGGGGAAGAAAATAGTTTTATCTCCACTATCTGGTCTTTTGAATCTTAGAATAGATGGTCTGCATAGGTTTGAAAACTTACTTATCACTAAAATCCTGACAGCATGTAGGAACCATATTGCACAATCTTGGTTATCCCAACACCTCCAGTGGAAAAAGGTACTCCTGAGGGTTAACAACATATGTCTCAATGAATACCTCCCAGGTCTCACACAAGATGACACAAAATTATTCTACAAAGTATGGGGACCCTGGTTGAACTCAAGATACTGCTCCCATATAAACATCCCCAACCACTGAATCGCTTAGCCCAATCTTTCCATCCCTCTCTTCTATTAACACCAAAATTTGAAGTATAGCTAATCACTATCCACTTAGATTCACCTATATTGTTACAGTTACCAGCAACAATTTCTCTGAAATAAGCTTAGTTCACAAACTAATTTCACAGTCTTTGATTATCCTTAACAGGAATCAATCCTTTTGTTTTTCTGTTTTTGTTTTTCTTTCCTGTGTACCATTCTCTTGCTACCTGTTCTTTCTTATATCCTAAGTGCTGATACTGGAATAGAGTATATATTATCTACATATTGTGGCAATTCCTTTTCGTCCATAACTCTGAAGGTAACCATTATTGTACTCCACTATTAGACACAGTTGTTAAAAGTCAGATACTGTATTCCTTTTTTTCTTCTATGTGACTGTTATTTTCTCACTTTTTCAATAAAGAATTTTGAAAGGAAAAAAAAAACTTTGAGGACTCAAATCTCTCCACGTGTTGTTAAAAAAAAAAAAAATTAATCCTTCCTGCTATCTCACTATACAAATATTTATAATGATAACATGCCATTTGGCTGCATTTCCCCCTTACAAACATACAAATTATAGACTATCTGGTTGTTTCTCTTTTGCTCAGAGTCCAGAGTGTTAGTAAGTATGATAAGCAGCCTATTTCCGATTCTACTACAGTCTGAGCCATTACACCATTTTAGGGAAGATGTATCCTTGATATTTCTATCCTAGATCAAGGAGAGTGGGAAGAGGCCATACTAAGCCCAAAACTGGTTTCATTATTTCTCTAGTATTGAAAAGCTTTTCTATGCCCACAATGCCCAGGCTGATCTTCAAACTTTACGTCATGTAGACATGTAACTGTCTAATAGTAACAGTCTAAGTTAGGAAATCCAAGGGATCAAATGAAACTTAATCTCTGTACAGTCCTGGCCAAAATTTTGAGACTGTCAAAAATATTGGAAATTAGAAAAGTTGGTGCTTAAGGTTTTATAATAGCAATTTGCATATACTCCAGAATGTTATGAAGAGCGTTCAGATGAATTGCATGGCCCTTCTTTGCCATGAAAATTAACTGAATCCCAAAAATAAAACGTTCCACTGCATTTCATTGCTGTCATTAAAGGACCTGCCTAGATCATTTCAGTAATCGTCTTGTTAACTCAGGTGAGAATGTTGAGGAGCACAAGGCTGGAGATCATTAAGTCTGGCTGATTGGGTTAGAATGGAAGACGTGACATGTTAAAAGGAGGGTGATGCTTAAAATAATTGATCTTACATTGTTAACCATGGTGACCAGCAAAGAAACGCATGCAGCCATCACTGCATTGCATAAAAATGGCTTCACAGGCAAGGATATTGTGGCTACTAAGATTGCACCTAAATCAACAATTTATAGGATCATCAAGAACTTCAAGGAAAGAGGTTAAATTCTTGTTAAAGGACACATCTAAGCACTTACCACTTGCCACAGTCCACTTACCTGGGGCTTCCTACAGCCCCTGCCTGCCGATCTGTGCCTACGCCGCAGCTTCACTCCACGGTGGTCCTGGGTTCCCTCGGCGCAGGATTCCTACTGCGCCCATGCAAGCGGCTCTCAAAGTCGCGCTGACGTCATTTGGACTGTACAGCGCAGGCGTAGAACTACTGGGCTCTGCGCGGTACAGTCCAGATGACATCAACGCGACCAGTGAACCGCACGCTGAAGCACAGTGAGAGCCGATGTGGAAGCCGACCTGGCGAGGTCTGCTTCACCACAGGAGGGGACCGGGAGCCACCGGAGCTTTGGCAAGGGCACACAACGGGTGCCAGGGGCTGGAAGAAGCCCCAGGTAAAAAGATTTTTTATGTTTATATTCCTTGGACCACTCCTTTAAGAAGGCTTTGAGGTGTCCAAGAAAGTCCAGTAAACACCAAGATCGTCTCCTAAAGAGGATTCAGCTGCGGGATCGGAGTGCAACCAGTGCAGAGGTTGCTCAGGAATGGCAGTAGGCAGGTGTGAGCACATCTGCACGCACAGTGAAGCGAAGACTTTTGAAAGATGGCCTGGTGTCAAGAGGGGCAGCAAAGAAGCCACTTCTCTCCTAAAAAACATCAGGGACAGATTGATCTTCTGCAGAAAGTATGGTGAATGGACTGTTGAGGACTGGGGCAAAGTCATATTCTCCAATGAAGCCCCTTTCTGATTATTTGGGGCATCTGGAAAAAGGCTTGTCAGGAGAAGAAAAGGTGAACGCTACCATCAGTCCTGTGTCATGCCAACATTAAAGCATCCTGAGACCATTCATGTGTGGGGTTGCTTCTCATCCAAGGGAGTGGCCTCACTCCCAATTTTGCCAAAAACACACAGCCATGAATAAAGAATGGTACCAAAACACCCTACAACAGCAACTTCTTCAACAACTGTTTGGTGAAGAACAATGCATTTTCCAGCACGATGGAGCACCGTGTCATAAGGCAAAAGTGATAACTAAGTGGCTCTGGGACCAAAAGGTTGAGATTTTGGGTCCATGGCCTGGAAACTCCCCAGATCTTAATCCCATTGAGAACTTGTGGTCATTCCTAAAGAGGCGGGTGGAAAAACAAAAACCAACTAATTCGGAGAAACTCAAAGAAGTGATTATGAAAGAATGGGTTGCTATCAGTCAGGATTTGGCCCAGAAGTTGATTGAGAGCATGCCTAGTCAAATTGCAGAGGTCCTGAAAAATAAGAGCCAACACTGCAAATACTGACTCTGCATAAATCTCATGTAATTGTCAATGAAAGCCTTTGAAACGTATGAAGTGCTTATAGTTATATTTCAGTGCATCACATAAACAACTGAAACAAAGATCTAAAAGCAGTTTAGCAGCAAACTGTCAGTCTCAAAACTTTTGGCCAGGACTGTAAGTTTCTTCCCACCTTCATTTGTAACTTAAATGTACTATAAAGGAATTCTACTGCATTTTTTTTTTTAAGGAGGAAATGGGGTTACAGATGTGCAAATACTATTGTACACTGTACACTTAAAGGAAACCTGTAGGGGGGGAAAAGTGCCCCAAATGGGTACTCACCTTGAGAGAGGCGTACCTGTCCTTCTCCACCGGGTCGTTCCAATACTGTTCCATCTGAAAAACAATCCACAAGCCCTGGTCGACAGCTAGTGCATGCGCAGTAGCATATAGACCTGCTCAGCCTTCAGCAGAAAAAGTAGAGCCCAATCGCATCCATGCTACTGTTCATGCATGAGCCATCTGCGCCTGTGTAGTGCCACGGACCCGATCTGGCTCAGCTATTTCTGCCAAAGCCTGAAGCCCTGCTACTGCCCAGGCACAGTGCGCCAGCACTTCAGGGATCCCTGTTCTTGAATGCCTTGGTGATGGAAGACCAGGGAAACCTCTGTAGGATCCAGAGGCTTCCCCCTCCCGAGGTAAGTATCTTAGCTTTCTTTCAGAAAACCTCAAAGGTTTGCAGAGATCCAACTATACCATCTATCAGTGTAGTAAACAAAGTGCTCAAATGTAATTTTTTTTATGAATTGAAACTCTTGTAGTTAAAATTGCAGTCTTAAAAACTTGATCAGGTAACCACAACAAGTAACTGAGTTAAGAGAGTTGCTGGCAAGCACTTTGGGTGGGGCTGCTGCTTGAAATGCATCTTCCTGTACTTTCAGCAAGAAGGTAGGCCCAGATTCAACTCTACAGGGATGTAGCCTACAGTAATGAGAGTCTATGGAGCAGGAAGTGGCCAGTGTCTGATCGGGTTCTTTAAAAGTAGATTATCTGAAGCTTCTAAACAGAAAATGCTGCACAGATCTGGGAAAACATTTGTTTCTTGAGTTGGGCTTTAACTGTAGACAGCTGCTGATTGCCTCTCATCCCAACGTATAATATCAGAACAATGGATGCTTTGAAAAGGCTGTACACACTAAACAAAGCACATTTGGTAAGGATTATTATTTACTTCGTTCATTATTTCCCAGCTTCCTTTGCTATCAAATATTTCAAAAAGTCAACATTATCTGTTAAAGCAAATCAGAAGCGAAAATAAACTTATGAGATAATGAAATGTATGTGTAGTACAGATAACAGAAAGAACATTAGTAGCAAATAAAAGAGTCTCATGTTGTTTTCCAGCACAGGAAGAGTTAAAACACTTGAGTTGTTATCTATGCAAAAGAGCTTCTCTGAGATATTTTACCAACTTGGGGGAATTCAGTCCTGCTTTCTAAATAGCTTAAACAGCCAACGGTGAGACAGCTTCAGATAAGGTTTTACTGCAGGCAAGTTCAAAGGGTCATTAGTTCTGCTCTGTTTTACAGCTTAAAATACAGAGTGTGGTTTCTAAACTGCAAGTATGACAGAATTATGTAATGTCATAAATAAAGCTATTTAAATGAAAATAAAAATATGAGACTCTTTCTTTGCAACTAATGTTCTATTCATTTTCTGTACTACACATACAATTCATTACCTCATAAGTTTATTTTCGCTTCAGTATCAGTTTAAATACAAAATGTTCATATTTGACTGGAGCACATTTTCAACCAGACAATCTCTGAAGAGCGACACACAATCTTGACTTACATAAAGATGAAGTCCAAGAAAAAAAAAACCTCTCTTATACTCCTTTCATGATCAGAATAATAGCTTTTATAATTAGGTTCTGAGCTGTCGTCTGCTAATAGCCCATCCATATTTTTACTATGCTAGTTTTGACTTAAAACTTCAACGTATAGGAAGGAAATAAAGAAACCTATTTGTAAAAGCCATTTTTGAAAAGCAAAAGGCAAAAAGAAAAAAAAATCCTGCTGTAAGTAATGAAATAGCTGATGACAAAATAGTAGTCTTTTTGATTTTAATCACACAAAAAAAAATAAACTGGTAGTGACAGGTTATGATGGATAGATTTGACATCTTGGCAAATCGCTGTCTTTGATTCAATTATTCTAATTCGGAATAAAAGCTGTATACAGTATGTGTTTATGCTACACTGAAGTTTTCCCCATGATTGACAGTCATCAAAATTCATGACTATTAAAAACCAACGTCTGCATTTTACAAACCGCTCTGCAGAGTGGGAGATGCGAGGCATGCCTTGGATTCATTTGTAAAGATATCTTCACAAAGGGCTCTAGACAAATATGTGGGTGTGAAGCTGGGAACTTATCAGGAGTACAGAGAGACTTCAATCCTAAAGTCGTCTTAAGTTAATTAGTTAGCTGCACATAGAAATAGACTGCAGATGATAACCTATGAAGGCTGCCATGGTATAAGACATGAACCTGGCATGAACTTAGAGTGTACAGTTTCTAAAAGAATTTGTACATTTGCTCTCTTCCAATCTGCACAAGGAAAACAACCTATACTTGCCAGTTATACTGAAAGTACACTACCTGGCAGACTGCAGAATCTGCCCCGCCCCTCCTTTAGAGTATTACTGTGTGGTATAAATCTCTCCCCAACAATTATTATTTATTGTATTTATAAAGCACCAACATATTACGCAGCACTGGACATTTAGGTTACAGATAATATTTAGGGGTGACATACAGCAATAAGACAATACAGGAATACAAGAAAACCAGATCACACAGCACAGTATGAGTACCAGGTAATGCTTAGTCAGTCACTGGAGGGGAGCATGGAGATTAGGCAAGTTAGGTTCACTCAAATGCATAGCATGGGTGCACAGTAATGGAGGTGCATGATCAGGTAGGACAAAAAAGGAGGACGACCCTGCCCAAAGGCTTACAATCTAGAGGGAGAAGTAGGGACACGAGAGGTAGGAGACCAGAGTTTCTTGAGCAGGGGCAGTACTGTGGCCTGCTTGAAGTCTCAGGGGAAGGTGCCTGTGGATAGGGAAAGGGTAGTGAGGACGGGGGCCAGATCCGTGAAGTGAGGCTGAAGTAGATCAGAAGGGATAGGGTCAAGGGGGGGAGGTAGTGGTATGGGAAGTCTGCAGTAGGTGGTTGACTTCCTCAGTGGTAGTAGGAGTGAAGGAGGTGAGGGGAGGATAGGGTGGAGGAGGAGTTGGTTGTGAGCGGGTGGGAGGTGAAGATTAAAGATTGGATATTTCCTGACGGATGGATACTATTTTAGGTGGGTGGCTAAATCTGTGGCAGAGAGGGAGGAAACAGAAGGTGTGGGGGGGTTAAGCAGGGAGTTGAAGGTGCCAAAAAGACGCCGGGGATTGGAAGCTTGTGCTCCGATGAGCTTGGTAAAGTATTCCTGCTTCGCATGAGCAAGGGCAGTGTGGAACTGCAGCAGGTTAGTCTTGTACTGTAAGAAATCCTGGTTTAGTCGAGTTTTCCTCCATTTTCGTTCAGTGGCACGTGTTTCCCTCTGGAGGTTGCGAGTATGGGTAGTGCGCCAGGGCTGGGGGTTAGGGGGTCGATTGTGGCGGAATATTGGTGGAGCAGCTTTCTCTAGGGCTGATGAGAGAGTTTGGTGATACTGAGCTGCAGCAAGATTAGGACAGGTTAGGGTGGGGAGAGTGGAGGAGAGGCCATGGAGGGAGTCAGCAAGGACGCTAGGGTTGAGCTTGCGTAGGTCTCGCTGCCATTGACCAGGTGGGTGGGCGGGTAGTTTGGAGGTGCCTTCCGTGAGGAAGTTGAAGGTGAGAAGGTAATGATCTGAGGGTGGAAATGGTGCGATGTTGAGGTCTGCAATGGTGGTAGATTTAGTGAATATAAGGTCGAGAGTGTGACGTGCAGTGTGAGTGGGGGCGTTGGTGTGTTGTACTAGGCCATGTGAGTTGGCTATGGTGAGAACAATTGTGTCAGTCCATCTATGTGAGTATTGCTGTGAAGGGCAGTCACGTTATTAATTATAAGTTATATTAAGTATGATGTAGGTTGGTTTATGTTAGGGAATAGAGTAGGTTAACTTGCTAGCTAAGTTTAGGAGGACTTAGTGTTGGGCATCAGAAAGGGTGCCATGGTTAATGTAATGGGGGGGAGGGGTACTGTAAACGGTTAAGGTTGGTGAAAAGTTAACATTGGGGGAAGTTAGGGTTAGTTAGGCTTAAAGTCAGACATAACCCCATATATTTATACAGACAAGGAGCGTGTTTGTCTTTTTTCTTGCGCAGCACAAGATCAGTTACAGACAGCCCAAAAATACTACATAATACAACATACATAGTGTATACAGTAAGTAAGCTATCTGTTACTGTATACTACTGCTATAGCTTCAGAAAAAGAGAAACTGTGAGAACTTTAACAAAGGATCATTTCAATATGATATAAATTAGATATGACATAAAAAAAATAATATAACTGTACTGCATCAAAGAGACTATCTTGAATGACACAATGGATTGTTACAATTTTTTAACCAAGTCTTGCTGTGAATATATTGTGGAACGGTGAACAATAGAATAAATGCCATACACAAGAGGAATATATATATATATCATAATCTCATTCATATAGGTGGAAAACTTATGCAAAAATGGTGTTGTTTTTTAAATAGGTACAGTAGAATCCCTTTATAGTACTCCATAGTACTCCAATGAACCTGGCCAAGTAGTTCACTATTTCAGAAGTTTACTATATCAGGGTTGGTCATACATTGTATATTCATACAGGTGAATAGTCAGAACCTGGGGACTGATTTTACTATAGCCAGAGATTTACTATAGGAGAGTTTACTTTAACGAGATTCTACTGTATCTATCTTTTAGCTGGAATCATTTGAAAAGGGGCAGGGATGATGCGAGAATAAACCTTTTTGATTAGTTGCCCATTTCTATTTAAATAGCTCCACAGCTTTTAACTACTGTAATTACTGCATGAGTAAGCACTGTATCTGTAATGCACTGATATTACAGTAAATCTCCTAGTCTGCCTTTAGAGTGTGTGGACTGATTTCTTCTCTCTCTCACTTTGCTAGTAGCTATGAATGAAAGTGGTCATAAAGTGTATTTTTGTAAAAAAGAATATCTTGGAATAGTCTGGTTATGAAAAAATATCCAATTAAGGGCTCGTTCACACTAGAGCAGCTTTTTCTTTTTTTTTTTAAAGAGAACACGAGGTGTGTTTAAAGAATGTTATCGGCATACAGAGGCTGGATCTGCCTATACAGCCCAGCCTCTGTTGCTATCCCAAACCCCACTAAGGTCCCCCTGCACTCTGCAATCCCTCATAAATCACAGCAGTGCTGTGAGGCTGTGTTTACATCTGTAGTGTCAGTCTCAGCTGCTCCCCCGCCTCCTGCATAGCTCCGGTCCCTGCCCCCCTCCCTTCCCTCCAATCAGCAGGGAGGGAAGGGATGCAGGTGGGGACTGGAGTTCTGCAGGAGGCGGGGAGAGCAGCAGACTGACACTATAGAGATAAACAGAGCCAGCTCTGACAAGCTGTTTGTCAGCAGCGTGGCTGTGATTTATGAGGGATTGCAGAGTGCAGGGGGACCTTAGTGGGGTTTGGGATAGCAACAGAGGCTGGGCTGTATAGGCAGATCCAGCCTCTGTATGCAGATAATATTCTTCAAACCCACCTCGGGTTCTCTTTAAGCGTTGTTGTGTTTTAAAAATCTTTCCTATGTGCTACTAGTTCAGATTGGGGCATTCTGTTCACATTCCGATCTGAAAAACGCTGCATGGACCATTTTTGGGGTGATTTTGTGATAATGGGAGGTATAGGAAAAGCGCAAAATGCTCACAAAATCGCTTTGTGCAGCAACTGCGTTCACGGTTTTAAGAATAAATATTGTATTTATTCTTTTCCGGGTCAAAGAGTTCACTTCCTGACTTGCGTCAGGGATTGAATTCAAAAAAAGCTCTGGAAAAGCGCTTAGAAAAGCACTTTTAACAAAAACGCTCCGCCCACCAAAGCACCAGGAATCGCGAAGAAAAATTGCGTCAAAAAAAGCCCAACGCGAACGCTAACGCGATCGGAACGCAATGTGCACAAGGCCTAAGAGGACGTTTTTGAGCACAATAGCAAACCATATGTGATTTATTCAAGATTCTTGTAACTAAAGCACAAATAATTACAATGCTTATTTTATTCACACATATCTTTAAACGTGACCTTTAAAAAATGTGTAAAATAATTGTTAGACAGTATCCTGAGCATCAGTATGTATTGTTAAAATTTTTAAACCAATCCTTCCTGGTGATATGCAAAGGTCAATAGTAAAATAAGTGGTTTGCACCACAGGAAAGCTGTAATACTCATATATTAGCAGCAATACATTACACAAAATAACATTTCACAATGTGGAAGTGTTATCTCATGAATATAGTCTTTATAATATAAAAAAGCATACCCTGAAATTATGGGAAGAGAAGTTCCATTTACTTCTCAAGATGTGACTATAATTTGATTAGTAATTATGTTAGCTGCCATGACCTTAAATAATATTTAAAGTGGTTATTGTTCTGGACCTTCCTTTTCACCCTATTCTCCTTGGTGTACCAATCACTTCTTTTTTCCTACCTACTTCTTATCACTGTCACTTTTCTTCACCCTTCTTATTTGCACTCATGGGTACACCTGATTCACACCCGCTTTTCTCCCTTGGTTTCCCCCAGTTGCCTGCTCGATCTCAGATTTTACATACAGGTTAGGCTAATAAGCCACTGCATGAGAGAATGCCTCCACGCAGTATAGGATTTGCTGACAGTGGCTGTTTAGCCCCGGTCCCAGCGTTTCCATTACGTGACCTATTTGGTCAGGTTTCTCATGGCCTGGCTAGTTTCCCCGACCCCTAGTGTTCTCTTGGGGCGGGGTTTATTCAGATCGCCATGACAACCTCTTAACGCTGACAAACACTCGGCATCAACTTTGTTTACAGCTGCGGGAGGCGGACGCGTGGTTTGAGGTCACATGGCTGCAGCGTCATCATTGACGTGCGCCTGTGACCTCTTCTGGATAGCCACGCCCGCTTCTGCCTTTCTTTTTGATGCAGGCTCTCGAGCCAACCATATGGGGTGGGCGGGCTTAAGTAGCGGACTGGACGTGCGTGTTTTGACGCGCACTTAACCCCACTTTCGTTCTAGACACTTTGTGAACTCCACCTCAGATGAAGCTTGGCATTTAGCCCTGTGAAACGGTCGTAAGGCCGTGCACCAATTGGCGCCCACACCTACCACCTCCCCACACCCAGGTACAGCAGCTATAGCATCTTTGTGACTATCCATTTTTTTGATGACACATCCTGATGTACACCAGTTTTTAACTGTTTGCTATGTCATTTATCGCATCATGCTGCACAATGTATTGCTTCTATTTTGCTGCTATTAAACTATAGAGCCAGACTCTTCACGTCTCTCCCAGATGTTTTGCATGGACTTTGCTTTTTAGTCTTGAGCACATAGTTTAGCTGGGTGTCTGTTCATCATTGCCTGACCAATTCAGCATTACAAAAAATTGCGTCAAAAACCGCCCAACGCGAACGCCAACGCGATCGGAACGCAATTTGCACAAGGCCTAAGAGGACGTTTTTGAGTACAATAGCAAACCATATGTGATTTCTTCAAGATTCTTGTAGCTTAACCACACACAATTACAACGCTTATTTTATTAACATATATCTTTAAACGTGACCTTTAAAAAATGTATAAAATAATTGTTATTTGTTAGACACTATCCTGAGCATCAGTATGTATTGTTAACATTTTTAAACCAATCCTTCCTGGTGATATGCAAAGGTCAATAGTAAAATAAGTGGTTTACACCACAGGAAAGCTGTAATACTCATATATTAGCAGCAATACATTACACAAAATAACATTTCACAATGTGGAAGTGTTATCATATGAATATAGTCTTTATAATATTAAAAAGCATACCCTGAAATTATGGGAAGAGAAGTTCCATTTACTTCTCAAGATGTGATTATACCGTATATACTCGCATACAAGCCGAATTTTTGACCCCAAAAAAGTGGCCCAAAAGTGGGGGTCTCAGCTTGTATGCGAGTCATGTGCTTTTGCTATGTGTGGACTGCAAAGCCGATCTGATCCCGGTGGTTGTATTGAGGTTTGCGGGCATCCGCAGCCTGTGCAGCAGGGGCAGAGTGAAGCCTGTAGCAATCAGTGTAGTTTAGTATAGTGTAATAGTGTAATTAGTGTATGTGTAATTAGCGTAGTGTAATTAGCATAGTGTAATTAATGTATGTAGTGCAGTTACAAGACTCCGATCTCCGGCTCCAATCCGACCCGGCCCTGATTTCCATGCACCAGATCCAACCCCCGGAGTTCCGGCTCCTCTCATTGCCTTGATCCTCGCTGGCTCCTCTCATTGGCTCCAAACCTTGCTGGCTTCTTACAACGTTTCCGCTCCTGGGTCCCGGCTCTACTGGCCTCCATGCACTGTCCCCTGGCTTCCAGCTTCCTCGTGTCAGCCCGGCCCTCCCTGCCTCCCAGTTCTGGTACTGGCCCTTTCTCTGGCTCCCGCTGATGGCACTCACTGCGTCCTGCGATCTAGCGGCCAGCTAAGCTTGATCTCTAGGCCTGCCGCTTCCCCAGTGCCATGTGCATCTCGGCTGCTTTGCGGTCTTTGCCAGGTAGGCCACACCGCAGACTACGGCTTGCAACTCCACTCCCTGTAACACTCTGGAGGATCTGGATACAATCTTCCGTTATACAGCAGGAACTCTGTGGGCTCTGCCCCCGAAGTACTTGAAAATATGGTGAGGCATTTCTTCCTTTCATTAATGCACCCTGCAGCCTGACTTATATAATATATATAACACTGTACTGGTGTGTATATATATATTAGCACAGCTTGACCTTTCTGTGTCCATTGTCCCCCCCCCCCCCCATGTTAATTTTTATTTTTTATTACAAATATTTATGTTAGTTTTTTTCTTATTAAATCTACCTACTTTTTTTAATTATTTTTATTTCCCTAACTCCCTCCCCCAGCCAGCCAATAGCGGAAATCGGCTGTCATAGGCTTCTGCCTATGAGAGCCGATCGCTCTCTTGTGTCCTAAGAACTCAGTTCACAGTTGTCCTATGGGAACCCAATAATGTTGTGAACTGAACAAAGAAGATTATCTGCATCTGGGTCCATATGCAATTCACTATTTCTCCTGAGTTTTCTTAGGAGATGATTTTTCATCTTCGATTTAAAACAACTTTTTAGCACTCTGCAATGGAAAAAGTACCAAAAAGTAGCTAAAAAATACTATCAAAATTATTTTAAGTATCTTTTTGCTTGCTGGTGGTTTAAAAGTAATTTTCTTCACAATTTGTGAAAATATCACCTAGGTGAAAAAGTAATTGCATATGGCCCCTGTTGTGCTGTGAAAGTCTTGACTGTTTCTTTCAGTTGTTTAACCACTTCCTCACCTTCCTTCCTTTCACATATTACGCTCCTCCCATTCATTTGCCAATAATTTTATCGCTACTTATCACACCAAAATGATTTTCAACACAAATTAGGCTTTCTTTGGGTGGTAGTTTTTACTAACAATTATCTTATATGCATTTTAAAGGAGGAGAAGAAGTAGAATATGCAGAAAGAAAAAAAAGAACAAAATCACTACTACTCATTTTTCAGCCATTATAATTTAAAATGACATGCTACGGTAGATAAAACCCACACGTTTTATTTTCCCATTTGTCCCAGTTATTCCAACATTTAAATTATGTTCCTAGTACAATGTATGCTGACAATATTTAATTTGGAAATACAGGTGTATTTTTTCTATTTCCGTTTCTTTATTTTGCAAAAAATATAGTGATATACCCTTATGACATATATATTAAAAAAGCTGAGTACCTAAGGTAACTATTTATGTTTTTTTAACTGCTTCCCGACCGCCATATAGACAAATGGCGGCCGGGAAGCTGACGCCGCAAGGACCGCCGTATAGACAAAATGCGGCGGTCCTTGTATGGGCGTGGGCGGAGCGATCGCGTCATCAGTGACGCGATCCTCCGCCGGGAGTCGGAAGCCCGGCATTTTGCCTCTGCTCGCCGGCCACTTAGCAGCGCCGGCGAGCGGAGGGATCTCGGGGATCCGCCAATCAGAATGTATAAGGCACTTTGTTAAGTAAACAAAGTGCCTTATACGTGCTTCCTCCTCGCCTCGTGGTCTCATTGTTGCAGAGACCACCAGCGAGGAGGAAGCACATTGTGAGTATATACAACACAGCTGTTTTTTGCCCTCAGCCTCTCTGATCACCCACCCCAGGCCTCATACCCCCCCTGATCACCCCAGCAGACCCCTGCCTAGCACCCTTGCACCCCTACAAACCCCCCCCCCACCTGCCACTAACTAGCGACGCTGCCCCTTAGTTTAGGTCCCTAACTGCCACCTAGTCACCCCTGATCCCCCCCCCTACCTTTAGATCACCCCCACACCCCATCCCAGACTACCCCCCTGTATACTGTATACATCTGTATACAGCTACCTTACCCCCTGATCCCCCTCTGATCCCCCTCTGATCACCTGCCTATCACCTGTCCATCACCCCTCGGCACCCCCACCCATCAGAGCAGACACTAACTGCCCCGCGGGGGTAACCGATCACCTGCCCAGGCCCTCGATTGCCCTCATACCCCCCTTCTGATTACATCCCCTGCTCTTTGTTTACATCTGTCCTCCCCAGCAATCACTAACTGATCTGCGATCAGTAACCCCCTGTGTCTGCCTCTCATCAGATCAGGACTCAGTCTGCCCCGTGCAGGCTCCTGATCAACCCCCCACCCCCTCAAATCGCCCTCAGACCCCCCCCCCCTAATCACCGTCCAAGTGCATTGTTTTTGACTGTGCTGCGCTTGTATTCGATTGTGCTGCGCTTGTATTTGATTGGGCTGCGATTGTATTTGATTGTCCCGTGATCTGCTTCGATTGTCCCGTGATTGTTTGATTGCCTGAGACCCCACTTCCCACCACACCCAACCCCATCCTCCCCCCCCCCACCACACCCAACCCCACCCTCCCCCCACCACCTCCAACCACCACCTTCCGAGTGCATCAGATTTGCTTGTGCTGTGATTGGAGTCGATTGTGCCATAATTGTATTTGATTGTCCCGTGATCTGCTTCGATTGTCCCGTGATTGTTTGATTGCCTGAGACCCCACTTCCCACCACACCCAACCCCCCCCTCCCCCCCCCCCCACCACACCCAACCCCCCCCTCCCCCCACCACCTCCAACCACCACCTTCCGAGTGCATCAGATTTGCTTGTGCTGTGATTGGAGTCGATTGTGCTGTAATTGTATTTGATTGTCCCGTGATCGGCTTCGATTGCCCCGTGATTGTTTGATTGCCTGAGACCCCACTTCCCGCCACACCCAATCCCATCCTCCCCCCATCACCTTCCGAGTGCATCAGATTTGATTGGGCTGTGATTGGAGTCGATTGTGCTGTAATTGTATTTGATTGTCCTCTGAGACCCCACTTCCCACCAACCCCAATACCTCTCAAATACTCCCTTTTTGCTAGGTAGGTGCTCTTTTTTCTGGGTAGTCTCGGAGGAAAACCCCATAAATTTAGCAATCCAAAATGGCAAGAAGGGGGCTTTCCAATGACGAGGTATACAGGTACATGGACCAGTCGGATGAGTTCTTTTGGGAAGAATCATCCGTCGAATCTTCCGGGTCCGAATTTGAACCTGTAGAAAGCAGTGGTTCCCTGACCGATAGTGATGACGAGGCTATGGTCCCGGCTAGAGCCAGGCGTACCAGACCCCAAGTCGTTAGACCGCAGGTGGCGCAGGATCCACCTCAAGGGAAGCAGGGTGGTGCTAGCGCTGTTGATAGTTTTCTTGGTGAGGCAGGCACCAGCAGCGCAGCATCTCCTGGACTTAGTGCCAGTGCTTCCGTAGACCCTGGCGAAGTGGTGAGCGTCAGCATGGAAGTGGAAACTGGTACGGTGGCAAGTGCAGTAGTACCCCCGTCGCAGCCACCAAGAAGAAGACGGGCCCGTAATACCCATAGACTCCCAGAGGTGCTGGCACAACCAGATTGGCAATCCCCTGATTCCGCCGCACCCGTAGTGCCCCCTTTCACCGCCCAGTCTGGAGTCCAGGTGGCGACAGCTCATCTAGGAACGGCCCTAGACTTTTTGCAGCTGTTCATCACCCAGGTTCTCCTGGACTTAATTGTGGTTGAGACCAATCGTAAAGCCACACAATTCATCACCGAGCACCCGGAGAGCATGTATGCCCAGCCTTTCGGGTGGAAACCAGTCCAAGTTTCCGACATTAAAATCTTTTTGGCCCTTATCCTTCACTTGGGACTAATGAAACAAAATGTATTGCGGTCGTATTGGTCTACGAACCCAGTACATCATGTTCCCTTGTACCCTGCTGCCATGTCCAGGACACGATTTGAGTCCATCCTGCGCTTCCTGCACTTCAACGACGACGAAACCTGTCTTGAAAGGGGAGACCCTGCTTATGACCGGCTCCACAAAATTCGGCCCCTCATAGACCACCTGTCCTCAACATTTGCAGATGCTTATATCCCTGAACAGAACATCTGCGTAGACGAGTCCCTCTTACGCTTTACCGGGCGCCTTGGCATCAAACAGTACATCCCAAGCAAGCGCGCCCGGTATGGGGTGAAACTGTATAAGCTCTGTGAAAGGGCCACAGGCTATACATGTCGTTTTAGGGTCTATGAGGGAAAAGACTCAAAATTGGAGCCGGTCGGATGCCCTGACTACCTGGGGAGCAGTGGAAAGGTTGTGTGGGACTTGGTGTCACCCTTGTTCCGGAAGGGGTACCATCTTTTTGTGGACAATTATTACACAAGTGTGGCCCTCTTTCAGCACTTAAAGTTAGAAGGAATCCGATGCTGTGGCACTGCGCGACCTAGTCGCCAGGGCTTCCCCCAACGGCTCATTACCACCAGACTTCAACGGGGGCAGAGGGCCGCCTTGCGTACTGAAGACCTGCTCGCGGTGAAATGGAAGGACAAGAGGGACGTTTACTTTCTGTCCACCATTCACACAGACACGACAGTCCAAATTCAACGGGCAACTAAGGTCATTGAAAAGCCACTTGTCGTCCACGAATATAATGTCAACATGGGAGGGGTGGACTTCAATGACCAGAGGTTAGCGCCCTATTTAGTTACCCGGAAAACAAGACGCTGGTATAAGAAAGTGTCTTTTTATCTGATTCAATTGGCAGTTTACAACAGCTTTGTTCTCTACAGTAAGGCTGGGAGAACTGGATCTTTCCTCCAATTTCAGGAACAGATCATTCTGGACATCCTGTATCCAGGAGGTGCCAGGCCCCCCCCCCCAGATGCAACTAGCCGACTGCATGGTAGGCATTACGCCTATCAGATTCCGTGTGCCCCAGGTCAACGCATCCGAAGAAAACGTTGTCGTGTCTGCAGCAGGACTGGAAGAAGGAATGACACCAGTTTTTATTGTCCCCGCTGTCCTGACCAGCCTGGCCTATGCATAGGGGAGTGCTTTGAGAGGTACCACGAGCAGGTACACTATTAGAACCTAGGGAACTCCAGACACAGGAGTAGGCACACACTCACTGGTCTTTCGCACAATGTCCCAGGTGGAGGAGAGGTGAGCTTGAAAACCAAAAAAACGGGTAAGCATAAAAGTGGGAAGAAGGATAGGTTTCCATGCTTGATATTGCTGATCTGTCCTGGGTTGGCGATATAAGACGGCATGTTTGAATTTCCCTTGAGTGTGGACACCCCCGGTTTATATGTGATTTGGGCCTATGATGATGCTTTAATGCCACACAGAGTCATCTCTATTGGCAGGCATATTGCTGTATCCTACAGGCATAATGCTGTATACTAAAGTTCTGAGGCCCAGTCACATAAGTTGGTGGCTCACCCTGAGTGCAGGGTGGCACGGGGTGTCTCTCTCCTGAGGTTATCACTGCCATTGATGTGGAGCAAGGTATGTTTGCCGTTCATTTTTCCTTTCAGCCCAGAGTGCATTACTTGTATACCCAATATAAGGAGTATAGCAGAAACTCCTAATACTGGCCATACATGTAATGATTGCAGAGACCCTAAAATGCCAGGACAGACTCCACAAATGACCCCATTTTGGAAAGAGGACACCCTAAAGTATTATGTGAGGTGCACGGTGAGTTCATAAAAGATTTTAGTTTTTGTCACAAGTTAGCAGAATTTTTTTTTTATTTTTTTTTTTAACAAAGTGTCATTTTCCGTTTACTTGTGACAAAAAATAAAATTTTCAATGACCTCACCATTACCCTCATGGGATACCTTGTTGTGTATTCTTTCCAAAATGGGGTCATTTGTGGGGTTTGTTAACTGTCCTGGCAAGTGGGCGGGGTGCTAAATTGTGAGCACCCCTGTAAAGCCTAAAGGTACTCATTGGACTCTGGGCCCCTTAGAGCAGTTGGGGTGCAAAAAAGTGCCACACATGTGGTATCGCCGTACTCGGGAGAAGTAGTACAATGTGTTTTGGGGTGTATTTTTACACATACCCATGCTGGGTGGGAGAAATACCTCTGTAAATGACAATCTTTTGATTTTTTTACACACAATTGTCCATTTACAGAGTTATTTCTCCCACCCAGCATGGGTAAGTGTAAAAATACACCCCAAAACACATTGTACTACTTCTCCCGAGTACGGCGATACCACATGTGTGGCACTTTTTTGCACCCTAACTGCGCTAAAGGGCCCAAAGTCCAATGAGCACCTTTAGGATTTCACAGGTCATTTTGCGGAATTTGATTTCCAGACTCCTCCTCACGGCTTAGGGCCCCTAAAATGCCAGGGCAGTATAGGAACCCCACAAATGACCCCATTTTAGAAAGAAGACACCCCAAGGTATTCCGTTAGGAGTATGGTGAGTTCATAGAAGATTTTATTTTTTGTCAAAAGTTAGCGGAAAATTGATTTTTATTGTTTTTTTCCACAAAGTGTCATTTTCCACTAACTTTTGACAAAAAATAAAATCTTCTATGAACTCACCATACTCCTAACGGAATACCTTGGGGTGTCTTCTTTCTAAAATAGGGTCATTTGTGGGGTTCCTATACTGCCCTGGCATTTTAGGGGCCCTAAACCGTGAGGAGTAGTCTGGAAATCAAATTCCGCAAAATGACCTGTGAAAGCCTAAAGGTGCTCATTGGACTTTGGGCCCTTTAGCGCAGTTAGGGTGCAAAAAAGTGCCACACGTGGTATCACCGTACTCGGGAGAAGTAGTACAATGTGTTTTGGGGTGAATTTTTACACATACCCATGCAGGGTGGGAGAAATATCTCTGTAAATGGACAATTGTGTGTAAAAAAAATCAAAAGATTGTCATTTACAGAGGTATTTCTCCCACCCAGCATGGGTATGTGTAAAAATACACCCCAAAACACATTGTACTACTTCTCCCGAGTACGGCGATACCACATGTGTGGCACTTTTTTGCACCCTAACTGCGCTAAAGGGCCCAAAGTCCAATTAGCACCTTTAGGCTTTCACAGGTCATTTTGCGGAATTTGATTTCCAGACTACTCCTCACGGTTTAGGGCCCCTAAAATGCCAGGGCAGTATAGGAACCCCACAAATGACCCCATTTTAGACAGAAGACACCCCAAGGTATTCCGTTAGTAGCATAGCGAGTTCATAGAAGATTTTATTTTTTGTCAAAAGTTAGTGGAAAATGACACTTTGTGAAAAAAACAATAAAAATCAATTTTCCGCTAACTTTTGACAAAAAATAAAATCTTCTATGAACTCGCTATGCTACTAACGGAATACCTTGGGGTGTCTTCTTTCTAAAATGGGGTCATTTGTGGGGTTCCTATACTGCCCTGGCATTTTAGGGGCCCTAAACCGTGAGGAGTAGTCTGGAAATCAAATTCCGCAAAATGACCTGTGAAATCCTAAAGGTACTCATTGGACTTTGGGCCCCTTAGCGTACTTGGGGTGTAAAAAAGTGCCACACATGTGGTACCGCCGTACTCGGGAGAAGTAGTATAATGTGTTTTGGGGTGTATTTTTACACATACCCATGCTGGGTGGGAGAAATAACTCTGTAAATGGACAATTGTGTGTAAAAAAAATGTCATTTACAGAGATATTTCTCCCACCCAGCATGGGTATGTGTAAAAATACACCCCAAAACACATTATACTACTTCTCCTGAGTACGGCAATACCACATGTGTGGCACTTTTTTGCAGCCTAACTGTGGTAAGGGGTCCAAAGTCCAATGAGCACCTTTAGGCTTTACAGGGGTGCTTACAATTTAGCACCCCCCAAAATGTCAGGACAGTAAACACACCCCACAAATGACCCCATTTTGGAAAGTAGACCCTTCAAGGTATTCAGAGAGGGGCATGGTGAGTCCGTGGCAGATTTCATTTTTTTTTGTCGCAAGTTAGAAGAAATGGAAACTTTTTTTTTTTTTTTTTTTTCTCACAAAGTGTCATTTTCCGCTTACTTGTGACAAAAAATAATATCTTCTATGAACTCACTATGCCTCTCAGTGAATACTTTGGGATGTCTTCTTTCCAAAATGGGGTCATTTGGGGGGCATTTATACTATCCTGGAATTCTAGCCCCTCATGAAACATGACAGGGGGTCAGAAAAGTCATAGATGCTTGAAAATGGGAAAATTCACTTTTTGCACCATAGTTTGTAAACGCTATAACTTTTACCCAAACCAATAAATATACGCTGAATGGGTTTTCTTTTTTATCAAAAACATGTTTGTCCACATTTTTCGCGCTGCATGTATACAGAAATTTTACTTTATTTGAAAACTGTCAGCACAGAAAGTTAAAAAAAAATCATTTTTTTGCCAAAATTCATGTCTTTTTTGCTGAATATAATAAAAAGTAAAAATCGCAGGAGCAATCAAATAGCACCAAAAGAAAGCTTTATTAGTGAGAAGAAAAGGAGCCAAATTTCATTTAGGTGGTAGGTTGTATGAGCGAGCAATAAACCGTGAAAGCTGCAGTGGTCTGAATGGAAAAAAAGTGGCCGGTCCTTAAGGGGTAGAAAGCCCTAGGTCCTCAAGTGGTTAATGCAGTCACCTGTTTTTCAAATAAATGTTTTATTTTGGTAACCATGACAGAGGGGGAAACAAGGGGTTAAAATTAATGTGGAATTTTTATTTTTTTTAAATGTAACATATGCAGGTGTTTTTATTATATGTCCCCACACTATCCTGTGTACTGAACAGTACACAGTAAGTAGTATAAAACTGTGTGTGTGTTTAACTTTCATTTTGTGACTGTCCACTGGACTCTCAATAATGTTGGATGACCATTCAAGGGAATGTTCCCATTCACCAATCAGTACTCTGCTGTGGATGGGTGGTTGTCACGAGTGCGTACACTGGTCGCCCCTGGTGATGAAATTAAATGCACAGGGGTGTACACGATACAGCAGTGCTGTATTGGTTAATGTGATTTTGGGCAAACAGTAGGTTTGCTCCCAGCAGAGACGACCCTCAGATTTAAATTCTAATTAGTTGCCCATGTAGTGACAAAGTTTTTCTTCAATGTTTTGTTACTCTTTTTTTCTGTAAATGTTGTAAATAGCCCCTGTGACTGCCCCCCACCCTGCATTGACTGATACACCCAATGACTGAGATCCCCACAAACTGCAACATGGCAGACTGATATATTTATCAAAATAGAGACATTATAAGTTTAGCTAGACCGCCAGACTTGTAAAATATATTAACGTGACATGAGTGTATTCTAAGGTTTAAATGTGAGTGCATTTTAAGGTTTAAATGTTCAACTCTCCATTGATCTAACAGCTAAATCCAAAGGCTGCTACTTTGTACTAGTGTTGGGCGAACAGTGTTCGCCACTGTTCGGGTTCTGCAGAACATCACCCTGTTCGGGTGATGTTCGAGTTCGGCCGAACACCTGATGGTGTTCGGCCAAACCATTCGGCCACATGGCCGAACTAAGAGCGCATGGCCGAACGTTCCCCGAACGTTCGGCTAGCGCTGTGATTGGCCGAACGGGTCACGTGGTTCGGACCCGAACGCGGTCTGATTGGCCGAACTGTCACGTGGTTCGGGTAAATAAATACCCGAACCACGTCATATCTCCGCCATTTGTCTGTGGGTTTAGCTTTGGGTAGGCAGGCAGGGTAGTTCGCGCTCCAGCCACAATAGCCAGGGTCCCCCCAGTCATTGTGTCGCTGCTGGGAATAGTAGTACACCGCTCGCTCAGCCACACTATATAGCATTGTGTTTACTGCCACTCTGTGTACCTCGCTCAGCCACACTATATAGCATTCTGTTTACTGCCACTCTGTGTCTGCTGGGAATAGTAGTACACCGCTCGCTCAGCCACACTATATAGCATTGTGTTTACTGCCACTCTGTGTACCTTGCTCAGCCACACTATATAGCATTGTGTTTACTGCCACTCTGTGTCTGCTGGGAACAGTAGTACACCGCTCGCTCAGCCACACTATATAGCATTCTGTTTACTGCCACTCTGTGTACCTCGCTCAGCCACACTATATAGCATTCTGTTTACTGCCACTCTGTGTACCTCGCTCAGCCACACTATATAGCATTGTGTTTACTGCCACTCTGTGTCTGCTAGGAATAGTAGTACACCGCTCGCTCAGCCACACTATATAACATTCTGTTTACTGCCACTCTGTGTACCTCGCTCAGCCACACTATATAGCATTGTGTTTACTGCCACTTTGTGTCTGCTGGGAATAGTAGTACACCGCTCGCTCAGCCACACTATATAGCATTGTGTTTACTGCCACTCTGTGTACCTCGCTCAGCCACACTATATAGCATTCTGTTTACTGCCACTCTGTGTCTGCTGGGAACAGTACTACACCGCTCGCTCAGCCACACTATATAGCATTCTGTTTACTGCCACTCTGTGTCTGCTGGGAACAGTACTACACCGCTCGCTCAGCCACACTATATAGCATTGTGTTTAGCCACACTATATAGCATTGTGTTTACTGCCACTCTGTGTCTGCTGGGAACAGTAGTACACCGCTCGCTCAGCCACACTATATAACATTCTGTTTACTGCCACTCTGTGTACCTCGCTCAGCCACACTATATAGCATTGTGTTTACTGCCACTTTGTGTCTGCTGGGAATAGTAGTACACCGCTCGCTCAGCCACACTATATAGCATTGTGTTTACTGCCACTCTGTGTACCTCGCTCAGCCACACTATATAGCATTCTGTTTACTGCCACTCTGTGTCTGCTGGGAACAGTACTACACCGCTCGCTCAGCCACACTATATAGCATTCTGTTTACTGCCACTCTGTGTCTGCTGGGAACAGTACTACACCGCTCGCTCAGCCACACTATATAGCATTGTGTTTAGCCACACTATATAGCATTGTGTTTACTGCCACTCTGTGTCTGCTGGGAACAGTAGTACACCGCTCGCTCAGCCACACTATATAGCATTCTGTTTACTGCCACTCTGTGTACCTCGCTCAGCCACACTATATAGCATTGTGTTTACTGCCACTCTGTGTACCTTGCTCAGCCACACTATATAGAATTGTGTTTACTGCCACTCTGTGTCTGCTGGGAACAGTAGTACACCGCTCGCTCAGCCACACTATATAGAATTGTGTTTACTGCCACTCTGTGTCTGCTGGGAACAGTAGAACACTGCTCGCTCAGCCACACTATATAGCATTGTATTTACTGCCACTCTGTGTACCTTGCTCAGCCACACTATATAGCATTGTGTTTACTGCCACTCTGTGTCTGCTGGGAACTGTACTACACCGCTCGCTCAGCCACACTATATAGCATTGTGTTTACTGCCACTCTGTGTACCTTGCTCAGCCACACTATATAGCATTGTGTTTACTGCCACTCTGTGTCTGCTGGGAACAGTACTACACCGCTCGCTCAGCCACACTATATAGCATTGTGTTTACTGCCACTCTGTGTACCTTGCTCAGCCACACTATATAGCATTGTGTTTACTGCCACTCTGTGTCTGCTGGGAACAGTAGTACACCGCTCGCTCAGCCATACTATATAGCATTGTGTTTACTGCCACTCTGTGTCTGATGGGAACAGTAGTACACAGCCGCTCACTCAGTCACCCCATTACTATATAGCATTGCTGGAATCTGTAGTACTCTGCTCACCCACCCATACCATTGAACTGCCAGTCACTGTGTATATTGCTGGGATCTGTAGTACTTCACTCACCGTCAACCACTATATAGCATTGCGTACTCTGCCAGTCAGTGTGTATATTGCTGGGATCAGTAATACTCCACTCAACGTCAACCACTATATGAGCTCACCATGAGTTCCTCAGAGACCTCCGCTGTGAGCAGCACTCCCAACAACAGCAACAGCCAACGCCCCACGCAAGCTATAACATCCACCCCAGCAGCCAGTGGTCAGCAGCAGCCCTCCCCGGAGGAGAACGTTGTGTCCATCGGTCCGGCGCCAGAGCGATTATTGAGGGCTGCCATTGAGGAGATGATGGGGCCTGATGTGGAGGAGGAGGTCGGGCTCAGGCCAGCATCCCAAGTTAATGTTGAGGACGATGAGGGGTCTGTGTCTGGGGATGTTGGGGTGGCAGAGGTGGTGGGTGGGTCAGACTCGGGAGAAGAGTTGTATGATGAGGATGATGATCGGGACCATCTGTATGTGCCTCAGAGTCCGACCCCGGAAAACATGTTGTATCGTGTGTTTAGGTACTAAAATCTGCGTTCCCACTTCCCAGTACTGCCCGGGTCCACGGATCCATATAATTTTTTGGGCAGCACTATCAAACTGTGGTACTATGAGTGAGTTGCCATGGTCCTTCTGTGCTGTCACACTCACCGTCTGTCTGCAGATGGATTGTTCAACACAGCTACGCCATCTGACATGTAGTCCTTGACCATCTTCTCCAGGCGATTGGTGTTGGAGGACGTGGAACTGCCCGATTGCTGTTCTGTGGGCTGCTGCATGGGTGTCAGAAAATGTTCCCACTCCAAGGACACTGCCAATACCATTCCCTTTTGGGCACTAGCAGCAGCTTGTGTTCTTTGCTGCCCTCCTGGTCCTCCTGGGTTTGCTGAAGTCAGTCTGTCGGCGTACAACTGGCTAGAGAAGGAGGAGGATGTCAATCTCCTCTCTAAAGTCTCCATCCTCAAGGGCCTGCTGGAATTGTTCCATTTTTGACCTGTCTGACACTTTCTTCAATCAGTTTTTTAACATTGTGTTTGTATAAACTGGGTATAAACCCAGTAATTGGTGTTGTCCAGAATAATGAATAATAATGAATAGTGAATAATGCGCGGGCCGCGTTCAATGCAGTCTAGCATGAATTGAGCCATGTGTGCCAGAGAATCCTGCCAGACTCCTCTGTCTTCATGTTCTTGTGAGCGTTGTGATTGTTGTGATGCACCATATTCGTCACCAGCATCACTTTCTTCCTCTTCTGCTGTCCATTCCCGCTAAATTGTGGAAGTCCAACGTGCACCGCTCTGTCCCTCGGCAGTGGGGGCATCCAATTCCTGCTCCAACTCCAGCTGTTCCTCGTCCTGTTCTTTGTCATAGCTGGGACCAGCGTTTCCTGAGGCAGGTTGCCTGATGTTGGTATCATCACGCTGATCTTTTTCATCTTCAGATTCCCCCTCTTGCATCATGCCAGCGGTTTCTATCTTCAACATTGAATTCTTCAGTAAACACAGCAGTGGTATTGTAATGCTGACTGTAGAGTTGTCACTGCTCAGTCACAAGCAACGTGGATTGCTCAAAATTTTGGAGGACTTGGCAGAGATCCAACATGGTGGCCCAATCAGATCCACAGAAGCTTGGTAGCTAGCTGCTGGAATGCGCCTCGGCACTGCGCAAAAGCGTGCTAGCATGTGCAGCGTAGAATTCCAGCGCGTAGGGAGGGACATCACCCAGCGAGTGATGGTGCGCTAGATTGAAGCGCTCCTGCATCTCTTGGTGAGTCCTTCAGAAGCGGTACTGGACTTTAAAAAATGTTTTTTTTTTTTCCTTCAACAGAAGATCTGCCACGTTGGAGTGAGGAGGACGCCGCCGACCCCGACACCAAGCTGAACCCCGGCGAACTGCAAGCAGAGGATCTTCAGGAACCCTCAAGGCTTTGAGCAAGCTGAGGAGGATCAGCAGTCCCGACGAGACCTCTCCTCATATGTGACTGTGTGCAGTGGAGTAGAGCTCCCCAGAACAACCTCTCACTTGTCACTTTGTCACTGGTCACTTTGTCATTTTGTCACTTGTCACTTTGTCATTTTGTCACTTTGTCAGTCACTTTGTCACTTTGTCACTGGTCACTTTGTCACTTTTCACTTTGTCACTTGTCACTTAGTCACTTGTCACGATGATCTCGGTACACCTCCTGCGATTCAAATTCCTGCACATATTGCTCTGGGATTTGGGTGTGATGAATGATGCATCTAACTGGCCACCGGAGGCAATTAAGTCCTTCAAAACATTGAAAGCAGCTTTCTGTTCCGCCCCCATTTTGCGTCATGTTGAGTTGTTGACGTCATGTTCATCCTCGGCCTCGCCTTGCATTTCAGTGCGAGGTGCATTTTCCACAGAAAAAGGTTGTGAATCCGGGCACAACATTTGTGGCT
The DNA here is from genome assembly GCF_040937935.1 of Hyperolius riggenbachi. Taxonomy (NCBI): domain Eukaryota; kingdom Metazoa; phylum Chordata; class Amphibia; order Anura; family Hyperoliidae; genus Hyperolius; species Hyperolius riggenbachi. Next base: position 91,836,446 of record NC_090656.1, read on the forward strand.
GTTCCATTGACCTTTCACAGGTAGAAGATTGTGGGTGTAACGAGCAGTGCACACAGATTTGCACTGAATGCAGAATGTCACTTAATGTGGAAATACTGAAGACCAAAACCAGGGTAAATGTGAAATAAAGTAATGATTTATTTACAAGGGCAGGATATATACACAAGTGATGCTGCAATTGGTGCATGAACATAAATACAAATGAACTGTACAACTAGCAATATGATTGCAGGTAATTGTCTTGCGATCAGACATACACAAACCAATAATAATATATACAGTGTGCACACAGTGAACCCCGAACCCTGTCTAACTAAGCTAACTAACTAATATATACACAGGATTATATACAATCAAGCGCAGGACATATGCAGCAGGCAATAGGTTAGTCAACAAGCCGAGATCAGATACCAGGACATCAAGCAATACAATCAGTGAGCAGAAGAATAGTCAGACAAAGCCAATATCATACACCAGGGAGTCAAACAATCAGGTAACAGGCAGACAGGTTACAGGTAACAGGAATCAGGTAACAGGAATCAGGAGACAGGAGCAATGACCAGAACACAGGCTCTAGGGCTATCCACATCAATGAACTAGCAACAGTGTTCTGTTGTAGCTGGACTTATATACTCTGCAGGATGGTCATGTGACCTCTTCCAAGGCTGCAGAGACACAGTTCTTAAATACAGAGACCTCTGCTGGTGGGCAGAGGGAACTTCAGGAGGAATGTAAAATGTTCTTGAAATGAGGGGACATCTGCTGGTGAACAGAGGAAGTCCATACAGTTCACAAACATCACCAGCAGGAACAGATCGTGATAGTACCCCCCCCTTGAGGAGTGGCCTCAGGACGCTCCACCAGACTACCAATTCACATCCACCTGGGTCCCAAGAAACATTGGGCGAAAAGGCAGACAGCAGACTGGAGACCGTCAGGCAACAAGGCAAGATGCACAGCAGGCTGAAGAACATCAGGAAGGACCAGGAATCAGATGTCATCAGGAACGGCAGCAGGCAGAACCAGGAACCAGATATCAGGAAAGGCAGCAGGCAGAACCAGGAAGCAGATGTCATCAAGCAGGGCAGCAGGCAGAACCAGGAACTGGATGTCATCAGGAAAGGCAGCAAGTAGAACCAGGAACCAGATGTCATCAGAAACGGAAGCAGGCAGGACCAGGAACCAGATATCAGGAAAGGCAGCAGGCAGAACCAGGAAGCAGATGTCATCAAGCAGGGCAGTGGACTAGACACCAGCAGGAAGGACAGCATGTAAACAAGTCTCCAGCCAAACAGTTCAATAGTATACCTCCACCAGGACAACCGATTTGGCTTTAGCAGAGGTCTGCAAAACTGGGCTTTGTTGTCAGAAGTCTGTAGGAGCTGAGGAACAACAAAAGTCTGAGGGTGGGCATCAACAAAAGTCTTTAGAGGGTGGGCATCAAACAAGGTAGCAACAGGCTGGCTAGCTTCAGGCAGGGTGGCAACAGGCTGGAAAGCTTCAGGCAGGGTGGCAACAGGCTGGCTGGCTTCAGGCAGGGTGGCTACAGGCTGGCTGGCTTCAGGCAGGGTGGCAACAGGCTGGAAAGCTTCAGGCAGGGTGGCAACAGGCTGGAAAGCTTCAGGCAGGGTGGCAACAGGCTGGAAAGCTTCAGGCAGGGTGGCAACAGGCTGGAAAGCTTCAGGCAGGGTGGCAACAGGCTGGCTGGCTTCAGGGGTCTGGACCATTAGCTGAGCGCTTGGCTGGGCCGTTGGCTGAGCACCTTGCTGGGCCGTTGGCTGAGCACCTGGCTGGACCGTTGGTAGACACCCCAATACAGTCTGTGCAAGCTGAAACATATCCTGTGCGGGCTGGAGCAAAACCTGTGCGGGCTGAAGCAAAGTCTGTGCGGGCTGAAGCAAAGTCTGTGCGGGCTGAAGCAAAGTCTGTGCGGGCTGAAGCAAAGTCTGTGCGGGCTGACGCAAAGTCTGTGCGGGCTGACGCAAAGTCTGTGCGGGCTGACGCAAAACTTCCGCTGTACCTGTTGGCAGAGATGCAGCTGGACGGGCTGGCAAACTTACTGTTGGACTGGTTGGCAAAGATGCAGCTGCACAAGATGGTAAAGATGTAGCTGGGCAGGATAGCAAACTTTCTGCTGGACCTGGTGACAGAGATGCAGCTGGACTGGTTGGTAAAGATGCACCTGGACAGGCTGGTAAACTGGTTGGCAGTGGCTGGAGCAAAGTGCTGTCCCTTGCAGACTTGGCAGGAGCTGTAGGCTGTGTAGACATGTCAGAAATTGTATTTTGCAAAGATCTGGCAGGAAGAGATGAAGTTAACCACTGCTGTACCGAAAGTAAGAAGACTGTGAGCTGAATACAGGTTTCTGCAAGCTGGATGCAAAGTTCTGCTGGCAGCTGGAGACAAGGTTCTGCAGATGGCTGTATGCAAAGTTCATCAGGCGGCTGGGTGCAACAGTCTGCAGGAGGCTGGATGAGAGGTTCTGCAAGCGGCTGGATGAGAGGTTCTGCAGGCGGCTGGATGAGAGTTTCTGCAGGCGGCTGGATGAGAGTTTCTGCAGGCGGCTGGATGAGAGTTTCTGCAGGCGGCTGGATGAGAGTTTCTGCAGGCGGCTGGATGAGAGTTTCTGCAGGCGGCTGGATGAGAGTTTCTGCAGGCGGCTGGATGAGAGTTTCTGCAGGCGGCTGGATGAGAGTTTCTGCAGGCGGCTGGAAGCAAGAGTCTGCAGGCGGCTGGAAGCAAGAGTCTGCAGGAAGCTGGAGACAAGGTTCTGCAGATGGCTGTATGCAAAGTTCATCAGGAGGCTGGGTGCAACAGTCTGCAGGAGGCTGGATGAGAGGTTCTGCAGGTGGCTGGATGAAAGGTTCTGCAGGTGGCTGGATGAAAGGTTCTGCAGGCGGCTGGGTGCAAGAGTCTGCAGGCGGCTGGGTGCAAGAGTCTGCAGGCGGCTGGGTGCAAGAGTCTGCAGGCGGCTGGGTGCAAGAGTCTGCAGGCGGCTGGGTGCAAGAGTCTGCAGGCGGCTGGGTGCAAGAGTCTGCAGGCGGCTGGGTGCAAGAGTCTGCAGGCGGCTGGGTGCAAGAGTCTGCAGGCGGCTGGGTGCAAGAGTCTGCAGGCGGCTGGGTGCAAGAGTCTGCAGGCGGCTGGGTGCAAGAGTCTGCAGGCGGCTGGGTGCAAGAGTCTGCAGGCGGCTGGGTGCAAGAGTCTGCAGGCGGCTGGGTGCAAGAGTCTGCAGGCGGCTGGGTGCAAGAGTCTGCAGGCGGCTGGACGAGAGGTTCTGCAGCAGGCTGGACGAGAGGTTCTGCAGCAGGCTGGACGAGAGGTTCTGCAGCAGGCTGGACGAGAGGTTCTGCAGCAGGCTGGACGAGAGGTTCTGCAGCAGGCTGGACGAGAGGTTCTGCAGCAGGCTGGACGAGAGGTTCTGCAGCAGGCTGGACGAGAGGTTCTGCAGCAGGCTGGACGAGAGGTTCTGCAGCAGGCTGGACGAGAGGTTCTGCAGCAGGCTGGACGAGAGGTTCTGCAGCAGGCTGGAAGCAAGAGTCTGCAGCAGGCTGGAAGCAAGAGTCTGCAGGCGGCTGGAAGCAAGAGTCTGCAGGCGGCTGGAAGCAAGAGTCTGCAGGCGGCTGGAAGCAAGAGTCTGCAGGCGGCTGGGTGCAAGAGTCTGCAGGCGGCTGGGTGCAAGAGTCTGCAGGCGGCTGGGTGCAAGAGTCTGCAGGCGGCTGGGTGCAAGAGTCTGCAGGCGGCTGGGTGCAAGAGTCTGCAGGCGGCTGGGTGCAAGAGTCTGCAGGCGGCTGGGTGCAAGAGTCTGCAGGCGGCTGGGTGCAAGAGTCTGCAGGTGGCTGGAAGCAAGTTTCTGCAGGCTTTGGTGTCAAAGTTTGTAAGGTGATTCCACCTGGATCTGGTGCAACAGGTAATGAATGGTGAATAGATGAAGTTGGGAAGTATTTCCGTTTATGCTTTGCTTTCTTGACAGTTCTCAAAGCGAGAACAGGCTCTTGGTATGTAACTGGATACTGCTTTAACCAAGGTGTAGATCTTTTTGCAGTCTGAAGGGGAACTGACTTGTGATTAGAAGCAGGTTTAGCCACTGAGCACTGTGTGAGCTGGTCATTAGAAATATTAGCAGAAGGAAAGTAAGTGGACAGAACTCTCTCCCATGCATCAATTAAAGGAGAAACAGACCTTTGCATGCACACATCCAAATCAACCAAAGTTTTTGCAGATTTTATACATGCGGAAACAAATTGTTCATCTTTTTGAGCATAATAGCTAATAAAAGACCTCCAATCATCATTCAAATCATTAAACAGACACTCAATCTCCCATTTTCCAAACGGAGGGTCCCAGTCACTTTTAATGGGAGCAGATAGATTACTCTGAACATAGCTTAAAGGGTTAATTGGCTTAATCTGTTGATTAGGCTGATAATAGGTTGTTGTAGCTGGATTTTTAGCTACCAAGAGACTTTGCAGAATTTGCAGCAGGGCTTGTACATCAGACACTGAAAAAATATTTTGCTGCACAAAATAATTAATTTGTGAAATTAATTGCTGCAATTCATCATAAGAGTAATCTAAAAACTCTTTATAACAGTGTTTTCTATCCTCCTCTGCAAATATGGCAAAGTAATCTATATCCTGCGGAGTCCAGTTTAACCCCATGGCTGGAACAAATGAACCTTCAGTATTTCCTAGTGACTGTTTTGGCTAGTTCATTCTGTAACGAGCAGTGCACACAGATTTGCACTGAATGCAGAATGTCACTTAATGTGGAAATACTGAAGACCAAAACCAGGGTAAATGTGAAATAAAGTAATGATTTATTTACAAGGGCAGGATATATACACAAGTGATGCTGCAATTGGTGCATGAACATAAATACAAATGAACTGTACAACTAGCAATATGATTGCAGGTAATTGTCTTGCGATCAGACATACACAAACCAATAATAATATATACAGTGTGCACACAGTGAACCCCGAACCCTGTCTAACTAAGCTAACTAACTAATATATACACAGGATTATATACAATCAAGCGCAGGACATATGCAGCAGGCAATAGGTTAGTCAACAAGCCGAGATCAGATACCAGGACATCAAGCAATACAATCAGTGAGCAGAAGAATAGTCAGACAAAGCCAATATCATACACCAGGGAGTCAAACAATCAGGTAACAGGCAGACAGGTTACAGGTAACAGGAATCAGGTAACAGGAATCAGGAGACAGGAGCAATGACCAGAACACAGGCTCTAGGGCTATCCACATCAATGAACTAGCAACAGTGTTCTGTTGTAGCTGGACTTATATACTCTGCAGGATGGTCATGTGACCTCTTCCAAGGCTGCAGAGACACAGTTCTTAAATACAGAGACCTCTGCTGGTGGGCAGAGGGAACTTCAGGAGGAATGTAAAATGTTCTTGAAATGAGGGGACATCTGCTGGTGAACAGAGGAAGTCCATACAGTTCACAAACATCACCAGCAGGAACAGATCGTGATAGTGGGGGTGGGAATAGCTCCTCCGAATAGCCCATTGTGTCCTGAAAACGACTCATTGCATTGCTTTGTGCACGCATTTTTGTGTCCTCATGCAAGGCCTGAGTTGCGCCTGAAAGCGTGGCCTTCTCCTACTGCGCCTCCTCCTGTTCCATCACGTCTGCTGCTGCTGGGTTAGCGTTGCCGCCCGGTCCCTGTTTATTGAACCTCTTATCTTTATTACATTTATGACTGCATGGCGGTACAAAGCATGCTATCCGCACGCTTCTTGTCCTCATGCAAGGCCTGGGTTGTTGTGTCTCAAAGCGTGGCCTTCTCCTCCTGCGCCTCCTCCTGTTCCATCACGTGTGCTGCTGCTGCTGCTGGGTTAGCGTTGCCGGTCCCTGTTTATGGAACCTCTCATCTTTATTACATTTATGACTGCATGGCGGTAAAAAGCATGCTATCCGCACGCTTCTTGTCCTCATGCAAGGCCTGGGTTGTTGTGTCTCAAAAAGCGTGGCCTTCTCCTCCTGCGCCTCCTTCTCCTGTTCCATCACGTGTGCTGCTGCTGGTGCTGGGTTAGCGTTACCGGTCCCTTTTCCTGGAACCTCTTCTCTGTATTACATTTATGACTGCATGGCGACAAAAAGCATGTTACCTGTGCAAAGAAACATGACATTTTCCACATTTAAAAGACAGTTTTTCTATTGAAACTTTACAATCAATTTTCTCAAAAACTATAAGCTCTTTTTCAAATATTTTTTTTCCTCTTGTACCCACTCCCAAGGTGCACATACCCTGCAAATTTGGGGTATGTAGCATGTAAGGAAGCTTTACAAAGCACGAAAGTTCGGGTCCCCATTGACTTCCATTATGTTCGGAGTTCGGCGCGAACACCCAAACATCGCGGCGATGTTCGGCGAACGTTCGCGAACCCGAACATCTAGGTGTTCGCCCAACACTACTTTGTACCCATCCTTCTTGATCTGGTCTGAGTTAGGGATGGTCAATGAGGTGCAAGTTGATACAGGATTATACAAATTTTGTTAGCACATTTATGCAGATTGAAAATGGAACAATTGAATCTCTTCTAGGCTTCTTTTAATTGATGCATTTTGAAGCTGCATACATTTGCATACAAAATTAGCATAATCCTGCAAAACTTGGAATTAGTTGCATCTCACTGAATATCCCTATTCTCAACATTTTAGGCCCCTCTTTGCTCCTTTCAGACATTCAGATCCTTATAAAGATAGGGATATGGAGGCTGCCATATTTCTTTTCCTTTAAACAATACCAGGTGCCTGGCAGCCATGGTTGGACTATCTGGCTGCAGTAGTGTCCGAATCACACCAGAAACAAGCATGCAGATAATCTTGTCAGATCTGACAATAATGTTAGAAATACCTGCTGCATGCTTGTTCAGGGGCTATGGCTAAAATGTAGTAAAGCAACTGGTATTGTTTAAAAGAAAATAAATATGGCAGCCTCCATATCACTCTCACCTTGGGTTCACTTTAAATACGATATAGGGGTCATGGCAGCTGTCCTTTAAGTGTAAAGGGTAATGCTCTTTCTTGCCTATCACTCTAGAACGTCTTACATTGTTTCCTATTTGAACTCTCGTAATCTCCATGCCCTTTCTTTACTGGGGTACCTCAAGGCTCTGTTCTTAGCCCCCTTCATTTGTTTCTCTATACCCAGTGGTCTTATGAAACTGGTAAGACCATATTTGTTGTCTATTCATGCAAATCTGCTTTTCAGCTCCAGATGTCAATTTTCTAGCATCTTTTATGCTCGACTGCCTTTCTTGCTTTCATTTCTGCATAAGTGAAAACATAACTGATTATTTTCCTGCCATCTCAATCAATTTATCTGTCTGAAATAACAATAAACATCAATAACATCTCAACAAATCTAGCTCAAGAATAGTGGTAGGGGTAATTTTTGATTCTATGTATTCAAGTATACTGCAACACACACAATTGCTCACTACCAGTTCAAGCAATTTCCTACCTTTATCTGGTCAGCAGGCGCCAGTCAGCCAATCAGGTGTACGGTCATACACCCTTTGCCTGCCATACCAAATCTAGCAGGAATTGCAGAAATTAGCATTCAGGTGGGAGGCTTAGTTTGGACGTAATTGTTGATTACATCTTTTACAAGGACCGCCGCGTGTAGGCATCTCCCACACAGTCACCTCACTAACACTCACATGGTATCGCATGGTAGTTTAGGGTCCCCCGGCCAGTGAGAGGGACTGGGGCCCCTGGCTGTCGTGCAAACCAGTGTTTGTGATATTCAAGTATACCACAGAGTCACTCACTAACTAGATTGGAAACCTGTCCCGCATCCAACCTCCACACAACATTAGAATGTTGGTGCACAACCTTATTATGACTCACATTAAATACTGTAACGTCCTCCTCTGTTGTCTACCAAGTTACAGACTGGCAAAAATTCTAATCACTTATGATGATCTAGCAGATGGAATACAGAGTAATGTTCCCATCTTTGCACATGATGAAAAATTATGCAAAATTATAAACACTAAGCAGGATAGTGATATTTTACAACAGGGTCTCAACAGCATGGCTATTTGGGCAGACAGATGGCAGATGAAAATTAATGTAGATAAATGAAAGATCATGTAACTTGGAAGTGCCAATGGTAGAAGATCAATGGCATACATACAGCTGGGAACATCAGACTTGGAGGGATTCATAACAACTGTATTCAATGCCAAACAGCAGAAGCTAAAGCAAATAAAATTCTGTGATGCATAAAATGGGAAATAAAATCATAAGATACTTGTATACTACTCCCTCTGTATAAATCACTTGTGAGACAACATCTGGAATATGGGATCCAGTTTAAAGCACCACACTATAGGAAGGACATTGCCATACTAGAACAGGTACAAAGACAGGCTACTAAATTAATCAGGTCTCACTTACCAAGAAAGATTGGACAAACTGGGTTCATTTAGCTTGGGAAAGAAGATACCTAAGGGGACACGTGATTAATGCATATAAATACATCAGTGGGCAATACAAAAGATTGGCAGATTAGATTTTATACCGAGGCTTGTACAAAAGTTTTGACATCTATTTAGGAAGGAGTTCTTCACAGTAAGAGCGGTTAAAATATTAACTATTATATCACAAAAAGTAGTTATGGAAAATTTTATATCGGCATTTACAGGTAACTACCTAATGACCGCGTCACGCCAATGGGCTTGATAGATGGATGGCTTTTTTTAACCAAATTAACTATGTTTAAATGAAGCAAAAAAAAAAAAAGTGATGTATATTGGTGCACTGTTCATGCATTGCTAAAGAGCTATGATAATGCAGTCCCAGTTTTATGTGATTCTTAAAGTGGTCTGAAAGCCAACATTTCTACTTTGTTCTAAAATATTCCTCACAGTTTGAAAGCTACTATCCCAGAAAAAATTCTAGCAGAACATCACTGATATGGTTAAACAAACACTTTCTCCTGCTATTCAGCTTCATATCCGCATCCAAACTGGAGATAACAGTATATTTTTTACTTGTTAAACACAAATGTATCAACACTGGAATGAAAACAAACACTCTCTGAGAAACTGTCTCTGCTTCAGGCACACACAGTGTTCAGAAGAGCACATTAGACGATTTTAAAATATAAAAAAGCAGTTATAATAGAAAAAAAAATGCAATGCCAGCTTTCAGGGCAAGAAAACTACACTTTGGAAACTTGTAATTTGTAAACAGACAATATTACGTGTGCGCAAAAGCAAATATGAGAACTGTATGAGTAATACCAGGTAGGAAAACACATTTTTAATGAATGTTATGTCAGAGTTTCAGACCACTTTAAAGCGGAATATAACCCTGCATTTCAACTTTGCTCTAAAACATAATTTACAGTATATTATATGCAACCAGCATTTTTTTTTTACTAGACCAGCATTGGAAGGGTTACACAGGGCTTTAAAGTCCCTGAAGATTTCTGCAGACGCATCCGAACTTGAGTTAGATACATTTTGTTTACATAAATGTATCTAAGTGTTGAATGTGACTCATCTCTCTGACTGAGAAGGAGTTGGAGGACAGCCAAAGAGTGTGTAACATTTCTAAATATATACATATAACTAAATAGAATGTAACTATCTGAACGTCTGCACGGAACTTAAAACCTCTGTGTTTAACCCTTCCAATGCTGGTCTAGTAAAAAAAAAATGCTTTTTGCATATAATATGCTGTAAATAATGTTTTAGAGCAAAGTTGAAATGCAGGGTTATATTCCGCTCTAAGTAAGACCACTGGCATGCACAGTGATGCAATGTATCACAGGTTATGCACTCATGGAATCATGTGCACAAAGTCCTGTTCATTTCAATGGAGACAGGCAAATAATTATTTTAGTGGCAGTAAAGAATAATAAGAGGGGGTTGATGTAAAGAAAGCCTTTACTCAGGAGACTTACTACTGTTCACACAGCGATATACAAAATAAATGTATTATTGATATCAAAATAAAAACTCATATTTAGGTCACTGCTGTTTTAACTTGAACCTTTCTGCACATTGCTGTGATGTGTCTCGCACTGCAAAATGTAAGATTACACTCAAATGTATGTAATTAGTAAATTTAGCACTGTCTGAATTCGTTTTTGTCACATTTATGTTGTACACAACCCTGTATGTTTCTTTATTTCAGATCCTAATTTGTATAGAGCCATAGAAGATGATGAAGCCATATAAATCGATCAACAATCCCAATACTGCATCATTTCAATACACCAAGCATCGGTTTACAGTCACCAAATGCAACAAACAGAAACAAGTATTACATTGCAATGATCTTCTTACAGCTAAATCCAAAGGCCATTATTCCATACTCCTACTTCTTGATCTGTCCTCCTTGTTTGATACTGTCAATCACACCTTACTCCTACAGATACTTTCATTTATAGGTATAAAAGACCTCACTCTCTCCTAGATATCTTACTATTTTTTTGGAAGGTCTTTCACAGTCTCATATTCGGATCAGATCTCCTCTCCACATCCTTCGTCTGTGGGAGTAACTCAAGGCTCTGTCCTTGCCTCCTCCTCTTTTCCATCTACATGCATGGTCTTGGCAACTTAATCAACTCATGTGGTTTTCAATACCATTTATATCCCATTCGCGTTCCATCGTTTTCACTTGAGAAATGTTCACCTCCCATTCATTAGCCTATAACTTCATCACTACTTATCACAATGAACTGATCTATGTCTTGTTTTTTCCGCCACCAATTAGGCTTTCTTTGGGGGGTACATTTTGCTAAGAGCCACTTTACTGTAAATGCATTTTACAGGAAGAATAAGAAAAAAACGGAAAAAATCATTATTTCTCAGTTTTCAGCCATTACAGTTTTAAAATAATACATGCCTCCATAATTAAAAGTCACGTATTGTATTTGCCCATATGTCCCGGTTATTACACCGTTAAAATTATGTCCCTATCACAATGTATGGCGACAATATTTTATTAGGAAATAAAGGTGCATTTTTTCCGTTTTGCATCTATCACTATTTACAAGTTTAAAATAAAAAATATAGAAATATATCATCTTTACATTGATATTTAAAAAGTTTAGACCCTTAGGTAAATATTTACATGTTTTTTTTTTATTGTAATTTTTTTTTTTATATTAAACATTTTATTTGGGTAGTTTTGGGAGGGTGGGATGTAATTAATAGGTTTAAAATGTAAATGTGTGTTGATTTTAATTTTTTTTTTACTTTTGGTTGTAGTATTACTTTTTGGCCACAAGATGGCGGCCATGAGTTTGTTTACATGACGTCACTCTAAGCGTAACACATGCTTAGAGCGACGAATGGGGGAGCCAACAGCCAGAAAATGCGAAGCTTCCGAGAGAAGCTGTCGCTTTTTCAGCGGGGGAGAGGAATCAGTGATCGGGCACCATAGCCCGATTCACTGATTGCCTGGCTAACGAACCGCGGGCCAGGAGCACGCGTGCACGTGCGCGATCGGCCGCGGTAGCGCGCATGGTTCCTGGACGTAGTTTCTACGTCCAGGAACCAAAATAGGATATGCAGATGATACAGAACTGTACCTCCCTCTTCACAGGTGTTCCTGACTGCTTCTCTTCTATATTCTCTTTCATGACCTCCTGCTTGAACTCGATGGACGTATGTCTTTTTTTCAACCAAAATAACTATGTAACTATGCTTCTTAAAACTCAATATGAGTAACAGAACTAATCATTTTTCCACTGTCTCTGTCCACCTTTCTGCCTGATATAACAATAATTGTTAAGAATACCCCGGTAACTTCACTTCTCAAAGCATGGTGCTTAGAGGTAATATTTGACTCCTCTCTCTCTCTGTCCCTTTTATTCCTCACATTCACACCCTAACCAGCTCCTGCCATCTATACCTCAAAAACATATCTCACATTCGACCTTTTCTCACTCAGGACACTACTAAAATGTTAGTACATGCTCTTATAATATCTCGCCTGGACTATTGTAATGTACTGCTTTGTGGACTACCAATTAACAGGCTGGCGCCACTGCAATCTGTATTGAACTCGGCTGCTTGACTCATTCATCTTTCTTCTTGCTCTCCCTCTGCTGCTTCTCTCAAGCTCTTCATTGGCTGCCAATTAACCAGAGGATCCATTTCAAACTCTTAACCCTAACTTACAAAGCTCTTCACAATTCCTCTCCCCTGTATTTCTCCTTACTAGTTTCCAGATACTAACCCAATTGCAATCTCAGATCTGCACTTGACCTTTTATTGTCCTTCTCTAGAATCACCTCCTTGCATTCATGTATACAAGATTTCGCATGTGCTTCACCCCTCCTCTGAAATCCCCTGCCACAACACATCCGTCACTTTCCAACCTTTAAAATCTTTAAACGCTCCCTCAAAACTCAATTTTTCCTACAAGCATACGCTCAAACTTAGGCCATTTCCCCTTTGATCTTGGGCCAAGTTGTACTCCTTACTAGATGACCTAAAACACACTGGCTAGGTATGAATCAGAATCAGAATCAGAATTTATTTCGCCAAGTACAACGGTGGGTTGTACCCGGAATTGGTTTTGGCACATACAGGGTCGTTGATGAAAAGAAAAAAACAAGAAAATAGCATACGGTTGAGCATGGTACATAGGTAGACATGGGACAAGCATACATAGGACAACATTAACAGCTTGTGCGTAAAATGAAGCAGAGCATCGTAAACAGTCAAGCATGGTACATACGTATAAACAATAAAAGCAGAACAAAAATAAAAAGCAAAAACAAAAACAAGGGCATTACAGCATACACGTACAGTTAACGTAATACAAGCATAGCAATTACATACACTGATAGCAGGAACAGAAAGAGTGGGACAGGAGGAGCAGCCTGAGAGCTGATATGAGCGCTGCCATTTTCGGCACTGGACGCTACACAGCGACACGCTCCCAACAAGACAGGTGCAACAGATTGTCCACGGAAAGTAGAGAGAAAGCAGAAAGCAGAAGCAGCGGGGGCATCATGATGGAGGCGGACAGCAGAGTTCACTCGAACCAGGAGTAGCGCTTCTAATTACAAGTCCGCACGGCTGGGTACTGAGGGCGCAGACACAGTGGGGGCCCTGTGGTGCCCGGGGGGCACTCATGCTGGGCAGCAGTGGTGGATGTGGGGCCTGGGGCCGCCCCGGCTGGGCGGCAGGGTGGTCATGAGGCCGGGGGGCACCTCGGCTGGGCAGCAATTGGTGGACATAGGGCCGGGGGCATCCTGGCTGGGCAGAAGTGGTGGACAGGCCAGGGGCAGTGTACCTCGTCTGTGGCTGCGATGGGGCAGCAGCAGGCCCTCCATTTCCGCATGGCAGCGTGGCCGTTTCCATGGTGACTGGATTAGGCCTGCGATTTGGCCTCCTCTGCACATTCCCGCGTTCCCATGCTGGCATCCTGGTCTCAACCCGTGGTGGAGGGGGTCCGGCAGCACAGACTGCGGGTCACCCGCCTGGTGATGGGGAGGTCTCTGGCGGCGTTCCTGGACAGCTGGTGGTGGCGGAGCAGAGCCCACGTGGCAGCCCCAGGCAGACATTGAGAGCAACTGAGTGCGGTGTGGAGCCGCCGCTGCCCCTCTGTGTGGTCCCGGCAGGAGAGGCAGAGCCCACATGGCAGCCCCAGGCATTGACAGCAGCCGAGTGCGGTGTGGAGTGTGGAGTCCCCCGTGCTCCGTCCTGGCGTCCTGGATGACGAGCTGCGCAGGTGGTGACGCCGATGATCTGGAGGCAGCAGCGGCGACAGATCAGAGGAGCTCCGTGCTGCCTCTTCAAGCCGGCGCGCAGCCCCGAACAGCTGATCCTAACGCCGTCTCCCAGCACCGGCAGCGCGATCACCCTCAACAGCCCGCTGGAATGCGTAGGCCGGGCCGGTAGTGTCAGCGCGCATCCCTCCTCACAGGCCCCAGCGGATGGTCCGCGTGCTTGCGAGCCAGTGTGCTCCTCTGTGGTCGGTCCCAGAGCAGCCCGAGCAGCCTGCCGTGCTATCCTGTGACCCCTGCATCTCACCCAGGCAGATGGAGGTTGCTGGTGAGAGCGGCAGGGAGGAATCAGAAAAAAAGATAGAGAAAAGACCGGAGCCCTGTGGCCGTGGCGTCCGCACCCGGCGCCATCTTGGATGACTTAATGAATGAATATTGTATACTACTCCACCTCTTGCCCCCCCCCCCACCCCCATTCATTTACATTATAAGTTGCAAGGGCTCTTTCACCCTTTGTGCCTTGGAATTTGTTATACAATGTATTAATCATGGTACTATTGTCACTGTAATTACCAATTCTGTATTTTGTGTATCGATGTACATCACTGTCTGTTTTCTTTTGTACCCCATGTTTGTTTCTTACTTTTGTTAGATTGTGAGCCCCTCTGAGGGACAGTTAAGTGACAAAACTGAATACTCTGTACAGCGCTGCAGAAGGTGTTTGCACTATATAAATACTAAATTATAATAATACTTAATAATGTATATCGCCAAAGAATATGTTGGTGCTTTATAAAACAATAATAATAATAATTTGCACTGTTTCTCTAAGCTGCTAAAAGTTAAATTCTTACTGCCTACTTAGTGATGCACCACTACTATTTATTCAACGGAGCACCATCATCTTTCATGTTGCTGTTACTGAAAGCCAAGCAGGCCACCGTGGGTAACATAAAGGCAAGCATGGCGTATGCATGCAATGCAAGTACTTTGGTAGAACATTAGAGACAAGAAACAATGGGGAGAGAACCTTGGCCTTGCAAACTGAAGGTTATACTTTTATTTTGGTAAAGTGGACCGGAAAGTACAAAAAAAATCATTTTAATACTAATGTGGAATTATACTGGACCGGAAATTATAGACTGGTACTTTGGACACCTTTTCACGTCTGACCTGTGATAAGAAAAGGCGATATTAGGTTCCCCAAGAAGGCATCTAACATTTCTTGCTGCTCCACTTCTTTCTTTGCAAGGTTCCTTTTCCTTAGGTGCTGCTTCCACCATGGAGAAGAACCCTCTTACAAAATGACACCTGTCCCATCCCTTTTGAACCAAGCTTAATGTTACAGCAAGTGTGTTTGATTACCAGGGCTGCTGCATCTTACCACAGTGGTCACCAGAAGAAGTAGAATGAATAAACATCTCTAAACATGATGAACATCAAAGACTCTACTGCTACACCAGGGTGAGAGGACTTGGAAACAAAGAGGAACATCAGACAGCAGAGGGATCATTTCGGCAGATATGAATATCACCTATCTCCCCATAAGTTCATATTCATTCTAGGTGGGATGGGATTTTAAAGTACATTTAAAAGAACCAACTTCTGGGCCCCTACCAGAAAATAACTCCTGATGATGAGGTCTCCCAACATCTACTGAAGAGCACAGAGCTCTAGGTAGAGGATATCTAGGCCAGCACAAGGCACACAGCCACTGATCTAGACCGTTGCACCAGTAGACCAGCTGGAGCATGGAATTGTGGTACAGTGGTGGGATTGTGATGCCTAGTGTCTACGGAAATCTCACATTTACAGAAGACAGCAAGCAATCTTCAGGGGCAGTAAGGGAGTGATGGGGCCTGGAATCAAATTGTACTCTGCAATTATTTCAAGGAGTTCACATAAGAGTAGTCAAATTTTCATGTTCCATCAGTTACCCTAAATATCTTCATAAATAGAAATACAAACAACATCAAAATATAGCAAATTTCAAGAGAAAAAAAATCCAAATGTAATACACAAACAAACTATAATTTGCATTCCTAATCTTAATTATCCTAATTGTCAGGTGTTTGTGTGGAAAGACATTCGGCACACTACTACTGCAGGAACGTGTTTTTATGTCTATGTTTTAGCCCCGCATTTTACACTATTTATTTATTAAGCTTGACTGCACATTTCAGAGTTACCAGCATTAATGTATCTGTCAGCTTGCATTTCAATCTCAAATTTAGTCTGCTGATGTAATCTCTCAGTGTTGTTGTAAATTATTTAAAAGTATGGTTTCTGGAGAAAAAAAACATAAAAACACTGTAATATAAAATAGAGTTGCATTTGGAATGATTTTTTTGTATGGCAATGAACATGTTTTTATGGAAATGGTTATGTTGCAGAAGAGATTTAGATCTGACGCACACACACAAACACACACACACACACACACAAACACACACACACACACACACACACACACACACACACACACACACAAACACACACACACACACACACACACATACACACAAACACACACACACAAACAAACACACACACACACCCCCTACACACACACACACACACACCCTACACACACACACACACACACACACACACACACACACCTACACACACACACACACACACCTACACACACACACACACACACACACACACAAACACACACACACACACACACACACACCACACCACACACACACACACACACACCTACACACACACACACACACACACACACACACACACACACACACACACACACACACACACACACACACACACACACCCCTACACACACACCACACACACACACACACACACACACACACACACACACACACACACACAAACACACACATACATTGTGGGGAATATATAAAGTACCAGGGATTTTATGCTGCAGCTATTATTTTATTTTTATCTTGTTAATTAAAATTCCCTCTCACCCCTGTGGGTGATATGTGTCATCCTCAGCCTCCGATTCTGTACCAGAGGCCTGAGTGTTTGAGAAGTTAGCACAGTACAGTATCTTGGGCATCATTATTAGAAAAGGCTTCCTTCTGGGACAACAGATATGCAGACCAATTTGATGAAGTGTGCCGCGTATGGTCTGAGCACTGACAGGCTGATCCCCTACCCCAGCATTGCTTCCAGCACTCATACGTCAATTTGCTAAAGAGGACCTCTGGATATGACGCTGAACACGTGCAATCAATGCCTTTGGTTGACCATGGCGATGCCTGTTCTGAGTGGAGCCTGTCCTGTTAAACTGCTTTTAAGTCTTGGATGGCTATTGCTGCAGCTCAGTTTCAGTGTGATGGAAATCATCTTACAGCCTAGGCCATCTTTATGTACAGCAATATGTCTTTTTTTTAGATCCTCAGAGCGGTCTCTGCCATGAGGTGCCATGTTGAACTTCCAGTGGTCAGTATTAGAGAGTGTGAGAGCTATACACCACATTTAACATGCCTGCTTCTCATTCACACCTGAGACCGTGTAACACTAATGAGTAACATGATCCCAAGGAGAGAAAATGGGCAGAATTTTGAAATTCTTCACTTAAAAGTGTACTTACTTTTGTTGGCTGCAGTTTAAACATTAATGGCTGTGTGTTGAGTTATTTTGGTGGAACAGCAAATTCATACTGTTATACAAGCTGTACACTGACTACTCATTGTTAGATCAAAGTGTCATATCTTTAGTGTTGTCCCATGAAAAGATATAATAAAATATTTACACAAATGTGAGGTGTACTCACCTTTGTGAGATTCTATACCTTATCTGTTCCTGCTCTATTCTGTTATACAGAGAGTTCTCGATATTGCTGTTCCTGGGGTCTGTTGAAGCCACTCTCCCAGCTTAGGAGTGATAGCTTTGATTGCTCTTACCACTACTGGGACCACTTTTGCTTTCCTTTTCCACACACTCTCTAGTTATTCTTTCAAGCCCCAGTACCTCTCCAGCTTCTCATAATCTTTGGCACAGCTATATCTACACTACCGTGGTGTGCTGGTCCTTATCTACTACTGTAGAGTGCCACGGGATCTTAGCTCTGATAGTTTCCATGTCCTTCTGAGGAATCTCCCACCTGGTCCTGCCTGCATCTTACATGTTGTGGGGTGGACAGTCTCTGAGCCCTTTCTACATAGCTTGCATCTTGGGTCCTGCTTAGAGCAAAGATTAGCACTTCTATAGATATACCTCAGGACTTGTTTTTTTTAATACAAGCACCTTCATGCTGTCTTTGAGTTTAGCTCTTTCCAGTAGGGATAGTCAATGAGATGCTAAGAATTCTAAGCTCACATAAATGTTTTGCAAATGTATTCAGCTTGAAAATGCAGCAGCTACTGTTAGAGTTTCCTAATGACATCCACTTCAGCTGTCAATGGTGCATCCAAATCAGGGGTTTGTCTTGGCATAGTACCTCCTTTTGTTGGTTTTCCTTCCACATCTGCAGCTACCTCCGTTGCTTGTCTTTGGATGCCATTTTATATAATCCTGGAATCCCTGAGTTTAATTTAAGACAATGGGACCGATTCAATTCACTTTTTCTCCTAAGTTTCTCCTATAAGATAATTTTTCATCATCTGCTGAAAATATTTTTTGCCACTCTGCAATTGAAAAAGTATCAAAATATAGCTGAAAAAGTACTGTCAAAATTATTCTGAGTATTTGATTGCTCGCTGGTGGCTTGAAAGGCATTTTATTGACAAGATGTGAAAATATCACCAAAAAGGAAACAGAGAAAAAGTGCATTGGATTGTGCCCAATGGCTCTGATAAATACCAGACCCTGGTCTCTCTTTTTGGTGGATGTACAATGTCTGGTTATTAGACCTGGAGTGGAATCCGCTGTACTTTTTGAGGAGATTTTTTTTTACATCAGCAGCCTCCAAATTCTTTTTTTTTGGGTAGCTTACCATAAAGAAATTGTATCTGCTGACTGGGAGGGCATGAGTGTTGATGGCATGGATTTTATTCATTCCTTGAAGTGGCTCTGAAAGAGACGCTGAAGCGAAAAAAAATTATGATATAATGAATTGGTTGTGTAGTACGGATAAATACTAGAACAATAGTAGCAAAGAAAATATTCTCATTTTTATTTTCAGTTATATAGTGTTTTTTTATAACATTGCATCATTCTCTAATATTTGCAGTTTACACACTACTCACCAGTCTAAATTATTTTACAGAGCAGGCCAGTGAACTATTGACCTGCCCTCTGGAAAGAAAAAGAAAATACAGTGACTGACAGTTGAGATAACAAGCTTCAGAAGACAGAACTCTCTGTGACTTTGAAAGTCGTGGATCTCAATGGCTCTTTTGCATAGATAACAACTGGAGTTTCTAAACCCTTCCTGTACTGGAAACAATATTAGACTTATGTCTCTGCTCCTAATGTTTTATTTCTTAGCTGTACTACACACACAAATCATTATATCAAATGTTTTTTTTTATTTGCTTCAGTGTCTCTTTAAGGAACTGTCATACCCTTTGGTGGTACTTGAATGTGGTTGTCTTATTTGTCTCTTTATTGTGGTTCTCGTGTCACTGTGGGATACCAAGTACTCGAAGCAATGTTAAATGTCTGCTACTTGTCCTACTGGCTGCTCCACTCCATCAGCATCTCCTCTCTGCTACCATCCAGTCACAAATCTGTAACCTGAATGACGTCCCGATGACTTCACTGTAAATCCATATTAAGTGGACCAGCTGGCTGACATAATGTTTGCTCTTAGCATAAAGTTTGATGTCATTTATGTACAGAAGGTGGCTGATGGTAGCTCCACTCCTAGCTACATTCAGCCCTTGTGATTATCTGGTTGAGCGGGTTCAAGCATATGCAGAACAGCAGCAAGGACAGTGCATAACTTTGGTATATCCCACACTTGGTATATACTTGGTAGATTTGTTTGCTTTCTGTCTTGTGTTGGCTTCTAGAGTTGTCTTCCATTGTCCCATTGAGTTCTCCAAGATGATTCTTAGTGTTCTGCTGACTCAGTATAGTGGTAGGCATTTACAAAGTGGGGTAGCTAAGTCATAGACTTTTCTGCAGTCATTTTAGGCTGTGCTTAGGTTGGTCTTTCTAACCTTTTAGACAAATGCTCTATGAGCAACTGGTGTCATAAGCCTGGTGTTGTTTTCAATGCCCTTCTATACTGCGCTTATGTATTTAACCATGTAGATCTGGAGCATGATGGCTAAGATACCTGACAGAAGCAGGTTACCAGCTGGTTCCTTCTGGGTGCCTTTCATGATTAGCACTAACCATCCTTGGGTTAGCAAGTCGGGATGGGAGCCTGAAGTTACCAGATGGTTAATCTCTGCTGCCAGGCATTCATGCACTGCTGTTAGTTTCTTTAGCCACTAGCCAGTAGGTGTCAATCATGCTCGAGCAGGGTGCTGTCTAGCTCTCCATGAGGATGACCCAACGTTGGATGTCTGCTACTATTATGGTGATTGGTTCCTGCTTTGGTAGATTACTATGGTCTGTTCTCAGGTCCTGCAACCACTTTTGTAAAGGTGTGTACAAATGTGATGATCAAATGATGCAATGATCAAAGGCAAACAAGAAGTAACCACACCCACTTTTTCTGGCAGAGATTAGACCAGCTGATTTCTTGTTGGTAAAGTAATTCTGTGAGGTATTTTAGACGTGAGGATGGAACCTTTTGAATTAATTATGCAGGAGTTTAGTTGTATCCAGAGGAGAGTTCATAAGAGGAGAAGGAGGTCAGTCATAGCTACTCATTTGTGAATTGCATCTTTTGATAATTTCCCCTGCTTTACCAACCTAATTACTGAATATTTTAGACCAGGTCTAAAAATAGGTCGAAAACATTTGGTAATTATTAGTAAACTAGCTGACCTAAGCCCGTTTAACCCCTCCCCCCTTCCCTCCACTATAGGTAACCAGATGACCCCTCCCCCTTCAGTATAGGTAGCCAGATGACTCCTCCCTCTATTATAGATAGCCTGATAACCCCCCCAGTATAGGTAACCAGATGACCCCTCCCCTTTCCCTCCACTATAGGTAGCCAGATGACTCCCCTAATCCTTCCCTTTCCCACTCCCCCCCTTTCAGTATAGGTAGCCAGCTCGCCTTCACACCGCAGCAGCTATCAGTGTCACTAATTTCTCTGCTTTGCAATGCTGCACCAGTTTAGCCTGCTGCTTTGGTGCCCTTGCTCCTGAGGTGCCCTAGGCCATGGCCTAGGCGGCCTTGGCCTAAATCCAGCCCTGCATACACACAGGGACACACACGGATGCAGAGACACCTGGCTATTATTATATAGGATTCCCTTTTGATGCAACTGATTTACACCAAACCATCAGTAGACTAAAAACCATCAGTAGACTAGTCTAAACTGCTTAGTGAATTGAGGCCAGTGTCTCTATTTTCCAAGTTATCTACACGATCCTTTCAGACATGCCAGTTTTCAATATATCCTATGTCTCCGTTGCATTAGTAGAACGCAAAGTCCCATCTTGTATCCCTGTTTTGGACACCATATATGATACATATGCTAATGCACATGATAAAAGTCTATAGAAATGGACCACATCCATTCTCATTAGTGCTTTCCACTGAAATCGGACATCATAAATTGGATGAATAATCCATACTGGTGTTGGGATAAAAATAAAATAATTTGTACAATAAGGCTGCAGATAGTTGCACACGTGACTGTTCTCACTGGCTACTGTAGAAACAAAAGGTATAAAAACTGATGCCCACATCCCTTACTCCCAATACTAAAAAACAGGAATTGGTCATCAGGTCTCCCTTGCTGTCAGGTTAGACATGATGCCATTCTGGCATAGTGTGGACCTAGCCATAGTCCTGTTCTGATGCTCATGTCATTTTTAGTCATTTTGGTGGTAGAACGGTGTCAGCATAGACACTTTAATTAGTTTGCAGCTATGCAGTAAGCTGCAATACATTGCTTTCTCTGACATCTCTCTGCCATGGCTACTTGGCTAGTGTTAATTGTTCAGCATTTTGTGCTCCAGTAGCTCTTCTGTTGGATCAGACCAAACTCCTCATATGCATCTATAAGGTCTGAGCACCCAGTTGCTAGTTGTGCTTTCTTGTACAACTTTTGGTGGGTACCAATAGCTGCATACTGTAAATACTCTCTATGTTTTGCTGTTTTGGAGATGCCCTGACCTAGATGTCTGGCTATCACAATTCACCTTTTACTCAGAACTTTATGCTCATCCATTTTCCCCTTCAAGCACTGGCTGGTCATCTGCTAATTACTACATCACACCCCTTGGCCAATGCTATTGTATCAAGATATTCAATATTTTTAATCTCTCAGTGATTTCAATGTCGTGGCTGATTGGTGAATTTATGCAATATTAGCAATGTGAGTTATATCAGTACTGTGCAAACATTTAAAGCATTTAAACAACATTTAACAATCAATAAAACAGCATTAAAAAGAAATAAAAAAAAATCAATTTCAATTCAAATAAACCCTGGCAGTAAAACAGTTACAGCACCATCTTTAAGGCTAAATACGCACATCCAATTTTGATTGGCTGATCAATGGCCAATTTTACCACATCCATGTAGTATAAGGGCCAACAGATTTTGAATACTATGAACAGATTGTGTAGGTAAGCACTCATATTACATAAGGAAAACAAGAAAAACTAAATCGAGAGCCCCCAATAGTATATTATTGATGAAGGGTGATAAATTGTAGCAGCAAATTGAAATATACTCACAAGTGTGGGTTGCCAAAGTTCAGGCAACCACTATATGCATATGAGGGGATATTAGACCTGTCCCAACTAAAGGGAACTAAGCAGCTCCTGGCTTCAAATAGCTGCAAGGGCTGCCATTGTTCAGAAGCTCAACCCCTGCTATTTTACAACTAGCATTGTCCAGGCTAGGTGTGAAATTCTTCAACTGTAACTGATGTTTTTTGTTTGAAGTACAATGGGGGTTTGTTTGCGGTTAATTAAGTCTAATGAGGTGATTTCTTAGCTGTGTACCACCATCTCCTGCTCAGCGACCGCAGGTCCTTTACGGACGGACAAAGTGGCTATTTTAACCCTTAGATGTAAAAAAATTAGGCAAAATGAAAGTTTTTTTAAATAATAAAACACATTTTTAGAATGCATTTTTAATTTGCTATAGAGCTGCCCTGGGTGTTAAAAATAATGCTCGGTTTACTTTAAGAAGTCGCTCTCCGTAGGTGTAGGTGTACACCCATCCACCAGGTAGATCATAAAAGCGTACAGAAGTAACAGAGGCGCCAACAGGATAAAATATCATACATTTAAAACAAAATAATATGGGGGGTAAGGGTGGACTTACCTCCCCAGGACAAACACAACAATTCTATATGATCAAAAGTTTTAATTCTTACTCCAAAAATATGCAACGCGTTTCACTGGTCTCAAGCCCGCTTCCTCGGGCAAAAATACAACAGGAGTAACTGTGACAGAGGCGCTGTGCTTTATACACACACTTCTAAGTTACTCCTGTTGTGTTTTTGCCCGAGGAAGCGGGCTTGAGACCCGTGAAACGCGTTGCATATTTTTGGAGTAAGAATTAAAACTTTTGATCATATAGAATCGTTGTGCTTGTCCTGGGGAGGCAAGTCCACCCTTACCCCCCATCTTGTTTGTTGTGTATGTGGAACTCCGCTCACAAACTCCGTCCACCAACAGTGCAGGAAAAGCGGGCTGCTCAGACCCCAAGTCCAGTAAAGTCGAAAGTGGATTCCGCACGATGTTGGTAGGATCAAACTTGCTTTATTAAATCACGTACATGGCAGGCTAAAATCCATCACCACATGCTAACCCCCCTATCTTATTTTGTTTTAAATTTATATTTTATCCTGTTGGCGCCTCTGTTACTTCTGTATTCATATTACATAGAAGTGGTACAATTTATCAATCAAAAATTGGTTGTGTGTACCAGGCTTAATGTAGAGGACGGCACAGCAGATGTCTAACTGGATCTGTTTGATCCACTACAGTGCCATGTAGAGATGATCAAAATGGTGCAAATAATTCTGTCTTGCAAGCAAATTTATTGCAAATGGTATGCAGGTTGTAAATGGGTGTATTCATTATTCAACACAAATTGAAACTAGGAGACATCCAAACAGATAAAATACAGATAAAATACAGATAAAACAGATAAAATACTTAAAATTAGGTTGGGTTGGTCTTAACTTCAAGGAAGTATACCATTCATACTGTATATACCGGTACTTCCTTGGAATTTAGACCCCCCTTCCCATTCAATTTTAAGTTAAATCTATTTGAGTGTCTCTTAGTTTTACTTCATTAAAGTCACCTCGGTAGGAAGGTTGATATTTTAGATTGCTTTCCCTTCATTGGTTCAATAAATATTTTCTTTGGACAGTCACCAAAGCAGAAAAACATCCAACTACCGGAGTAAGAATAGGTTTTCCTACACAAAGAGATATGGAATGAATCCTGGTGATTGTGCCTCCGTCAAGGTTCTGAAATGAGAGGGACCAGGAGCCCAATAGTGCAATATCCTTAAAGGACAACTGAAGGGAGAGGGATATGAAGGCTGCCATATTTATTGTCTTTTAAGAAATACCAGTTGCCTGGCTGTCCTGCTGGTCCTCTGCCTCTAATACCTTCAGCCATAGACCCTAAACAAGCATGCAGCAGATCCGGTGTTTCTGACATTATTGTCAGATTTATTTATTTATTGTATTTATAAAGCGCCAACATATTACGCAGTGCTGGACATTAGTGTAGGTTACAGACAATATTTAGGGGTGACATACAGCAATATGACAATACAGGAATACAAGAAAAAACAGATCACGCAGCACAGTATGAGTACAAGGTAATGCTTAGTCAGTCACTGGATGGGAGCACGGAGATTAGGCAAGTTGAGTTCACTCAAATGTGTAGCATGGGTTCACAGTAATGGAGGTGCATTATCAGGTAGTACACAAAAGGAGGAGGACCCTCCCCAAAGGCTTACAATCTAGAGGGAGAGGTAGGGACACAAAAGGTAGGGGACCAGAGTTCGGATGCGGGTTTAACCTCCCTGGCGGTAAGCCCGAGCTGAGCTCGGGCTATGCCGCGCAGGGGGAGATCTCAGCCCCTGGTGGGGCGATTTTCATTCTGTAAATTGCTGTGCGCGCAGCCAGCACTTTGCTAGCCGCGCGCACAGCTTGATCGCCGCCGCTCTGCGGCGATCAGCCTCACGCAGCGGCTGAAGAGGGCCCCCCCCCGCCAGAGCCCTGCCCGGATCAATGAGTTCCGGGCAGCGCTATGGGCTGGATCGGGTGTGCCTGACGTCAGGACGTCGGCTGACGTCCATGACGTCATCCCGATCGTCGCCATGGCGACAGGAGAAGTCAAACAGGGGAACGCGTTATATACGCGTTCCCCTGTTTGCTATAGATGCTGGCGACGATCGGACTAGAGGGCCACATGCGCCCTCTAGTGGTGTTTCATGTAGCTACCACTCTGGTAGCTTTACATGAAACAAAAAAAAAATTAAAAAAAAAAGGATTTTTTCAATTAGGAAAAAAAAATTAACCGCCAGGGAGGTTAAAGCACTTGTGAGGGGTGGTAGGCCAGAGTGAAAAGGTGAGTTTTGAGGGCCTTCTTGAAGATGTTGAAGGCGGGGGGCTGCCCTAATGGGTGGAGGTAGGGAGTTCCATACTGTTGGAGGAGCTCTTGAGATGTCCTGGAGGCGTGCATGGGACTGGGTGATGCAGGGGGCGGTCAGGCGAAGTTCATTGGAGGAGCGGAGTGAGCAGCTAGGTGTGTATCTCTGAGTAAGATCGGAAATGTAGGTTGGACAGGTTTTGTGGACAGATTTGTAGGTCAGACACAGTATCTTGAATCTGATTATGGACTGGATAGGAAGCCAGTGGAGGGATTCACGGAGGGGAGCCGGCATGGTGGAGCGATGGGAGGAGTGGATAATTATGCCTGCCGCATTCATGATGGACTGCAGTGGGGCTATAGGGAGACCAGACAGAAGGGCATTGCAGTAGTCAAGGTGGGAAATTATGAGGGCATGGATGAGGAGTTTGAAGGTGGAAGTTGCAGGACTTTGTGAGCTTTTGGATGTGCGGAGTGAAGGAGAGAGTGCGGAGTCCAGAGTGACACCCAGACAGCGGGCTTGAGAGGTACAGTGAATGGTAGTGTGGTTAACAGTGACATGCACATCTGGGAGGTTCAGGGATAGCCGGGGTGGGAAGATCATAAATTCCGTTCTGTCTAGATTTAGTTTCAGGAACCTAGCGGACATCCAGGAGGAGATGGCTGATAGGCAGGAGGAGACCTTGTCCATGGTAGTGGTGGATATATCAGGGGTGTGGCGGTAAATCTGGGTGTCATCTGCATACAAACGATAGTTAAAACCCATCCCAACGTGAAAGAATCAACCAGATTGAAGAGATGGAAGAGCTAATTGCAACCAAAAAAGGATCTCATCACTGTCTGAGTGTCACCCTGGACTCCACACTCTCCTTCACTCCCCACATCCAAAACCTCACAAAGTCCTGCAACTTCCACCTTCATAACATCTGCAAGATCCGTCCTTTCCTGACCTCTGCCACTACCAAACTCCTCATCCATGCCCTTATCTGGTAAGATTAGCTGCATGCTTGTTTCTGCTGTGATTCCAACACTACTTCAGCCAAATAGATCAGCAGTACTGTCAGGCAACTGGTATGGCTTAAAATTAAGTAAATATGGCAGCCTCCATGTTCTTCCAACTTCAGTGCCCTTTAGGAGAATGGGTAAGAGTAAATTAGTAGAATATACTCACAAGGGTGGCTTGTTAAGTTATTACCTCTCAGTCTCTTCTAACTACTACATTACATTGGGCTCTCCACCCCTCCACATGTACTTTTTCCTGGAAAGTTACTGGCTCGTGAGATTCAGCAGGAAGTGCATTTGATTGGTCCGTTGACAAGCTGCATACAATTTGCGTTAATTGAGAGGGTCCCCATTTTTGCTGGATTTTTTTTAGATCGTATGCTTTACTGAGAATAACATCTTATCTTTTAAGTATATTGCACAGTCTATCTTTGTACCGTAAGGCAATAGTGGATGCAACTGACTGTTTCTATTTTCTCTTGCACAGCCCTGTCGCTAGTTTAATTTCAACAACAGCCTAAGATTCCATTCTACCTACTTTGGATTATTTTGTAATAATAATTTATTTTTATTTAAAGAAAAATATGACATAATGTACCTTACATATGCAAAGATTAATATAATCTGTGGCGGCATCAGTGTAGTCAGGTCTGGGATAATGACTAAATAATCATCCTTAAAACTATCATCCTTTGATTATCTTCCAAAACCTATGATCATATTATATTTAGTACTATCGATAAGAAAACCCTTTTTGGTCGCAGTATAAGCTCTTCCACCTTTTCAATCTGGTTGATTCTTTCACTTTGAGAGAGAACACAGATTTCCACAGAACAGTTATGCAAGGCTTAGCAGCGTTAAGTCTCTAAGCAGAGATTTCTTATATTGTCTCAGAGACATAGGTGAAAGATGTAACAAGAAGTTTTCAGTAGTCAGGCTTCTACCCAGTCTTCACATGAGCCAAGAAAACTGTCATTTTTGGACAAGTCCACCAAATGCAGAGGTGATCCCCTTTGTCATTAAGGTATCGCCAACAATTATCTGACATAGTTATATAGTTACATAGTTTGGTTGCAAAAAGTCATATGTCCGTTGAGTTTACCCAGAATATAAGGTACAACGCTAGCCTGCACCAGTGGCGTAGCAAAAAGGGGGGCAGAGGTAGCGACCGCATCGCAGCCCTTGGGCCAGAGGGGGCCTCCCTCAAGCACAATATTAGCTCTCTATTGGTCCTGTGCTGGTAATAATCACTTCTATAGATGCTTTAAATAGTAGCAATCATTAACAAACTGTTCCCCATCCCCTTCTTGCACCTCTGACACTGTGGAAAACCTTGGCAGGTTTTGGTGCGCCATATCTATTGTTACGTATAGAGTGCTTGGGGGGCCCCATGTAAACTTGCACCGGGGCCCATAGCTCCTTCGTTACACCACTGGCCTGCACCCTCACATTTCCCCATTGATCCAGAGGAAGGCAAAAAAAAAAAAAACCTTTTCAAGGCTTGTCCAATTAGCGCCAAAAGGGAAGAAAATTCCTTCCTGACTCCAGATGGCAATCCATTAAAATCCCTGGATCAACACCAACCAGGAATTACCTAGTAATTATAGCCATGGATGTCTTTTCAACGCAAGGAAAGCATCTAAGCTCCACTTAAATGCAGATATAGAATTTGCCATAACGACTTCCTGTAGGAATACATTCCACATTTAACCACTTTCTCCACTGCTACAGTATATCTACGTCATCTGTGGCACCCTCCAAGCCACCATGACGTAGATATACTGACTACGTTTGCAGCCCTGCTGTGCATGATCGGGTGCGCTTCAGAGCGCACCCCCGGCACTTTCAGCTACATTACTAACTGGTAAAAGGGAACATCCCTTGTAGCCAATTAGTCCACCCTCCCATGAACGATCGCTGCAGTAGTCAGCTGCAGCTATCCTTCATCTGTCCTCCTCCGTGCAGAAATCATTAAAAAAAAAAACCTCCAGCAAGCAGCCTCACCTTCGACTGCCGACTACCCAGGTCCCGGCTTGATGACGTCATCAAGCCGGGACCCGGGTTACCGGCATTACGCAGCTGACTGCAGAGCGGGGATCAGAGGCTCGGACTTCAAGATAGTCGCAGGAACGAGGTAAGGTGAGTGAGGCTGCTTGCTGGAGGCTTTTTTTTAATGATTTGTGCAATGAGGGGCTGCTTGATGGGGGGGGGGACATCTGGCTATCAATAATGGGGGGCGGGGGGTAGGATATGTAAAAGGGGGTACATATTTACTGGGGGGCATCTGATTAACTAAGGGGAGGGGGGATTTAATAATTTGGCACATCTGGGCACCTGGGGGGCCATAATTAAATACTAGGGGCACATTTGGCTATAATGGGGGGGGGGGGGGGGCAGCGCTAATCCTGTAGGTACATCTGGCTATAATGGTTAATCCTGATCCCGGGGACACATCTGGCTATAAAGAGGGGCACTATTCCTGGGGGTGCATCTGTCAATCTATTCTGGGGCTGGCAAACACAGGGGACACATCTGGCTATGCTGGGGGGGCTGATATTGGGGACACATCTGGATATGTATACTGGGGCGACTTTAACTGGTGGCACATTTTTTATGTCAATAGCACTTTTTATTTTTAAACAGAAATTGGTCAAATTTGAGAAATAATGATTTTTTTTTTAATTTTTCCCACTTTTTCCCATTTAAAGGCATAGAGAGGAACATTTTACTTGGTATCAAATACCCCCCATAGAAAGCTTAGTTTGTCGTGAAAAAAAAACGATATATAGATCATTTAATTTTATGAGTACAGATGAAGTTATTGCTGATTAAAAAGGGACACCGCTAAAGCTTCAAAACTGCTCTGGTCCGTTAGGGGAAAACAAGGTCTGGATGCGAAGTGGTTAATCACTCTTAAGGTGGCCATACACTTGTTAGATTAGCAGCAGATAGATCATCAGATAGATTTCTGATCTATCTGATGTGTTTAGGAACATGTTTTACTAGGAACAGATGTCCAATAGATTTCAGTTTCAAATCTACTGAAAATCGATCTGATGGCATTTTTTTCCAAAATGATAAGCAATCTCAACAGATCGACCTAAATTTTCCAGCCTGCTAGATCGATTGAAATTGATCGAAATAGGCCGCAAATCGGTCGATTGCTCAATCGATTTGCAATCGACCAATCAATCGATCATTTTTGATCGATCGGCCAAAAATCGGCTGAGTATATGGGCCCCTTAACTGTAAAATATAAGCAGTAGAGTGTTGTACCGTGTTAGCATTCAGTAAAAGCAAGATGTTTTGAGTCACGACGATACCATTTATTGGTTAACTTAGACTCTACGTGAGCATATGAATCATCACAGGTTCACCATTAACAGAAAAAAAAAAACATGAATATTCTGATCTCCCAGTACCTGTACACTTCTGCTCACTGGTCACAGTTTAAAGAGGAACTTCAGCCTAAACAAACATACTGCCATTAAGTGACATTAGTTATGTTAATTAAAATAGATAGGTAATATAACCTCTTACCCACCCTGTTTTAAAAGAACAGGCAAATGTTTGTGATGTCATGGGGCAGCCATTTTTTTTGGTTGAAAGGAGGTGACAGGAGCATGAAACACAGTTCCAACTGTCCTGTGTCCTGATCACCCTTCCCAGCTGCGCGTGCTAGGCTTTAAATCTCAAATTCAAAATAAAAAACATTTGCACCATAAAAGTAGAACGAGAACAACATCATCAGAAATCCCATCATGCTTTGCACAGGATCAGGGGAAAAATGTCCTGGCAGATTTCTTCTGTGCAGCTAAAAATGAGGCTTGGGTAAAAAAAACAAAGTTCTGATGCTGTGGAACTGTTAAAGAAACACCAAGCCTTTTCAGTGCTGCTGAGTACAGTCTGAAGTCTGAAGGTTCACTTTACATGATCTTCTTGTAATTGTATTAATGGGTGGCTTCAAATCGCACAGTGAAATACTAAGAGACACAAAGTTTATACATTGGTTCAAAACTGTAGATGAAGGTTAAAATAAGGATTACAATTTCTTGTGCAGATATAATGGGTTTTAAAACCCACTATCATTTTTTTATTTTTAATGTATTAATTTTTTATTTCTTGCGCCATAATTCTCTTTAATTCTTGTGCTGGTAAATAGGGCTTTAAATTATACAATTTGCTTTAGCCTACAACAAACACTATATGTAGCCTGACCAAGTGATGTTTAAATGAGATACGATTTCTTCTCAATACACAGTCTGTGGAATGTGATGTTTAAATAAACAATTGGCCTTATCTTTTGGTCATAAATTAGCTGACATCCCCGTGAAACCTGCTTGATGTTGTAATTAAGGCATCCAATGACTTTTACTGCAGAACAATGTATCTCATTTTTAATGTCCAGTGTACAGTGCTGCCCATAATTATTCATACCCCTGGCAAATTTTAACTTAAAGTTACTTTTATTCAACCAACAAGTAATTTTTTTTAACAGGAAATGACATAGGTGTCTCCCAAAAGATAATAAGACAATGTACAAGGGGCATTATTATGGGGAAAAACATTTTTTTCAGCTTTTATTTACAATTGAGCAAAAAGTGTCCAGTCCAAAATAATTCCTACCCTTCACAAACTGTCACAGTCTGTGGGAAAATCCAAAGTTCTTTACCATTCCAAATAGTCCAAGCTGTTCTAAAGCATCCTAATTACCCTGGGAACAGCTGCTTTAATCAACTCAACATGTGAAAAACAGCAGCTCTCTGCAGTTGGTTTGTGGACATTAATGGCTAAGACAAAAGAGCTCAGTGAGGCCCTGCGGATCTCATTGTGGCTGCTCACAAGTTAGGAAATGACTACAAGGCCATTTCAAAAATTTTTGTTTTCAAGTTCCAGTGGCTACAGTGCAAAGTATTATTAAAAAAATACAAGAAGTTCCGCATCTCAGAGGATGTGGTTGGAAGCCAAAAGTGACACCTGTGCTGGCCAAGAGTATAGTGAGGGAGATAAAAAAAGAATCCAATGATCACCACTAACACCATCCTGGTGAATCTGGGCTCTGCTGGTGGCAATGTCGCAAGGCAGACAATCCCATGGACACTGCACACTGCCGGGTTCCATGGGTGCAGACCAAGGAGGATGCCACTTCTCCAGATCAGGCACACAAAACCTCGCTTGGCCTTTGCAAATGCTCATCTGGACAAAGAAGAAGACTTCTGGTCTTCTGTGTTATGGTCAAGTGAAACAAAAATGAAATTGTTTGGTCACAATGAGGTTTCCTTCATTTGGCGTAAAAAAGGAGAAGGCTTCAAACCAAAGAACACAATCCCCACTCTCAAACATGGTGGTGGAAACCTAATGCTTTGTGGGTGTTTTTCAGCCAATGGACCAGGGAACCAAATCACAGTAAACTGCACCATGAAAAAAGGGCAATACATGAGTATTCTCAATGACAACATCAGGCAGTCTGCAGAGAAACCTGGCCTTGGGCACTAGTGGACATTTCAGCATGGCAATGACCCAAAACACACAGCAAAAGTGGTCAAGAAATGAGAACAGACAACAACATTAATGTTATGGAGTGGCCTAGCTAGAATCTTGACTTGAATCCAATTGAGAATCTGTGGAGGGAGCTAAAGATCAGGGTGATGGCAAGAAGACCCTCCAACCTGAAACATTTGGAGCTCATTGCTAAAGATAAATAGGCAAAAATACCTGTGGAGACATGCAAAAAGCTGGTCTGCAATTTTAGGAAGCGTTTGATTGCTGTAATAGCCAATAAAAAGGCTTTTTGTATTGATTATTGAGAGGAGTATGAACAATTTTGGACTGGACATTTTTTGCTGAAATGTAAATAAAAGCTGAGAAATGTTTTTTTCCACAATAATGCCTCTTGTACATGGTTTTATTATGTTTTGGGAGACACCTATGTAATTTCCCGTCAAAAAATTACTTGCTGGTTGAATAAAAGTAACTTTAAGTCAACATTTGCCAGGGGTATGAATAATTATGGGCAGCACTGTATATAAGCTGTGTTCTAAATGTTGTCAGTATACAGGATTCAGTCTGACGAAAGCTTTATAGCCGAAATCTTACTATAAATAAATCTTTCCCAAATAAATTACTATTTATTGGAACTATGCCACTTGAAAGAGTCACAAAAAATAAGATAAAGGGGTTTATCAATAACTGAATTTAATTCCCTTAGCAACCAAGGATGTAAGAAATCCAGGCCAGGTGCCTTGTCAGTTTTGATTTTATTTAGTCTTGCCTTCACTCCTCCTTGCGTTAATTATTTAATATTCAAATTGGAAGATTGGGACCCTTCTGCATCTGTAATTTGCAACAACGATGTTTACCTGATAAAGACAGAAGCAAAGCAAGCATTCAATAACTCCGCCCTACTTTGATCATCCCCCATTGAGTTCCCACCCTCGTTCTTTAGGGCCCGTTTCCACTTTTGCAGTGGGAATCACCTCGTAAAAAATTTGCATGAGGATGCGAATTTCGCATGCGGTTGTATGCGAATTTTCATGCGAATTTGCATACGATTTCGCATGGATGACTATGTATGCGAATTTAACCATGGCAGTGCCTGTGTGCTTTTCCATTGTTTCTATGCGAAATCATATGTGAATTTGCATGAAAATTCGCATACCAAAACCGCATGCGAATTTCCTATTAAATACATTGTATGCGAATGGCTCTGCCATGCAGATTTTTTCTGCACAGAAAAATGCTCAGAAATCCTGACAAGTGGAAACAGTCCCATCCACTTGTATTGTCTATGCGAATCTGTATGCAGGAAACGCATGCAGATTCGCTGTAGTGGAAACGGGCCCTTAGGAGTCCAATACAGTCCACTTTCTTTTTTAGAGTTGATATACTTTTAAAACTTCTTTGGATTAGTTTTAATATCCCTAGTGATTTGATTTTCAGCTTCAATCTTTGCCTGCCTCATTTATTAACTATGCCTGCCTTATTTATTAACTTTTATTGCACTCCTTATAATTGCTAAATGCAGCCTCTGTCTTCTTCTGTTTTAAGGCCTTAGGCCCCATTCACACTTAGAAGCGCAATCATTGCCGGCGTTTTGCGGGAGTGATTTTTCCGCGATTTCATATGGAAAAATCACTGGACAGTGCAGCAATTTCTCCGTGATCGCATTTAGCGGGAAATCGCCTGAAAATGGTGCAGGCTACGCATTTGCGTTCTGCGATTTTCGGTGATATGCTGTGATTAGCGCAAATCACCCAAGTAGGAATGGGGCCATAGGGTTTTATTACACTAGCACTTTCAAAAACGCTAGCGTTTGAGTGGTTTG
Source organism: Hyperolius riggenbachi (assembly GCF_040937935.1). NCBI lineage: Eukaryota > Metazoa > Chordata > Amphibia > Anura > Hyperoliidae > Hyperolius > Hyperolius riggenbachi. The sequence continues at coordinate 91,870,147 of NC_090656.1, forward strand.
CCGAAATCGCAGGCAAAACGCTCAAGTGTGAATGGGGCCTTATAGGCATTATTTTTCTACTTCATTTTATCTCTAACATACCTTTCAATCAATAGAGACCATTTTTTTTATTTCTAGAAAATTTGTATCCAAAAACAATATAGATATACAGTGCTGTCTCCTAAAAGATAAGACAATGCACAAGAGGCATTATTGTGGGGAAAACAAGCTCTCAGCTTTTATTTACATTTGAGCAAAAAGTGTACAGTCCAAATTTTCTATACCCTTCTCAATAATCAATAGAAAAGCCTTTATTGGCTATTACAGCAAAACGCCTCCTATAATTGCAGATCAGCTTTTTGCATGTCTCCACAGGTATTTTTGCCTATTTATCTTTAGCAACGAGCTCCAAATTTTTCAGGCTGGAGGGCCTTCTTGCCATTACCATGATCTTTAGCTCCCTTAACAGATTCTCAATTGGATTTAAGTCAGGACTCTGGCTGGGCCACGCTAAATGTTAATGTTGTTGTCTGCTAACCATTTCTTCATCACTTTTGCTGTGTGTTGGGTCATTGTCATGCTGAAATGTCCACTGGTGCTCAAGGCCAAGTTTCTCTGCAGACTGTCTGATGTTGTCGTTGATAATCCTCATGTATTGCTCTTTTTTCATTGTGCTGTGTAGTGTGATTAGGTTCCCTGTTCCATTGGCTGAAAAACACCCTCAAAGCATTAAGTTCCCACCACCACGTTTGACAGTGGGGATGGTGTTCTTTGGGTTGAAGGCTTCTCCTTTTTTTACGCCAAATGAAGGAAACATCATTGTGACCAAACAATTAAATTTTTGTTTCATTTGACCAGAACACAGAAGACCAGGGGCCATATGCAATTCACTTTTTCACCTGAGTTTTCTCCTAGAAGATAATTTTTCATCTTTGATTTAAAATAACTTTCCAGGACTGCAACTAAAAAAGTACCAAAAAGTAGATGAAAATGTATTATCAAAATTATTTTGAGTATTTTCTTGCTTTCTGTTGGCTTGAACTTCATTTTATTGACAAGTTTAAAAATATCACCTAAGAGAAAACTCTGGATAAAAAATGAATTGCATATGGGCCCAGAAGTCTTCTTCTTTGTCCAGATGAGCATTCGCAAAGGTCAAGCAAGCTTTTGTGAGCCTTATCTGGAGAAGCAGCATCCTCCTTGGTCTGCATCTGTGGAAACCAGCAGTGTGCAGTGCCCGTTGGATTGTCTGCCTTGCGACACTGCCACCAGCAGAGCCCAGGTTCACCAGGATGGCCTAGGTGATGATCCTTGGATTCTTTTTCACCTCTCTCACTATCCTCCTGGACAGCAGAGGTGTCACTTTTGGCTTCCAACCACGTCCTCTGAGATTTTCCACAGTGCGGAACATCTTGTATTTTCTAATAATACTTTGCACTGTAGCCTCTGGAACTTGAAAACATTTAGAAATGGTCTTGTAGCCCTTTCCTGACTTGTGAGCAGCCACAATGCGCAGCTGCAGGTCCTCACTGATCTCCTTTGTCTTAGCCATGACTGTCCAGAAACCAACTGCAGAGAGCTGCTGTTTTTCACCTGTTGAGTTGATTAAAACAGCTTTTTTAATAAACTCAGGGTAATTAGGATGCTTTAGAACAGCGTGGACTATTTGGAGTGGTATAGAACTTTAGATTTTCCCACAGACTGTGACAGTTTGTGAAGGGTATGAATAATTTTGGACTGGACACTTTTTGCTTAAATGTAAATAAAAGCTGAGAAATGTTTTTTGGGCTTGCTGGGATTGAAAATGTTATCATTTTATCATTTCTGGTGTGAGTCATATCCAATTGTCCACATGTATGCAGACAGAGCTCAGGAATTTTAATTATTTTCAATGCAAACAAAAAAATACCATTATGGACAAGCATGTCAGTTGTATAACAGAGGTCTGCTTTGGGGTTTGGTATGCATTGTGGGGGTTTAGAGCAATGTATAGCCAAAAGGCTCGTAAAATGTGAATCTGGCCCTAGGCATACCTGTCATTCGAAAGCTCTGGAGGCTGCCATCTTGACCATTCTCTACATAAAATTACCAGTTTTCTAGCAGTAACACTATAATGCCTTCAAAGTTACTAACTTGGAAGTGTACAGAGATCAAGAAGGTTGGAGAAAAATCAGAACCTGATCTACATCATACTCATGTTCCAGATGAGTGATTTACAAAGTAGTACAGGCACAGGACCACCACTCTAGCTAGAAAAATAGCATTAATTAGAAGTTTAAGATGGCAGCTTCCCGTAGCTATCTGATGACAAGTGTACTAAAAAAATCAAATTACAATTATTAATTTACAAATAAGAGTAAAAGACCGGATCAGCTTGTTATAACAAGATTATTTTTACTGAATATTATCTATAATATTGCATATAAAATAAAGTGAGTAAATAATCAGGATGATGGAGGTGCCTCCTGGGTCTGGGAACATCGCTCAGTGGAAATCACTAGAAGTCCAGGTGCTTCTTGCCTACGGCGGCAGCACCACATCCTGAGCTCAGCAGTTTGGCCGATCCTGCCAGATCCTGTTTGCTTGAGCGACTCACTGTGTCTGACAAGTCTGGAGGCAAATGCAGTCTCTATGGACAGAATGGAAATGAAAAGAACAGAACACAACCATTATTGAATGTTTATTTCAAGAAGCGCGTGCACACACTGTCCACCTTGTTAGTCATTCATGTAGTCATTTAGTTTTACAAGCTGTATAAGTATCTATCAATCACTTCCAACTCACTTGTTGGAAGCCAAATTTGCACATGCAATGGGGTAGATTGTAATGGTTGTGTGCTAAAGAGTGTGAACTGCAATGGAGACTGAACATAGACTTTAACCACTTAAGGGCCGCAGTGTTAAACCCCCCTAAAGACCAGGCCATTTTTCATTAAATTGGCCACTGCAGCTTTAAGGCCAAGCTGCAGGGCCACACGACACAGCACACAAGTGATTCCCCCCCTCCTTTTCTCCCCACCAACAAAGCTTCCTGTTGGTGGGGGTCTGATCACCCCCAGATGTTTGTTTGTTTATTTGTGTTTTTTTTTATTAAAAAATGTGTTTTTTTAAACTATTGTACACCCCCCCCCCTCCATCCCACGCCAGCCAATCCCCGTGATTAGCTGTCATAGGCTTCATCCTATGACAGCCAATCACCTCTGTGCCTCAGGAGGGGACAGCCGTGTCACACGGCTTTCCCTAGTACAGCACTGCTGTAGATCGCAGCGCTGTACACCATAATTAGACGGCGGTTTCGCTGTCTAACAGTCTCCCGAGCTCCATTCCGCCCACCAAGCAGGAGATGCACGCGCAGCCTGCGCACGATCTCCTGCAAAACAGAGCCCCAGGACTTTACGCTAATCAGCGTTAGGCAGTCCTGGGGCTCCCACCGTGGCCATGCCCATCGCCGTGACACGGTCGGCTAGTAGCTAATACAAAGCCTGCATGCAGCAAGTTAGAAAAATGCGATCAGTTACAAGACAGAAATGTGAACAGGCCCATAGAATTGTATGGGCAGTGAATTAAACACTATGAACTATTCCTTAGAACTATTATTTATTTATTATATTATGAATGTGATAATAGCCTATTGATAAATTATTGATCTTTTTATTGTTGATTAAATTTTTTTTATTATTAACTGCTATTTTATTTATTTTTATATTTTTATTTTGAATTATTACTTTTTTTAAACAAAGGGTTAAACACTATCTATTTATTTTTATACTTGAGAAACACTATTTTTACTCTACAGCCTATTCTCTCCTCCCAGTATA